>NC_136073.1:901400452-902060074 GCF_964261635.1 Lissotriton helveticus
AGATGCCATTTATGATGTCAAGTAACAGTGATAAAGCTAACCTTTATATTTACATCTGTGGTACATGTTTAGCCCTTACACAAAAGGGTTTAACTTAGTCTTGCGAGATAGATGAACTGTCCAGGTACAGAATAGGTGTGTCTAGATTTCCTCCCAGAGATACGACTGAAGCTCGCTGAACAAGGAGGACTGGCAGCACATCCCAGATACTCGGGTCTGTCACAAGAACTAGGATTGCTGTCATTTTTCATTGTACTGCTGGCAAGGACTGTCCCCAAGTAAGGAATCAGCTAATCAGTCAATACAGCCAACGTGTAACTCCTTTGCACAGTTCATGATCTGTTATATTGATCTTATAAATTGTTACTAATCTGTTTTGACATTAACAGAATTCCTAGGAGCACAGCTCTGGATATGAACAGAAAAACCACAGAAGGCTTCTCTATGGTCATTCAATCAGAGAATAATGTTTCTAACCAAAGTTGATTTCATTTTTTCACCAAAATCTATTTGTTTGCTTTAGCATTGTTCATATTCGACTGACTTTTTCTACTGTGCCAGTAAGCTATTGCTTGCATAGGAAGGTAAATGCATTGTTTTGGCAGTCATCTCCGTGTTACTGTCCAAGGACCCCATCCACACAGTAACACTGCTCTATAAAAACATATGATTAAAAGGCGTGAGGTCAGAGGGTGGTGTTTCAAAAATTGCACGCACACACACACGGCCGGGAACTCTAGATGTGCCACAACATTTGCTCCTCGGCCAACATGAGCACCTTTGGTGTGGCTGATGGGACAAATCTCTCAAAATCACCCAAAGTCCAGAACACTAACAGTCATAATACCACTTTCTGCCTGTGGAGCAGACCTGGTCTCCAAAGCATGGAAATTTAACAACTGTGATAATGTTATTTAAGAAACCTTCACTATCGCTAAAGAACCAGGTCTTCGCGGAGCTCAAAAGCTAAGCCGAAAATATTGGGCTGTCGATTAAATCCAGACCGATTTGCTTCGGGGACGCAGCAACACAATATATATCTCTCCAGTGACAGAAGACCTTAGAAGATTGGCTGAAGACAGTGGTGTCAGGTGCTGATGCCATTGCATCTTTTGTTTTCAGCACCACCAACCACTACTTTCCTCTCCAGGCTAAAAGAGCCGGTCTCAATGGCATTGTACTTAAATGGTTAAAATAATTTGTGAGTGGCTCTTTCCCACTATTTTGCTCCGAAGCCAAGACAATCACTTTGGTGTCCTACAGGGATCATCACTGTCATCTTTGTTATTCACGCCTGCATGCTGCCCCTGGCCCGCCGGCTCCAGGAGGCCAGAGTCCATGTTTACAAGAATGCTGAAGACAAACCGCTGATCTTCTGCCTTTCTCAAGCAGTCGTGGCCATGGATGACACAGGTGCACAATCAACTTTGGAGGATTGTCAGCGAGTTATACGCTTGTGGGGGCAGCTAATTTCTTGGAATATAACCTGGCTGTGACCGAGTTCCAGTAGGAATGCCGTTTATGGTTGGAACCCAACACCATGGCCAGTCGTGAAGGCTCTCCACCGGAGACATCAAAGCATGCACTCCATTTTGGCATTTCTCCGATAATTCTTATTCGCTGTACACCAAAATGGCCTTGGTTTTCATCAGCTGTTTCCTGGAAATATAAGCCAAAACTGAGGATACTACTCTGTAGCCATTCCACTCATTGAATGTCTTAGTACAGTCCAGACTGGATATGGCAACTCTTTCCACCTGGGCGGTCAAGTGAAGCTTCTCAATAGGTGATAATTCATGCGAAATACTGCAGGGTGACTACTTACAGGAGTTCCAAAACATGACCATGTAAGTCCTATTTCTAAATCACTTCCATGGCTTCTCGTGCATAGCAGAGTGCTTACTAAACCCACTGTCATCACAGGTCGATATATCAATGGCACAGATCACAACACCAATTGAGTTCTGCCCATCTTTCATTCCCAGAGGTACCTAAAGCAGGACAGATTTTTTTTTTGGTTTTCTTTGAAGTTTTATATAGCACAAACTCAACCCAAAGGTATCATATCAGAGCGCTTTACATGAGCACCAGTTGCGTTACAGATGGACACATTCATTTTTATTTTATTAGGCACGGGGAGATTAAGTGATTTGCCCAGAATCACAGGATGTTGAGCGCCCCTGCCGAGACTCGAACCCAGTTCCCCAGCTTCGAGGTCGACCGCTCTAGCCATTAGGCCACATCCCCTGCCCTGATAGTTGCCTTTGAAGGCAGAGGTTTTTCTGCTGCAGCTGTCAACTTGTGGAATGCACTTCCCCTGCCCTTGTACATAAAATCGTATCTGTGAAAGTTTCTAAAGAGTCTGAAAACCCGGCTCTTTGACCAGTAAACAGTGTCTTTTCTTGTTCTCATTCCTCCCTACTCTGTTATTTGTCGGTATCCCTGGCCTCCCATTTGATTTTTTCAGCTCTCAGTCTTAGTTTAGTTGTTGTGTTATTCCAGAACACCAAGAAGCATTCACATAAGCTGAGATATACAAACCACATTAACATAAAACATAACGTCTCTTGGCCTGTGCAAGGCTTCCCCGGATTTGGGTGACCGCTGCATGTATAAATTTGCAAGGATCTTAGCCCGTGGAGAGCACGGGGTGCATAAGGGTAATAATGTGTGCCAGTGCTGGGAGGCCACGGTTGAGGGACTTTGACTCACATTGACACCTGTGGTGATGTAGAGGCCAAGGAATTTATTTCTTGAACGGTGCTAGAACTGAAGCTACATATTGTAGTAAACAATGTAAAATGGCACAGGCAAGCGAGGACCAACAGTGGAACAGAGGGAGGGAGGAGAAGCATGTAGATCAAAGTCAGCCATAAGGAGACACATTTATTGCTCAAGTGAGGGTGGAGTGCGTCAGTGCTGACTTGCATAGTATGATGCCTGTTTACACCTTTCCTTCTCAGAATTAGACGACTGTCCAAGTCTGTCACAGACACGTGCCAGCATTGTATTTTAAAATCAAGAAATATGGGCAAGTGGTATATTCCCTTACCCTTTGAGGTAGCTGAAGATATTCTGCAGGTATTCGGATGTCATCTCTCCAACGAAGACAGAAGGAATAACTATCTGCTTCTTTATTTCATCTGTAGGACGAAACAAACAAAGGGTTTGTAGCACAGAAGTCTAAGCAGAAAGAGGCATTATCATAAGACTGGTATCTGTATAGGGCAGTGCTGCTTTCGCAGAACCTTTTGGGGAAGATCTGAACGTACTAAACGCAGAATACACAGACTTGAAACCAATGAGGAAGCAAGACTGAGCCACCCAAGAGCACTTATCTTGAATCTAATAGGGACTGCAGCCCTCCCCAAACCAGGTCATGCAAAGAAGTTGGAACAGGGCCCCTTGAATGAATATAAACACACACACACACACACACCTGTGTATGGTATCTAAATGGTCCTATTTCCACACACAGCATTTATTCCAAATTGCAGCAGGTTCAAGATCTAGTTGAATCAGCTTAAGTAAGGAATCCAAACAAAATGAAGATACTAAGCTACTATACCCACAAAAGAATAATAGCTGAATAAAAGAGTAAGTGTTGCGACAATGCAGACCGGAGTCTGAGGACAAATGCTCGGTGCGACACAAAGGGCTAAAGGTGGGTTTTTGCAACCTTGACAGTGCATGTGGGTATACCATCCTGATTGAGACTAACAAGAGACGTTTATGAATCTTCTCGGCATGGGTGAGGTGTTGGGTGGGCGGCAATAGATTTAACAAATACAAACAGGCTGGTTCGCCTCAAAAATGGCTCCCAGAAGATATGAACATTATTTAAAACACTGTAAATCTAGAATAAAAGATCAATGTTTGATTTTTTTAATACCGTTTTCCATCAAAGTGTTGCATATTCAGCAGCCAATGTTCACGTAACTTTTTTCCTTATTAAGCACGGAATTGGTTGGAAAACATGTCATTTGTTTCTTCTCCCTTCACACAACGGAGCGCCCAATCATCCTCTCAGACACACATACCATCCTTTGATTACAAACTTATCCCACTCCAAAAACATTTTCACACATCAACACTATGAGGCACAGGAGAATGAAGATGGAATCACATTACCACCACACCAGAAAACTTTACTGACTGCTCCTCCTGGATGAGAAAAACCTCTAACACTGCTGCATCAATTCCAAAACAATTCATGGACACAACTGACTCTCCTTCAGTGGTCACACTCGGACCACCCAAAGCACCAGCCAACTAATCTTGAAGGTGTCCAATTCAGAGAAAAAGACAAACCTTCTCCTCTTCTGGTATATCCCCTGGAACAGCTTGCACCAAACTAGGAGTAGCACCTATTTTCTTTGCCTTTAAAAAAGATGTGAATAGCTTGATTTTGTCAATCACCGACACTGCCACGCTATCTCCCAACGCAACTCCAAGTACAGCTCTTGCCCAACTCATGGTTAATTGTGGTAAAATTGCATATTAGTAATTAATTACCCTGCAATTATTTGATTTATTTATTTAGAAGCTTGTAAAGCGTGCGGCTACCCCCAACGGGGGTGTCCCGGCACTACAGACTGAGGGGCCACCAAGGACTCAGGCGAGGCAAGGCGTGCAATATCTGTATATGTGAAATTAACACATACCTCTTCTCAACTGGTAAAATATCTTCTCAACTGGTAAAATACCTTAACTATGTCGAACAGTGAACTCCTTTTGCCAACCTCTGTCCACGCTCATCACTACATGTAGTAGTAAGCTCTGTGTAAAGAGATGTGCTGCCCCTCGTGGCTGGAATATCACCATTCCACTGAGTGAAATGTAACCAATTTCCACCTAATTATCTGCCCCTTTGTCCACCTCCCCCCTTTTTATGTGTATACAATGGTCTTTGACTCTGAGTAAGAGATGGGAGGTGGAGAGACATGAGAAGGACAAAAAAGTCAATAGAACAGTATATCAAGAGAGGTGAAGCAGAGGGAGAGGAGAGATGAGGCAGAGAGCAATAAGGTAAAGAAAGGCAAGGCAACTACGAAAAAAGATACCGACTGAAAGGGTAAGAGGTAGATAGAGGAAGAGAAGCAAAGAGAAACAGAAATAGGGAGAACATTTTAAAAAGTAAAGATGTAAAGTAGAAAGATGGGGGTTAGCGAGATAAGGGTAGAAAAATAAAGAGGTGAGGTTGAGAGAGTAGTATAGAGAGATGAAAGGTAAAGAGCGGCCATGAAGAACATGGGCAAAAAGCGAAGCAGTATAGAAAATAGAAAGACACATTAGGTAAAGAGCAGTGAGGCAGAAAGAAAGGTAGAAAGGGGTGTAGGGTAGATAGAAGAAATGAGGTGTAGAGAAAACTGGTGAATTATAGAGGTGACGTAGAGAGACGTAGGCGAGGGGAATAAAGAAGTATCAAGAGAAGGCAAGATGTAGAAAAGATAAGATACGGGCGGGGTCGAGAGATGTAGAGACTGGTGAGGTAGAAGAGGATGAGCTGAAAGAGAGAAGAAGGGCCAGAGAAAAATGAGAGAGCAGTAAAGGAAAAAAGGCAGAATTAATAAAAGAGGGGGTGAAAAAGGTAATGATACGAGGGGTAGAGGATACAGAGTTGAATAGAAAAAGAAGGTGGAGAGATGTGGTAGTGAATGAATGGGGAGGTCAATTAAGAGGTTAGGTGGAAATTGAGGCGAGGTAGAGATAAGTGAGGTAGAGAAGCATGATGTAGAGAAGAAGAGATTCGGGTGAGGTCAAGAGTTATAGAGACCAGTGAGGTAGAGAGAAGGAGGTCCAGAGAAAAATGAGAGAGCAGTAAAGGAAAAAAAAGATAGCAGTATTAAAAGAGGTGGGTGACAAAGGTAGTGAGACAAGAGCGGTAGAGGATACAGAGTTAAATAGAAAAAGAGGGTGGAGAGATGTGCTAGTGAATGAATAGGGAGGTAAGTTAAGAAGTTAGGAAGAAAGAGTGAGGTCGGGTAGAGATAAATGAGGTAGAAGCATGATGTAGAGAATGGTGAGGTACAGAAAAGGCAGAGAGACTCCTAGAGAGAAAAGAGGTGAAGAGAAGTAAAGAGAAATAAAGAGGTGAGGTCGTGGTTAAGAGATGAAGTAGATAGAGAAGAGATAAAGGGAGAAGAGATGGCAACAGAGATTGAGGCGCAGACAAAGGAAATAGGAAGACAGGTGAGGTAGAGAGATGTAGATGATGGCACAGAGTCGTAAATAGATAGTTGAGGTTGTAAGCGACAGGTGGAGCAGACAGGTGTACTGGGAGATATGTGAGGAAGGCATAGGTAAGACAGAGGAAGAAATATGACGATACACAGGCATGCAGCAAAGAGCGGGCTGAGGTAGATGAGATGACATGAAGTAAGGAGGGAGAAAAGAGAGAAAGAGTATCATTTAATTTCTATCAGCTGTCAGAGTGTGATGTTAAGGTTGAGCAGGCAGGGCATGCACACTAAGCTGCTGTCAAACGGGCATACCAGATGTCCAATAAAAAAGGATTCTGTTTTTTATGCATACTTATTACAGGAGAGTTCTCAACTCTGCAATAATTCCTTAGAACTGCTCCATTCAGAGATTCATGTAACAAATTAGAGCATTCTGGGATTTTAGGTGTTGGTTCACTCTCCCTGCACTAACACACCTGACAACAATTATTTGTAACAAGAAAGCAAATGGCTACATCTGTGGTTTCCAGTGACATCAAGCTGTGTATAGCAACCATACCCAGAGTATTCTTCCATTTATTCGCGTTCGACAGCAGTCACTCCTTTCAATGTCTGAAACCGTTTTGAGAAGAGGACACAAATTGCTAGGCCTTACCATCATTCCACACCATGTTCAGGAGCCGCTCGGAGTCCACATTGTGCACGATGGCGGCGAGGAAGCCGGCCTGTTGAGCATGCAAGACCTAGACCGCAACACCAAACACAGACAGTCACAAGCGGAAACCAAAACTCCACTTCCTGTAGGTATTAGGAACATAAAAGAGTGAGGAGGTTAGCAAAGAGACAAGATATCGTACTCTGAACACAACTGACCAGTGTCCACAAGTGCTTGGACTACAGGCATCACTACCATTTACACATGCACAATAGAATGGATCTGCGTCCCTTTGCACCTCAGGTATCTACTCTTCACATATAGGTAGGGAGATACCATGAGAGACGCAGATGGTGAAGGAGTCATCCGGAGGAGCTACACCCGCAACAAAATGGTACACTGCGCTCGGTTTACTCCATACTAGAAAGATGATGTTTAAACGTGTAATTACTAATAAAGGGTAAGGAATTTGCTACCAGACATTCAATTGCAAGCAAAAAGTCCTCTCTTTAAGAGGATATTACCCAAATACACATCCGTCCGGGAACTGACATACAAAGCAAAGTGTGTACATAACACATAATGTGAAGTCCAAGAGGCAAAAACAATACAGAGCGGCTGGTGCCTGGATGCATTAAGAAAAGAAAGACAAAAGACTCTGTAATAGGGCCTAAGACCCGGGCAACAAGAGTTCCCTGTCGTCGGAGGCAAAAGAAGGTTTTTGTACAGACCAACAGCCTAGTATCTGGAAATAGTATGTCATTTATGTAATGATTAGAGTCTTTACTATTCAGCACTGGGGCTGGTAAGGAATATGCTACTTACCAGTGTGCATCTGTTCATGGCATGTAGGGCTGCTGACATTCATATCTGATGCATAGATCGCCGCCTAGTGTTGGGTCTGGATGATTGCACTTTGTTGTCTTGGAAGAGTCTTCGAAGTATCACGAGGAAGGTGACTCCTCCCTTGGACTACAGTGCGCATGGGCATCTTCTCCATCCTCAGATTGTTTTTCGCCATTGTGGCAGAGATGGAGATAGTAAAGTAAGAGATGGCCGTGCCAAAGATAATGCTGCAGCTGCGACAGGCACCGGGGAGGAGGGCAGGCGATATGAATGTCAGCAGCCCTACATGCCAAGAACAGATGCATACTGGTAAGTAGCATATTCCGTTCGAGGCATGTGGGCTGCTGAATTCATATCTGTGCATAGACTGTATAGCAGTATCTCCTCTAGCGGTGGTTACCTGTGCCAGCTGCAGCAGTTTGAAAAAGAGTTTTGAGGACAGCCTGGCCTACAGCAGCTTGCTGTTTTGCTTGCACGTCTACACAGTAGTGTTTTGTGAAAATGTGTCTGGTGGTCCATGTGGCTGCCTTATATATGTCTTCAAGGGGAATATTCCCTAGGAAAGCCATGGATGCCCCCATTTTTATTGTAGAGTGTGCTCTTGGGGGGACGGTTATAGTGCGTTTTGCCTTTTGATAACATATTTGAATGCATTTAACGATCCATCTGGCTATTCCTGACTTTGATATAGGATTTCCCTTGTGTTGTGGTGCAAAAGCAACAAATAGTTGCTTTATTTTTCTAAATGATTTAGTTCTGTCCACATAATAAAGTAGAGCTCTTTTTACATCTAATGTGTGTAGGGCTCTCTCCGCTACTGACTGTGGATTTTGAAAGAATACTGGCAGTTCTACTGATTGATTAATATGGAAATTGGATACGACCTTTGGCATGAACTTGGGGTTTGTTCTAAGAACCACCCTGTTGGCATGTACTTGCATGAAAGGTTCTTGGATTGTTAGTGCTTGTAATTCGCTTACTCTTCTGAGTGAGGTAATGGCAACCAAGAATGCTACCTTCCACGTTAAGAATTGTAGTTCGCATGAGTGTAGTGGTTCGAAAGGAGGTCCCATAAGTCTGGTAAGCACTATATTTAGATTCCAGTCAGGGGAAGGGGGGTGCCTTGGAGGGATCATCCTTTTTAGACCTTCCATGAAGGCTTTGATTGCTGGTGAAAGGTGTTGCCTGTTTTGAAGGTATGCTGCTATAGCAGCGAGGTGTAGTCGTATTGAAGAGTATGCTAAGTTGCATCTTTGTAGATGCAGCAGGTAACATATGATGTTTTGTATGGAAGCGTCTAATGGGTTGATTTGGTTATTGTTGCAGTAAATAAGAAATCTCTTCCATTTAGCTGCATAGCACGCTCGAGTAGTTGGTCGTCTTGCCTCCCTAATGATGTTCATGCAGTCTGGAGGCAAGTTAAGGTATCCAAACTCTAAGACTTCAGGAGCCAGATCGCTAGGTTCATCTGATTGGGATCTGGGTGTCTGATTTCTCCATGGTTCAGAGTTAGAAGATGGGGTGGGAGGCACAGTCTTTGATGGGGAACTACTGAAAGTTCTAGGAGCGTTGTGTACCACGGTTGTTTCGCCCATGTGGGAGCAACTAGGATTAGTGTGAGTGAGTGTTGCCGCAGTTTGCGCGCCACCAGCGGGATTAGCGGTGCTGGGGGAAAAGCGTACGCAAATCTGCCTGACCAGTTCATCCATATCGCATTGCCCTGCGACAACGGATGTGGGAACCTGGCGGCAAAGTACTGGCATTTCGAGTTTTCTTTTGTGGCAAACAGGTCTATCTCTGGGTGACACCACTCTCTGAAGAATGGTTGGAGAACTTGGGGGTGAATCTCCCATTCATGTAGTTGCTGGCTGTGCCTGCTGAGCAGGTCCGCTATCTGATTGTCCTTCCCTGGAAGGTGTTCTGCTAGGAGAAAAATTTCTTTTGGAATTGCCCACTTCCATATGCTCTGTGCCAGGTGGGACAGCTGTGGAGAGTGTGTTCCTCCCTGTTTCTGGATATAGTACATTGCGGTCATGTTGTCCGTCCGGATCAACACAGTCTTGCTGTACAAGTATTTCTGGAATGCTTTTAGGGCTAGGAATATCGCTAGCAACTCTAGTTGGTTGATATGCAGTTTCTTTTGTTTGATTGTCCAGAGCCCTTGTACTGTGTATTGAAGGAGATGGGCTCCCCAGCCTGTTAGTGATGCGTCCACTGTTAGTACTAGTTGTGGAACCGGCTCTTGGAACAGTCGCCCCCTTGGAAAGGTTTTGTGGGTTCCACCACTGCAGAGAGTTGTGAGCGCGACTGTCTACCAACACTAGGTCTTTTAGTTGTCCTTGAGCCTGGTTCCACTGCCGTGCTAAGCACTCTTGTAGGGGACGCATTTAAAGTCTGGCATGGGGACAATGAATATGCAGGAGGCCATCATGCCTATGAGCTGCATAAAGACTCGAGCTGGCAGAGAGTGTTGTGGCAGAAATTTGCAAATAAATATCTGCATGCTGGCTATCCTCGCTGAGTTTGGGTTTGCCTTTGCCACGGAGGTGTCTATGGTGGCTCCCAGATATTGTTGTGTGTGTGATGGTTGCAGATGCGATTTTGGGTAGTTTATCAAAAACCCTAGGCTGTGTAGCAAATGAAGTGTTTGAGACGTGTGTGTTGCACACTGTTGGTACGATTTTGCTTGTATTAGCCAATCGTCTAGATAAGGGAACACATGGATGTGTTGCCTTCTGAGATGTGCTGCAACGGTCGCTAAGCATTTTGTAAACACCCTTGGAGCCGTGGTAACCCCGAAGGGCAAAACCTTGAATTGGTAGTGTTGCCCCTCTATTGTGAACCTGAGATATTTTCTGTGGGCTGGATGGATAGGTATGTGAAAATACGCATCCTGAGGTCCAGTGTTGCTAGGAAGTCTCCTTGTTGTAGCAACGGGAGCACTTGCTGTAGTGTGATCATATGGAAGTGCTCCGACAGTATGTATTGATTTAGGGGTCTGAGGTCCAATATTGGTCTGAGGGGACAGTCCTTCTTGGGAATAAGGAAGTATAGGGAGTATACTCCTGCCCCTTGCTGGTGGAAAGGGACTGGCTCTGTGGCCCCCTTTTCCAGCATGCATTTCACCTCTTGTAGGAGCAGGGTGATGTGTTCTGTGGACATTGGACGGTGTCTGGGTGGTATGTTTGGTGGTGTAGAAGTCAGTTCTAGGCAACAACCAAACTGGATAATTTCTCTCACCCACCTGTCTGTGGTAATTGCGTCAATAAACAACAAGATCCCTATACCTGGGGCGATTAATACATTTCAAAGACATGAGTACACATCACTCAGGTTGTATTTTTTGTTTACATACCGAGGTAGACCCCTGCTATCTATCGCAGTGCGGTATCACTCCTCTAATGTCTGATTGTCCCCACTCATTCTATTGTTCCAAAAAATTAATTACTACGGTCTCAATTCAAACAGTATCCAGAGTGATGTCCAACAAATGTCTGCCTTCTTTACTGACAGTACATCTATCCACACTTAACCACATGTGTACACACCTTAAGAGGAAAAAATGTGTGGTGGAGAGGAAGGCACCTCACGGGCGAACAACCCTCGGGGATGTTGGCAGATGTTACCAACTCAATGCCCCTTTCTCATCATCGGTTGCCTTCCAATCCGAAAAGAAAACAAAATAGGTACAACACAAACTGAAATGCGTGTAAAGGTGCAACATAAAGAGTATCACAACATTAACTCATAACGGACAGAGTGACATAAAATCAACAGCCACACCCACTCAATCACTTTATTCTTCGTTTCAGTGTGAGCTGAAGAATTAAAAAAGAGTTTGGTAGCTTAATATCGCCTACCAGTACCTGATACCGACATGTTTCACTGCCCCACTAGTTTCGGCAGATTCATCAGGGTATTCAACACTCGGTCACTGCACCAATTTTTAGAACATCCTTTCTGGACACTGTTGCATTGAGACACAAATAAAAACCAGAGACACGCCCTGTAGTCAATATAGATTCATAGGTTTCCACATTAGAGTAATGGTTGAAAGCATATAATTATACACTTATAATTATAATTACCCCAGGCCAGCATGGGCAACGCATACCGGCTGACCGAATCACACTTTGACTCGTTTAAAAACGATTGAAGTAGCAATCTATAGGAAATGAAAGAGGACATTGTAGAACTGCCAAGCCTTATACAACGAAATTGCACATCAGCGTCAATTTCTATCGTTTTGAGGGCATGAGAGCCGTGACAACCCTACTCGCGCGTTTTAACAAATGGGCGGGCACTGAAGAATCCCTAGGGGATTTCCTGAGATGGCTCAACTTGCAAGATGAGAGCCTCAAATTCACGTGGACCTACAGCCGCACCAGTGCGGTCTATTTGGACCTTGACATTGAGACGGGATTGGAGGGTGGCCAGAGCACCAGGGTACACCAAAAGCCAACTGATAGGAATTCACTCCTCTTGTATAATTCGTATCATCCC
The DNA here is from genome assembly GCF_964261635.1 of Lissotriton helveticus. Lineage (NCBI taxonomy): Eukaryota > Metazoa > Chordata > Amphibia > Caudata > Salamandridae > Lissotriton > Lissotriton helveticus. The sequence goes on from NC_136073.1 coordinate 901,412,639, forward strand.
AGAGCCCTTCGTGACAACCTCCCTGTGGGCCAATTCCTGAGGTACAGGAGGAACTGCTCCAGTACGAGTGGTTTCCTGGAGCAATCACAAGATCTTTTTTTTTTTTTTTTTTTTTTGTCCTCATAACCACCATATAGACTAAGTGCCAAAAGGAATTTCCAAAAACAGCTGTCTCAGTTTATCTTGTAAACTGGAAGGGAAACGAGTCTTCTAGGGGCCATTTTCCCTCAGCTGTCATCTGTATTCCCAGTAGGCACGAGGTCAGTGATTTACCATTTTGTGGCAAACCTTGGGGTAATTTAGCAGCCAAATGGGGCCGGGCATGAACCGGTTAGCGGCTGTTCCATAGGCACAAAATATTTAAGTACCATAGGAGATCAATCATAGGACCCGGGAAAAAAAAAAAAAAATACCCGGATGGATCAATGGAGCCAAGAAAGCAGATACCAAAACGCCCTTTTGCTATGATTGCCAGATCTAGCCAAATCCATACGGGAGGTCTGCAAGACTGAGAGTTGCCAATCCCTAAATATAGGGGGTGAAGAGTCTTTCCATTTTCTGCATATCTCCCTTCTTGCGAGCAGCATAGCATAGAATACTAGACACTTAGCTGGGTTTTGTAGACCTTCAGATACCCCAAATATCACTAAAGGCAGATCTATGGTAACCGGGCTACCCAGTGATTCTGTAAGATAGTTTCTGATGTCCTCCCATTATGTAGTTAATAGTGGGCATTCAAAAAACATATGTGTGTCTGATGCAGCAGTCAATCCACATCTAGCACAGGACACTAGCTCTCCTCCTACAAACTTAGATAACCTGAGAGGGGAGTAATATGCCCTATAGAGGGTAAAGATGTGGTTTCTGCGAAGCCAAGATGATTTAACAATCTTCCACAGAAGTTCAAAAGAAGTTACCCAAAGATTTTGTAGGTTGTAGTTCATCAAAACTGAGCCCCATGTTGACTCCGGTAGAATAAAGTCCCCATCCGACTCCACCAAAATAAGATTATACCATTTAGATACTTCTTTTTTTGCTGGCTCGCAGACTACCAGATCAGAAACAAGTTGACTGTGCCCTCCAAGTTTAGCTTTGTTCTTGTTGGCGGTGGAGATTTTATAGGCCACGGTCCAACTATAAATCTGTAGGTATTTAAATCTTGAAAGATTAGGGCCGACCCTAGCTTGCAAATGTTCCCATGAAAGTAAATTCCCCTCGAAGAAGAGGTCTCCCCAGACTTCAAGACCTGCCCGTCTGAGGGGGATGGCTAAGGTATCGTCGAGCCAGGTAGGATTTTCAGGCAGCCCCCACAACGGTGTTTTTTCACAAAAATAATTTAGATTTATAACTTTCGTGACTTCAGCCCAAGTTTTAGCCAGACCTTGTAGAATCTTCAGTTTAATCTTTTTAAAAAACTTAGGGTTACCAAACTTAAAAAGAAAACCAGAACGATTGATTTTTTCCCCATCCAGCATAGCCGCATACATATGGCCTACCCCAGAACCCAAAGGGACCTTCAGCAACATTCGTGAATGGGACAATTGAAAGGCCCATGCATACATTTTTAGATCTGGTGCCGCTAATCCACCCTTGTCGCGTCGCCGTCTTAATTTTTTCCAGGCGATACGTGGAAGATGGTTATTCCAAATAAAGGATGAAATGTTGGATTGGAATTTAGTTAAGATAGCATGATCAAAATATAAAGGAATAGTGTTAAATAAAAAAGAAATTTTAGGAAGGATGGACATTTTTATGAGATTAACTCTGCCAAGTAATGAAAGGGGCAAATGTGACCATGATTGTAGAAGCTTACGGCACTCTTTAAGAACTGAAGATAGATTTACATGGACAAGTTTATTGATATCCTTGACTATCGTCAAGCCTAGATATCGCAGTGAATTGCCTACTTGCAACTCGGTTACAGCATTCTCATCGTTCCATATAAGCATTTCCGTCTTCGCGGCATTAATCTCATAGCCCGAGATTTGTCCGAATGTGTTAGCTAGTTTCAAAATTGCCGGAAGAGCAGTGGAGACCTCGGATGTTAATATAAGCACGTCATCGGCATATAAAGCTACCTTTCTCATCCAGCCTTGATAGTAAAATGGTTTAATGGCAGTCTCCTCCCTTAGATGTTGAGCAAAGGGCTCAATGTAGAAATCAAAGAGCAAGGGAGAGAGCGGGCACCCCTGCCGGGTGCCCCTAGAGATAGAAAAAGGGCTCGACAGGTCACCATTAATGAGGAGACAGGCAGATGGATTACCATAGACGAGACCTATTGCCGTACGGAACCTCTCCCCCACACCAAACTTAGCCAAGGCCTCCGACAGGTATCCCCAATTAACCCTGTCGAAAGCCTTGGTCGCGTCTAGCGTAAGGGCGGCCAATGGTAGGTTATTTGTTGTTGCGATATCTATGGCTCCAATCAGGTCATAAGTTAGTTCGTAAAGTTGTCTCCCTTTCAAAAACCCCTTTTGATCCGTATGAAGAAAAAAAGGGGCGATAGAGGCCAGTCTAGTTGATAAAACTGTGGTAAAGATTTTATAATCCACATTCAAAATGGAAATTGGCCTGTAAGAGCCACAAGCCTCTTTAGGTTTACCAGGTTTTAAAATGAGGGTAATTGAGGCATTATCCCATGATGACGGAGGGGATACGCCTTCTACAAGGATTTGATTGAACAAAATCGTGAGGAAGGGAACAATTTCCGATTCCAAGATTTTATATAATTCGGTTGGCAAACCATCCGGTCCGGAAGCCTTCCCTTTCTTACCCTTCCTAATGGCTGATCTCACCTCTTCTTCTGTGATGGGCTTATCCAAATATTGTGATTGCTCCAGAGAAAAAGAGGGTAAAGTGATGTTATTCAACCAGCTCTTAATGTCCTCAGATGGAATAACCTTATCTTCCTGATATATCTCTTGGAAGAATTCCCTAAAAGCTGTCCTAATTTCATCATCTGTGGAGAAGATGTTATCTCCTACTTTTATGGATACTATATTGTTCCGGACCTGATCTACTTTGGTTTTCCAAGCCAGTAATCTACCCGCCCCTTCGCTATATTCAAAATGGGCCAGCTTACTGGCTTCCCATCTTTTTTGAACTCTCAGGTTTAAGGTTGATGCAAGGTCTCCTCTTAGAATCAGGAGTTGATTTAAAAGAGAATCACAAGATCTTACAAAAAAACTCGTGCAGCGCAGTTACCCCAGTAAAGTCGTGAAGAACGCTAGAAAAAGGGCACTGAATACACCCAGGAGTGCCCTGCTGGAACACACAAGGAAAGAAAAAAGAGACTGCCTCCCGGTGGTTATGACATTTGACCCCATGGCAACAAAAATTAGGCAGTCTATCAGAAAACACTGGGACTTACTATCCACAAAAGACTTCCGTATGCCACCACCAAGGTTTGCCTTTAAGAGAGCAACTAACCTTAAAGACAAACTAGTCCATACCCGTACCCCGGTACCACACAAAAGAGATCGGTCTACTTTGCCCAAGGGACATTATCCCTGTGGGACATGTTCGGTTTGCCCCCTTACTAAAAAAAGCAACAGTGTGACCTTGAGCACAGGGAAAGTATGGTTTTTTAACCACTTTAGCAACTGCAACACCACGCATGTGGTATATAGACTGCTATGCTGCTGTGGTCTCCAATACTTTGGCCTGACCACGAGAAAAATCAAGGTGCGCATTCAGGAACACCTTAGTACTATCAAGGCGGGCAAACTGACCACAAAGTTGGTACAACATTGCCACAAAGAAAAACACGATTTCACATGGACTGTGTTGGAGGTAATAAAAGGCAATCCACAGAACATGGAAACAGCGTTGCTCAGTAAAGCAGCCAGATGGATATACAGAGAACGCAGTGACAGTGTAGGCCTGAAGGAAATCCTTGAGTGGAACCGAGTGAAATAGACCGCTAAGGGTGAGTTAGCTGTAAACAATTCCAACCCATTTTTTGGTAAGTGCTCCTTGTTGATCAACCGTCAATCTTGAGGGCTGTTGATTCTGCCCAGAAATGTGCCTGGTTTGCTCTGTCATGGATGGACTTGCACGGTAATTGATCACGTTATGGGATAATGAGAGACAGTGGGATACCACCTAGACCCTGCCTCATGAGGTATCCATACCTCTCACCCGATGAGTTCTAGTTATAACATCCAAATCACAGCCAATTGGCTAATACAGTGCCTTGACGTGCCTGGCTGCAACCAAGGTGGTAATTTGCGGTAATTGCTTATATATATATATATCTCCGCCATAAGTCTCAGTTTTTGGCTCAATTGCCTGATGCTGTGCGCTGCGTGCCTAGTGCCAATGCTTGCCGCGGGTGTAACGAGTGCTACATAGGAGACACGTTGATGAGAGAGCGCAACATGTTAGTCTACACACTAAATGCAAAATGAGAATTGTTTCTATTCTAAGGTTGCGCTATTATTTATTGATGGATCCACAGACGACCACCTCGTGAAATCTCTGGCAAAAATATAAAATATAAAATATATCTCCGATATATACACGTATGTTATTCAGTGCTGTGACTGTTTGCAAGTATTTACAGTCCGGCCTTTTGGAGGTAGTTGCTGGTATCAGGGCCATTGAATTTAAGCATTAGGCATTGGATTTTGCCGTTCTAAGATGGCGCCACTGTCCCACACTGGAACGCCTGTATATGCGCAAGCGCTATCTACCATGTGACCGGACTCCGCCGGTAAGCTTAAAAACAAACGCCGTCTTGAGCGCGGTGTTCCTGGGATGAGACACTGTCCTGGTTCCTAATCGTACGGTGAGGAGTGGGGGCTAGTAGGCGGCTGCATTAAGCTGCAATTACAAACGAGCAGTCACTTTAAGTAAAACGCTACTACGCAGCTGGGGCCAACTGTACATAACGACGTGCACGATGTTTTGGGTGTCCTGTGCCCCACGCATTGATAAAGGGAACCCTGGCATTATGATATATGTGGTCGTGGGGTTGAAACGCGCCCTCGCTTATTTGTTAAAACGCGCGAGTAGGGTTGTCACGGCTCTCATGCCCTCAAAACGATAGAAATTGACGCTGATGTGCAATTTCGTTGTATAAGGCTTGGCAGTTCTACAATGTCCTCTTTCATTTCCTATAGATTGCTACTTCAATCGTTTTTAAACGAGTCAAAGTGTGATTCGGTCAGCCGGTATGCGTTGCCCATGCTGGCCTGGGGTAATTATAATTATAAGTGTATAATTATATGCTTTCAACCATTACTCTAATGTGGAAACCTATGAATCTATATTGACTACAGGGCGTGTCTCTGGTTTTTATTTGTGTCTCAATGCAACAGTGTCCAGAAAGGATGTTCTAAAAATTGGTGCAGTGACCGAGTGTTGAATACCCTGATGAATCTGCCGAAACTAGTGGGGCAGTGAAACATGTCGGTATCAGGTACTGGTAGGCGATATTAAGCTACCAAACTCTTTTTTAATTCTTCAGCTCACACTGAAACGAAGAATAAAGTGATTGAGTGGGTGTGGCTGTTGATTTTATGTCACTCTGTCCGTTATGAGTTAATGTTGTGATACTCTTTATGTTGCACCTTTACACGCATTTCAGTTTATGTGTTGTACCTATTTTGTTTTCTTTTCGGATTGGAAGGCAACCGATGATGAGAAAGGGGCATTGAGTTGGTAACATCTGCCAACATCCCCGAGGGTTGTTCGCCCGTGAGGTGCCTTCCTCTCCACCACACATTTTTTCCTCTTAAGGTGTGTACACATGTGGTTAAGTGTGGATAGATGTACTGTCAGTAAAGAAGGCAGACATTTGTTGGACATCACTCTGGATACTGTTTGAATTGAGACCGTAGTAATTAATTTTTTGGAACAATAGAATGAGTGGGGACAATCAGACATTAGAGGAGTGATACCGCACTGCGATAGATAGCAGGGGTCTACCTCGGTATGTAAACAAAAAATACAACCTGAGTGATGTGTACTCATGTCTTTGAAATGTATTAATCGCCCCAGGTATAGGGATCTTGTTGTTTATTGACTGTTTAGAGTGGAGGGCGATCCCTTATATACCTTTCCATATCCCTCTTGGCTCCTTTTTGCTATTGTATGTGGTAATTGCGTGCCAGACAGGTAGGAACTGTTGGAGTCTGCCTCCGACCGGTGTTAGGTGGTCTGGAGGTAGCGTGATAAAGCCACTGTTTTGTGGCAGTGAAGGCTCTGGTGTTATTGCCTCCATGTCCTGTTCCCTTATTATTGTTGCCCCTATAACCTCTTCTGTTTGAGTTTTTGGTGAAGGAACCCTGTGTGTTACTTTAGTATGAGGATGACGTCTGCGAGGTATTTCCTCGTGTAGTTGCTCTGCATGAGGAGCGTCAAAAGGAGCCTCTGTGTTGCTGAAACTGCAATGCCCCCATTGATTTTGCGGTTTCTGTGTCTTTTTTCATTTTGTCTAAAATGGTGTCGACCGCAGAGCCAAATAGAAAGTCCTGATTGACTGGCTGGTTAAGAATGGTGGACTGCACCTCGTTCTTAAAGCCTGAAATGCGCAGCCATGCATGTCTGCGTAGTAAGACGCTAGTGTTAATTGACCTGGCTGTGTTCTGCTGCGTCAAGCGCACATTTGATGGAGGCATTTGTGATGAATTTTCCCTCCTGTATGAGGTCATCAGCTTGTGCTTTAAAAGGCTCAGGTAGGTGTTGCATTAGGCTTTCGAGCTGGTTATAATGTGCCCTGTCGTAACGAGCCAGTAGGGCTTGTGTATTAGCAATCCTCCATGAGTTGGAGGCTTGTGCTGCTACCCTTTTACCTGACGCCTCTAGTATCTTTGATTCCTTATGGGGGGGGAGGTGCTTCCCCCGCTGTTTGGGAGTTGGCTCTTTTACGTGCATTAGCCACTACCAGTGAGTCTAATGGTAACTGCCCTCTAATATAGGTAGGGTCTGCTCTATACTTCTTCTCAATCCTGGGATTGAATACTCGTGCCCTGGCTGTATCTTTAACTATGTCAGGTGCGTGTTTCAACACTCCCTTTAACGTAGGAAGTGTTCTGACACTCTTTTCTGAAGTGGGGAAGGTGTCAAATAAGAAGTCTTCTTCAACAGGGTCATTATGCATGTCTACGTTGTAGTACTGCGCTGCCCTGTCTATGAGTTGGTTGAAGACAACGGTGTCATCAGCAGGTGACGGCCTAGTAGGATAAGAGGGTACATCAGGGATGGGATGGGTGTTATATGGGTCTGTTGGCTCCTCCCATGGTTCCTCTTGTGGTTGAGGATCTTGTGGAAAATCGTATTCTGGCTGTGGATTTTCCCCTGTGTTCCCCTCATTGTCCCCGTGGTGAGAAGGAGAGTAATGAGCAAAAGGTGGAGTAGGCATGATAGGATAGAAAGGGATGAAGGGCCTTGAGGGAGAAGTCCCAAAGTCCTTCTTCTTCAATGGAATATGAGAATGAGTGCCAGTGTCCAGTGGCCTCTTCTTCCTGTGCAGGATTGTGACTTTACCAGTCTCTGGATTAATATAAATTTTTGCCTGGTCGTCTGATGGATCTGGATGGAAGAGTTCTTCCTCTACAGTCCTTGGTTGAGTGTTAGACTTTTTTGGGGTCGGTAACACCTTCTTTTTCGCGACTTTTGGTGTCTTATTGCTTTTCTTCGGCTCGTGCCCTATTTTCGGGTCGACCGGATCTTTCGGTTCGACACGTTTCTTGTGCTCGACAGGCTTTTTTGCTTGACTGTTCTTTTCCGAGTCGATGGTCTTCTTTGGATCGACTGGCGTGTTCGGAGCATTTATTTTCGGGTCGATAGCCTTGTCCAGCCGTGCTACGGGCTTCGGTACGGCACCCTTCTTGTCGGCGACCTTTGCCGGGTCGACGGTTTTCGGTACAGCGGGCTTGTTCGGGTCGGCGACCTTTTTTGGTTCGGCGCCCTTTGGCTGTGTGTCCTTGTTAGGTTCGACTACCCTTCTGGGGTCAATGCTTTTTGGCTGTGCGGCCTTTTTGTGGTCGACAGTCTTCTTTGGCTCGACGTTTTTGGGCTGTATGGCCTTTTTCGGTTCGGCGCCCTTCGGGTCGACGACCTTCTTTGGCTCTGGAACCTTCTTAGGGATGATGGTACTTGGCCCTGGGGTTTCTGAAGGTTTTGGTTTCGATTTCGGAGCCGAGCTGGATGGCGGGGCTGCCGAAACTTTTTTTGGATCTTGGCTAAGGCCTTTTGGCGACGGGGTAATTGGTGTCGGGGGCTGTGTACTCGCGATTTGCCCTGGCGGGATCTCTTCATCAGAGTCCGAGTAGTCCTCGACAGTGACGATCTCTAGGTCCGAATCTGGAGCGTCCGGTAATTCTTGGTCATCATCGAAGATGTTGTCCGGTTCCGGTGCCTGTCGCTGCATCTCTTACCTAGCGGCCCGTCGGATCCGTATGGTTTTCTTCGACCGAAACTGGGCGCAGGCTGGGCAGGTTTCTTCCCTATGGTCTGGGGAAAGGCACTTGTTGCATACTGAGTGTTTGTCAGTATGTGGGAACTTGGAATGGCATTGTGGGCACCTTTTAAACGGGCTTCTTTCCATCAACGGCAGTCTCACGTGGCGTCGAAAAGGCCCAAAGGCCCGCGTCGACAACCGAGTAGAGATGGAAAGCTTGATGGAGTAGAGAGGTACCGAACGAAAACAATACCGTCGAAGTTTTGGAGTAACATCCAAACCCAATCGCGGGAAAAAACTATCTGAGGATGGAGAAGATGCCCATGCGCACTGTAGTCCAAGGGAGGAGTTACCTATCTCATGATACTTCGAAGACTCTTCCAAGACAACATATTGCAATCATCCAGACCAAACACTAGGCGGCGATCTATGCACAGATATGAATTCAGCAGCCCACATGCCTCGAACACCATGAATCTCACCTACTACACAACATCTGTGTCATTTGTGATAATGAAATGTGAACTTACACTAATGTTATAGGTAGACCCTTCCCGCAGTAGAGCACGTGATCTACTAAACAGGATGGGCAGCCCGAGATGCTGGTCATTGATAGTAGCACTAGTTTGCCACTCTTTGTCAGAATTATGCTCTGCGTGAAGAACACAAAATCTAGCTTATAGACCTCCTTAGACTTCGAGGTAATTGTATTACCATCTAGAAGGTAACAGCTCTTTCTGCAACCTGAACATTCCAGATTTTTTCTACTAGATTAAGGGACGAAAAAAACAGGTAGTGAAATTGTCTGATTAGCGAGAGTGATAACCCGCTTATCAAAGAAATGGGGACCAGGGTATCTTTATGATAAAGACCAACACAGAGGTACACATGCATCACAGCTGTGCAATCCTCATACGGAAGGAACGTGCTTCAGTGGATACTCGGAGCGAGGAAATCCATACTTGGCAGAAGCTCCAGGCAAACGCGTGTCCACTCCAAGCCTTTTACATTTAGGGCTGTAAAGTAATGAGGTGTGAGCAACAAGGAATCATGGCAAAGGCAGTGGAAAGAAAACGCCATAGGCAAACAAAAGCAGCCATGTGACAACCCTTAAATCTATCTGCCCTGAAAGTATGAACTGAAGGCAAGAGGGAGATTCAAGTGAGAGCATACCAGGGTTATAACAAATGGAGACAAACGCATTAAGCAAAAGGTTTCTTACCTTCACATCAAAGTTGCAGTCGAACCTGCGGATGAGTGCAACGAACACTGTTGAGTTATTCAGGACCGGAGGGTGGTCAATAGGTGAACAGGCATTTCTAGGGTTTGCATCAACCAAATAACCCTGAAAGACAATACCACAAGTTGAAACTGTATTCTGCATTAAAAGGAACAGATCTCCAGCAAGTGCACAGGCCAATGGAGAAGCAAGACCAGATATCCATTTAACACTTCCTCGCCTATTTGCATACATGCCTCATTCACCCTCACCCTTTACTTTACCATAAACTATTCTCTTTTTGTAGACTGTTAAGGAGTGGATGATAACAGACTACAGGGAATGAGGAAGTTCAAGACATTTACCTACCAAAGTGACGTGTCCAAGGCCATGCTTTAGAATGGACAACAGAAACATCACTTAAGTTTATTACTTTTGGAGAGCAACACTGCCCGCTACAACACAAAATACCACTCTGCAGAAAATGTGCTCTGCCTGGATAGACCCATGGGTCCCTCTCTGGCAGTAGAGCGCATTCCTGCCAACCATAAAAGCCTTACAAGTTTCACATGATACAAATAATCCCTGAAAACGTTAGTATTAACCACCACCCAGAGCAAGATTGTCCCTTATGTAGCTCAAAATGAAAAATAAAACCCACAGCTTGCTTCCGCAACAGGAATTTGTAGTGACTGGCAGTATTAAAAATGTGGGCAAGGATGCAGGATCAATTTTATCTGGTTTTATTTCTGCTCTGAAATACCTGGCAGTACCTTTACTGCTCATTTCAAAATTTTACAGATTGAAAATGTTTGCTTAGCCACTAAATTCATTAAAATATGGATTCCATGGACTGGGTTATTTAATGCCCAGGCGTTATTTGCTCTGCAAATATTTACTCTCCGCAGTAAATCAGTACTTTTGGTGATACTGCATAAATTAGGGCCGTCATTCCCTCCGCTGGGGTACACCAATCGGATTCTTTACCGGAGATCAGGATGTGTACATAGAAGGAAGGGGAGACAGACAAACATCACGACTCTGCTATTAATATCTTATTCAGGAGATGCCCAAGTTAATAGCAGAGATGAGCATCAGGGAAAGAGTGAGCTTTGGTGCAGGAGGAACCGGGTGCACTCTACAGAGTTCTGTAGCAACGCGTCTCCATCAGGAGCACTCGGACACTAACTTACTTCTGATCGATTATGAATAGCTGTCGTCACCTTCAAAGTCGATCAAAGTCTCGGCTGCCAGCGACCATTTTACATGATGTTTCATCAAACTCCAGGAAACGCGAGAGAGAATGTCGTACTCATTCATGCTACTAGTCCTTTTCATGGTTTAAATCGGATTGACTGTTCAGTTTACACATAGACCCACCTACAACCACTGGTTGTGGAGGAGCAGCGAAGTCTTGTCAAGATTTTATTTAACAAATATCCTTAAACATCAACTATCCTAACCTGCCCACCCTCCTTTCCTTACCCCTCCTGAGTCTTTAAAAGTAAATCATCCTGCAGCATGGGGCACCTCAGAAGTTGGGGCTTGGATCCCTCTCAGAGGTCCTCTCTGTCCTTTTCTTTATGAGGTATTAAGAGGTAACAGCCATCTTGTGGAATCTAGTAACAATTATCAGGGAACCTCATCAGAGTACTAGGACAAAGATCTCCAAATATTTAAGTGAGAGGAAAAGGGGGCATGTAAAACCAAGAAACGATGGTGGATCATCATCCCAAAATGGCGCCAGACAACTCAAAATAATGGCACTTCCGTCAAATAAACGGGGGAAATATGCGGAAAAGGAAGATACATAGCTTTGGGCACAGTCATGTGAATTTGTGGACATCAAAGTACAATGTCGGTTTTCCCCATTTTCTCCTTAAAAACTGGGGTAAATTCACGGATTACGAGCAAAGGACTAATGTCAATAACCAACAGCCACTGGAAATAAATGCTATATACATATTGCAATACAATACAATCTGTACCGCTCATGAATAGAAACCAGAACTGAGGGAAAAATACAGAACTGCATCTTCAGCCTGGACCCCGGGCATCATCCATCTCCCATTAGTCAAGCAAGATGGAGAGGATGTTTGCACACTTCATCCAAGAAAATCATTTATTTTAACCCACACACATGTGAAGTTGCAAAGACGATGCCTACCACTGTTTTGAAAAGTTACAGCTCACTGCCGATACGACATACGGAATGGCTCTACATGTGGTCACAGTGGGAACCTGCATACAATTGAAAATTTCACACAAATCCACCAAACTGATGCAGAAAAATGCACAGAACCACGTGACAGACTTCATCAAGATATCCAGGGAGATCCCTTTGGTTCACTGCTCAATGCTCTTCACTGGTAGTGATGAGAGGACCCAGTGTAGACATTCTGCCTCATCCAACCAGGTCTCAACAGCTTGTCAGATTCATTTTTCACCTTTCAAAAAGAACTCCATGCTTGAACACACTGGGTACAAAGGTTACCAGAAGTAGGACCACAAAAACTAGGCAAGGAAGGGAGCCTTTCCTCTTTTAGAGTCAATCTGAGGAAATCCAGCCCTCCAAATACACACATGAAAGCCATCTCCATTCAAAACTTTCTACATTCAAGGCTTTTCCAGTACTATTTCTACTCCTTGGCTTTCAACTATGCTCCGTCCACAGGCACCAGGACCTTCAGTTCTGCTAACATAGCCAAATGTGGGCACTTCAATAAAAATTACAATGTAGAATATCAAAAACAAGAAAAGGTAGATACCCTCTTTAGTAGCCCAGGCCCTAGGTCCCAGAGGTACCATTCATTAGGGCCTTAAAGAGAGCTTACTAGGGCCTTAAAGGGAGTGCTAAAGGTATTGCCAATTGGGGGAAGCAATTGTACAGTGTTTGGGAAAGGGATCTACTAAAGCAACACAGTGCACGTCCAGTTGAATCACATCATTCACCAGGCAAAAGGTGGGGGTGACCATGTCAAAAGGGGGCATTTTCCTACAGTCATCATCATCATCATCATGCAACTCCGCGTCATTTGACTACTCTGAAGAAGACGTCACAAGAGCGGACTGATGGATCACATCAGTCACGGTGGTTAAGCTATCCACAAACAGCGGTCTCTTTTCACAGGTGTCTTAAACAGTAACCATGCCCTTTAAAACGCATGTTTTACCATTGCTTCTCCATAGCACGTATGTTCCACAGCTTGACCCACGACAAAAGGAACAACAGAGCAAACTACAGCCACCACAAATGTGTAAAAGTCAGCTGGTGGCCTGCAGCAGGTGGATTTAATCCGCCCTTTGGGGTTGAGAGGATAAAAACAGTTCCCCTGGGTCCCCGAACAGCAAGAAGAATGGCAGAGGAGGCGTATCCCACTGATCGCAATAAAGTTGGATAAGATTTCTTTCCAGTAAGACGGACTATGTGAGCAAGTCAAGCACATAGGAGTCAGAGTACCGGACTCACTATAGCCGTCTCTCAGCCTCCAAACATTACTTTCAGCTGGGATGGAGCGAAGTCCTGCCTTGTCTTTATTTTGTAGGCCTGGTCCTTATGCTCTGCGCGTATGGATGACTTGGAGGCTAGAGGCCAAACCTTGGTCCTAGTTTCATCTGTAATTTCGAAGTTCAGATTCGACTACCAACTGAGTAAGTAACTATGTAGCGGATGGATTATAGTGAAACGATGACAAATGCACGAGACTCCCTTTGTCTCGGTCTACTGTAAAACACGGATTCTATCGGGGTCAGCTCCCTTCCTTCTGACTCTCTGAGTCTCATATTTGCGGAGTGTAATTGGCGAGTTAAATAGTAGTCGTCGTCCTGGGTAAGGACATGTAGTTTAACACAAGCCTTTCTGCTCAGCAACTCACTACCTCCATCCTTATCACCCCCGAAGAAACATGGGTTATGTGACTTACTCCTGCCGAAACCTGCGTCAACAAAACCCGGCACAAAACGAATAGTTTCTTACCTGTCGGTGTAGTTTTGCAGCTTGAAGATCTTTCTGGATTCACTATGCTGTGCATATTCCGCAATCTGGTGGTTGGGTCCGGAATCGTAGTCTTTTTTCTCTTTTTTTTTTGTCGTAGCCCAGGTGCGTGTCGACGTCCCACCATTTGGTGTGCCTTCGGTGACGTCAGCGTGCTTCCGACGGAAGCTACCACCCTTGGGCGCCATCTTCGGATTCTTTTTTTCTGTCTCTTTTTTCTTTTCTGTGTTTGTAGTGAATCCATGGCTCTGTTTGTTAATCGTTGTTTAAACGTAATTCTTTTCACGTATCTTGTAAGTTTCAACTTGCTGTCTTTGCTATGTGTTTCCACCTTCTTTTCCAGCCTCATCTTTCTGGCGGAGGCGGGTGGGTTCGCTAGTGAATCCAGAAAGATCTTCAAGCTGCAAAACTACACCGACAGGTAAGAAACTATTCGTTTTGCAGCGTGAATCTTTCTGGATTCACTATGCTGTGCATAGATTTTGTAGCGGTTTTCGTTACTTTTGTGGCGGTTGGGTGGAAGATGAGCGTTGGTTGTTGAATATATGTTGAAGCACTCTTTGCCCTACTTGTGCTTCCTTGTTCATTTGTACATCCACGCAATAGTGCCTAGTGAACGTGTGCACTGAAGCCCATGTTGCCGCCAGGCATATGTCCTGAATTGGTGTGTTGGCCAGAAAAGCAATTGTTGCTCCTTTCTTCCTGCTGGAGTGGGCCTGTGCCCCTCCTGTTAGCTCCTGGCCCGCTGGTTTGTGGCAGAATTGTATTGTCTGTGCGATCCATCGCGCTATGGTGTTTTTAGTCCCTGGTTTACCCATGTAACTGTTTGCGAAGGATACGAAGAACTGTTTTGTTTTCCTGTGTCCTTTCGTCCTTTCAATGTAGTGCATCACAGCCCTTCTTGCGTCTAGAGTGTGGAGCGACCTCTCAGCGCTTGTAGTGGGGTTTTGGAAGAAGCTAGGAATCTGAATACTCTGATTCATGTGGAACCTTGACACCACCTTTGGCATGAAGTGTGGGTCTGTTCTCATCACGACCCTGTCACTGTGTATCTGGATGTAGGGCAGTGCTCGACAAATCTAAAAAATCTTACTTGACCTGCAGGTCGAGTGAGTAGAATGTTCTACTCGACCTAACATCAATGCACTCGACCCACAAATTGGTTGCATACGAATTTTCTTCAAAACATTTGCAGCGCCAACAACCCAAGAAAACGTTGCCAAACCAAATTGTAAACAGCAAATTCATTCGGATAAAGAGGCATGCTTTAAGACCTGTGTCCATTTAGTGGGCCAGGTGTTGGAGCATTGATAGACAGTTCTTTAAGTGGAAATAAATAAGTGCAGGTACTCACCACCACTAAACTGTGCACTAGCGGTGGAGCCAGGGGCTGGTCTAGGGGCGGGCGAGAAGGCAAGCTTAGCATTTAAGGAATCTTCGTTCTCATTCTTTGTAGTTTTATTAGATAAAAAATTTCTGTCCACACTCAAATGCTTTCCCCTTGTCACTGTACTTTATCTCTCAGGTCTGCATTTTGCATTTCCCTTTTGATATTTTACCGCTCTTCATATTTCTCTCCAACTCTTCATTTTCCCTCACATCTCTCATCTCTCACTGCTTTCTGTTTCTCCTTGCCTCTCTCCTCGCTTCACTCTTTTTCCCATGCCTCCAAATTTGTTTTGTCCTTTTCTTCTCTTTTCTCTAGTCTATTTCCCCATCTTCCTTAACCCTTTTACTTTTTCCATTCTCCTCATTCTCTAGTTTTCTTTTACCCATTTTCCACCCTGTTTCACTTCCACACACAATCTATTTTCACCACTTTCTCGTTTTCCTTTCTTTTCTTCCTGTCGATAGTTTGCTACTTCTCTTGAATCATACATCTGCAGGATCTTTCCCTAGCCTCCCAAAAAGCATAAACAGCTTTGTAATACTGGCAGGTTAACAGGCTGTTGTGACGACAACTTGAGTTCTGCTTACACTGCACTCTAATAACGGTGTGTGCTTTAGGCGCAGCAGAATAAACTAGTGCAGGACTGTAATGCAGACCCAGGCTCCATAACCTTAATAAAAGAATTAAATGAACAAAGGGAGACCAGATGATGCAGTAGCCTGGGAACCCTTAACCTGAGATGGGCCCACCTTGCTCACCCTCGCATCCCCCTCCCTCTCTTCCTTTGCAGGTTACACGATCAGCCATCAGCACCTTGGCTTGATCAGCTACTGTACAATTAAGTGAAAGAACACTATTTACAGTGATTTACCGAGAAGGACCATACTCAGAAGGGCCTGAGGAACTGGGAAGTACTTCATGGTGTAGATGATTGCCGGAAATGTGCTAGCTGCGGCACCCGTTCTTAGAATGCTACCCCATGACACAGGAATCAAGTTATTCAGCCTACATGAAAGGCGAAGGCTGACGGTGCGGTGTCAAGCTTGTTGCTCCGACTATTGAAGCTCTAGTACAGCCTGTGTGACACAGTTAGTTGGGCCTGTCAGTAAGAAATACAACACACACACACACACACACACACTGTTGAGTCAATAAATGGACGTGTATTTCTTTTTCCTGGGCAGCTACGTTTATTTACTGGCTGCAGAAAATAAATTCAAGTTGCTTGACATTTTTGGTACCAATTATTTAATAGCAAGGTGAGCGGAGCCATCTGAGAGGAGAGAGATGGACTTAAGCGTCATGCTTTACTGGTGTCTGTAGAGCTGCACAAGCGCTCAGAATGGTGCACGTAAATGCTTCACTATCTCAGCCTCACATGCATAACAATGAGCAGTAGCTGCGCCGAAGAGAGAATTTGGCACCAGCTGCGTAGACATAATGCGCAGCTCGCAGCTAACAGTCAGTGAGAGTAAATAAAAAACTGTAGCATTTCAAAGATGTTTGTGTAGGAAAATCGTATTAGTACACTCGAGGCCAGAGGTAGGAATAGTCCGCCTTGTAATGCTAGAGGGGCGGCTGCGAAATTGCACACTGAAACAACAAAGCTCAGCTTACAACAAAAAAAACATTGGAAGTTCATTTGAAAAAAAAGACGGGCATGACATTCAGCTTGTTTTCAAACATAGAGGCTCAGAGAAAATCCACTGTAAATGCGTGTAGGTGCGGTAGGCCCCACCGCCTCGCCCCACCCCACAGAGCTTTCCTGCACGGCCCACGAATTCCCACCCCAGCACTACAATCGGAGCAAGAACCCCTGAACCTGTGGCTGGCGGACTGACCCCATCCAAGCGCACCTACCGTCTAGGGCCCCTCCTCTGAGAGACTGAGCTGTCTGACAGGCTGTGGCTTACTTCAGAGCCCGGGCAGAGCTTCACTTACAGGTCCTCTCTGGATGACAACACCCGGGGTGCAGGAGGAAAACTTCGCCATTGCTCAGCCACCAGTGCTTGTCCTAGTTTACTGCCAGTTCACTGCCGTCCACAAATCTTTTCCTGTGGTTGAATGTGCAGGCCGGGGCTTGGAAAGGCAGCTTACACGCTTCTCTGGCAGTATATCTTGCCGAGGCTAACTATTCAGCCAATGAGAAGCGTGTAGACTTGCGTAGCATACACGTATCCGGAGAGCACAAATTATCTTCTATCACACGATTGGCTGATTGCAACACGGGCTCGGCCTGATGAGGCCTAGTTGCAATCAGCTAATCAACACCTGTGGTTTTCCCGCATTTTCACGTAATCATTTCAGCATGCTGCCCCCTATAGCCTTCTCCTTGCACTGCAGTAGCTGCATGAAAACTCTGGTTGGGACGGCGGCAGATCTCACTCGCCAGGCCGGTCAAGTAGGCCTAAAAACTGACTCGCCCTTGAAGAAATTGACTCGCATTTGCGAGCGGGCGAGTACATTTTTCGAGCCCTTCCTGCATTGTGAGTGCCTGCAGTTCGCTCACCCTTCGTAGCGAGGTGATTGCTACCAGAAAGGCCGTTTTCATTGTTAGCATTTGAAGTGATGCTTTGTGGATGGGTACGAAAGGTGCTTTCATGAGCTCCGTTAGTACCACATTTAGGTTCCAGGCCGGTGGCGGCAGTCTCTTTGGTGGCGCTATTCTTTTAGCCCTTCCAGGATTCTTTTTACGACTTCGGATGTAAAGAAGCTTCTCCCTGTTTCTCCTCTTGTGTATGCCACAATCGCTGCCAGGTGCACCCTCAGCGAGGATGAGCTTAGCTTAGCTTTAATTAGGTGCGTGAGGTACCTTAGCACCGTAGATTCCCTGGTCAGTTTTCTATGGAGTTTTTTCTTGCAACACCATTGAGTGAATCTTTTCCATTTTTCCCCATAGCACTTGCGTGTGCTGGGTCTTCTTGCCTCTCGCAGCACCCGCAGGGTGCTCTATGGTAGTTTTAGATGTGCGAACTCTAAGTCCTCAGGAGCCAGGCTGAGAGGTTGAGGCTCTCCGGCTCTGGGTGTAGAACTTCTCCGTTTTCCATGGAGTGTAGGTCTCTTCTTTTTGAGAACCTGTGGGGGGTGGGGGGTCCTGCGCCATCTCCATTATCTGAGAGTACCACGTCTGCCTGGCCCATTGTGGTACCACCAGGATGAGCGTCATGTTGCTCGTCATGCATTTGTTGAGAACCCTGGGGATCAGTGGTATCGAGGGGAAAAGCGTAGGCAAATGTTTTTGACCAGCTTATCCATAGGGCATTCCCCTGTGATAGTGCCTCTGGTTGCCTGGATGCAAAGTATTGGCATTTTGCATTCCGGCGTGTTGCAAACAGGTCAATTATTGGTGTGCCCCACCTCCTGAATAGTCTCTCTGTTTCCTGAATATTGAGTTCCCACTCATGGGACGCTGAAGTCTGCCTGCTGAGCCAATCCGCTTCTACATTGTCCTTCCCTGGCAGGTGTATGGCTAGCAGGTCTATTTTTTGTGGTATAGCCCATCTCCATATTTCCTGTGCCAAGCTTGACAGAGGGAATGATTGAGTTCCCCCCTGTTTGTTTATGTAAAACATCGTTGTGGTGCTGTCTGTTTGTATTAGCACCTTCTGGTTGTACAGGTGTTTCTGAAAGGCCTTGAGGGCTAGCAACACTGTTTTCAATTCCAGGTAATTGATGTGTCAGACTGCATCTGTAGGGCTCCACAGACCCCTCACTTTGAGCCTGTTCATGTGTGCGCCCCATCCCTTCTGGGATGCGTCTGTGGTGATGGTCACTGTTGGGTCCGGTGGTGTTAGAGGTTTCCCTACTGTTATTCTTTCCTTGGTCCACCACCTTATTTCTTCCTGCACCCTGTGCGTTACAACCACTAGATCCTCCCAACTTCCTGTAGCTTGTGACCATTGCTGTTGCAGCCACTCTTGGAGTGGTCTCATTTGTAGGCGTTCATTGGGGACCAGGTGTATGCATGACGCCATCATCCCCAAGATCTTGCTCACAGTCCTCACTGTCAGAGATCGCCCCTTCTGGTAGTGGCGTTTCTCCCTCAGTAGGCTGAGCGTTCTCTTTTCGCTCGGTAAGACTCTGCATTGTATGGTGTCGATTTGGGCTCCCAGGAAGATCTTTACTTGCTCTGGTTCCATCGAGCATTTTCCCCAGTGTATGGAGAAACCCAGGTTTGCTAGCGTTCTTGTGACCTGTTCTGCATGATCTTTGCATTTCCTGTAAGAGCTTGCCTTTACGAGCCAGTCGTCGCGGTAGGGGTACACGTGTATCCCCTTTCTTCTTAGGTGTGCGGCCACTGCCGCGAGGCATTTGGTGAACACCCTTGGTGCGGACTTTAGGCCGAAAGCCAGGGTCGTGAATTGGTAGTGATCCTTGTTTACTGTGAACCTTAGCATGCGCTTGTGCTGCCTGTACATGGGGATGTGCAGGTACGCATCTTTGAGGTCTAGGGTGGATAAGAAGTCCCCGGCCTTTATCTGCGGGACGACCTCTTGTAGGGACGTCATCTTGAATTTTTGAGTCTTTACGTATTTGTTTAGGAACCGTAGGTCCAGGATGGGTCTTAGACTTTCGTCCACTTTTGGCACCAGGAATTAGTTTGAGTACACTCCCTTGTTCCGTTCTTTGAATGGGACCCGTTCGATGGCCGCTTTGAGGAGGAGTTCTTGAGCTTTCTCTTGGACTAATCGCAGCTCTCTTCCCGAGTCCTCTCTTTTCTTTGGCTTTCTGTTTGGTGGTCTCTTTTCCAACTCTATGCAGTATCCGAACTGCATGATGTTGAGTATCCACTTGTCTGTTGTTATTTTTCTCCACTCCTGGAGAAAAAATCTCAATCTTCCTCCTACTGGCGTCACATGTTCCTTTGTGTCTTGTCAGTGTAGCCCTCTCCTCTTTGTTTTCCCGTGCTCCTCCCCCGGAGGGTTCGAGTGGGAGAGCACCTTTTTCCGTGTGAAGTCACTTAGAGGGGGGTTGTTCACCGCCTCTCCTTCTCTGGCCCCATCCATTTCCTCTTGATCGAAAGGACTGGCCCCTGCTCTGGTAGTTCCAGTTTTGCCTCTGCTGGCCCTGGTGACTTTGGTTGTCACTCGGTTGTCCCTGGTGGAATGCCTGGTGTGATTGCCCTTGCTGGCTTCCACCCCTGCCGTTCGGCCTCCGTGTAGGAGTGCCCCTTCTCATTCCCCTGAATTGCAGGGCCCCCATGGACCTAGCCGTCTCGTTGTCCTTCTTCAGTTGGGTGAGCTTCTCATCAACTGGGGCTCCGAACAGTGTTTCACCGTTGAAGGGTGTGTTCAGGATGTTGTTCTGAACCTCAGCCTTGAAACCTGAGATCCTGAGCCAGGCTTGCTTTCTCTCTGTGATGCCTATAGCCATCAGTCTGCTGGATGTTTCTGCCCCATCCAAGGCTGTCTTCAGGCACGAGTTAGCGATGCTTTTCCCCTCTTCCACAAGGTGTGATGCCCTCTCACGGTATTTTTCCGGGAGGTGCTTGAGCAATTGGCCCATCTCATCCCAATGCTGGTATTGATGTCTATTCAGGAGGGCGTTGGAGTTCGCCATCCGCCAGTGCGTTGCGGCGTTCCTCTCTATTTTCCTGCCAGTTAGATCCATCCTCCTGCTTTCCTTGTCAGGTGGAGGTCCAGATGTTTTTGGGACGTTTGCCCTTTTTCTGGCTGTTGCAGTGATTATTGAATCTGCTGTGACGGATCCCTTGATGTAAGCTGGGTCCTGGGAGGAGAATTTGTATTTCTTCTCGGTCCTCGGCGTTACAGATCTGCATGTAGCCGGGTCCTTGAAGGCCTCCTTCCCCTGGTCTGTGATACTCTTTAGCATGGGCAGGAACTGGCTTCTTGTCTGTGTGGGGAGCAATGTTTCCAGCAGGAAATCTGCTTTTGGCTTCTCCTCTTCCAGCTTAACTCCATAAGCTGCTGCCGCCTTCCTGACCACCTCATTGTATGCCTCAATGTCATCCGGTGGCGAAGGCCTCGAGGGGTATGTCTCCACAGCCTTCTACGGGTTTTCGGCCTCGATGTCCTGCCATTCCTGGTCTTGGGCCGTCGAGGAACCTGAGCCGTAGCTGGACTGCTGCTCCCCGTAATCCCCTTCTGTGTAGTAGAGATCTTCTTCCTCTTTGTGCTCCGAGGGGTCCGGAGTTTTCGGCGTCTCTTCGACGTCGAACTCCTCGTGCTCCTGTACCTCAGCGACGGCCAGTGCCGGCTTCGAGGGGATCCTGTAACTTCTCATCTTTTCATCAAAGTCCTTCTTTCTCTGAAGGATGTGCCCCATTTCGGCCTCGAGCCTTCTTTTCTTTCTCTGCATCTCTGCGGCCTGCTCGTCGTCAAGCGTTTCGGCTGCTCTTTTCGGCGGCGGCGTTGGCGTTGAAACTTTCTTCGGCTCCTTTTCCTTCGAAGTCGAAGACCCTCTTTCGGGGGCTTGCTTCGATGACCTTTGCTTTTCGCTGGTCTTCAGCCTCCGGGAGTCCTTCTCGAAGGATCCGCTGGGCTCTTTTTCGGAGGATGCAGCTTCGGTCGTCAAAGTTTTCGGCGCCGGTGCTCCTTTCTGGGCTCTGACTTTCGAGAGTCTGTCTCTGGCTTTCTAGACCCTGTGGGGGTTTTTGGGGTCGTAGACTCTCCTACCTTGTCAGGCGTTTTCTTATCGGTCTCTGCGACCGTGAAGTCATCTGGACCTTCGGCGATGTTGTCCTCGTCGTCGGTGGAGAGGCCCAGTTCGTAAAGCGTCGGGCCTGGCCCTTGCCCTGCATCGTGTGGTGAGCTGTCCTCTGTCTCACTCGGAGGGTCTTCGGCTTGAAGACGGAGCAGGCGTTGCAGTCTCTGCTCTCGTGGTCGATTGGCAGGCAGAGGTTGCAGACCGGGTGCTGGTCCTTCTGCGCGAACTTGTGGTGGCAGTTTTTGCAGAATTTAAAGGGTGTCTTGTACATCCCTGCGCTCAGGGGGCCCCCTGTGTGTGCATTCCTCCAAGGACGTCGAAGATCTCGAAGTTCTTTCCTTTCTTCGTCGTCTCTTCTCTGATGGTCCTCTTCTCCCGATCTTCTCAGGTCTTTACCGTCGAAGAGTTGCTGTATTTCCTCCTCCAAAACTTCTGGAGCTTCACGCGACGATCCAGACCCAACGGCGGAAAAAAGAATCTGAAGATGGCGCCCAAGGGTGGTAGCTTCTGCCGGAAGCACACCGACGTCACCGAAGGCACACCAAATGGTGGGACGTCGACGCCCACCTGGGCTACGACAAAAAAAATAATAATAAAGAGAGGAAAAAAAGACTACGATTCCGGACCCAACCACCAGATTGCGGAATATGCACAGCATAGTGAATCCAGAAAGATTCACGCTGCAAAACCAGAATTATGGATTAATGACGACCATGAGGAAGAGAATATTGTTGTGAATCCAGTATTCTGACAGGACTGACGATGATGACAGAAGTTCAAGGCTTGTTGGTTTGTGTTTAGGGGAAGCCACAGGAGGTAATGCAATTGCTCTAGAGTTACCCTATGTTTGGCGTGCAGACACAAGTTCCAAGTCAGTGCTGAATGTAATTAAGCAGCCTACATAGTATTCGAAATTCTAAACCTCTTTGTGCTGTGCATGTGAACAATGTGGTTTAAATACTCATTTGGGCCTGATTCACAAACTACATTTGGTAAAATGTAAAAGTAGCGCTCCAGCAGTACTACCCATTACAAATCACAACTCGCAAACCTTCGACTGGAGATCTCCGCCTCTACTATCTTTTGTATGTAGAGATCTCTGCCACAGTGGCAGGGGTCTCCACACATACAAGTATACCAACAACTCAGCATGGAATGTGGGAGGGAGCAGAGGGAGAGGCAGGAAAATAAGGAGAATTACTCAAAAATGGGTGCAGTTTACGGAATTTGAAGGAGGCGTTGGGGAGAGGCATGCTGATATAAACCACACACCCACAAAAACCCAATACCACTACATTTCACAGAATTCATTTCTAAATTTACTAAAGCCCGAAAACTGACTTATTCCAAGCCTGGGTTGGAATACATTGAAGTTTTTTTTGACAATTGACACACACAGCCAGCAGCCACACACTTCCAAGGAATTAGTGAAGGAAGGAAATTAAAAAACACCCCATAGAATTAGAGTTAAATTAATCAAATTATTTGGAGCTTGTATTTTGTATACACCCCCCTGCACCCCGTGTTACTGTCCCATCCTGCTCTGCTTTCCCCTTCTATCCCAACCCCCACCCCAGATTTACTGTTTTTCTTCCCCCCATCAGCCCCTCTGTTGCTCCCTCCCCCTCACGAGCATTTACTTTCATTTCTGGAGGGCCAGGTACCCTGCTACAATAAGAAGTAAATGGATAAATAAAAAATCTTTACAAAGTTAATATATATTTTTTTTACCAATCTAAGTGGCATCCATCTTTAACAGATGGGTCAATAAAAAACATCACCCGTGTCCTTCAGCTGGCACGCACAAGCATGGCGATGCACGAATGTGCCCATAGGATAACACGACAAGCAACCGCGACCCAATCAGCGCACGTTCAGTTTTCTTTTAGTTTTTTTGTCGATGCTGCACAGCATAGGCAAACAGCATTGGCAATGTCAATTGCCAAAAGGGCAAGATCTATTGCTTTTGCCAATACTTGTTTTTATTTGAAGTTAGAGTCTAGAACAAGGACTGAATGACTCCGGCCCCATTCATCGTGCGGTGATGCTCAAAGAAAAGCAGTTATAAGTCCAACAAAAAAAAAACCAAGACGCAAGACGTGATGCTTTGCATTCCGCTGAACCAGATGCAAGACGCTCTGCTCCTAGTGATGCTTTGCATTCCGCTGAACCAGATGCAAGACGCTCTGCTCCTAGTGATGCTTTGCATTCCGCTCACCAGACACAAGACGCTCCGCCCCTAGTGATGCTTTACATTCCACTGAACCAGACACAAGACGCTCTGCTCCTAGTGATGCTTGGCATTCCACTGAGCCAGACGTAAGACGCTCTGCTCCTAGTGATGCTTTACATTCCACTGAACCAGACACAAGACGCTCTGCTCCTAGTGATGCTTTGCATTCCACTGAGCCAGACACAAGACGCTCTGCTCCTAGTGATGCTTGGCATTCCACTGAGCCAGACGTAAGACGCTCTGCTCCTAGTGATGCTTTGCATTCCGCTGAACCAGATGCAAGACACTCTGCTCCTAGTGATGCTTTGCATTCCGCTGAACCAGATGCAAGACACTCTGCTCCTAGTGATGCTTTGCATTCCACGGAGCCAGACACAAGACGCTCTGCTCCTAGTGATGCTTTGCATTCCGCTGAACCAGACACAAGACGCTCTGCTCCTAGTGATGCTTTGCATTCCGCTAAACCAGACACAAGACGCTCTGCTCCTAGTCATGCTTTGCATTCCGCTAAACGAGACACAAGACGCTCTGCTCCTAGTGATGCTTTGCATTCCGCTAAACGAGACACAAGACGCTCTGCTCCTTGCGATGCTTTGCATTCTGGTGAACCAGACAAGAAGCTCAGCTCCTAGTGATGCTTTGCATTCTGCTGAACCACACTCTGCTCCTAGTGATGCTTTGCATTCCGCTGAGCCAGACGTAAGACGCTCTGCTCCTATTGATGCTTTGCATTCCGCTGAACCAGACACAAGACGCTCTGCTTCTAGCGGTGATTTGCATTCCGCTGAACCAGACACAAGACGCTCTGCTTATAGCGATGATTTGCATTTCGCTGAGCCAGACAAGACGCTCTGCTCCTAGTGATGCTTTGCATTCTGGTGAACCAGACAAGAAGCTCCGCTCCTAGTGATGCTTTGCATTCTGCTGAACCACACTCTGCTCCTAGTGATGCTTTGCATTCCGCTGAGCCAGACTTAAGTCGCTCTGGTCCTATTGATGCTTTGCCTTCCGCTGAACCAGACACAAGACGCTCTGCTTCTAGCGATGATTTGCATTCTGCTGAACCAGACACAAGAAGCTCTGCTCCTAGTGATGCTTTGCATTCCGCTGACCGAGATGCAAGACACTCTACTCCTAGTGATGCTTTGCATTCTGCTGAGCCAGACACAAGACGCTCTGCTCCTTGTGATGCTTTGCATTCCGCTGACAGAGATGCAAGACACTCTGCTCCTAGTGATGCTTTACATTCTGTTGAACCAGACAAAAAACGCTCACCTCCTAGTGATGCTTTGCATTCCGCCGAGCCAGACACAAGACGCTCTGCTTCTAGTGATACTTTTCATTCCGCTGAGCCAGACACAAGACGCTCTGCTTCTAGCGATGCTTTGCATTCCGCTGAGCCAGACACAAGACGCTCTGCTCCTAGTGATGCTTTGCATTCCGCTGAGCCAGACACAAGACGCTCTGCTCCTAGTGATGCTTTGCATTCTGCTGAGCCAGACACAAGACGCTCTGCTTCTAGTGATACTTTTCATTCCGCTGAGCCAGACACAAGACGCTCTGCTTCTAGCGATGCTTTGCATTCCGCTGAGCCAGACACAAGACGCTCTGCTCCTTGTGATGCTTTGCATTCTGGTGAACCAGACAAGAAGCACTGCTCCTAGTGATGCTTTGCATTCTGCTGAACCACACTCTGCTCCTAGTGATGCTTTGCATTCCACTGAGCCAGACGTAAGTCGCTTTGGTCCTAGTGATGCTTTGCCTTCCGCTGAACCAGACACAAGACGCTCTGCTTCTAGCGATGCTTTACATTCCACTGAACCAGACACAAGACGCTCTGCTCCTAGTGATGCTTTGCATTCCGCTGACCGAGATGCAAGACACTCTACTCCTAGTGATGCTTTACATTCTGTTGAACCAGACAAAAAACGCTCACCTCCTAGTGATGCTTTGCATTCCGCCGAGCCAGACACAAGACGCTCCGCTCCTAGTGATGCTTTGCATTCTGCTGAGCCAGACACAAGACGCTCTGCTTCTAGTGATACTTTTCATTCCGCTGAGCCAGACACAAGACGCTCTGCTTCTAGCGATGCTTTGCATTCCGCTGAGCCAGACACAAGACGCTCTGCTCCTAGTGATGCTTTGCATTCCGCTGAGCCAGACACAAGACGCTCTGCTCCTAGTGATGCTTTGCATTCCGCTGAACCAGACACAAGACGCTCTGCTCCTAGTGATGCTTTACATTCAGCTGAACCAGACACAAGATGCTCTGCTTCTAGCGATGCTTTGCATTCCGCTGAGCGGGATGCAAGACGCTCTACTCCTAGTGATGCTTTACATTCTGCTGAATCAGACACAAGACGCTCTGCTCCTATTGATGCTTTGCATTCCGCTGAGCGGGATGCAAGACGCTCTACTCCTAGTGATGCTTTGCATTCTGCTGAGCCAGACACAAGACGCTCTGCTTCTAGCGATGCGTTGCATTCCGCTGAGCCAGACACAAGACGCTCTGCTCCTAGTGATGCTTTGCATTCCGCTGAGCCAGACACAAGACGCTCTGCTTCTAGTGATGCTTTGCATTCTGCTGAGCCAGACACAAGACGCTCTGCTCCTAGCGATGCTTTGCATTCTGCTGAGCCAGACACAAGATGCTCTGCTTCTAGCGATGCTTTGCATTCTGCTGAGCCAGACACAAGACGCTCCGCTCCTAGTGATGCTTTACATTCAGCTGAACCAGACATACTACTCTTTGCTCGCAGTATGCGATTCCATTCTACTAAACCAAAGTCACAAGATACTTTGCTAATAGTTGATGCTTTACATTGTGATGAACCAGACACAAGATGTTTTGTCTTCGACCAAACCAGACTTAAGACCCTTTATTCTAGACGCTTCACCCCAGTTGATGGTTTACACTGAACCAGGTGTAAGACCCTTTGCTTCTGATTGAGGTGTGCTCTGCTGAGCCAGAGACACCGAACATTTTACTTTTAGTCCATGCTTAGCATTCTGCTGAACCAGACACATGTATTGCTCAGAGTTGATGATTACACTCTGATGAACCAGGGACAAAAGAAACATTGCTACTAGTTGATGGTTTACATTCTGGAGAACCAGACAGAAATACTTTATGTTCTGCTGAACCAGACAGAAGACGCTTTTCCCCTTGTTGAAGGCTTTCAAAATGCTGATCCAGAAATAAAAGTCTTTGCTCCTTTTTGACAGTTTGCGCTCTGTAGAGCCAGGAATATGAAGCTTTACTCCAAATTGATGGTTTATACTCTGCTGAACCAGAGATTAAAGGGATTTAATACTAACTGATGATTTATACTCTCTGCTGAACCAGATATACAAGGATTCTGCTGCTAGTTGATGGTTTATACTCTGCTGAACCAGCGATACAAGGGGTTTGCTACTAGTTGATGGTTAATACTCTGCTGAACCAGAGATACAAGGGGTTTGCTACTAGTTGATGGTTAATACTCTGCTGAACCAGAGATACAAGGGGTTTGCTACTAGTTGATGGTTAATACTCTGCTGAACCAGAGATACAAGGGGTTTGCTACTAGTTGATGGTTAATACTCTGCTGAACCAGAGATACAAGGGGTTTGCTACTAGTTGATGGTTAATACTCTGCTGAACCAGATATATCAGGATTCTGCTGCTAGCTGATGGTTAACACTGCTGAACCTGAGATACAAGGATTTTGCTGCTAGTTGATGGTTCACGTTCGGCAGAACCAGGCATATGAAGCTTTGTCTTAGTCATTAGTTTACACTCTGAAAATCAAACATAAGATGCTTTGCTTTTTATTGAGGCTTTACAATTTGCTGAACCATGCATAAGAAGCTTTCCTACTAGTTGATGGCTTCCACTCAGCTGAACTATACATAAGAAGCTTTACTACTAGTTGATGGCTTCCACTCAGCTGAACTATACATAAGAAGCTTTACTACTAGTTGATGGCTTCCACTCAGCTGAACTATACATAAGAAGCTTTACTACTAGTTGATGGCGTCCACTCAGCTGAACCATACATAAGAAGCTTTACTACTAGTTGATGGCTTCCACTCAGCTGAACCATACATAAGAAGCTTTACTACTAGTTGATGGCTTCCACTCAGCTGAACCATACATAAGAAGCTTTACTACTAGTTGATGGCTTCCACTCAGCTGAACCATACATAAGAAGCTTTACTACTAGTTGATGGCTTCCACTCAGCTGAACCATACATAAGAAGCTTTACTACTAGTTGATGGCTTCCACTCAGCTGAACCATACATAAGAAGCTTTACTACTAGTTGATGGCTTCCACTCAGCTGAACTATACATAAGAAGCTTTACTACTAGTTGATGGCTTCCACTCAGCTGAACCATACATAAGAAGCTTTACTACTAGTCGATGGCTTCCACTCAGCTGAACCATACATAAGAAGCTTTATTACTAGTTGATGGCTTCCACTCTGCTGAACCAGAGATAAGTCACTCCACCGGACTGCAGCAATGAAGCGAAGTCCCTCGAACCACACTGGGCACCATGGGCTGGCTCACCGAGAGTTGCACCGGCGGGGCAGGGGGTAGTTGAAACCCTTTGGAAACCGGCTACTCACAGTAGAAAAGGCTGCAGGAAGCGCCCAAGCCTGCCTGACCCCAAGATGGCGACATGGCAGAATTAATCAAGCCTAGCAGGGCGATGAGGCCGTAAACTCGAGGGGGGAGACTGCAGTTTAAGGTCAGCAGGAGAGCTGAGTAACGGTGGGCGATGCCCACGCCACGCAGAGGTCACGAGTGCAACAGGACCTGGAGTTCACACCGATCAGACCTCGCGCATATCCCCCACATCTGGCTCACCCTACAGGACAGGAAGGAGATCAAGAGGTGGTGCTCAGACGAAGACCAAAGAGACCAGGCAGCAACAAAAGCAGCCTCTATGTAGAAGATCGCTCCAACCTTGGGCATCCATCGTGAATCGGCTGCCATACTAAGTAAATCAGCAAGATGGCTGACAGGTGAGGTGCTCCTGTCGAGAGCTCCCTGGCTAGGGATGGCCTTCTTGGCTCTAATCCCCTGGCATGTACCCCCTCCTTGAACCTTTATACACATCTGGGGTTCTATGGACTGCAGTCCTTCGATTCTCCAATTCCCGTGATTGAATTTGAAACCAGCGTCAGCAACTTCCAAGGAATTCGGTTAATATTCTACCGACCGCGGAGACCTAGCAATATACCCAGCCGGACTTTGGGCAGACTTTCTTTCGTCTCTGCGTCGTGACTCCTTCCTCCTCCGCCTTTGACGAATCAGCCGGCTTGTTTGACTTTCACTTTGTCTTTTTGGTTCCCCTGAATGGCTTTCCCCTTTGAAGGTCTTTCCTGACCTGATCTTCATTCCAACCCCATTTTAATGTTAATGTTAATAAGATTTGTACAGCGCACAAATACTCTCAGGCGTCATGGCGCTGGCGGACTAAAAGTGCTATGCTCACCTATACTGCTACTGAAATAGCCAGGTCTTAAGCTGTTTCCTGAATTTCAGATGATGGGTAATTTTTCTGAGATATAACGGGAGAGAGTTCCATTCTTTGATGGTATTAAATGCTAAACTCCTCCCACCCCAGTTCATCCTATAGATCCTGGCTGGCTGCATAAGGTAAGCATTTGCTGACCGCAGCACTCTGTCTGGGGAGTACCATCTAAACAAGTTCTCTAAGAACTTTGGTCCTTCTCTATGTAGTGCCTTATGAGCAATGCCGAGAGTTTTAAATTTTATCCGCTGGCAGACTGGCAGCCAGTGGAGTTTTCTCAATTCAGCTCTTACCGATTGAAATTTTGGAATATCCAAGATCAGTCTTGCAGCCGCATTTTGTACTGCCTGTTTCTTCCTGAGGAGGGCAGACTGAACCTTAATATACAAACTGTTACAATAGTCAAGCTTAGACAAGACTAAGGCAGTCACTAATGATTTTCTGCAGGATTTAGGAATGAACGGCAGAACTTTCCTAATAGTCTTAATCATATAAAATGAAGACAACACTACTTTAGAGACTTGAGTCTTAAAGTTCAGCTTTCCATCTATAACGACCCCAAGATTTTTTGCTTTGTCCACTTAATCATAGTTATTAGTTCAGTGAATTGCGTGGGCGAAGTCAGCGAAAAATTGAACCCCAAAGTGAGCTCAGTAGCATCTTTGAGAATTGTTTTATCCGCTGCAGCTGATTAAGTGAACTGCTCATAGATATGTTCAACTTTGGATCTAAAAGAGAGCCAAGGTGTCACAAAATTCTTGGTTGAAGGTAGTAGGGTCATCTTTTTTAACTGTAGGTACATTTTTCACAGTATGAAAAAGTTCTTTGCTTGACCCACTAGCTTTTTCAATCTTTGTTGTATAAAAAATAGTTTTTTCTTCAATCAACTCTTTCTTAAAAACTGAGATCATAGATTTATATGGAGTAGTTTCTGTCCTGTAACTCCAGTTCTGTAGTAGGGGTATCTCGGTTATAGTCATAATCTAGTGAATAGTCCCGCCCATGTGCGTGGACCCCGGAGCAATCAAAAATAATCTCTTAAAGTGTCGAAAAATGCAGAACTGCACAGACACTTAAGAGAGAATTAAAGACAGATAATGCAGCCTATATCCACAGGCTACACTGTCCAGTATTTCAATCTAGAAATTCCACCAAAAATCCACAAACAGCAAAGCCTGTCCAGATTTCCCTTGCTTTAACAGCAAAATCCCTCTGGAATGATAGAGAGGAAGACATGGACAGACAAGCCCCATAGGCTGCCATTATGTGGCTCAGAACAGGATACTGTGCCTTTAAGAGAACTTTCCAGAACTTCACAGTATCCCAGAATGCACTGCAGGTCCCTTTTACTTTCAGTTCTTTTTGAAGGCGTAACACGCCAGACCTACAGCATTCCTTACATGAATATCTCTCTCCAACGGGGAGGAGGGCGGGCGCTTATGACTATAACAGAGATACCCCTACTACAGAACTGGAGTTACAGGACAGAAACTACTCCTTCTCCAAGCCCACAGCCGTCAGGGTCTCTGCCTCCGCCTTCATGCGGGCCATCTCATCATCGGCATGTTTTCCGAACAGGGTTTCCCCCGAGAAGGGCAGATTGGCCACCCGCTGCTGGGCCTCCGGCTTGAGTGACGTGAGCCTGAGCCAAGCATGGCGCCGCTGGTTGATCCCATGACAATACCCATGGGCAGCTAAAAGAGAGACATCCGCAGCCGAGCTGATGACCTGGTTTGAAACCAGCATCCCCTCTTTGAGTATTTCCTGGAAGTCCTCCCTCTTGTCTCTTGGCAGGAGTTCCGTGAACTGTTGTAGGGATTCCCAGAGGGCACGGTCATATCGCCCTAGTAACGCCGCATCGCCGGACGCCTTCATGGCCGTGGATGCAGTCCCACAAGCCTTCCGACCAGCTGAGCCGATCCATCGGCTTTCTTTATAGGGCGGTACGGTGGAGGACGGCGAGGTAGAATGTAACTTCCTGGCCGCCGTCACTTATCACAGAGTCAGGCACCGGGTCTATCCGCAGGAAAGCCGGGTCCGAATTCGGGGCCCTGTACTTCTTCAGAAGTCGGGAGGGAGCGGCCTTCACCACCGCTGGCGTGAGGAACAGCTCCTCCGCAGGCTTTACCAAACCAGGCACTAGTGGCAGGAGAGGGCGAGACAAATGCTTCTTGTGAAGCGTCTCAAATATCACGGACGTCGTGGGTGTTGGAGCCGTCACCGTGATTCCCAATTTTACAGCCCCCCTCAGGAGAACATCCTGGAACGTGCTGATGTCGTCCACCGGAGACACCCTTGTCCCCGGGGATTCCGACAAGGTCGGAGAATATGACCTGGTCCTGGACCTGGAGAAGTCCGTGCGGGACCTCGATCCACGCCTCCTATGGCGACGTCTTGACCTGGTGGAGGATCTACGTCCGGAGCGTGATCTTGACTTCCTCGGCTTTGGTCGATCCGCCGGTTCCACCGGAGCGGGTGACTTCGGCTTGGCTGGGGCCTTCGGCTTAGGGGTCCCCTTGGGGGGGGTCGGAAGCCTGGGCAGCGAGAACGACCTCGGAGGAACCGGAGGCGGCTTGTCTGCTGGTAGCCGAGGTAGAGGCATAGTGTGAGCGGTAGAGGAGGAGGAGTAGGATCCCTCAGAGGGAGACCCCTCGGCAATGGAGGAGGGGGTGTAACCGGCCTCTGTGACGCAGTATACACCATGGAATACACCGAGCCCAGTGATCCGCCTTCCTTCCCAGCCTGGGACGTAGGTAAACGCCCCATGGCGCCAGAACGCCTTCTCCGTCTCCTCGGTGTCGAAGAACGGCGACCGGACAGCGAGCGTCGGTCCCTCGACGTCGAACGTCCTTCCCTCGACGTCGAACGTTTCCCCTTCGATGACGAATGCCTGCGCCTCGACGTCTACCTCATTCGCCTCGATGGCGACCTCCTTCGGCGCCTCGATGGCGACCTCCTTCGACTCGACGGCGACCTACTTCGACTCGACGGCGACCTCCTTCGACTCGACGGCGACCTCCTTCGCCTCGACGGCGAACTTCGCCTCGACGGCGAACTTCTCCTCGACGACGAGGATCCCCTCGACGACGATCTTCTCCTATTCGCCAACGGCGAATGGCGGTGTCGCCTCGACAGCGAGCGCCCACGCCGGGGCTTTCGACGTCGAACACTCGACGTTGACTCCGACGAGGACGACGACGAAATCGTCACAGGAGACCTCGACGGCGGTCTGTTCAGTTCCTTCGACGTCGAGCGTCGACGGCGCTTCGACCCAGAGCCCTGGGGAGACGGGGAACAGACTGTAGTCATCCCTCTCGACGTCGTAGTCGGTGCAATCGACCCAGACGGAGAATGGTGACGCTTGCTGGTCTTCTAGCCCCTGGGGAGCCCCCCAGAGGCCTCAGCACGGGCAGAGGAAGCCCCTACAGACCCACCTTGCACCTTCAGCCTTCTTTCCTCAAGGCCCTGAAGCCTGATCTTCTTTCTGTCCTTCAGGGTCCTGCCAGAGAAGCCCTGACAAATCCCACACTCCTCTGGGACATGGGAAGAAGGAAGGCAGAGGATACACACCTCATGGGGATCTGATTTGGCCTTCTTCCTGGAGCACTCCGGGCATTTGTCAAATAATGCAGGCATATTTGACATCAAAAGAGTGCAAAAAACAAGAAGAAAGGCCCCAAAGTACTTAGAAAGCACTCAACTTGACATAAAAGTGAAAAAATCACCAATAAACCCTTAAAAAGGGAGAGCTCAATGCTCCAGGGTCCTGCTTGCAGGAGCCAGAATAAAGAACTGAAAGTAAAAGGGACCTGCAGTGCATTCTGGGATACTGTGAAGTTCTGGAAAGTTCTCTTAAAGGCACAGTATCCTGTTCTGAGCCACATAATGGCAGCCTATGGGGCGTGTCTGTCCATGTCTTCCTCTCTATCATTCCAGAGGGATTTTGCTGTTAAAGCAAGGGAAATCTGGACAGGCTTTGCCATTTGTGGATTTTTGGTGGAATTTCTAGTTGAAACACTGGACAGTGTAGCCTGTGGCTATAGGCTGCATTATCTGTCTTTAATTCTCTCTCAAGTGTCTGTGCAGTTCTGCATTTTTCGACACTTTAAGAGATTATTTTTGATTGCTCCGGGGTCCACGCACGTGGGCGGGACTATTCACTAGACTATGACTATACACAGAGATCCCCTACTACAGAACTATTTTTCTCTGTAAGTTCATATTTTTTCCGCCAGATCCTTTCCTGTCTCCTACAAGCCTGCTTGTCTATCCTTAAGGCTTCAGAAAACCAAGGGACTGAGGGTACTTTCCTGTTTTTATTAATCTGCATGTTGGGGGCTAATTTTGCAAAGTCAGTTTCAAGCCAGAGGGTATATTTTGGGACTGCCATGTCAGCATCACTCTCCACCTTCTCTTCGCTATTGCCAAGCTCATTGACCAAGGATCTGTGGTCAATTTTTTGCCAAGCCCTACTTATAATCTTTATGTTCTCATTATTTAGATCATTGGAACATGAACGCTTATATTTAAAGAAAATAGCTTGGTGGTTCGACCAGATTACCAGGAAAGTAGTGACTTTGGAGATAGCTGGGTCATTAGTGAACAGGCCATCAAGAGTATGTCCTGCCGTATGTTTATCGCCCAAAATCAACTGATTAAGACCTTATTCCGCAGTTAGATCTAGCATTTCCTCCGTGTCTATGTCTTCCCTAGTTTTCAAATAGAAGTTCATATCTCCCAAAACTGTAAAAGATTTTGAGTGGAGGCTGAGTGGATATTTACTAGGAAATCAGCTCTAGGGCCTGGCGGACGGTAGATCAGGAGGCCTTTAAAGGATTCTTGGGCGGAAAGAGTGATCTTAAAAAGCAATGCTTCACAGGCTGGTGTATCTATTTTTGAACAGAAGGAACCTAGTTTGGCTTTATTTATCCCCTCTTCCTTATATACCCCATAGGATGTGTGTATATGTTTAAGCTATGCTCCAGTAACTGTTACTGTGTAACACTGTTTTTTTCTGTATGTTATACTAGGCTCCTGTAACTGACGTATTTTGTAACTCGCTAATCCTCATTTAAAGTGCTCCGATACCTCCGGGTCTAGCCAGCACAATATGAAACCCTGCAAATAAAATAAATAAATAAAATAAGGTTATTTGTGTTGATCTGAATCAGACAGAAGACGCTTTGTTCATAGTTCTGCTGAACCAGAGACACCGTTTTTTTACCCCAGGCTCGACAAATCCTATATTTTTTTGTCCTTTATGGGGCGCACCTGACTTTGCAGCATCCGTGACTGTATGGAAACTCTAATCATGTCATAGAGTCTGGCTTCAGGGGCTAAAACGAGAAGGATTCCACTGATGCTCTCTAGGCGAGGTGAGGAGGTTCCATCAGGCAGCCATGTTACACATGGCTCTCTCACAAATAGAATCCTGTTTCACAGGTAACACAGCCCAAGCTATCAGTTTCACTGTGTTCGGCTTTAAACGCAGGCACCTTAGGAGCAGAGTCTATGCAGAAGAAGTCCGAACCCACTTAACTGGCAAGCTTTTCAATTCAGAACCACTTCTGTGCAGAGGGAGAGGTTGTACGTTGTCCCATGTGCGGTTGAAGGCATTAGCGTTACACACGAGACGCCACCGTGCTGTGGAATGAGTTGCCACAGCACGTCAGACACTTGGACACACTGGTACCTTTCAGAGAGGTGGTAAACTAGTTTATTTGCAATAGCAATTCTCTGAAGTTGGCTACGGGAGAGGTTGCTGTATGATAATATTGTATGATTATTTTCAGTCCATTTGGTTTTCTTCAGTGATGATAGATGTTCAAGTGAAAAAAAAATAGGATGGTGGCAATCAGAGCGGTTCACTTGGCTTGAATCTTACTACAGGTTTTGGATAAGGAAGGGGGTTCAAAAGTAGCAGTGGTGGAGCAGGAGTGACACGAGTCTCACCCCCTTCACATGGTGAAACATAGGGAATACCTGTGTGACATACATTTAGTAGAGCAGGTTGGGGTTCAGCAAGAGCCTGGGCCAAATGTGTTACTCTCTCTCTCTTTATTGGTTATGGCAGGTGAGGGTGAGTACTTTTTTCTGGTCTGGTGGTTGAGCGTTTTGCCATCTGGGGCAAATGGACAGGATTTCCACGGCTCGCACCCTACGAAAGCGAATTAAGCATTAAAATTGAAGGTATGATGCTCACTTCCCTTTTCATGCTAGGCAGCTTCTTAGTTGTGTTTGTGCAGAAGGGATAGTTCATATCTATGCGCTTATTTTCCAAGTGCCAGCTTAGTATGGGTGTCTTTTTTTTTAGGTTTGGTTTGACAGCACTGCTTTCTGCATACCTATGGTTACCAGTGCTTTAAATACATTGGTTGGTCTTAGGTTCCCTCTAGGAAAGAAGTTCTCTCTCAACTCGTGCTGTTGGCTGTTTGATGTATCATTCGAGCATATTTTACATCTGAAAACTATACTCAAGTCATCCTACATTAAATTATTTCTCTCTTAGATGGATTGGATACAGAAAGTAATTGTTGTGTGTCTTGTTCACCACAGCGTCAGCTATTTTAGTTGAAGCTCAATTGAAAGCCCAACCTATTGCCTTTGTCAATTCTTTGTAGCTTGTCAGGTTTTTTTTGCAGCACTTTGCATGTGTGGGTGTCCCAGCTCATACTTATGTTCCCAGTGCATCTTGCTGTTGGCTAAACTGCCATGATTGGTCGACAGTGTCGTACTTGACAAGGGCACATTTGCAACTAAGCTTTACCTCTAAGGTGGTAGGTGCTGTCTGATCTGAGGCTAGATCATTGATGTGGAAGCTAGGCAGGAGGGAGGCAAGGTTTTGGATTTGTGAGCAAGATACCATCATACGGTTTGTCCACTGCTTGAAGGGTAAAGCAACCACATTTATCAGTTCACCTCTTTAGTTGGCATAGAATTGTGAAATTAATGCAAGTTCACTTGACTAGCCCCCAGGTTTCGGTCATTGAATTAGACCTTGTTCTTCATCATGGTGAAAGGTGCATCATATTGCCAGCTTTTTTTGTATCATCGGTGCCTTGGCGTATTGACACTCCGATTCTCTTTAATACTGAAGGACACTCCGAACCTCTATTATGTTGTATTTTTTTATGTGTTGTCTCTACGGCCTCGTTCATAATCACATATCTTTGGTTTACCAAATATATACTCCCATTGTTTTGCCGTCTGTGTGTGCATTTTGTGCCATAGTGGCATAGTTAGGTCTCGCATTACTGAAAATTTGAGCTATTGGTGTTGCATTATTATTTGCAACGTCAAAAGCTCTAACTAACTGATGCGAAACTGCTTGCATTGCAAGTGCTGTTTCAGTATGTGTGGGTTCCTCTAAAAGGTGCAACAGCTCCCAGACGTCAGTCCCTTGGAGTGGGCGTGGTGAAGAAAAAAAATAGTGTGTGACGCAATGAAACCGCACTGGTATGTTTTCATTATTCTGGACCACACATTCACAAGGGAGGCACGTGGACGCACACGTGTTTGTCCAAGTCAATTCAGGATGAGGAGGTGCTATAAAAACACACCGACTAAGAAACGAAATACAGGCAGCGCTTCATTCCCACGGATAACAGTCGAGGCACCTGTCAATTAGAAAAGAAACATGAGCCTTCACGAAAAAGGTCGATTCAACCAGTGTTTTCTCCACAGAAGCAAAGAAGGTGGGCAGGAAGTTACTCCTCTGGCTGCTCAGAGAAGCCAAGCAAACTTCCCTGTCACCACCACCACAATCAGAGCTCTGGAGACAGAGGGCCGGTTGATGCAGTGTGAGTCTCTGGACACCAAAATGAGCTGTGGAAGTGTAATTATTTCTGTTCGAAGTATGCAAATGTTAAATTAGTCCTTCAAGGCACGCGCTTACCTTGAGTCCTTCTTGGGGGAGCTCTGATCCGAAGAAGGCCGGCAGGTCATCAAACACCATGCTGGCATTATGGTCCGAGAACTGCAATGAAGGAACAAGAGAACGGTCAGAAAACAGAACATTAAGCATCTACAGGAGGGAGGCACCCACCCCCAGCCACACACTTAGATACTCTATGGTTTTATCCATTATCCTCAAAGTTTTCCTCTCTACTCGCTTGTTTGGACGCCGCATCACTGAAGCCCCCTCGGGTGCCAACCATTCCATGTAGCAGGTCAGCCCTTCTCCACTGTGGTGGAAAGATTCCACATCATGCAACATTATCTGGCATCCCCCTAGAAGAGAGCTGTGCGAGTCTAGAGTAAAAGCACTAGGGAGCACGAATGAGGCATTAAAGGACTTAATTAGTAGATAACGTGTGCAGTGACGTTAGAGTCAGCCGATAACACCCTCCTCAGAAGTACTTGGTAAGAGATGCAGAAAGCGGCTCCCAATAGAGCGTTCTGCCTCTCACATCACAAGACATGCACCACAGCAGGTGGGAGTTAGAAGACAGCAGAACTTGAACCAACAGGACACATTACAATTATGATAAAACATCTCACTTTGTACAAACTGAAAGATAGAAAACATAACTTACAGACATATGCAGGCCAAACCTGCTCTAGAAACTGGGGGTGGGCTCAAATCTCTCCCCAAACTCTTCCCGAATGACCACCCTGGTTTTTTTTACAAGCAGCCAAACTTCTCTCCTCACTAGTCTATCCTATCAAGCTACCTCTCTTTATTACCCCGTCACCCCCATGACTTGGGTTGGCTTTTAAACTGTTCTGGGGTTCACTCACTACTACTCCACACTGTATACCCATACTGGGTGCAGTTCACCTTCAGAAATCCATGTGATCCATGTACGCACAGAGACCTTTTTAGATCTTATAGGGATTTATGACCTAACAAGCAGCGGACTTGGGAATTCAGACTTTGCACGTTGTCAGACATCAGCCTGTAGTTCGTACTTTGATTGGGTGTAGGCTATACTGACTTGAACGTGTTCTTTATTGATCACTTTCTGGTTCCGTGCAGGATTCAATTTGAGGAAAGGATTTCACTCTCAACAGCATTTCTATCTTGGGGGTGTGCACTGTTCTCATGAACCGTGGGGTTTTCTGAACAGAATCCTTTCACTGCAATCCACTGGACACTGCCAACCATCTACGATCCTTCGAAAATACACAAACACAACATGCACAGCTAATAGCTCAAAGATAGTACAGGGTGATGTGACAATGGACTCATTTCTACCAAGGGCTGGTTGATGACACTCCCCTCACTGTCATCAAATCTCCTAATCTATTATTTTCTACAAAACTAACAAACACGGGCAAACGTAGAAGAAGAAAACCTTAGCACTGAACCTGGAGAACAGAAATCAGGATGAACTCGCTGCTCACTTCAAGCTAATCTTCATGACTGTTAAAGTGATCACACCATTAATGACGCCACTAAACGCTTTATTTTTATTTTTTTATTCAAAGTTTTATATAGCACGAATTAGATCTTTGCAGATATCAGAGCGCTTCACAGAGACAGGGGGTATTGGCAACAGGAGGGTGACTAAACAGACTATTGGGTACAATATAATAGTCAGTAGCATAATAGGATAGCAGTCATGTACAGATAAAATACCAATAAACAATCAGGTAACCAGTAATATAAGACGGCGCAAAGTCTTTGATCCAGCTACAATAGAGTTCAGGTGAACTTTGGCTATAGGGATGGCTTATACCACTTTCTTAGAATTAAAGAGAACAAGGGGTAGGGGCACCAAGAGGGTGATTCAACAAACTAATGTGTACAATATAGTAGTCGGTAGTAAGTGAGTAGCATAATAGGATCGCAATCATGTAAGAATATAATACCAATAGACAATCAGGTAACCAATGATACAAAAGCGGTGCAAAATCTCTGATCCAACAACAGTAAAGTTCAGGTGAACTTGGCCATAAGGATGGCTTTCACCTCTTTCTTGAAGAATGCAGTGGAGGAGATAAGCCTGGTTTCAGGAGGGAGTGCATTCCAGATCCTGGGTGCCATTCCTGAGAAGGAGCGTTTGTATGTTTTTTCCTTCCGGAATCTACGAGGTTTCAGGAGTAGGCTTTTTGTACTTCTATTGGTTCTCGAACCTCCTGATATAGTCAACTTTTGAGTGAGGTAATTGGGTGCCTTGTGGTGTACGGCAGAGTGTGTCATAACGGCAATTTTGAGCTGTATTCTGGATTCAAAAGGCAGCCATTTCAGGGATTTTAAGTCAGGGGATATATGCGAGTGTTTTCTTGAGCCAGTAATGAGTCTCGCGGCAGCGTTCAAGGAGGCTCTTAGGGGTGCGGTTGTTGATAGAGGGAGTCCGCTGAGGGCCACAATTCCATAGTCTATGCGGGGGATGACTAGGGCTTGTACAGCAGTTTGGAAGTCCTTGGCTGGGAAGAAGGGTTTAAGTTTCCTCAATGTGTTGATTTGGAAATTAGCTCCTTTCGTTGCTTTGCTAATGTGCTGTTGCATGTTGAGCTTGGCGTCAAGTGTGATGCCTAAGGATTTCGCAGAATCCACGATGGTGGGTTGGACATTGAGTGCTGTTAGGTGATTGAGCCAGATTTGGGGGGTGGTAATTTTCGCAGGAGGTGAGATCAGAAGGAACTCAGTTTTCAGAGCATTTAGTTTGAGGTGATTATCGGCCAACCACGATTGGGTGTTTCTAAGTGTGGAGTTCAGAAGTTTGATATCTTCCGGGGATTGTAGCTTTAGGTAACGTTGAGTGTCATCGGCGTACATATGGAAGTGTACATTGGATGCTTGGAGCAAGGTGGCGAGTGGTTCCATGACGAGGTTGAACAGTGTGGGGGAA
Source organism: Lissotriton helveticus (assembly GCF_964261635.1). Classification (NCBI taxonomy): domain Eukaryota; kingdom Metazoa; phylum Chordata; class Amphibia; order Caudata; family Salamandridae; genus Lissotriton; species Lissotriton helveticus. Next base: position 901,452,867 of record NC_136073.1, read on the forward strand.
AGGGAAGATCCTTGTGGGACGCCTAAATCTACTGGCACAGGTGAGGACAGCACATTGTTGATCTTGAACTTCTGAGACCTGTTATGTAGGAAGGAAGTGAACCATTTGAGAACAGTCCCGGATAAACCCATTCTAGTGTTTAGCAGCTCCAGTAGGTTCTCATGTTTGACCGTGTCAAATGCTGAGGAGAGATCAAGAAGGATGAGGAGGCAGGAATCATTGCGATCAAGGATTTGGAGGGCGTCATCAATTATGTGCGTCATAGCCGTTTCCGTGCTGTGTTTCGCTCGGAAGCCTGATTGATGAGGGTTGAGGAGGTCAAACTGGTCAATGTGTTTTGTTAGTTGGAGTTGTACACATTTTTCCAGCAGTTTGGCCAAGGTGGGGATATTTGTGATAGGGCGGTAGTTGTTTAGGTCAGACGGGTCAGCTGTAGGTTTCTTGAGTATAGGCGTGACTTGCCCCACCTTGAGGGAGTCTGGGATGAGCCCTTGTTGAAGGGAGCTGTTGATGATTTTAGTCCAAAGTGGGAGGAGCAGGGGGATGAAGTCTTTTACAGCATTAGCAGGTAGGGGGTCTATGAGGTGATTAGAGGGCTTCAAGGTGCCCAGCAGTTTGTGTATTGCTTCTTCAGAGTAGGTGTCGAAGGACGTCCATGATGCGTTATTTTTAGGTTGAGTGTTAGACATTCTGATGTGGCTGGGGTATCGGCTAACATCATTGATGAGGTCACTTCTTATGTTGTCGGTCTTTAGCTTAAAGAAAGCAGAAAAGTCTTCACAGTGTGGGATATCGCTTGTTGTGCTGTTAGATTGTAAGGGTTGCGTCTTGTTTTGAGTTTTGACTAGTTCGAACAGTTTTCTTGGTCGGTTTTTTGCTTGGTCCAGCTGGAGGCTAAAGAAGTCAGATTTCGCGCGCTTGATTTTCCTAAAGTAGGCATTTCTCTTGTTCTTAAGCGTTTTGAGATGCAGTGATGAGGGGTCAGATCTCCAGGTGCGTTCTGCCATTCGCATAGCACGCCTGTCTTCATTGAGTCTGCCGTCATACCAAGGGTTCGAGTTCTTGGTGGAGACTCTCTTCAGTTGCAGTGGGGCGGCTTCGTTGATTATTGAGTTCATAGAGTCGAGGTAGAGGTCGGTCAGTGATTGAACATCAGAGGCGCCCGAAGGGGGAAGGAGGAGACTGCAGGTGTGGGGAGGCAGGGAGTTGGGGTTAAGATTCTTCATGTCCCTTTTCCAAATCTTGGATTTGGTAGGTTGAGCCGGGTTGGGTTTAACTTTTTCGTTGATAAAGAAGTTAATAATGTGGTGGTCTGACCAGTCACAGGGTTGGATCGCCCCCAGTTGGGTAGAGTCCTCTTTGGCGATGATGAGATCGAGTATCGAGCCTTTGTCGTGTGTTGGGCTGTTGCATATTTGGGTGAGGTCGAGCGCATTAAGGAAAGTTTTGAGACTATTCACCACTGCGTCTTTCTGATCGTTCCAGTGGAGATTAAAGTCACCCAGGTAGATTTGAGTGATCTGCCGACCGGCGTTGGATGTGATCGTGTCCATGAGTTGTTGGGTGAAGGTGAGGTTGTCCCCAGGCGGGTGATAGATGAGATGTAAAGCACATACTGGTTTGCCCTCGCTGGAGATGTCGAGGCTGAAGAGTTCACAGGAAGTGAGGGAGGGGGAGGTGACTTTAGTAACGGAGAGGTTGCTCCTAAAAATGCATGCGATTCCCCCGCCCGTCTTGCCGGTCCTGTCGAGTCTAATGATGTGGTAATTGGGGGGGACTAGTATGTCCATTATAAGTGTAGAAGCTTCAGTTAGCCACGTTTCAGTCAGAATGGCTAGGTCAAGATCCATTGTTGTGACGAGATCCGCGATGTCGGAGGAGTGTCTCTGGGCCGATCTGCAATTGATTAGGATGCATTTGAGTCTGGGGGTGAGAAGGGTGGTCGAGCCTTCTAGAGAGAGGGGGACTTTTCAGAGATTGTTGGGGACGGAGCTTCTGTTGCTTAGAGTTGGGGGCCTAAGGGGATTTGTGAGAATTGTGGGTATGGGGAGGTGTGTGATGGTTGTGTGTTTTACAGGACCTGGGCCAAAAGAGCGAAGGAGGGAGCATAAGTCGTGGTCCGACAGGGAGTTGAGGGCGCGACGGGGGCGGTGGGTGTGATTGCAAGCGGGGATAGTGGGCCAACGCGGGGAGAGTTGGATGCGAGGGTCTGTGGGGAGGGTGGGGGGTTTGTTGGGGAAGGAAGTGGTGGTGGTAGGTCGGGGTTGTCTGGGGTGAGTGTAAAGAAGTTCTTTGATGGTGTGGAGATCTTCTTTGACTTGTAGGAGGGTGGATAAAATCATGTCCAAAGGTGGATTGGGGATGGTGTTGGTGATGAGAGCCGTGGGCGAATGGTTGAGTAGTGAGCTGGAAAGCGAACTGGGTACGGAGGGGGTGGATATGCTAGCGTTAGTGGAGGGCTCTGCGGTAATAGTGAGTGGGATGGCATTCGATGTGTGTGAGAATTTGTGGGCGAGGGGTGTGGGTGAGGTAGGCAGAGGGTGGGAGGCATAGGTGGGGACGTCGGTGGGAGGCGGCGCCGGTGAGTTGAGGGATGAGTGAAGGTTGAAGACAATGGGGGTGGCAGGAAGGTAGTGGGGGCTGAGAATGGGGGGGAGAGAGGGGGGATGTTAAGGTAAGGGAGGTGGTGTGTTCTGTGGGTCTAGTTGGGAGGGTAGGGAAGTGGGGAGTGAGAGTAGGGGGGGAGATAGGGTGGGAGATGGATCTGCCGCGGGGGGGGGGGATATGCTCCGGGCGGTGGTGGGTTCAGCGAGACTCGTGGGAGGTGTGAGGTGGGGGGAAGGGAGGGTGGGGGTATGGAGGATGTATGAGGGGGAGTGATCTTCACGAGTAGATGAGGGGTTCGGAGGGGTTCGGTCGGGTGTGTGACTGACTATAGCGCTGGGGAGATGGGAGAGGTGTGTGTCAATCCGCTGTTGAGATGGGTAAGGCAAGTTAGATTGAGGATTGGAGTTGGAGGGTGTTGTGTAGCTTGATGTGTTCGGAGTGGGGGTCCGCCGTTTGGTGATGTGTTCTAAGAAGGTAGGGAACAGGTTGTCGAGTCGGTCGAGGTTCCTATCAGTGGCTTGGAATAGTATGGTCCCGTTGTTGTAGATGGTGATGGTGGCTTTGCCTGGGAAAACTTGGGATGGTGTGATAGAAAGCGTTAGGCCATGAGCGGATTTACTGGTGGTGGAGATAGTGAGAATGGAGAGGAGCGCTTTCCTCCACTGTGCTCTACGCAGAGTGTAGAAGATGATATCGGTGCTCATGGCTCCATTGATCAGTGAAAAGTAGGGGTCCACAAACGGGGTTTCAGGGTGTGCCTTTAGGAAGTTGTGTTTGTAGCGTTTGGCGTTTTTTTTGGAGAGCTCGGGTGGGTAGTTGATTTTGTATGTGTGTTCGCCCATGCGTTCCATAGTGGAAGAGGCGTAGGTAGAAGAGGGGGGTGTACGTGGGTGAGTGTGTGAGGTTGCAGGGCTGTAAGCCAAAGTAGTCTTAGGTATGGGCAGTTGGTGAGGATGACTAGTTTAAGATGGCCACCTCAGTGGAGGACTAGTCCAAGATGGCCACCAGAATAGCATAAAGGGAGACAAGAGTAGTAGTCCTTTCTCTGTTGTTGATGTGCCTTAGAGAGATAGTTTCCCTTTCTGCTCCGAGGCAGGTCGAGTTAGTCCATCTTCTGTGTTGTTTGGTGGGGAAGAGAGATTAGCTTCCGTGCTGCTTGGAGGCGAGGAGAGAGACTTATCTCTGTTTTGGTGACCTGTGACCACGTTGGTATGTAGCCTCATGGTCATCTGGTGGGCAGCGGAGGCGATTTATGGCTCCGGTATATGGCCCCAGCCATTTTAGGTAATGGAGAGTGAGAAGAGTGAAAAGACCGCCATGCCGCGAAGATAATTTGCAAGCAGATACCTTTATAGGATTCAGGGCAGAGAATGCAAAGCCGGCATGTTCGAGATAAAAATTAAAAAAAGTATGCATGCAAATACCTTCAGGACATCATGGTTGTCAGGCTGCACTGAGGCTGTTCAAATCAGACACAAAAAGCAGATTTGTGCTGAGGCAACCAGATCACGCAGGCAGGGCACACCGGAGGCGCCCTGTAATGCCCGGCTCGCCAGTGTAGAGGCGGGCAGCTGGGGGGCAGGGGGGGGGGGTAACCGGCAGAAACAGAAACGGAAACGTATGCCCCGCGATCAAGGAGAGTCTCCACGGGGAGGGGGGGGGGGGGGGGGGGGTCGCCCTCGAAGCCTGCGCAGTGTCGATCCGCGCCTACTCTCCTCTGCTTGGTTCAGCTCCCGCCCGGTCTCTCCAACAATGTTGTCCGGGGGGGAGGGGGAGGACGCCGAACCCACCTCGGCAGCAGGATGCCAGTGCTCCCCCTTGGCTCACCAAGGACAGGTCTCACACGCTGCGTCCAGTCCAGGCACGCGGGCAGGACGGGGGCGATCAAGGCGGTGATGAATGAAGGCGGATAGGACCCTCCGCAGCGGGCACCAGTCTTCCGTCCAGAGCCTCTCGACGTCGGCCCCTCAGGTGGCCGCAGCAAGGATCGGGTCCACACGCAGGGAGTCCGGCGCTAGTGACGGCGACCCAGGGCGGGTCAGACACCCTCGGTGCACCGCAACCGCCCTGGTCGCAGGCAACCACAACGTGCACCAGTCATCCACAGCGGGCTCCGGGCAACAAGCATCCGTGCCGTGCCCAGCAACTGGTCAGGGACATCCCAGGGTCCACAGAAGAAGGTGTGGGTAACTCGGTCCTCTCATGCGACGGCCATAACCTCCGGGCAGATCGTGGACCCTCGGAACTTCCAGCCACCGCCAACAAACAGGTAAGGATGTTATTAATCAAAATCCAGTTACTTGAGGTAGTTGGTCAAATCCAGTTACTTGAGGGGGTTACTCGAAAAGGTGGAGATGCTGCAGGGTGCTAACAGGGATAAAGTCCAGAAAATGCGATCCCTAGCACTCGGAGCTCTTACCAAGAGCTCCTACCCGGCGGCCATCTTACAGTGTTTTACCGATGTCGTGGGCGAAGTACTTCATCTTGCTCCACCCAAGGTGAAAAGAGGGATGCTAAAAAATCTGCCTCATGGGATATCATAGAACTGAACAAGGAAAAACAATTAGTCCAAAAGATGGAATGCGCTGGAGACAGAATCATTGGAATGTTAACTTTAAACGCCTGGATACCCTCACAGGTGACAAGTAGCACTCTACAAATCTACTGATTGATAGATTACCTTTGTGCTGGGAGAAGGTCTTACAAAAAACATATCCTTGAAGCCAATTCCCAATCCTTCCCCGCGCAAATTAACTTAGGAAAAATGCTGCCAAAGAGCCTGTGAAACTGATAAATCTATTACCAACTCTTTTCGCACAACATTAACTAGGGAACACATTTGAAGACCTCCATCACTTCTTTAATAGCAAAACAAAAATGATCAAATCCACATTTTTATGTCTCTCAGGTTATTGTCGGGGTGGGGGGGTGAAGCGACACGGGGAGGGAGGTGAAGCGGCACGGGGCATGGGGAGAAGCAACACAGGGGCGGGGGCGAAGCAACACAGGGGCGGGGGCGCAGCAACACAGGGCCGGGGGCGAAGCAACACAGGGCCGGGGGCGAAGCAACACAGGGCCGGGGGCGCCGCAACACAGGGCCGGGGGCGCCGCAACACAGGGCCGGGGGCGCCGCAACACAGGGCCGGGGGCGCCGCAACACAGGGCCGGGGGCGAAGCAACACAGGGCCGGGGGCGAAGCAACACAGGGCCGGGGGCGAAGCAACACAGGGCCGGGGGCGAAGCAACACAGGGCCGGGGGCGAAGCAACACAGGGCCGGGGGCGAAGCAACACAGGGCCGGGGGCGAAGCAACACAGGGCCGGGGGCGAAGCAACACAGGGCCGGGGGCGAAGCAACACAGGGCCGGGGGCGAAGCAACACAGGGCCGGGGGCGAAGCAACACAGGGCCGGGGGCGAAGCAACACAGGGCCGGGGGCGAAGCAACACAGGGCCGGGGGCGAAGCAACACAGGGCCGGGGGCGAAGCAACACAGGGCCGGGGGCGAAGCAACACAGGGCCGGGGGCGAAGCAACACAGGGCCGGGGGCGAAGCAACACAGGGCCGGGGGCGAAGCAACACAGGGCCGGGGGCGAAGCAACACAGGGCCGGGGGCGCAGCAACACAGGGCCGGGGGCGAAGCAACACAGGGCCGGGGGCGAAGCAACACAGGGCCGGGGGCGAAGCAACACAGGGCCGGGGGCGAAGCAACACAGGGCCGGGGGCGAAGCAACACAGGGCCGGGGGCGAAGCAACACAGGGCCGGGGGCGAAGCAACACAGGGCCGGGGGCGAAGCAACACAGGGCCGGGGGCGAAGCAACACAGGGCCGGGGGCGAAGCAACACAGGGCCGGGGGCGAAGCAACACAGGGCCGGGGGCGAAGCAACACAGGGCCGGGGGCGAAGCAACACAGGGCCGGGGGCGAAGCAACACAGGGCCGGGGGCGAAGCAACACAGGGCCGGGGGCGAAGCAACACAGGGCCGGGGGCGAAGCAACACAGGGCCGGGGGCGAAGCAACACAGGGCCGGGGGCGAAGCAACACAGGGCCGGGGGCGAAGCAACACAGGGCCGGGGGCGAAGCAACACAGGGCCGGGGGCGAAGCAACACAGGGCCGGGGGCGAAGCAACACAGGGCCGGGGGCGAAGCAACACAGGGCCGGGGGCGAAGCAACACAGGGCCGGGGGCGAAGCAACACGGGGCCGGGGGCGAAGCAACACGGGGCCGGGGGCGAAGCAACACGGGGCCGGGGGCGAAGCAACACGGGGCCGGGGGCGAAGCAACACGGGGCCGGGGGCGAAGCAACACGGGGCCGGGGGCGAAGCAACACAGGGCCGAGGGCGAAGCAACACAGGGCCGGGGGCGCAGCAACACAGGGCCGGGGGCGCAGCAACACAGGGCCGGGGGCGCAGCAACACAGGGCCGGGGGAGAAGCAACACAGGGCCGGGGGAGAAGCAACACAGGGCCGCGGGCGAAGCAACACAGGGCCGGGGGCGAAGCAACACAGGGAGGGGGCGAAGCAACACAGGGCCGGGGGCGAAGCAACACAGGGCCGGGGGCGAAGCAACACGGGGCCGGGGGCGAAGCAACACAGGGCCGGGGGCGAAGCAACACAGGGCCGGGGGCGAAGCAACACAGGGCCGGGGGGCGAAGCAACACAGGGCCGGGGGCGAAGCAACACAGGGAGGGGGCGAAGCAACACAGGGAGGGGGCGAAGCAACACAGGGAGGGGGCGAAGCAACACAGGGCCGGGGGAGAAGCAACACAGGGCCGGGGGAGAAGCAACACAGGGCCGGGGGCGCAGCAACACAGGGAGGGGGCGAAGCAACACAGAGAGGGGGCGAAGCAACACAGGGAGGGGGCGAAGCAACACAGGGAGGGGGCGAAGCAACACAGGGAGGGGGCGAAGCAACTGAGGGGGCGAAGTCCACCCCAAGCTCATATAAGTGAAGGGGGCTGATCCGAACGCGTCTTTCCAGTCATCGGGCTAAGATAATAGTCTCATCGGACAGAGATCTAGGACTTCCAAAGTGACGTGCGCAAACAAGTAGATTAGGAAATCATGTTGTTTCGTATAGTAGCTTTAGTCACGCTACTGCGCATTCTGTAGCATGCTTCATATTGACGACATCATCGGTACTCTCAGTGGTCAAAGTGCATTAAGAAGTACGAAAACTGAGCAGGACTGCAGTGGGGGCGGGTCAAAAATAAGACTGGAAGTAGCAAAATATTTTGTTCGTTTTTCACGTTCAGGTAACTGCACAGAATATAATGCATACACCTTAAATGAAAAATAAAAACATTAAACCAGTTCTCCCCAAAAAAAAATTACATTTTAATATTGTCCATGCATTCCATCTATGGCCCAGATTACACTCTAGTTGATTCAACACAGCAGCTATGGCAACAATCTCAGTGTTGCGTACCAAGCGCCGCAGCCGTGGAGGTGGAGTCAGCACTTTGGTGTCTTAGAAAGCGGAGCACTGCATATAACCCCAGGGGTCAGATTAAACTCTAAATTATTAACCATAATTAGCTCAAATAGCAACTATTAGCACCACATGGTTAGCTGCTCCCTTTGTTAGAACAAAATCAGTATTCTACTACACACTGCTCGTGACTTTTTACGCCCTCCCTTGCACATCGCTCATAATAATGCAGGCCGTGCCGCCCACAGACACCTTTACAATCAACAAATTAAATTCTATGCAACTCACTTGGTCATGTTTTATCTAATAAAAAATCTATACAATAAAAAAAAGCCAAATAATCCCTCCACTGCAAACAAAAAAATAGGCAAAAAACATTATTACTTACAATGCCAATAGCTCTAACTTTCACAAATGCGAGACCGATTGCATTGTAAATGCTTGTTAACTCTGCACAAGAGACACCGATGTAGTCTTCAACTCTGCATTGGTGCAGTAAAAGTAGATTCTCTTCTGGCAATTGTATCTGAGTTTTGTTATAAATACCTTCACATACAATGGACGGTAGTTGGGATGACCCATGAAAAGGGAGTTTCTGTAACCAATGCTGGACAGTTTTAGAGCCTGCAGCACTGCCCCAAGGTTAGGGGGATATGAGATTTCACTCTGTGCAAATGGGTTAGATGGAGCTGGTGTGTTTTAGGGGTTAGATGGAGCTGGTGTGTTTTGCTGCACTGTTCATGTGTAGATCTAAGCGGACCTTGGACTTGAGCAAGAATCCCCCAGACTTTTCCTCAGTGGCAAAAGAGAGGGTGGTCCTGCTTCCTGCTAGAAGTATGAATTTAAATGGGTGTACAACCATCTCCAAACTGTGCTGCCCCATAAAAGAGTCACGATCTGGACCCCTCCTATCGCTACAGAAGGTCCGCGCTCACATCCACAAAAGCAGAGAATAGCAAACCACCTTTGCACCTATTCTAGGCATGGGAGTGACTGCTCAATAGCCAGGAGATGCCGCGACGCTTGCTGTTTCATGGTGCCGCATACTTACCGCATAGATGAAGGCGCTGGCATGGGGAGCATGGTGCAGCATGGTCAGCAACGTCACCAGCCCAAAGGCCCGGGGGTGGACCTCGAGTGGCAACCACATGGCGAGGACACCCTGCAAGCCACCTGTGGGAATCCTGCAAGCAACAGAGACAGACATCAGGAGGAGGAACAGAAACCAAGGACTCAAAACAGGAAATCAAGGGCACTGTGGGAGGACATCAGACGAGGGACGCGTCACCCTTCCTTCACCACAGGGCTGTGTTGCAACAGCAAGTGAGCAGAGACTACTCAAGATGCCTCGTGTCCCAGGCATCCAGTCCTATTTCTATCCATGAATTACAAAACTTCTAAGCTTGCTTTACTTCTACAAAAAAAAGCTAAAAAAGCTAACAAACAAAACAGGCATTGGCAAAATCAATAGCACCACTTAGACATGGGGATTCATATGTTAATATTAATAATTAAAAAGTATATAAAGTTAACAATTTCATATATTATTAAAAGCACAGTTTTAATGCTTTCTAGCAAGCAGGTGTACTTAGAACAAGTAAAGAAACCTTTTTAGTTTCAATGTACCTTACAGGAAAATAGGATTCCTTTTAGAAAAGAAGGGACTATGAGTTTATTATTACTCTACCCCGAAGATAGTTTAACCGCATGCGTGCGGCATGATTCCCCCCCGTACGCTGGATTTTGCGAAAGCGCACTTTACATGACGAGCTGGGCTCGTCATGAGCGTGCGAGGAGGCTACCTCATGACGAGCCCAGCTCGTCATGAGCGTCGAAGGGGTTAAAAGCACAAGGATAAATGAAAAAAATAACAAGCATCGGCAAGCCAAAAAGTCTCTGCTTCAAATAGCTGAGCTATGGGCTTTGCAAACTGTTTAAATCAGCATGTAAACGCACGAATCAACATGCACGCACCCGTATGTCAGCCAATCTATGGAATGGATTTCCAATTAAACTAAATCCATTTCAAGGCAGCCAACATATGTCATGGCACATGCTTCGCGTCACACGTGTCATGACACATACGTGCTAATGCATGCTCACACATGGAGCCTAACGTGTGTGTACAAGTCATGATGAAACCCAATTTTTTTTAGGTTGAGCCTGGGAAGCACATGCGCCGCTCTGCAAGGCATGCTGTATTCGGATAGGGTCTTGAAGGTCCACGGACTCTCCATCCATATTTTTCATTGGCTTGTGTCAATGTCCACTGTAAACTGTGACTGTTCATTGGTCAATAGGCTTAGTAGTCCCTCCTTAGTACCACTGTGTCTTATGTTCTAACCTCCCATGGTAACACCCAATTACATGTGTTGTTACTCGGTAGGCTTTAATTACAACATCAGAGCAATATTTTCTCAAATAGCCGTGTCCTGCCTTCTGTTGCAGGCAGGACACGTTATCTAAACCTTTTTTTCTATTTTTATAGCACAGCGCCGAGCGCATTTGCAATACAATAGGTCTCACATTTGGGAGAGTTTAAGCTATTGGTATTGTAAATGGCAATGTCTTTTATTTGTGTTTTAAAAACAACACATAAATAAAAGGATTTGTCATTTACAATGCCAATAGCTTAAACTCTGGTAAATGCGAGACCTATTGCATTGCAAATGTTTTTTTTTCCCATTTACCGTTCCAAGATTATGGATGCCAATCTTGGAGCAGTAAATGTATTCTAAAAAAATTGGAAAAAGAAGGTAAGAAATGTGAGCAAAAAAAGGATCCAGCAGCAAATTGCTGCTGCCTGGCCCTTTAAACAAATAACAAGCATTTACAATGCAATGGTTTCGCCTTTTGAAAAGTTTGAGCTATTGGCATTGTAAATGACAACATTTGTATTTATGTGTTGGTTTTGAAAACAGATAAATAAATGGCATTGTCATTTACAATGCCAATAGTTTAATCTCTGGCAAATGCCACACAAAAACACACAGACCCACACACACACCCACACACACACACAGACCCACACACACAGAGCCCCACATACACACACACACACACACACACACACAGAGAGTTTGATCCTTATTGGCCTAGAACCACAGCATAAAGTGAGTGGATCTGCTCCAGAAATCAAACGCTTGCTCTCTAATGCAGTGTGTCACTTTTCTAACACTATAACGGATAGAGCTTCCAAGGCATTTGGGGTTAGGTGTACCATTAATGGTACACACATTAAATTAGCTGATTTGTGTCTTCAGGTATGTATTCAGCTGCAACAGTATTGGCAGACACTACTACAAACCTAGGCAAAGCCAGTCATGCCAGTTACAAGGTTGAAATTTAGGACATTAAATATCAACAGCTCTTTCTCCAAAAAACATTCAGATTTAAAGGAAAAGTTATCAAAGTCATTACCTACAACGTGCCCTTTCCCACACAGGAGGGGAAAACAGGGTAGCACTGGACGTGGAAACCTAACAGTGTGCAATTACGACTACTTCAAGCCTGATAAAATGTAATTAAATCTGGCCTTCATCATAACATTGCTCTTGTCGAAAGGGTGTTGCAAGGAGTCAGTTTTCAATCACACCCAAACCAGACTTAAGTTACAGTGAAAAAGCATGTACGCACGTGGTGGCAGGAAAGGTGCGGCTAGAAGTGCGGAGTTTCATGAATATTTGTTTTTTTCATTCCACAGCCTTGGAAGCAGATGATTTTAAAGTGCCAGAAGGCATTGACCATGCACGTTTTTGTGTTTTGATGTCCTGCTAACTTGAATCAAGCAACTAAACTTGAAGCTGCATTGAGCGTGCTCATGCATTTGTATGAGCTGTTGCAAGTGATCAATCTGTAAGCCAAACTTTTTAGAAAGTGTTACTGATACTTGCTGAAGCGGCACACGGCTGTAGTAGGTTTGTATTCAACAAGAGTCATCTCAGGCAAAACAGAACCCAATTTTCATTTCCATCTATAACGCTTGTTACTTTAAAATCAAAAAAATCACGAAACCTACACTTTTATTTATCTTTCGCATTTTTCAGGCACAAGGGAACAAGCTACATCCAAGTCGCCATGACAGCGTCTCGGTCTGAAGCTCGGGGCCTCTTGGAGGTTGGGGCCACTCCTGGCTTAAAATACTGCATCGTTCACCCCCCCACACCCGAAAAGAAAGCAATGAGTAATCCTGTTATCAGAGCAGTGCCCGGGTTCACTGGAAACAAAGCCGGACCCTGCCTCGCTCCCAAGGGGAACTCAAGATACTTCAAATTGAGTGAACATCCTATAATTGATCAAGGGTCTTCCGGAACTGGTGCATGTGGAGTCACAAGACAATTTCTCCGTCAAAATCTTACCCACTCGAGGTATACAGGCATCGGAACCTACCCTGGTTATGCTAAACTTCTCTTCCCCTTCAAAATTAAATACCAGCAACTTGCTGAAAAGCTGGGGCATAAAGGTAGTGCACTTTTAAGAGGATCACTACCCCCCCCCCCCCCCCCCACACACAACAGCAACTCCACGCTGTGCTCGTGGCCAGGGGCAGCGGAGTGCTCGAGGAAGCGCCGTGACTAAAGGCAGGCCCAGGCGGTGGGGGAAGGGAGCCTCCGCGAGGAGAGCCGTGCTCCGTGGGTGGTGAGATCTGCACGGTTCTAACGTCTTCCGCTGATCCTTACCTGATCGCTGCTGCCCTCCTCCTTGCTGCCGGTACGGATTTGCGGTGGGGGCGGGCACCACAATGTGCCCCGCGCCCCCTCCGCTCCACCCTCGTCAGGCTCCTCTCCGGTCTCCCTCCAGGCATGGGAGACCGGCAACACCGGCAAAGGCTTCCCCCAGGCAGGGGGAAGCGGCAAACACCAAGGCTTCCCTTTCCCTCCCCCGGGCTGCGGGTGCGGGACTTCCGGCCGGCCGCGAAGGGATTGGCCGGCCGGCCAGGTACTTCCGGGTCGCCGCGGGCAGCGCGGCGGCCCTCGCTAGGCAGGCAGGCGGGCAGAAATCGCGAGGTGGGCACTCGCTGGGGGCGTGAGAGGACACGGACGGCGGGAGGGGGCGGGAGAGGACACGAACGGCGGGAGGGGGGGCGGGAGAGGACACGGACGGCGGGAGGGGGCGGGAGAGGACACGGACGGCGGGAGGGGGCGGGAGAGGACACGGACGGCGGGAAACGTGCACAGGACAGCAAGGGGGGCGGAAAGGCACACGGAGGGGGCGGGAATGGACAGCGCATCTGAATTCACTTTCAGTGAAAGGGGAGGGAACGGGAAAAAACGTAACTCCGCCCTGGGAAAAAATCTCCGGAACGCCCCCGAATCTGGTCCAGCCTTGATGGACAGATCCGGCACTCAATGGCTAGCCTCCATTTATGGAGCTAACCAATGAGAGCCGGGGGACGTTCCAGGAGTCCTTATTGACGACATAGGATTTCACCTGCGCTGAAGAGCTGCGCAGAGCGCAGCCTTCGGCAGGCGAAACCCAATAATAAAGAAAACAGATGCAACAGGGAGGGAGCAGGGAAGAGACAGCCATGCAGGGAAAGTAAACAACCCAGAGCAGCGAGAGCAAATAGGGGTCTAATGAAATGAAAAAACAAGTCCTGTAGAGAGAGGGGAAGTGAAAGGAGAAGGAGTACACTGTGGCAGGGAGCGCAAGAAAACACACGGAGTGCGTAAAGGAAAATAAAAACATAGTTCCCTCAGTGCCAGAAACGTCAGCAGTGGAAGGATACAAACCAACCAATCAGAATACTGCGACACTGAAATACTCAAGGGGGGAGGGGGCATGTCTAAAACAAGAAGAGGAAGGACACACACTGTATCATGGACATAACTGAGATAGACAAGAAATCCTGAGCAAGAGACTAACCCAAAGCCCATTCTAACACTGGAAACAACAGGTTTGGCCAATAAACAGGTAAAGCTGTCGCCAACCGAAACATACTAAAAAGAGTTCAAGAATTGAAAGAAAAAAACAGCATTGGCAAATTAAAGCACTGGCCCTCCAGTGCACTTCTTTTGCTAGGTAGAAATGCACATTGGGGCAGACTAACCGCTGTCACTCACAGAGGAAGACAGCCAATGACTGAAGCGGACTAAGCCATTGCCCATGCTGTATGCGACCATGAGTGGCAGACAAACTGACCAACAGATGAAGTGGGATGGCCCACTGTCCCACGCTGTGGGGGGCAGAATCAAAATGTGAATAACAAAAAGATCAACGGATGAAGAGGGATGACCAAGCACCCTTCTATGTATTTGTGTTTTATATTTATAAGCTTTTTTGCTCATGAGGCTGGTGAAACAACTGAAGCATACTCTAGGCCAGACCTAAAATCAGACTGGATAAGAGACACTCACCTGACAAGTTCAGATATCGGTCTTCAAAGGGTGGGTCGGGTATGGAAGTCCAACCTGTGGAGTTCAGTCCTTTGGGTGCTTTGCTCAAGCTGGCCTTCCTACCTCTCCCCAACCAGCTGGCCTTTCTGTGTGCACGTTGACTACAATGAAGGAGAGGCTGGCGGAGTGAAGCGTCCGCACCGTGCCCGTTAGAGCTACGTCACAACCAGCGCCAGGGCCATTACTTCCATGGTGCGAGATGGATCAGTCTTAATGCCCACTCAATCCACTTGCAGATGACAGCAGCCGCTTGAGATGGTCTATTCAAAGGCGACGCCTGGTAACTGGTTCTAGAAGTCCAGTTGTTTGACCCAGTCCTAGCCACCTTCCTCAGATGTAAGACCGCATGGCATCAGCTCTTGAGGCAGCGCGATCTGCACCAGAGTGGTACCCGCAGACCAACCAACAGGGGACCAAGCATGGAGAGTAGGTACTTGCCTATGTATGTACTCACCTTTACCAGCCAGTCAGTCTATCCTGCCTCAGGTAGCATTTATCCCTTCATTTATTTGGCCTTTATAAAATAGTTCAAAGGCGACTTAAGAAAGAGCAGAGGTGGAGGATAGATTGCTACTCGACCCTATAACCACACAAGCCATATATCTCACATATAAGAAACTCTTGAACAACCGGCTGGACCCCATGACCCGCTTGCGCCAGCGCTGGGGGGTGGATCAGGGAGAAATTGAGGGTGAGGACTGGCGTGATGCCCTAACGATTCATAAAAGGGGGTGGTGATGGACAGAGCATCTGAATTAAGCAGAACACTCCTACCCAGTCAAAAGATCAGGGCTTGATCCATCACCGTTTTTTAGCTCACTGCACCATCCCAGTTCAGAACCTGGCTATATGCAAATTAGTCTGTCCCTGGCCCAGTGCATCATGGGAACAGGGCAGACCAAACTACCAAGCCAATTCTTTACTGGAAAGGAAACAAGCTTCCGGGGACCGGTTTCTGGCATTGCAGCCGTCTTCGGCCCGGCTTGCTTGAATCCTGATGGTGCAGTGAGCAAGGGACTCATGTCTGAGCATACCCTTCCACTCCTATAGTGGCCAAAACGATTCATAAAAGGGGGTGGTGATGGACAGATAGAGCGGTGGCCATTCCACAGCGCCTGCGCCTGGTCCAACTGAAAATCCTACACCGCATGTATTTCGACGCACGCACCCTGTTTAAGATGGGTAGACAACCCAATCCTCTGTGCCTCTGGCATTGTAACTTACCAGGCACTTTCTTTCATATATTGTGGGAGTGCCCCAAAATGCAAACATATTGGGTGGAAATTACGAAGCAGATGGAAAGGGCGTGTGGCAAATCTTTGAAGGGTACCCCCCAGCTCGGTCTCCTCAACATGCGGGAAGCCACGGATCTTACTCAGGCAGAACACACACGGGCTTCCACTGGGTGGTCCATCGCGAAACAAAATATAGCACAGAAATGGGGGGTGGAGACGGCCCCATGCCTGAGGGACTGGGCGGTCGACATGGACAGAGCAATGGTTGTCGAGAAAGACGTCTTCAAGCTCAGAGGGTACCCAAAAAATGGGACCATAAGTGGGGGAGGTGGAACAAGTATAGAGGAGACTTGTGTGTATCCCCTACCATTGAATTGCAGCGAGATCGACGCCTCATCTTGGCGGTCCTTGGCTTTGAGGACACACTCCCGCCCTGACGGGACTGATATGCTTGCCCTATTGTGTGTAGCCGAGGGGGTAGGACTCTTACCGAGTACAATATTATGCCCGAATACAGGTTGCAGTCAAGTTGTTAAGCTCCTCCCATTTTTGATGGGAAGTGGGTGGTGGACTACGCATATGACGCACTTGAACCGCATGCGCGCTAGCGGTTTTCCCGCTGCGCGCAGCGTTTTTTAAAATACCGCGTTACATGACGAGCTGAGCTCGACATGAGCGTGCGAGCGGCCCAACTCATGACGAGCTCAGCTCGTCATGAGCGCAGAAGGGGTTAAGAGCTGTATTTGTCGTGTTTTTACGGTGGACTCATATATTGTTTTTACCAATGCACTGTATGTACCCTGTCTTCTTTCTCAATAAAAATTGTTTAAACAAAAAAAAAAGGCAGAGCAGAGGGATGGATGAGTGGTGAATGAACAGAGCGCCAGGATACGCGTCAAGGAAGACGTCAGAGGCAGAATATCTCCAGACGCATTTTACTGAAGAGTACTTTGACAAGACTGTGGCAAAGAATGAAATAAATAAAATGTTTCCCCTTCACGTGAACGAGAAAGAACTTTTGCCAGATAAAACCAACAAACATCTCGGCCGGGCCCTGGAAATCACGGGTATTTCTCAGTTTCGTAATCCGCGGTTGTTAGAAGGAGGTTTTGGTTTCGGTGAACCCGGCGCCCATGACGAATCACTGATAATCCCACATTTCTCCATCCACCGGTGATTAATGATGCTTTCCTCGGTTCCGAGCGACGGGGCGAGGCCGGTGCTGCCCAAGCCCCCGAGGTCACTGGACATTTTGCCATTGAGATAAAACATAAGCCCAGCAGAGAGTGGAGGTCGCCAGAGAGGCACTGACGCACGAGCAGGCCACGAAAGAGCCCTCGGACTCAGCAGGAGTAACTCAGAAGGCGCATCCTTCCCTGCGCCTCACTGACGCACCGTGTGATAAAGGGCAGGTCAGATAACATTCCAGTGCCCCATGCCTGGCAAACCGGCTGTGCTGATAACCAGAAGAGAGAGGGAGACAGAGAACGAATATACCTATTTCACAATATCACTTTGCCCTGTGGCCCTGGCCTACTCGCCCACTAATAATGCTAGCCAGGAAGTTCTTTAGTCATTATAAAATATGTCATATTTATTCTTACTTTTGCTTGTACAGTCTGTTCATGCAATTTTTGTTTGCTCTATTCCTGCAACAGTTCTCTCATGTAATGTAACGGGTTCTATTGTACAGTGCTCTGACACCTTCGGGTAAAGTCCGCGCTTTATAAAAATGCATTAAATAAAATAAAAAAAAATTAAAAAAAAGCTTAAAGAATGAACTCCCAGCACTGCCCGGCCACCTTCCGCAGCGGAAGGGACCCACCTCGCCGCCAGGGGTCACCACTCAAGTTACAAAGTTGGAGGTAGCCCCCAGATGATCTCAATAGACCCTCACCCAAGCAGCTTACCTTCCACAGGGTTGGCAGTCAATGCTGGCCCAAGCGGTCACCCATGGATGGAGTCATAGAAGCAGTGGGGCCAGAGCAGATCCTGGGCAGAGGTATGCCCAGCCCCTCTAGAGTCTGGAGGTTTACCAAAAGCTTTACCATGTTCTGTACCAGTGGGCTTCTCAGGGGGAGGGGGGGGGGGGGGGGGGTTGATACCACCACTGCATGGTGCCGCGAGTAGCAGCTGTCCAAGCCACAGTTTCGTTGCTCCCTGAAAATAAGGTATGGAACATGTGGCCCCATTTTTAGGTCTCGCCTGGTGACGCAGCACGAAAGCGCTGTCGCCAGTGAGTTCTATTGTCGCTAACTTGCCTCTCAAGGGGGACCAGAGATGGGCAGGGCTCGACAAATCCACTCGCCCACTCGCATTTGCGAGGGAGAATGGATTAGGACGAGCTATTTTTAGGTCCTACTCGCCCTTTCTGGCGAGTAGGAAGACAAACTCACTTTTATCATCACTATTTGAAAAAGGAGCAAAAGTGACAAGATTTAAAGGCATTTTTATTGCTCACAAAGGGACTGAGCGATAAAGATGCCTTTAAATCTTGTTAACTTGTCACTTTTGCTCCGTTTTCAGAGACAGAGGTCAAGTAGGTCGCAGTTGGGTCGAGGGGATTTTCCAAGATACTAGACCTGCAGGACTAGTACCATTTTTCAGATTTGTCGAGCCCGGATGGGCATGCGCAGGCCAGACTAGAAATGTGGACGCACGCATTCACCTCGTACAGTAATGCGATATGCCCATCTCCTGTCCCCCTTCAGTCCTCACAAGCCTCATGCACAGTTACTTTCACTTTCCCTCCCCCCTCTGCCGTCGGCTCCACGGCCCGTCAACGTGCACCGAAGTGCTCCCTTCCGGCTATCACAGAACACCTTGTTTTGAATTGCATTTTACTCGTGCCTCCAAGACCAGCTCCGCCGGCCAGACCAAGACCCCCCGCCAAGAGGAAACGTGGGTACTGTAAGTGGGCGCCCAAAAAGCGGCATTGCACTGGGCGTGGGGCGGTCAGCACCAGCAGGGGCGACCAGCAAGAAAAGAGCAGCAGCGGCAGCTGCAGCAGCGGCCGGACCAGCTCCCTAATAAGCCCGCTGGCCCCCACTACCTACCTGCACCTGGGCCGCTCCCTGGAGGAGATCTGGGAGGCAGCCACCAGGCACCTGCCTGCCAGCTTCCCCCGCTTCCACCTGCGGGACGTATCGTGCGAGACCAGCCTGGCGGCTGCACGACGCCAGGCACAGCACATCCTGCGGCTCAACCCAGAGGCTGTGGTGCGCATCCGCCATTTCCCCATGGCCTGCCTCTAGCGTCGGTTGGAGCACAGAGGCGCTCTATGACGTGGCTCATCCATGTGGGTTCTCACAACACACAGACGTAGGCACTCGCTACCTCCGGCTGGTTCCTCCTCCCACCTCAGCTCCTCCTACTGCAGCTCCTCCTTCGGCAGAAGCAGGAACCAGGACCTGGGCCGGGCTTCTCTGCAGACTACAGCGCCACTCCTTCTGTTAGGCTCCGTGGAGCAGACAGGCACTCTGAGTGCCCGACCCGGAGCTGTGAGCACTAACTGCCAAGGAGCCCTTGCACCCCAAGAAATAGACCTGCGCATCTGGTCACCAAGGAGCCTCTGTACCCCGAAAGTTACACCTCTACAAGAAGTCCCTGTAACATACAGACAGGTACGCCGTCGCCAAGAAGAACAGGTACGGCTCGCCAGAGTAAGGATTTGTGCTCATTTTAAGTCTTAAAAACGTTTGCTTTACTGTGTCTTAAACTACAACCCCTTCAACAGGAAGGCAGCTATGTGCCTTACAGCGAGGTCATAATTTGTGCCGGTACATGAACGCACTGATAAAGCAAATAACATCCGGATCATATCTACTTACTTTCTGTAACTGATCTTGGTATACTATCAGCATGTGGTCTCAGAGCTGGAATAAAATGGGGGTGCTGCAGGTACACTGGGGCGCTGTATATAATGGAATGGTGGGGTGAAGTAAGTTTGGAAGGAGGTGCACTGGAAAAGCAGCGTGTTGTATCAGAGCTGCAGGTACACTAGGGGAGGTGTATGTGGTGGAATGGCAGGGGTGGTGAAATTAGGAAGGAGGTGCCTCAAAAAAGCAGCGTGTTGTCTCAGAGCTGCAGGTACACTGGGTGAGCTCTATCTGATTGAATGGCGGGCGGGGTAAGTTTGGAAGAAGGTGCATTGGAGGAGCAGCGTGTGGGGTCCAATTTGCAGGTAGACTGGGGGAGCTGTATGTGATGGAATGGCGGGGCTGGTGTAAGTTAGGAAGGAGGTGCATTGGAGAAGCAGCGTGTGGTCTCAGATCTGCAGGTAGACTGGGGGAGCTATATTTCATGTAGGTGGAATGGAGTGGGTGGTGTAAGTTAGGAGTGAGGTGCATTGGAAGAGCAGTGTATGGGTTCACAGCTGCAGGTACACTAGGGGAGCTGTATATAATGGAACGGCAGGGGTGTACGTTTTGGAAGGAGGGGCATTAGAAGAACAGTGTGTGGTGTCAGAGCTGGAATTAAATGGGGGGCTGCAGTCCAGGATTGAGATGCACAGGGAGAGCTGCATGTGGGTCATTGTGGCATGGCAGGGATGGCGCAGATCAGGATTCCGTCACACTGGCAGAGTTGTGAATTAGCCTCACAAGTACAATAGCATGGCTCAGGATTGAGGGGCACTGGCAAAGCACACAGTGGGTCTTCAGCACTAGGATAGTACGGTGTTCTTGTTTCATTACTGGAACTGTATGAGTGGTGCAACAGTGGACTCAGGTGCTCATTCCAGTACAAGAATAATAGGGTAAGATCGAGGCACACTGGCGGAGCTCTATGTGTCTCTCTCCTGCAATGGTATTGAGCTAAGGCATTGTAAATAACAAACCTTTTATCTATGTGTTGGTTTTGAAAACAGATAAATAAAAGGCACTGCCATTTACAATGCCATCTACAATGTCAATAGCTTAAAACTTTGCAAATACGAGACCTATTGCATTGCAAATGCTTGTTAAAATGGTCTGGGACTTTATTACATGCAATCACTCTACCATGCTTACACCAAAGTCCACAGCAATGTAAGCACTCGCTCAGCAATGGAGGCACTCACTCACAGCAATGTCCTCTGCCATGACGTGCACAGCAATGAAAGCGCTCACTCACAGCAATGGAGGCACTCACTCACACCAACGTCCACTGCTAGGACGAGAGCAGCACTGGAAGCACTCCTTTAAACCAACTTCCACAGCACTGAAGGCCCTCACAGCAAAGGAGGCACTCGCTTACAACAACGTCCACAGGAATGGAGGCACTCATAAATACCAACGTCCACAGCAATGGAGGCACTCGCTTACACCAACATCGAGAGCAATGGAGGCACTCGCTTACACCAACGTCCACAGCAATGGAGGCACTCGCTTATACCAACGTCCATTGCAATGGACACTCGCTTACACCAACATCCACAGCAATGGAGGCCCTCGCTCACACCAAAGTTCACAGCATTGGAGGCACTGCCTCACACCAACGTCAACAGGAGTGGAGGCACTCGCTCACACCAACGTCCACAGCAGTGGAGGCACTTGCTCACACCAACGTCCACAGCGATGGAGGCACTCGCTCACACCAACGTCCACAGCGATGGAGGCACTCGCTCACACCAACGTCCACAGCGATGGAGGCACTCGCTCACACCAACGTCCACAGCGATGGAGGCACTTGCTCACACCAACGTCCACAGCGATGGAGGCACTGCCTCACACCAACGTCCACAGCGATGGAGGCACTGCCTCACACCAACGTCCACAGCAATGGAGGAATTCGCTTACACCAATGTCTACAGCAATGGCGGCACTCACTCACACCAACGTCCACAGCAATGGAGGCACTCACACCAACATCCACATCAATGGAGGCATTCACTCACACCAACATCCACAGCAATGAAGGCAATCATTTACACCAACGTCCACAGCGATGTAGGCGCTCACAAGCACCAATGTTCAAAGCATTGGAGGCACTCGCTCACACCAACGTCCACAGCGAAGGAGGCCATCGCTCACACCAAAGTTCACAGCAGTGGAGGCACTCGCTCACACCAACGTCCACAGCAGTGGAGGCACTCGCTCACACCAACGTCCACAGCAGTGCAGGCACTCGCTCACACCAACGTCCACAGCAGTGCAGGCACTCGCTCACACCAACGTCCACAGCGATGGAGGCACTCACTCACACCAACGTCCACAGCGATGGAGGCACTCACTCACACCAACGTCCACAGCGATGGATGCACTCACTCACACCAACGTCCACAGCGATAGAGGCACTCACTCACACCAACGTCCACAGCGATAGAGGCACTCACTCACACCAACGTCCACAGCGATGGAGGCACTCACACCAACGTCCACTGCCATGACATGCATAGCAATGGAGGCACTCGCTCCCATCAACATCCACTGCTACGACATGGACAGCATTGGAAGCACTCCTTTAAACCAACATCCACAACAATTGAGGCACTTACTCACAGCAATCGAGGAATTCGCTTACACCAATGTCTACAGCAATGGAGGCACTCACTCACACCAACATCCACATCAATGGAGGCACTCGCTCCCACCAACGTCCACAGCAATGAAGGCAATCATTTACACCAACGCCCATTGCAATGGAGGCGCTCACAAGCACCAATGTTCAAAGCATTGGAGGCACTCGCTTACCTCAACGTCCACAGCAATGGAGGCACTCGCTCACACCAACATCCACAGCGATGGAGGCACTCGCTTACACAAACGTCCACAGTGATGCAGGCGCACACAAACACCAACGTTCAAAGCAGATCAGGATTCCGTCACACTGGCAGAGTTGTGAATTAGCCTCACAAGTACAATAGCATGGCTCAGGATTGAGGGGCACTGGCAAAGCACACAGTGGGTCTTCAGCACTAGGATAGTACGGTGTTCTTGTTTCATTACTGGAACTGTATGAGTGGTGCAACAGTGGACTCAGGTGCTCATTCCAGTACAAGAATAATAGGGTAAGATCGAGGCACACTGGCGGAGCTCTATGTGTCTCTCTCCTGCAATGGTATTGAGCTAAGGCATTGTAAATAACAAACCTTTTATCTATGTGTTGGTTTTGAAAACAGATAAATAAAAGGCACTGCCATTTACAATGCCATCTACAATGTCAATAGCTTAAAACTTTGCAAATACGAGACCTATTGCATTGCAAATGCTTGTTAAAATGGTCTGGGACTTTATTACATGCAATCACTCTACCATGCTTACACCAAAGTCCACAGCAATGTAAGCACTCGCTCAGCAATGGAGGCACTCACTCACAGCAATGTCCTCTGCCATGACGTGCACAGCAATGAAAGCGCTCACTCACAGCAATGGAGGCACTCACTCACACCAACGTCCACTGCTAGGACGAGAGCAGCACTGGAAGCACTCCTTTAAACCAACTTCCACAGCACTGAAGGCCCTCACAGCAAAGGAGGCACTCGCTTACAACAACGTCCACAGCAATGGAGGCACTCGCTTACACCAACATCGAGAGCAATGGAGGCACTCGCTTACACCAACGTCCACAGCAATGGAGGCACTCGCTTATACCAACGTCCATTGCAATGGACACTCGCTTACACCAACATCCACAGCAATGGAGGCACTCGCTTACACCAACATCCACAGCAATGAAGGCACTCGCTTACACCAACAACAATGGAAGCACTCGCTTACAACAAAATCCACAGCAATGAAGGCACTCGCTTACACCAACATCCACAACAATGGAAGCACTCGCTTACAACAACATCCACAGCAATGAAAGCACTCGCTTACACCAACATCCACAGAAATGAAGGCACTCGCTTACACCAACATCCACTGCCACGACGTCACAGCAATGAAAGCACTCAATCACACCAACGTCCACTGCTAGGACGTGGGCAGCACTGGAAGCACTCCTTTAAACCAACATCCACAGCATTGAAGGTACTCACAGCAATGAATGCGCTCACTTATACCAACATCCACAGCAATGGAGGCATTCGCTTACACCAACATCCACAGCAATGAAGGCTCTCGCTTACACCAACGTCCAAAGCAATGGAGGCTCTCGCTTACACCAACATCCACAGCAATGGAGGCACTCGCTTACACCAACATCCACAGCAATGAAGGCACTCGCTTACACCAACATCCACAGCAATGAAGGCACTCGCTTACACCAACATCCACAGCAATGAAGGCACTCGCTTACACCAACATACACAGCAATGAAGGCACTCATTACACAAACATCCACAGCAATGGAGGCACTCGCTTACACCAACATCCACAGCAATGAAGGCACTCTCTTACACCAACATCCACAGCAATGGAGGCACTCGTTTACATCAACATCCACAGCAATGAAGGCACTCACTCACACCAACGTCCACTGCTAGGACGTGGACTACACTGGAAGCATTCCTTTAAACCAACATCCACAGCAATGAAAGCACTCGCTTACACCAACATCCACAGCAAAGAAGGACCTCGTTCACACCAACATCCACAGCAATGAAGCTACTCGCTCACACCAAGATCCACAGCAATGAAGGCACTCGTTACACCAACATCCACTGCCATTACGTCACAGCAATGAAAGCACCCACTCACACCAACGTCCACTGCTAGGACGTGGACAGCACTGGAAGCACCCCTTTAAACCAACATCCACAGCAATGAAGGTACTCACTTACACCAACATCCACAGCAATGAAAGCACTCGCTTACACCAACATCCACAGCAACGGAGGCTCTCGCTTACACCAACATCCACAGCAATGGAGGCACTCGCTTACACCACATCCACAGCAATGGAGGCACTCGCTTACACCAACATCCACAGCAATGGAGGCACTCGCTTACACTAACGTCCACAGCAATGGAGGCACTCGCTTACACCAACACCCACAGAAATGGAGCCAGTCGCTTACACCCACATCCGCAGCAATGGAGGCACTCCACCAACATCCGCAGAAATTGAGGCACTTGCATACACCAACATCCACAGCAATGAAGGCACTCCCTTACACCAACATCCACTGCAATGAAGGCACTCGCTTACACCAACATCCACTGCAATGGAGGCACTAGCTTACACCAACATCCACTGCAATGGAGGCACTCGCTTACAGCAACATCCACAGCAATGGAGGCACTCGCTTACACCAACATCCACAGCAATGGAGGCACTCGCTTACACCAACATCCACAGCAATGAAGGCACTCGCTTACACCAACATCCACAGCAATGAAGGCATTTGCTTATACAAACATCCACTGCCACGACGTCACAGCAATGAAAGTACTCACTCACACCAATGCCCACTGCTAGGACGTGGGCAGCACTGGAAGCACTCCTTTAAACCAACATCCACAGCAATGAATGCACTCGCTTACACCAACATCCACATGAATGAAGGCACTCGCTCACACCAACATCCACAGCGAAGGAGGCCCTCGCTCACACCAAAGTTCACAGCATTGGAGGCACTGCCTCACACCAACGTCAACAGGAGTGGAGGCACTCGCTCACACCAACGTCCACAGCAGTGGAGGCACTTGCTCACACCAACGTCCACAGCGATGGAGGCACTCGCTCACACCAACGTCCACAGCGATGGAGGCACTCGCTCACACCAACGTCCACAGCGATGGAGGCACTCGCTCACACCAACGTCCACAGCGATGGAGGCACTGCCTCACACCAACGTCCACAGCGATGGAGGCACTGCCTCACACCAACGTCCACAGCAATGGAGGAATTCGCTTACACCAATGTCTACAGCAATGGCGGCACTCACTCACACCAACGTCCACAGCAATGGAGGCACTCACACCAACATCCACATCAATGGAGGCATTCACTCACACCAACATCCACAGCAATGAAGGCAATCATTTACACCAACGTCCACAGCGATGTAGGCGCTCACAAGCACCAATGTTCAAAGCATTGGAGGCACTCGCTCACACCAACGTCCACAGCGAAGGAGGCCATCGCTCACACCAAAGTTCACAGCAGTGGAGGCACTCGCTCACACCAACGTCCACAGCAGTGGAGGCACTCGCTCACACCAACGTCCACAGCAGTGCAGGCACTCGCTCACACCAACGTCCACAGCAGTGCAGGCACTCGCTCACACCAACGTCCACAGCGATGGAGGCACTCACTCACACCAACGTCCACAGCGATGGAGGCACTCACTCACACCAACGTCCACAGCGATGGATGCACTCACTCACACCAACGTCCACAGCGATAGAGGCACTCACTCACACCAACGTCCACAGCGATAGAGGCACTCACTCACACCAACGTCCACAGCGATAGAGGCACTCACTCACACCAACGTCCACAGCGATGGAGGCACTCACACCAACGTCCACTGCCATGACATGCATAGCAATGGAGGCACTCGCTCCCATCAACATCCACTGCTACGACATGGACAGCATTGGAAGCACTCCTTTAAACCAACATCCACAACAATTGAGGCACTTACTCACAGCAATCGAGGAATTCGCTTACACCAATGTCTACAGCAATGGAGGCACTCACTCACACCAACATCCACATCAATGGAGGCACTCGCTCCCACCAACGTCCACAGCAATGAAGGCAATCATTTACACCAACGCCCATTGCAATGGAGGCGCTCACAAGCACCAATGTTCAAAGCATTGGAGGCACTCGCTTACCTCAACGTCCACAGCAATGGAGGCACTCGCTCACACCAACATCCACAGCGATGGAGGCACTCGCTTACACAAACGTCCACAGTGATGCAGGCGCACACAAACACCAACGTTCAAAGCAGATCAGGATTCCGTCACACTGGCAGAGTTGTGAATTAGCCTCACAAGTACAATAGCATGGCTCAGGATTGAGGGGCACTGGCAAAGCACACAGTGGGTCTTCAGCACTAGGATAGTACGGTGTTCTTGTTTCATTACTGGAACTGTATGAGTGGTGCAACAGTGGACTCAGGTGCTCATTCCAGTACAAGAATAATAGGGTAAGATCGAGGCACACTGGCGGAGCTCTATGTGTCTCTCTCCTGCAATGGTATTGAGCTAAGGCATTGTAAATAACAAACCTTTTATCTATGTGTTGGTTTTGAAAACAGATAAATAAAAGGCACTGCCATTTACAATGCCATCTACAATGTCAATAGCTTAAAACTTTGCAAATACGAGACCTATTGCATTGCAAATGCTTGTTAAAATGGTCTGGGACTTTATTACATGCAATCACTCTACCATGCTTACACCAAAGTCCACAGCAATGTAAGCACTCGCTCAGCAATGGAGGCACTCACTCACAGCAATGTCCTCTGCCATGACGTGCACAGCAATGAAAGCGCTCACTCACAGCAATGGAGGCACTCACTCACACCAACGTCCACTGCTAGGACGAGAGCAGCACTGGAAGCACTCCTTTAAACCAACTTCCACGGCACTGAAGGCCCTCACAGCAAAGGAGGCACTCGCTTACAACAACGTCCACAGGAATGGAGGCACTCATAAATACCAACGTCCACAGCAATGGAGGCACTCGCTTACACCAACATCGAGAGCAATGGAGGCACTCGCTTACACCAACGTCCACAGCAATGGAGGCACTCGCTTATACCAACGTCCATTGCAATGGACACTCGCTTACACCAACATCCACAGCAATGGAGGCACTCGCTTACACCAACATCCACAGCAATGAAGGCACTCGCTTACACCAACAACAATGGAAGCACTCGCTTACAACAAAATCCACAGCAATGAAGGCACTCGCTTACACCAACATCCACAACAATGGAAGCACTCGCTTACAACAACATCCACAGCAATGAAAGCACTCGCTTACACCAACATCCACAGAAATGAAGGCACTCGCTTACACCAACATCCACTGCCACGACGTCACAGCAATGAAAGCACTCAATCACACCAACGTCCACTGCTAGGACGTGGGCAGCACTGGAAGCACTCCTTTAAACCAACATCCACAGCATTGAAGGTACTCACAGCAATGAATGCGCTCACTTATACCAACATCCACAGCAATGGAGGCATTCGCTTACACCAACATCCACAGCAATGAAGGCTCTCGCTTACACCAACGTCCAAAGCAATGGAGGCTCTCGCTTACACCAACATCCACAGCAATGGAGGCACTCGCTTACACCAACATCCACAGCAATGAAGGCACTCGCTTACACCAACATCCACAGCAATGAAGGCACTCGCTTACACCAACATCCACAGCAATGAAGGCACTCGCTTACACCAACATACACAGCAATGAAGGCACTCATTACACAAACATCCACAGCAATGGAGGCACTCGCTTACACCAACATCCACAGCAATGAAGGCACTCTCTTACACCAACATCCACAGCAATGGAGGCACTCGTTTACATCAACATCCACAGCAATGAAGGCACTCACTCACACCAACGTCCACTGCTAGGACGTGGACTACACTGGAAGCATTCCTTTAAACCAACATCCACAGCAATGAAAGCACTCGCTTACACCAACATCCACAGCAAAGAAGGACCTCGTTCACACCAACATCCACAGCAATGAAGCTACTCGCTCACACCAAGATCCACAGCAATGAAGGCACTCGTTACACCAACATCCACTGCCATTACGTCACAGCAATGAAAGCACCCACTCACACCAACGTCCACTGCTAGGACGTGGACAGCACTGGAAGCACCCCTTTAAACCAACATCCACAGCAATGAAGGTACTCACTTACACCAACATCCACAGCAATGAAAGCACTCGCTTACACCAACATCCACAGCAACGGAGGCTCTCGCTTACACCAACATCCACAGCAATGGAGGCACTCGCTTACACCACATCCACAGCAATGGAGGCACTCGCTTACACCAACATCCACAGCAATGGAGGCACTCGCTTACACTAACGTCCACAGCAATGGAGGCACTCGCTTACACCAACACCCACAGCAATGAAGGCACTCGCTTACACCAACATCCACAGAAATGGAGCCAGTCGCTTACACCCACATCCGCAGCAATGGAGGCACTCCACCAACATCCGCAGAAATGGAGGCACTTGCATACACCAACATCCACAGCAATGAAGGCACTCCCTTACACCAACATCCACTGCAATGAAGGCACTCGCTTACACCAACATCCACTGCAATGGAGGCACTAGCTTACACCAACATCCACTGCAATGGAGGCACTCGCTTACAGCAACATCCACAGCAATGGAGGCACTCGCTTACACCAACATCCACAGCAATGGAGGCACTCGCTTACACCAACATCCACAGCAATGAAGGCACTCGCTTACACCAACATCCACAGCAATGAAGGCATTTGCTTATACAAACATCCACTGCCACGACGTCACAGCAATGAAAGTACTCACTCACACCAATGCCCACTGCTAGGACGTGGGCAGCACTGGAAGCACTCCTTTAAACCAACATCCACAGCAATGAATGCACTCGCTTACACCAACATCCACATGAATGAAGGCACTCGCTCACACCAACATCCACAGCGAAGGAGGCCCTCGCTCACACCAAAGTTCACAGCATTGGAGGCACTGCCTCACACCAACGTCAACAGGAGTGGAGGCACTCGCTCACACCAACGTCCACAGCAGTGGAGGCACTTGCTCACACCAACGTCCACAGCGATGGAGGCACTCGCTCACACCAACGTCCACAGCGATGGAGGCACTCGCTCACACCAACGTCCACAGCGATGGAGGCACTCGCTCACACCAACGTCCACAGCGATGGAGGCACTCGCTCACACCAATGTCCACAGCGATGGAGGCACTGCCTCACACCAACGTCCACAGCGATGGAGGCACTGCCTCACACCAACGTCCACAGCAATGGAGGAATTCGCTTACACCAATGTCTACAGCAATGGCGGCACTCACTCACACCAACGTCCACAGCAATGGAGGCACTCACACCAACATCCACATCAATGGAGGCATTCACTCACACCAACATCCACAGCAATGAAGGCAATCATTTACACCAACGTCCACAGCGATGTAGGCGCTCACAAGCACCAATGTTCAAAGCATTGGAGGCACTCGCTCACACCAACGTCCACAGCGAAGGAGGCCATCGCTCACACCAAAGTTCACAGCAGTGGAGGCACTCGCTCACACCAACGTCCACAGCAGTGGAGGCACTCGCTCACACCAACGTCCACAGCAGTGCAGGCACTCGCTCACACCAACGTCCACAGCAGTGCAGGCACTCGCTCACACCAACGTCCACAGCGATGGAGGCACTCACTCACACCAACGTCCACAGCGATGGAGGCACTCACTCACACCAACGTCCACAGCGATGGATGCACTCACTCACACCAACGTCCACAGCGATAGAGGCACTCACTCACACCAACGTCCACAGCGATAGAGGCACTCACTCACACCAACGTCCACAGCGATAGAGGCACTCACTCACACCAACGTCCACAGCGATGGAGGCACTCACACCAACGTCCACTGCCATGACATGCATAGCAATGGAGGCACTCGCTCCCATCAACATCCACTGCTACGACATGGACAGCATTGGAAGCACTCCTTTAAACCAACATCCACAACAATTGAGGCACTTACTCACAGCAATCGAGGAATTCGCTTACACCAATGTCTACAGCAATGGAGGCACTCACTCACACCAACATCCACATCAATGGAGGCACTCGCTCCCACCAACGTCCACAGCAATGAAGGCAATCATTTACACCAACGCCCATTGCAATGGAGGCGCTCACAAGCACCAATGTTCAAAGCATTGGAGGCACTCGCTTACCTCAACGTCCACAGCAATGGAGGCACTCGCTCACACCAACATCCACAGCGATGGAGGCACTCGCTTACACAAACGTCCACAGTGATGCAGGCGCACACAAACACCAACGTTCAAAGCAGATCAGGATTCCGTCACACTGGCAGAGTTGTGAATTAGCCTCACAAGTACAATAGCATGGCTCAGGATTGAGGGGTACTGGCAAAGCACACAGTGCTCTTCAGCACTAGGATAGTACGGTGTTCTTGTTTCATTACTGGAACTGTATGAGTGGTGCAACAGTGGACTCAGGTGCTCATTCCAGTACAAGAATAATAGGGTAAATCGAGGCACACTGGCGGAGCTCTATGTGTCTCTCTCCTACAATGGTATTGAGCTAAGGCATTGTAAATAACAAACCTTTTATCTATGTGTTGGTTTTGAAAACAGATAATTAGAAGGCACTGCCATTTACAATGCCATCTACAATGTCAATAGCTTAAAACTTTGCAAATACGAGACCTATTGCATTGCAAATGCTTGTTAAAATGGTCTGGGACTTTATTACATGCAATCACTCTACCATGCTTACACCAAAGTCCACAGCAATGTAAGCACTCGCTCAGCAATGGAGGCACTCACTCACAGCAATGTCCTCTGCCATGACGTGCACAGCAATGAAAGCGCTCACTCACAGCAATGGAGGCACTCACTCACACCAACGTCCACTGCTAGGACGAGAGCAGCACTGGAAGCACTCCTTTAAACCAACTTCCACAGCACTGAAGGCCCTCACAGCAAAGGAGGCACTCGCTTACAACAACGTCCACAGGAATGGAGGCACTCATAAATACCAACGTCCACAGCAATGGAGGCACTCGCTTACACCAACATCCAGAGCAATGGAGGCACTCGCTTACACCAACGTCCACAGCAATGGAGGCACTCGCTTATACCAACGTCCATTGCAATGGACACTCGCTTACACCAACATCCACAGCAATGAAGGCACTCGCTTACACCAACAACAATGGAAGCACTCGCTTACACCAACATCCACAGCAATGAAGGCACTCGCTTACACCAACATCCACAACAATGGAAGCACTCGCTTACAACAACATCCACAGCAATGAAAGCACTCGCTTACACCAACATCCACAGAAATGAAGGTACTCGCTTACACCAACATCCACGACGTCACAGCAATGAAAGCACTCACTCACACCAACGTCCACTGCTAGGACGTGGGCAGCACTGGAAGCACTCCTTTAAACCAACATCCACAGCATTGAAGGTACTCACAGCAATGAATGCGCTCACTTATACCAACATCCACAGCAATGGAGGCATTCGCTTACACCAACATCCACAGCAATGAAGGCTCTCGCTTACACCAACGTCCAAAGCAATGGAGGCTCTCGCTTACACCAACATCCACAGCAATGGAGGCATTCGCTTACACCAACATCCACAGCAATGGAGGCTCTCGCTTACACCAACATCCACAGCAATGGAGGCACTCGCTTACACCAACATCCACAGCAATGAAGGCACTCGCTTACACCAACATACACAGCAATGAAGGCACTCGCTTACACCAACATACACAGCAATGAAGGCACTCGCTTACACCAACATCCACAGCAATGGAGGCACTCGCTTACACCAACATCCACAGCAATGAAGGCACTCTCTTACACCAACATCCACAGCAATGGAGGCACTCGTTTACATCAACATCCACAGCAATGAAGGCACTCACTCACACCAGCGTCCACTGCTAGGACGTGGACTACACTGGAAGCATTCCTTTAAACCAACATCCACAGCAATGAAAGCACTCGCTTACACCAACATCCACAGCAAAGAAGGACCTCGTTCACACCAACATCCACAGCAATGAAGCTACTCGCTCACACCAAGATCCACAGCAATGAAGGCACTTGTTACACCAACATCCACTGCCATTACGTCACAGCAATGAAAGCACCCACTCACACCAACGTCCACTGCTAGGACGTGGACAGCACTGGAAGCACTCCTTTAAACCAACATACACAGCATTGAAGGCACTCATAGCAATGAAGGTACTCACTTACACCAACATCCACAGC
Organism: Lissotriton helveticus; assembly: GCF_964261635.1. NCBI lineage: Eukaryota > Metazoa > Chordata > Amphibia > Caudata > Salamandridae > Lissotriton > Lissotriton helveticus. The sequence continues at coordinate 901,485,472 of NC_136073.1, forward strand.
AATGAAAGCACTCGCTTACACCAACATCCACAGCAACGGAGGCTCTCGCTTACACCAACATCCACTGCAATGAAGGCACTCGCTTACACCAACATCCACAGCAATGGAGGCACTCGCTTACACCAACATCCACAGCAATGGAGGCACTCGCTTACACCAACATCCACAGCAATGGAGGCACTCGCTTACACCAACATCCACAGCAATGGAGGCACTCGCTTACACCAACATCCACAGCAATGGAGGCACTCGCTTACACCAACATCCACAGCAATGAAGGCACTCGCTTACACCAACATCCACAGCAATGAAGGCACTCGCTTACACCAACATCCACAGCAAATTAAGGCACTCGTTTACACTAAAGTCCACAGCAATGGAGGCACTCGCTTACACCAAAATCCACAGCAATGAAGGCACTCGCTTACACCAACATCCACAGCAAAGAAGGCACTCGCATACACCAACATCCACCGCAATGAAGGCATTTGCTTATACAAACATCCACTGCCACGACGTCACAGCAATGAAAGTACTCACTCACACCAATGCCCACTGCTAGGACGTGGGCAGCACTGGAAGCACTCCTTTAAACCAACATCCACAGCAAATTAAGGCACTCGTTTACACTAAAGTCCACAGCAATGGAGGCCCTCGCTCACACCAAAGTACACAGCATTGGAGGCACTGCCTCACACCAACGTCAACAGTAGTGGAGGCACTCGCTCACACCAACGTCCACAGCAGTGGAGGCACTTGCTCACACCAACGTCCACAGCAGTGGAGGCACTCGCTCACACCAACGTCCACAGCGATGGAGGCACTCGCTCACACCAACGTCCACAGCGATGGAGGCACTCGCTCACACCAACGTCCACAGCGATGGAGGCACTCGCTCACACCAACGTCCACAGCGATGGAGGCACTGCCTCACACCAACGTCCACAGCGATGGAGGCACTGCCTCACACCAACGTCCACAGCAATGGAGGAATTTGCTTACACCAATGTCTACAGCAATGGCGGCACTCACTCACACCAACGTCCACAGCAATGGAGGCACTCACACCAACATCCACATCAATGGAGGCATTCACTCACACCAACATCCACAGCAATGAAGGCAATCATTTACACCAACGTCCACAGCGATGTAGGCGCTCACAAGCACCAATGTTCAAAGCATTGGAGGCACTCGCTTACCTCAACGTCCACAGCAATGGAGGCACTCGCTCACACCAACATCCACAGCGAAGGAGGCCCTCGCTCACACCAAAGTTCACAGGATTGGAGGCACTGCCTCACACTAACGTTAACAGCATTGGAGGTACTCGCTCTCACCAACGTCCACAGCAGTGGAGGCACTCGCTCACACCAACGTCCACAGCAGTGGAGGCACTCGCTCACACCAACGTCCACAGCAGTGGAGGCACTCGCTCACACCAACGTCCACAGCAGTGGAGGCACTCGCTCACACCAACGTCCACAGCAGTGCAGGCACTCGCTCACACCAACGTCCACAGCAGTGCAGGCACTCGCTCACACCAACGTCCACAGCGATGGAGGCACTCACTCACACCAACGTCCACAGCGATGGAGGCACTCACTCACACCAACGTCCACAGCGATGGATGCACTCACTCACACCATCGTCCACAGCGATAGAGGCACTCACTCACACCAACGTCCACAGCGATAGAGGCACTCACTCACACCAACGTCCACAGCGATGGAGGCACTCACACCAACGTCCACTGCCATGACATGCATAGCAATGGAGGCACTCGCTCCCATCAACATCCACTGCTACGACATGGACAGCATTGGAAGCACTCCTTTAAACCAACATCCACAACAATTGAGGCACTTACTCACAGCAATCGAGGAATTCGCTTACACCAATGTCTACAGCAATGGAGGCACTCACTCACACCAACATCCACATCAATGGAGGCACTCGCTCACACCAACGTCCACAGCAATGAAGGCAATCATTTACACCAACGCCCATTGCAATGGAGGCGCTCACAAGCACCAATGTTCAAAGCATTGGAGGCACTCGCTTACCTCAACGTCCACAGCAATGGAGGCACTCGCTCACACCAACATCCACAGCGATGGAGGCACTCGCTTACACAAACGTCCACAGTGATGCAGGCGCACACAAACACCAACGTTCAAAGCATTGGAGGCACTCGCTTACACCAACGTCCACAGCAATGGAGGCACTCGCTTACACCAACGTCCACAGCAATGGAGGCACTCGCTTACACCAACGCCCACAGCAATGGAGGCACTCGCTTACACCAACGTCCACAGCAATGGAGGCACTCGCTTACACCAACGTCCATAGCAATGGAGGCACTCGCTTATACCAACGTCCACAGCAATGGAGGCACTCGCTTATACCAACGTCCACAGCAATAGAGGCTCGCCTACACCAATGTTCACAGCAATGGAAGTACTCGCTTACACCAACGTTCACAGGAATGGAGGTGCTAGCTTACACCAACGTCCACAGCAATGGAGGCACTTACTTCCACCAACGTCCACAGCAATGGAGGCACTCACTTACACCAACGTCCACAGCAATAGAGAAAGTCGCTTACACCAACATCAAAAGCCATGACACGCACAGCAATGCAGCCATGATGTGCACAGCAGTTGAGACACTAGCTTCCAAAAAGGTCTACTGCCAGGATCTGTACAGCAATGGAAGCCCTCGCTTACACAAACGTCCACTGCAAGGACATAAACAGCAATTGAGGCACACACTTACAACAAACTCCACGCCCAGGACATGTGGAGCAGTCAAAGCACTCTCTTACAGCAACACCTAATGCAATTACATTACAAGAGTCACTCCCTAGCGGAGTGAAAACCTGGGAAACAATCACTAGCAAAGCCATTTGATATAGCCTTCTTTGGAAGTTAGTACGACTGTTACATTTTTGCTGTCTACGTGCAGGAGACAGCGTTGCCCTGTTCCACACCGAACCAAATTTAAAAAACACCAACGTGCTGCATTTCAGTGCCACCGACTAGTCACTAGAAAAACCGCAGCAGAAATGTGGAAGATGCAACATTCATCTTGACAGGCATTGATGGGTGCCATTAACAAGCACTGGCAATGCTAATTGGTCTCACTTCTGTGTAAAGGTAAGAGCGACTACTGGCATCGCCAATCTTGGTTTTTTTGGGGAAGCAAATACCAGTAAAGTAAAAAGAAATGGATAATGAAAAGAAATAAGACATAGGACCACCTAAATGTTGCTGACATTCTTTTAATTCTTGACACTTAGAAAAGGTACTAATGGCTTTGAATTCATGTGCACTGAAGACATCGTTTCAACACACAAGGGGAACTAAAAATATATAAAGAATGGAAACATAAAAGCACTCTGAAAGTCAATATTGCACCCCCACCCCAGATTACCATGTGATCAGGTCAAATGCACTCATGCACAGTGCAAGAGAGCCACTGGGTGAAGACGGCTGATCCATTTCTACATGCTGTATTACTGTGGTGAGAAGAAGGAAGATGTGAATAAAAGCTGAACGGATCAAAGGGTGAAGAGGGTTGACCAAATGTATGTACTTTTTTCATAGCCGTCCCTGGACCGGATCAAAGAGCGAACACCTGAATAAGAGAAGACAGCAATGTACTGGTAAAATGCCTGGCTGGACATGTGCAAGCATCCCACTGCCAGGTCAACACACACCAATGTGAGCAGCCAAGGCCAGGCAAAACAATACACCGCCTTTTCCAACTGTGCACCCCACCCACACGAAGGCCGCTCCACAAAAGGGTGCTTGTTACAAGAGCTAAGCAGCTCGAAATGCAATGGGGGCATCGTGGCGAGCTCCTTGGAGCTGCACTGGTCCGCTCCAAGACTAGCATGTCGACTACAATCAGGCTTAACCAATAAATGAGAAAGTAAGTTAGAGCGAGGGAAGGGAGGAAGGAGGAGAAAGAGGGGTAGAGAGAGGGGGTAGAGGGAGGGGGGGGAGAGAGGGGGGGGGGGGAGAGAGAAAAGGGGAGAGAGAGAAAGGGGGTGAGAGGTGTGGGAGACAGAGGGGGAGAGAGAGGGGAGAATGGGAGAGAGAGGGGAGAATGGAGATCGCGAGAGAGACATACGGTGGGAACCTAGTATAGTTTAACCAATGTATGTACGTGTGCGTATGTATGCAACATATTACGAAAACCTAGAGTGAGGTCTTCTCTTCAAGTCCTTGGTCAGTTACTTCTTACCGGGAATCATCTGTATCCGCGGATGTTGTAATACTGTTGAACTCCAGCTTAATGGCCAAGTGCTCACTTTTTGTTCCAGGCTCTCTCAGGCTAGCAGGGTGAGGCAGTCAAAGATTAGTCCAGCAGGTGGTGTGAGGTTTACACTCAATATACACAGCCAATAACACATCATAGCGTTATCATATAGACAATTTTCGTTTTTCCAAAGAAAATTACTTAGTTTGTACATAGGTGAATTGCTCAAAAAGTAAAACCGAGATGGGTACTGAAAACATGAAGTTTGAAGAATTTTCTGGGTCAGAAAATCAACTCCAAGAAGTTTTAAAGCTCCTGAGCATTAGGAGACGTTAGTTAACATTGCGCTCTGTGGCCAATGTTATCCCATGGGGGGCGGCTTGGCTGTGCTTGGGTTTCTTGGATAGATTGAGTGCATGATACTTCCAAGAGATTTTAAGATGCAGACCAACAATCGCCAATAATGGTATCGTTAGGTTCAGTATGCACAAGTCGCATTTCAGCTTCAGGTCTTAGAATTCATCCAAACACACCTGCCACGATACCAAAAGTGATGCCCAAGGCTTCACCACCCAGTGGCAAAGTGATTAGTCTGAGCTCGGGTATCGGCGCTCAGACGGGGACAGTGAGTCTGTGCATGTTCTTCACCAGGCTGTGCATTATAGCCTGGTGGGGAACTTGCAAAGTGCGCATGACTGTTTGGCTGGCCCTCGTGGACTGCCCAAACATTCATGAACAATTAGGGACTGCAAACCACTCTTCCCCCTGCTCTGGCCAGCTCTGCCACAGACTGCGATAGGAAAAATAAAATTATAATTGACCGGTGGAGCGATACTCCACCGTCTTACCAGAGGAGCCGTCACTGCTTGCACACAAAACGCAGATTCTAGCACTGGCAGCTTCGTCAATTCGTTTCACCGATCCTCTGTGCACTCAGAACAGCAGACAGTAAATGTGGGTTCTGGCAAGGAGTAGCCGGCCACACACAGCACATCTTACCCTGTTTAGGAGGGAGGACTCACCTCCCCACGAACACTCGCGAGAAGCCCAGTGTCCCTCCGGTCCACAGACCCCTTTCTGGTAGACACTGGACACTGCAGGTTTACTATCCAGACATCTTACTCTGTGTGAGGGGAGACACTGCATCCTTAAAGCCAGATGGCACAAAACCCCTTTCTCCCGTGAGAGGCGATCAATTTACAAGTCTCATCAAGCACTGCACAGGCAGCTCTGGGCCTTTCTGTCCAAGAAGAAGTGAACCCTGCAACAACCCTGTCCGCAGAGAACCCCAGAAGCCAGAAACACTGGTCACTGCCGCTCAGACCAACATCACAGGAATGAGCTTAGATTCACATCTTTCTAGGGTGAACCTTTTGACAAAAGTCTCCAAATTCTTCTACTCAACTCCCAGAAAACAGAAGGGGGATTGGATTGGCAGGAAGGAAGCAGAATTATTTTTAGAGCTAAGAACTGAAGACTAATGAATTTTCTTCAACTTGGAATCGGATTAGCAGAGGGAGGCCTGCTCGGGGTGACCCTCCTGCTCTCTCTCGATGGAGGAGGGAGCACTTATGGTGACGACTGAAGGTGCTCTCTGAAAGAACAGAGTAAAGAGCTCTGGACGGAGCCGGCCATCCGCCTGGGTGCACTCACTCACTTCCACAATTGTGTAGGCATGTCAACTCAAAGATGCATGTGTGTGCAACAGCATGTCATGCATTCTGAGACTCACAGGGCAATGAAGCGGGGGTCGACAGCCTAGGAGACTACAGGTGCAATGGTGGCACACTGCTTCGGTTTATTTTACTTATTAGGAGCTAGAGACAGTGACATTTACAACAGCAACAGATAAGGGTCTAAAAGCAGGGGAGGGATTTAAGAACCATCATTGTTTAATGCCTGTATGATCACACACATGAAACCTTTTTTTAACATTTTAGCAACAAAACTCAGCGATGACAATTAAAAAGACAGTCGGATTTGGCCACAGGGACAAGAAGTACACTATGATACTCAAACAGAGTGTTTTATCCTTACAGCACCCGGTTTTCAAGATCTCTAGACTAGTACAGCACCAATGTTTGCTCTTCACCAGAACTGCTACCCTGAGCCAGATTGAAGCATGATGCACAACACACCTTGTGAGCCCGTCAGTAACTGCAAACTGAGCTTCAGGACTTATACATGGGGGCCCTGGCTTGAACGCCAGCTGAGGGGTAGAGAGAGATGGTTTTCAACAGCACATGCAGCCTTCACAGAAAACAAAGCCGCACCTGCGGATCCGGGGGCTTTTACCTGCACATACCCGATCATCCTAACCGTGCCCCCAGACCAGGGACATTGGAGGCCTCCTTTGTCTATCCTTTAGATTATTTTTGGGATGGTACCATGTCCCCAAGGGGGGCTTCAGCTAAGTCCAAATCAGAAAAGAGCTACACAGTTGCCTTGTTTTCCACCATTTGCTTTATTTACATACTTTGAGGCATTCAGACTCCAAACCAAGCCACCCCTAGACTATGAAAGTAATACATTTATGCAGTCATTTCGGATTTCACGTGTATATCTCCGGCCCTCGAGGAGGGAGTTGGGTGTAACATTCTCGCATCTTTGGTGGAGCAGATAGCTCTGGAAGCACCGGAGAAGCTCCCACAGTCATTTACAAAAAGCGAACTTTGCTGTCCCTAGAATGCAATGCAACACAAGGGACTTTGGGGACATACTTAAAACATGCCTAAAGTTCCCCTTCCAAAGACTGGCATTTATCTTATGAAGAACAACACGTCTTAAATCTCAGACCCCACCTATGTGGTCTGCAGTTCCACTGGCCCTTTCAAAAGTTGGTGGGGGACATTAATGTCTGTCGCGCCCCCCGTTCCTACACACAGACAGATCAAGGGACCAGAAGATGCGGAATAAGGAACAGTACCTGGAGGAACAAGAAGATGGCTGCTGTGGAATCTGGGATTAAAGATACCATTTGTAGGGAAAGCTGTAGGATACAAGCAGCATTCGAGATTACTCAAGATCGCCGCTTCCACCTGGAGAGATGGAGACCGCCGGGGGCGTTCTCTTACATACAACCATGCGTACACCCAGCTCCAAGGGAGCACCTGGACTCCTAAGCCAGGAAAATCCTGAACAATCTGTACCTAATGAGTGTCCCAGGAATCTGCCAGGGGGAAGAGCATAAACTGTGCTCAAGGTGAGTGCTGGATCACCCTCTCCTGACTACACATCTGAACATTGCTGCTCTCTATGCTACTTGGTAAGCCATCTAGGCGGATTCTGCAACACATGGCAGGTTCCGGGGGCAGGTGCAGAAATACTAGCAATTTGCCCCACAACACTGAGGAAGCCCTTTCTGATAGCTGTACAGTGATTTTCAGGTTAGTAATCAGTGAAATATTGCACCTACCACCACCACCACCACCACCACCTGACACACTGAGGGCGACACAGAGAGTAGAGGTTGCCAGCATTGAGGTACAGTCCTGCTGCCACATTGAGCAGGTTCACAAAGACACAGATTACAGCCACCATTCAATGGTAGAAGTGTGGCTCAATGGTTAGAGCGGCAGACCCTGATGCAGAGGTCTAGCCCGGGACCAGGGTTCAATTCCCGCCTCGGCAGGTCTTGGGCTCAATTTCCTCGGACCGGATAATTCTCGCCTCGGTGCCTATTCCAATCATGGAGTCCCGCTCTGCAACTCTGGGCAATAGCTTGCTTAATCTCCACAACGGCCCCAACAACGCTAGGATGCCTGGCTTCACCTTGGGGGTGCCCAGGAGTGGGCTCCTCACAGGGAAAAGCCAGGAAGGGTTCCACAGCGGTATGCGTACAAGCGCCGAGATACCCTCATGGGTCGATTTGTGCACTATACAAGTACTACTACATTTACATGGTAGGATTCGATCACACTAGGTTTTTCTAAAAACGCCACTACCCGTTGCCATTTACCATATTAGAAGCCAGGTAAGGAGAGAGACACCTGGTAGCCTTGCTGGACAGCACTGACCGGAACAGCACAGTGCTCTTGAGAAGGAGTGTCCAACATTACAACAGGAGGGACAGCATTCGAGCTATTCACCTGGAATACATTTATATACAACGAGTCCGAATGGAACTCAGCGACACATTGTGGGTTTGTCCAGAAACCTATGGCCTGGATTTTGTACCCATGTTGGTCATCCTGGCTTAGAATGTACTGGGTTATCTTCCACACCTGCTACATGCTACAGCTTTCATCGTATAGGTGCTAAATGCTCTCCCATAGCACCTTCTAACTGCCTCCACCCGGGGACCGCACCCAGATTCACATAGAATCGAAAGACTCTTGGCTGCACAATACATTCTCTATCAACAGAAACAAGAATTGGTATCGACATGCAGAGTACACAGACTTTGTCCTTATACGCTGCCCACAGAATAGAAACAGTAAAGTGCAAAGACCGCGCCTGCATAAAGTAAACCCAGAATACAAATACCACCAGCGGGTCACAACGAGCGTCTGAGCGCAGGATACAAATAGTGCATGGTTTGCAGTCAGTCAGTGGATACACTGTGCATCTTTAACCCCTTCTACGCTCATGAAGAGCTCAGCTCGTCATGAGTTACGCCTCTCATACGCTCATGACAAGCTGAGCTCGTCATGTAACGCGGACTTCCGCAAAAGACAGCGCACAGCGGGAAAACCGCTAGCGCGCAAGGTGTTAAAACAGAGAGAGACCATTTTTAATCAGTTTTGCCAGATTGACAAACAAATATCAAACCAATACATTTGAGGCAAAATGCCAAAATTTCATGGGACACTGGCACTTCTGGAAAACAAGGACAGTCAAATTCCAACAGGACGCTATGTGTAAAACTTACACAGGCACAATTCTCACCAGGACAAAACTTCACCTTACACAATATAGAGAAAATGTTAACTTGCCCTTTTTGTTTTCTTTCTCCACAGGGAAAATACTTACCCATGAGAAGAAATGCTTTCCCTGCACCTCATGAAATACTGGAGTGTATCTCCCCATTTCATGCCAACAATGCACTCCCTTCTGCCCTTGGCAGAAAATGTGTGCATTTCCAGAAGGTAGAAAGTACCTGGGAAGTGGTTTGTGGCTGCCCACAAAGTCACACGTTTGTAGCTGTTCTAACTCTTTTGACACTGACGCGGGATTTGACACTAAGGCTGAAAAGGATGCTCACAGACCCCACCCTTCTGCTGAGCTCAAAGGAGTCAGCCCTGCTCCTTCTGGTCAACCTATCAATCACACTTTATTTAGGCCAAGAAAAGACTGGAGGAAGCTGAAAAATGTATGCAAATAGCCATCAGGGCTTCAGGCAGGGAAAATCTAACTTTAAAAAAGTTACCATTCCTTAATATTTAATAAAAATCCGAACTCACCACTGACCTGGATTTTTAATAACTTTTTTTTTAAAAAGTCTATTTTCCAAATTAGTACCATTCCCAAGGTACGGCATAAAGTTTGCCCCTGGTACACCCACAGACCTGCCCTCAGCCCTACAGCAGAAAGTTCATATTCACAACCTTCATTTGTGTGGGTATAATTCTACCAAACCAACCTCTGTCATTCACAATAGAATCTATTTTTGACTTCAGTTGAATCCGAGAGTGCAAACATTTTTGCGAATATGGCCCTATGTGTGTACTTACAACACGCGTAACATACCCACTGTGGAGCGTTTACAGTTTGTCCTTTGTACACAAAAATATATTCATCTGTGTGTTGGGTTTCATCAAGCAATAATACAAACTAGGAGGTCGGCTTCTGGATTCTAGGTCTGGGAGGGCCGCGGCAAAGCACGGGTGCTCCATGAAAATGCGCTGGCGGGGGGAAAAAATCAATACATTCTTACAGAGACATGCTGTTTTGGCATGCGCAGGAAGCAAAACAAATACATATCTGTAAGGAATTGGATCATCATTTAGGGTGGTTGACTACCCAACTCAAGGAATAATCACAACCCTAGTCAGCATGAACCCCCAAGAGGGGTTGGCCTAACGGCTAAGGCGCTCAACCTCGGACCTGGGGATCTGGGTTCGAGTCTCGGTAACGACGCCAAAAAACCCCCTGTGATTCTGGGCAAATCACTTAATCTCCCCGTGCCTAGAAAATGTGTCCTCATGTAACGTAACTGGTGCTATGTAAAGCGCTCTGATAACTGATTCGGTTCGAGTTCGCGCTATATAAAACTCTGCCAAAAAAAAAAAAAGTCACTTAATATACTGGAGCTGAAGTCCCTGGTAGCTGTGGCACGAAGCAGACAGGCTTATTTTAGGGCAATCTTTCAAGTATTTATGCAGTATCTTCCAGGAACTTCAGGCAGGGAATAGGTACATTTCTAAAACCTTCCTTTCCTTAATATTTATTAAAAAACGGACTGCGCCATTGAATTAGTTTTCAATAGCTATTAAAAAAGATGTTTAATTATTTTTCTAGCCAATCCCATTTCCGAGGTGCAGTATAAAGATTTAAACTGTACTCTGTTTTACTGCAAAGGACAGTTAGGTCTGTCACAGGGAAAAGCAACATTTGGAGACTATTCACTGTAAAGACCGTCACATTCAATTTCTACATATTCTACAATTAAATACCATGCACTCTGGCTAGTGGGCAACAAGGCCTCCATAGGGGTGACATCAATATTTAGAAATTAGTATAAAAGTCAAAATGCAACACTATAAAATTCCCAAACCAAATAAAAAAAATTGAGTAAAATGTAATAAAAGATTTAAGTAGGACCAGCATCAAGAAGCACACAGTGCCAATGATAGTCAATGGTTGCGATAGATCGGGATCTATGAGGCTGGACGCTATGGAGTGTGGGTCAAATACACCAATCAGGTTCGCCCTGGTAAAAGATTTTACCTTCTGACTTAGTCCTTTAAGTCCCAATCTACCACAAGAGTACACTTATAAAGGCCCCCAGGACCTTAGGGGAGGCAGAGGCCAACAGCAGGGTCAAGTTCAGATCCAGTTGCCACTGATCAGCAGGGCAGTTGTAGGAAACGTCTCTTGTAGCTTTTTGCATCCCTGTAACTTGAACAGGAGAGCTGCTTTATAACCCGGTAAGCCCACTTCTTTGTCCTGGGTCCAAAAGTAAGCGGGTCCAGTCCTCGGGGCTCCTCTCGGGTTACAGACAGCAGGTTCAGTCAAATTCTGTTCTTCCTCAGGTCCAGCAGTGTTCTAAAGTTGGGTGACTGGAGATGCCACATTTATGCCTGGCACGAGCTAGTAGATGGAAATGCCTAGGGAGCACGCCTTAATCCATGGGGTTCTAGTTTCCAGGGTCAACCACACCCACTTTGGGTATTTTCAAGACGGTGAAAATCTTCAGCTGCACTCAACTTGGACTCGTAGGGTTGGGGTGTATATGTAGAGTGTACTATGGTAGTCATAGTGTGCTCCCACATTTAACACCAAAATGCAGTTTAAGGCAGCCACTTTACTCACGACAAACCCAGAGACAAACGTCTGGTAGGACAAAAGCAGGATTCTTCAGCAATCTGATAGTTGATACACAAGAACTGTCCTGGCACCTTGTTCCTCTACTTTTAATTATGCCCTATGTAGTATATGTAAAACCCAGAGACCGAGGTCTGGTAGGACAAAAGCGGGACTCTTCAGCAACTGGGCAGTGAATACCAAGAACTGTCTTGGCATTCCGTTACCTCCCCTTCAAGTGTACCCCAAGTGTTAGGTGTGAACCCACAAGACCAGTCAAGCAGGATTTGACACTGTAATATTAAAAGAGATGTTCTCAGTCCCTCGCCCTTCTGCTGAGCTCAAAAGAGTCACTCCTGACCCTGCATGTTGATCTGTCCATGACAGTGACTTCATAGTGTAGATTCTGGGAGGAATTTTGTACAATATTCAGGTCAAGTACAGACTGTGGGAAGCTGGAGAAGTAATGCAAATTATCCGCAAGGAGCTTCGGAGAGGGAAGAGGTAAAAATCTAATAGTTACTCTCCCATAATACTTATTAAAAACCAGACCAACATTTTATTGGATTTTTAATAACTATTAAAAAAAATCTTTAATTATTTTTCAAGCTTGTCCCATTCCCAATGTACAGTATAAGTATTTTAAGCTGTACTCAAAGAACAGTTGGGCATGCCACAGGGAAAACCAGCTTTTGGGCGCCATTCACTGCAATGACTAACATTACATTTCTACATGTTCTTTTAAATATCAGGCACCCTGGCTTGTGGGCTGCAAGGCCTCCATAGGGGTGACATCCCTGTGTAAACGGGAGGCTTTGTCCATCCAAAAGGGTTCGTTTTGACAGATTCAATTGCAGTTTTTACACTTCTACCGTCCGATTACACAGACCTGAAGCCATGTTTGCATTCCCAATGTAGAGGACGGCACACTAGGCGCTACAGTCCATTCATGACATTTAACTTCCAGGCTTTGGCACATATTGTACCATTTAGTAGGGCCTTGTAGGTAAGTTTGAGTACCAATTAGGAGCACAGCAATTCACCCATGTTTATAAGAGGAACAGAGACACGTTACCACTGGTTAACAGCAGTAAAGTGCACAGAGTTCTAAAGCCAGCAGAAACAGAAGATGAAAACTCTACCTGAAACTGCACATGGCCCTTGTTCATGGTCTTCGTTGAAATAAAGTACAAAACGGTGCAAGTTTAGCACTTTGTAAAGCTGGGGTATTCACAAAATATGCCAAGCGCTATGCTTTGCAGATCTGTACACCCCTACAGTAACTCACAATAAAGAGTTGCCCGTTATTTAGCCTCCTTCAGAGATATTACAGCCTGGAGCATCTTAGCCTTTCTGTGGGGAATTCGAATTCATTTTTTGCCTCAACAATAGAAATAAATATCTGACCATCATTCACGAAATGATGATATGCCTCCTAAGATGCAGAAGTGAGACATATGAGTTTTGGGGAACATAGATTAATGATTTCATAGCTTAAATGATTCGTTTTTGTATAGCACTATGGTGTATTCATAAAACATTTTTTATGGGTTTATCTCCCTTTGAAAGTGTTATTTTTTCCCATTAAACATATATTTAACTCTTGTTATGTAGCATTCCAATCGGCATGTTTTGGAGCACTATCAATAAAATACATTCCTATACGGAAGCTAAGAATTCCAAGTTTTTTGGACTCTTCGAGGAATCAAGAAATGTCACTGCTGGTTCAAAACAGCGTCCTGGCTACTAATTATAGAAGCCCGCAGGGGGGAGGGAGGGAGGGACGGACACACACACCTACCTACCTACCTACCTACCCATTCCCACCCACCCACCCACCCACTTACCTACCTTCCTTCCTTCCTACTTACCTACCTGACGCTCGGAGGCCAGTGTTAGGCCGCCCTGCTGGCTGGGGCGCTCCTTTCACACTAGAAAGAGTGGGGCAGGGGCAGGCTGACCTACAAGTGAGGGCTGTTCCACGAGCCACTGACGGTACAGGTAAAACCTGCACCACAAGCCAGGCCTTGGATTAGCATGAAGGGGGGGGGGCTGGGCTCTGCACTGGGCCCGCCTATTGGCCACTGCAGACATGACCAGTCACATTTTACACTAAACTAACGGGGAGTGGAATTTTATTGTAGAATTTAGAAAAGTGGAATAATCGTACATTAAAATGCTTAAGAGTGCTTAATTGTGCCCAACATTTTACCCCTACACATTTTGTTTTAAAGTAGTGAATAATATCTTTTCCTAACTGTTCCTGAATTTGGGAGAGAGGCCTCAAAGAGAGAAAATAATTTGGTCAGTGTCACACATTGGTCTAGTCAGGAATCACAGGTAAAACCTCAGATTCTCTAATTAAATAGTATTTATTTATTTTATTTTCAAAGTTTTATATAGCGCGAACAAGATCTTCGCAGATATCAGAGCGCTTTACATAGAGGGGTACATTAGGGAACATTGTCAAACAAATAAATCAATAGATCACACAGTACAAATCGGTGGCTGCAAAGCCCATCACGTGAGTAATAAGACAACTCATACAAATAAGTAAATGGGTCAAACATGTAGTACAGATCGGTGCAGGGTGTTAACAGAGTTCGAGATAATAGTTCAAGTGTATTTAGCCATGAGGATAGCTTTTACTTCTTTTTTAAAGAGTGTAGTGGAAGAGATAAGCCTGGTTTCCGGAGGGAGTGAGTTCCAAATCCTAGGCGCCATTCCTGAGAAGGAGCGCTTGTATGTTTTTTCCTTCCGGAATCTTCGAGGTTTCAGCAGAAGATTGTTTGTGCCTCTCGTGTTTCTAATTCCCCCAGAGATTGTCAGTTTCTGAGCGAGGTAGCCGGGTGAGTTTAGGTGTACCGCCTTGTGTGTCATGCAGGCGATTTTCAGATGTATTCTGGCTTCAAAAGGCAGCCAATTCAGGGATTCCAAGTCAGGGGTAATATGGGAGTGCTTTTTTGACCCAGTGATGAGTCTCGCTGCAGCATTCAGAGAAGCTCTAAGGGGTGCGGTTGTAGTTAGGGGGAGTCCGCAGAGGGCGGTGCTGCCGTATTCAATTCGTGGGATGACTAGCGCTTGTACTGCGGTTTGGAAGTCTTTGGCTGGGAGGTAGGGTTTAAGCTTCCTCAGAGTATTGATCTGGAAGTTCGCTCCCTTTGTTGCCTTGCTGATATGTTGCTGCATGTTGAGATTGGTGTCGAGTGTTATGCCTAAAGATTTTGCTGAGTCCACGATGGTGGGTTGGACATTGAGTGCAGTTAGGTGTTTAAGCCAATGTTGAGTGGTGGATATCTTCGCTGGAGGTGAGATCAGAAGGAACTCTGTTTTCAGGGCATTGAGTTTGAGGTGATTATCGGCAAGCCAGGATTGGGTGCATCTGATCGTTGAGTTCAGGAGCAAGATGTCATTGGGGGATTGTAATTTGAGGTAAAGTTGGGTGTCATCGGCGTACATGTGAAAGTGTAAATTGGATGCTTGTAGCAAGGTGGTGAGAGGTTCCATGACTAGGTTGAACAAAGTTGGGGATAGAGAGGATCCTTGGGGGACGCCTAGCGTTACAGGTATTGGCGAGGACATCAGGTTGTTACTCTTGAATTTCTGCGACCTGTTGTGAAGAAAGGAAGTGAACCACTTGAGAACAGTTCCAGATAAACCCATTCTTGTGTTTAGTAGTTCTAGTAGATTCTCATGTTTAACGGTGTTGAATGCTGAAGAGAGATCAAGAAGGATGAGGAGGCAGGTGTCGTTTTGGTCTAGCATTTGAAGTGCGTCGTCAATTATGTGAGTCATAGCAGTTTCTGTGCTGTGTCCTGCTCGGAAGCCTGACTGGTGAGGGTTGAGGAGATCAAATTGCTCAATGTGTTTAGTTAATTGTAGTTGTGCGCATTTTTCCGAGAGTTTGGCGAGAGTGGGAATATTGGTGATGGGACGGTAATTGTTGAGATCAGAGGGGTGGGCTGTAGGTTTCTTTAGTAGAGGTGTGACCTGACCAACTTTGAGGGAGTCAGGTATGCTTCCTTGTTGGAGAGAGCTGTTGATAATTTTAGTCCAGAGAGGGAGAAGCAAAGGGGTAAAGTCTTTTACTGCGGAGGCAGGGAGGGGGTCTGTGAGGTGATTGGATGGTTTCAGGGTGCTGAGCAGTTTGCCAATTTCTTCTTCCGAGTATGTGCCGAAGGTTGACCATGTAGCATTGTTTTTTGGTTCAGTGGGTGCTAGGCATTGGGGTTTGGAGTAGAGGCTTGCGTCAATGAGGAGATCGCTTTTTATTTTGTCAGTTTTTTGGATAAAGAAAGCAGCGAAGTCTTCACAGGAGGGTGCCTCACGCCTAGTGTTGAGTGGTTGGGGTTGCTCCTTGGATTGTGAGTTGATTAGCTCAAACAGTTTTCTCGGGCGGTTTTTTGCTTGGTCGAGTTGGAGACTGAAGAAGTCTGATTTTGAGCGTTTTATTTTCCTGAAGTAGGCGTTTCTCTTTATCTTCAGATCTTTTAGGTGCATTGCAGAGGGAGCTGATCTCCAGGTATGCTCTGCCATTCGCATGTCTCGTCTATCCTCATTGAGACTCCTGTCGTACCATGGTTTGGAGATTTTAGTAGAGACTCTTTTCAGCTCCATAGGTGCAGCCTCATTAATTATAGAGGTCATAGCGTTGAGATAGTGGTCAGTCAGAGTTTGGACGTCCGTAGCGCCTGTCGGTGGGAGTAGGAGATTGCAACTGTTAGGGGGCAAAGAGCCTGGGTTGAGCTTTTTCGAGTCTCTTTTCCAGACTTTGGGCTTGGAGAGTTGAGCCGGGTTAACTTTGACTTTTTCATTGATAAAGAATGTGACAATATGATGATCTGACCAGTCACAGGGTTGGATGGACTCGAGTTGGATAGAGTCCTCTTTGGAGATGATCAGGTCGAGGGTAGAGCCTTTCTCGTGGGTCGGGCTGTTGCATATTTGGGTGAGGTTAAGGGCATCGAGGAAATTTTTAAGACTATTTACCACTGCGTCGTTGCGATCGTTCCAGTGGAGGTTGAAGTCACCAAGGTATATTTGGGTGAGTTGCCGTCCGGAACTGGTGGAGATCAAATCCATGATTTGTTGGGAAAAGGTGAAGTTGTCCCTGGGTGGGTGGTAAATGCTGAAGAGAGCATATTGGTTTGCCCTCACTAATAATGTCGAGGCAGATGTATTCCCAGGATGTTGGGGGTGGTAGGGAGGTGGAAGTGACTTTCTGAACAGAGAGGTTGTTCCTGTAGATCATGGGTACTCACAAACTTTCTCTCGGGGGCCAAATTTACAGTGTGGTTTGTGTCCGAGGGCCGCACCGGTGGGGGAGGGGTCAGTGGGGGAGGGGGCGGGGCTAGAGCAACAAAAAAACTGTGACCGTGAGGTTGAACACAGGTCCCTGCAGCGGACGCCTTCGTCCACTGAGCCACCAGACCCGGCACACACACATCTCCCTCTCTCTCTCTCTCTCTCTCTCTCTCTCCCCCTCCCTCTATCTCTCCCTCTCTCCCTCCCCGTCTCCCTCTGTCTCACTCACTCTGACTGTCTCACTCCCTCTTACTCCCTCCCTCTCTCTCCCTATCTCTCCCTCACTCTGACTGTCTCACTCCCTCTCCCTCACGCTTCCAGGACGTTGCACAAACACAGACTTCACTATAGGCAGCTTCCTCCATTCTAACCCTGCCTTCTGGAAACAATCAGTAATTAAAATGCATAGAAGTGGAGCCCCGAGTTAGAAAAAAAAAACGATAGTTAAATACTGGAGGAAAGCACTCTGTCACTCTCTGTCTCCCTCCCACCTGTCTGCCTCTCACCCCCTTCCCTCTCCCCCCCTCTGCCACCTCGCCTGGCGTGAATGTGTGTCAGACAGGGCTGAGACAGCTTCCCACCGCACCCGAGTACTAACAGGTCTTTAAAAGACCACTTACTTGTTAATGGGGCTTTGTTGTTCTTTAGCCCCTTCTTGGAGCCCCTGCAGCTCCACTCTGACCTTCGCTGGAATCGCCCGGCCCCATAGAGCGCTGCTGCAACGGCAGTGTTTGCGGACACAGGACACTCTTACATTTTTCTTAACAACACTGGTAGGATGTCTCCAAGGTCCGCGGGCCGCCAGGGAAGGCTTGCCGGGCCGCCACTGGCCCCCGGGCCGTACTATGAGTATCCCTGCTGTAGATGCATGCGATTCCACCACCTATTTTGCCTGTTCTGTCGAGCCTGATAATGTGGTAGTTGGGAGGAACCAAGATGTCCATTATAGGTGTCGAAGATTCAGTTAGCCAGGTTTCAGTCAGGATGATTAGGTCAAGGTCCCGCGATAAGAGGAGGTCAGCAATGGCGGCGGAATGTTTCTTGGCTGATCTGCAGTTGAGAAGAGTGCATTTGAGACGGGGTGTGTTGAGGGTGGTAGATGGTTCTAGAGAGAGAGGGACTTTTCTAAGGTTATTGGGGATGGAGAATCTGCTGTTTAGTGTGGGTGGTCTAAGGGGATTTGAGTGTATCATGGGAATGTTGAGGTGTGGGGTGGTTGTGTGAATTTGGGGGGCTGGGTCATAGGAGCGGAGAAGGGTGAGTGTGTCGAGGTCAGAAGAAGAGTTGTGGGTGCGACGAGGGCGGTTGTTGCGATTACAAGCTGGGATTGAGGTCAGATTGGGGGATAGCTGAGTGAGAGAGTTAGTTGGAATGGTGGGGGACAAGTTGGGCGGGGAGGTGTAGTTGTGTGAGGGGTTGCAGGGGCGATGCAGGGGACGAGGGCAGTTACTGCGCCTATGAGCAGGGATTGACGCCCGGTGTGGGGCGTGTTGAGTGAGGGAGTCAGCCTTGGAGTAGGGGACAAGTTGGGAGGGAAGGTGGAGGTGGGTGAGGGGTGTATGGGGTGTGTAGAGAGTAGTTCTTTGATGGAGTGTATGTCTTCTTTGATCTGAGTGAGGGTGGCCATGATGTAGTCCATCGTGGGGTAGGTGGTGGGGGTGGCAGTCAGGGGTGATTGGCTGACAAAGAAATTTGTGTGCAGGTGGGAGAGAGGGCTGGTGTTCGAGCAGGTCTGCGTTGTGTTGGTGTGCGGGATGGAGTTAGGGAGGCGAGAGGTTTTGGGCGGGAGGGGTGTGGATGAGGTAGGGAGGAGGTTGGTGGTATGAGTGAGGGCATTGGTGGTAGGCGGGGGGGTCAAGGTGTAGGCTGGGAGACTGATAGCCGTGGTGGGGGTGCAGGGAGGATAATGGGGGCTGAGAGTAGGAGGGGAAGCGGGATTGGAGATGATCCTGTTGAGGGGAGGGGGAGTTAAATTAAGAGAGGAGGTATGTTCTGCGTAGTTGGTTAGAGGGTAATGGGGACTGAGAATGGGGGGGGGATAAGGGGGGGATTTGTCGGAGTGCGTGTTATTCTGGTGCTGGACTAAGTTAGGTGTGTTATGGGTGGGAGCTGTGCTGTCAGCGGTGAGCGGGGTGTTAATGCCCGCTGTAGGTGTGATAGGCGTGTTGAAGGTATGTGTGGAGGTCCGTGAGTTGGTAGAAGGGGCGGGGGTGTGAGTGGTGTATGAGGGGGAGCGATCTGTGTCTGTGCTTGAGTGCTGAATTGGGATAGTGGGGTTGTGGGTGGGGGATGGGAGGTCAGGGGTGGTAGGTGTGCCCCTGATTGAGGAGTATGTAGCTGTGAGGTCATGGTTGGTGGGACTGGAGGAGATATGAGTGTTGGTCCGTGAATTGGAGAGGTGTTCTTTGAAAGTGGGGAACAAGTTGTCTAGTAGTTCCAGGTTCCTGTCTGTGGCTTGTGATAGGACAATCCCGTTATTGTAAATAGTGATGGTGGCTCTGCCTGGAAAGACTTGGGATGGTGTGATGGAGAGAGTTAGGCTGTGAGCGGATTTTCTGGTGGAGGAGACGGTGAGTAGGGTGAGGAACGCTTTTCTCCATTGAGCTCTGCGTGTGGTGTGGAAGATGATATCAGTGTTCAGGGATCCATTGACCGGTGAGAAGTAGGTGTCAGAAAAGGGGGTCTCAGGGTGTGACCTAAGGAAGTTGTGTTTAAAGCGTTTGGCGGCTTTTTTGGTGAGTGATGGTGGGTAGTTGATTTTATATGTGTGATTGCCGATCGGATCCATGTTGCGGTGATGGATTTGGTGGGTGTGGGGGAATGCACTAATGCACTATAGTGGTACACATGTGCAGAAAAACAAATGTATACAGTAGGTTACACAGTAATAAGTTATAAATTACAAAAGTGGCACTAGTGATCAACCAGCATAACCAGGATATAAGAGTGTGCAGTAGAGCAAATACATACGGTAAATTACAAAGTACAAGGTGTAAGTGTAGGTATAATACTGATAGTATATAAGGGCAGGATACAAATGCAAACAGCAATTTACATGAATCAAAAATCACAAATCAAAATGACATTAATTAGCAACCAAGAAATATGAGGTAGCAATCTTTGCATTACCAATGTTCAAAATACAGGTAGGAGTGACACTAGAGAGCAATCAAAAAATATGAGGTAGCAATCTGTGTATTACAAATGTTCAAAATACAGGTAGAAGTGACCCTAGAGAGCAGCCAGACATATATGAGGTAGCAATCGGTGCATTACAGGAGAGAAGAGTGAGAATAGATGCAGGTTGCAGAACTGTGTAGAATAGTGCAGAATACAGAAGAAGTATGCGATATATGAGATAGCAATCGGTGCATAACAGGAGAGGAAAGTGGGGATGGGTGCAGGTTGCGGAAATGTGCAGAATAGTGCAGAATATAAGTTCAAGTATACTGCTGATCGAATATAAGAGCAGAACACAGATGAAGACAGTAGTGTACATGAATCAAAAATCAGAAATGACATTGGTTAGCAACCAAGGTATCTGAGGTAGTAGTCTGTGCATTACCAGTGTTCAAAATACAAGTAGAAGTATAATACTGCACTAAAAGGTATATGAGGTAGCAATCTGTGCATTACAAATGTTCAAAATACAGGTAGAGGTATAATACTACAATAATAGGCAGACATTCTTTCATAAATGAGGTAGCAATCTGTGCACTACAGATGTTCAAAATATAGGTAGAAATATAATACTGCAATAATAGGCAGGCATTCTTTCCCAAGAAGGTGTAGATACATCACTGAGCAAGTACTCTGTAGTTGGGATTAGTCTAAAATGACAAAGTTCTTAGTGTGTGTTCAGATAATGATGAAAATGACTAGTCCAGGATGGCCGCCCACGAGAGAGACTGGTCTAAAATGGCCGCCAAATAGGTGAGATAGAGACAGTAGCCCTCTGTTTGTTGCTGTTACATAGATAGCAGGGAGGAGCAGTTTCCATTCACAGTCATGCAGGCAGGGGAGATAGAGATATTAGTCCTCTGTCTGCTGCTATTACTTTGAGCTTAGGGAAGGATTAGGAAGGTAGGCATTTAACAAACACTACACATCTTCCCTCACTTTTTATTCCCAAAATGACATCCTTGCTTCCCTATTTATGTCTCCTCTTTGACCTCTTTTCTTCCCCACTTCTTTAATTTCCCTCCTTTTCCTTTCTCTGAGTTCACCCCCTCTTCCCTTCCTTCTGCATCCTCTTTTCCTCCATCCTTTCTAAGGTCCCTTCTTCATCTCCATCGTGTGCTGCCGCCCTTCTCTCCTCCCCCTGCCATCTTTAAAGTAGCCACTGTAGCTCCTGTGGTTTTTTTGTCTACCTTATAGTGGGGCAAGGGCCAAGTGGATAATTCCAATATGTAGACATATAGGAATTAAAAGACATCTGGAGGTCTGTAAACCGATCTGACGTCCTCAACAGTGTTTGCGGTCTCCGGATTTTTATTGTTATGTGGTAAGCAAGGAAGTAACATGAATCAGCTGCCAATCCCATTTAATTTTAGTGCCTGTTTTATAACCTTGACAACAATTATATTTTTAGTTGCCTGTATTTTATTAGGTAATTGATTATCCTGTTTTTTTAACTATATACTTTATTAAAATAAATATGGGCCTGTATTCCTTTTTAGGTCTCGCCTAGCGCCGCAGCTCATGCGCTTCTCGCTCTGCGCGATCTATTGTCGTCGGTTTGCTTTGGAAGTGGGGTGGAAGCTCCGCCTCTGCTTTACATTTGCGCGCGTCATACTTTAAGTGAAACGCTCGCATTTGATTTGTTGTGAGGCTTTTTGGCTCCCTCCCTGTCTCCTTTAGGCCCCGCCCATCGGGACCCCTACATGAGCACGCTTTCCACTGACGAGCTGAGGCGTGGTCCCGTGGGCCCGGGCCGCCGTCAAGCAGGATCCCAAGTGGCTTATCTTGTGCTTGCAAATAGCCTGCCGCATAGCAGGTCACCTTTGTTGCGTTCCTCGCACTCATTTGAGGTAACCATTGGCTTCCCGGATCCATGCGTGTTTTTTTTGCATTGTTCGCTGTAAGAAATCGCTTCGATTTCGTGCAATGCAGTCACTCTGCGTCGTGGAGCCAGCGGTCCTTGCCAAGCGTCACTCTGCACAGTTACCTCCTGCCTTTGCATTAGAACGCACCCTCTATGTTGGCTGTTGCATCGCAGGCCCGGGCCCCCGTCAAGCAGGATCCTGAGTAGCTTATCTCGTGCTCGCAAACAGCCCGCCGCTATAAATGAACATATGCTGCACGCAATGAGGTTGGTTTATATTTTCGTGACATAGCAGGTTTACGCGCACTAACTCATCTATTGCTCTCTGGTTCTCCCTGCATAACATTTGGCAGCAGAATGACTACCTTTCAGCATGTTCACTGTGGTGAATCTCAGACTAAAAGTGGTATTTTTCAAGTATGTTCGTAGTCTTTTAGAGTGATGCCTGTCGTCGTTCAGTCGCAGCTGCCAATCATCAGATATTATCAGATATCTTGGAAAACCTGGCTTACTTATGCTTTTGGGAGCATCCTTGGTGTTTTAATCCATGGTAACATTTGTACAATATGTAGAATTTGAATTTTAAAGACATGTTTTTGTGACAATATCTACCTTTAAGATAATGCACATTACACCTCCTAGCTCCGCTGTGATAATAAAATGCCACTCATCGCATGCGCATAATGTTTGCAGGCGCGGTTACCCTGGCAACACCAACAACATGCTCAAAGTCAACCAGAAGTCGCATTACAGGTCTCGAGCTCCAATTGATATTATTTATTTGGGAGGGGGCAATCCATTATTTTGCTGTATGCCGCAGATCGGGGTTCCCCTCTAAGGCAGGGTCCAGTCAGAGGGGACTCCCACAAAACCCCTGCATTGGGTGCAGTTGGGGGGTGACTGGCGAGGTTTAATCTGTGTGTTTATAAACTGGTGCTAGAGTCCATTCAAAGCACTCTGCCCCCTGCCTAACTAAAGGCCCACACTGAAGACCAATCACAGACCGTGCCCTGCTCGGACACTCACTCAGCATTCACCAACATGACGCTGTTCGTTTCCCATCACATGTTCGCAGACATTCTAACAGCCTTGACTGGGAAGCTGCAGGTGCATGCGAGCAAAATTCTAAATTAGGGCACCTATTCCACAGATACAAAGCTCTGCATGTGATGCAACATTGGTATGAATTTAAAGCAGTAAACCGTGCTCCGAGAGTCCCCTTTATATTCTGTTTCTTATTTTATTTATTTTATTTTAAAAGTTTTATAAAGTGCTTGCTAGACCCGGAAGTATCGGAGCGCTTTACATGAGCATCAGATCATAGTAACAGGTTACATCGTTACAAAGGTTACACAGTTCTTAGAGCATGGCAACATAGTTACTTGTAAGGTAGGGATAAACAATAAGCACAAATACGAAAGGGGAACAGCAGGCAAGGCGAGAGATTCAGGGAAGGGGAGGTTGGAGCGAGGGAAGTAGACAGATAATGAAGGTGGGAACGAGGAGGGGAGGGTGAGAGACAGCATGGGAAGAGGAGGGGAAGGGTAACGGGGACACAAACCGGTAGACGAGTCAAGGCAACGTCCAAAGTCCAGTAAGCTGTGATCCCAGGGGAAGTGGTATCACTTCCCTATCTTTGTTGCAAGAGGCTCTCTTTACGCAGTGGACTCTCACAGAGGGGTCTCTGAGACTCCAAGGCCTACACACTGGATACTTCCCCAAAAAGGGGAGAGGGAGTGCTTTGGCAACCCTCTGAAAGGGTAATGCCTGGGGTACCAAAGGGGGAGCGAGTGGTTGTAGCTACAACTCAAATTAACGCGTGTGGTCTCTTTTCTCCTCTTCCTTAGTTGTAGGATTTCAAATCCTGGTATATGGGAACTGCACTTCTCCTACATTCTACGTGAATAAATCAAGTGACAATCCCCTCTAATGGCCCCACTAATAATTAATTTAAAAGTGATATTAGCAGTTTCATTTTTAAACATCAACATTGCATTCCGCCTACTTCAGTTATGCATGTTATTTCCCAAACAAGACTGCTTCATCGTGAAATGTGTATGGGTATATGCTGAGAACACGGCATATTATTCATTCATTTATTTATTTTGGAGTTTTGAATAGCGCGACTCGTCATTTCGACCACTTCTAAAAGCTAAGAAAACAAGCATTTGCAATGCAATAGGTTAAGCATTTCCGAAACGTTGACCTATGGCAAATGACAATGCCTTTTATTATTGCAGGTTTTTTAAACACATAAATAAAAGGCATTGTTATTTACAATGCCAATAGCTCAAAATATCGCAATTGCAAGACCTATTGCACTGCAAATGCTTGTTAAAGGAAGTGTTTAATGTTTTTATTTAAATGTTGGTCTCTTTTATGTTATTTTACGGAAATAAAGAGTTTTCTTATTGAATCATAATATAATTCCGTGTGGTAAAAAAATGTTTTTATAGAATGAAAACACTTTACTGGGTGATGTGCAAATGATACATATTTTTCCTAAAACCCAAGTTCCAAGCATTGTCTATGCGCTATATAGTTTTATCAGTAAACTGCATGCTAATGGGAAAGTTTGTGGCCATTTCAATGGAAATGTGCTGTTTGTACATGACAGTGCACTACCGCATCATTAATTGGCGATATATTTATCAAAAGTGACATTTTAAATATGAACTGAGAAGTACCCCTGCCCCACCCTGGTGATAATGCTTTTAGTGAACTAAGAGGCAAGTCTGGGGTCACGTGTACCCTATTTGTGAGCTTGAGTCATATTACACATTGTGAAAAAATGTAGTCTGTTAAATAAATAAAACTATATTTGTACAGCAGAAATGCTGAACTCGAAAATAAAATATTTGCTCAGGATCACACAATTTGAGATGGGTTTATGGGCCAAGTAAATTACAGTTAGGCCAAGTAGACTATTAAAGTTGCTAAATCTGCAGGGAAAGTAAAATATTTATGATTTTTCCAAGGCCTGCTATTATTGATGCAGACTATGAACATGGGGGACCAAACCAAGTTATGGCCTTATGAAGATTAGTTAATAATGGAGCCCAAAAATCTATATTGTTTCCGAACAAGTCCAAAGGCACCCCATCAGGTCCAGGGGAGTTACCACCCTTACTTGTTTTCAGTGCCAGAAGGACCACCTGGTATTCAAACAGGGATGTGGAATTCCTAAAGTCCGACGCCCAAGACATATTGTTTGGGGTCAAGGGCAACAAGTTTTCATGTGTATTTTGTCCTTGGGACAAGTAGGCCAAACCCCCTGCAGCACAAACCCCTTTGGCTGCCAGTTTGCAGTAGCACATTATGGATAAGGGAAGGACACTGTCTGCATTTAAGGTAATAATTTTGTCCATATGTTAATGCTGTTCAAACTTGTATTTATGGTTCATTAATTGAAAGTCTTCATTATTAGCGAGAGCGCTCCAAGTAAATGTAAGCTCAGACTGCACTACTGACATGGGTTCCATTATAAAAATGTGTACACCCTTTTTCAAAGTTTAGCAATGTGAGGCTATGTATAATGCTCCCAGATTTCATGGAAATATTTGCAGAAGCTTGAAAGCAAGATTGATGATTCTTTGCTTTCAAAATAAAAGATGTTACTGATGGCTCATTACAGAATGGCTTACCATCTCTTAACTTTTTCAATAAAACAAAATAACTGTTTTCAGCATGATGCTGCTCTTGGCCTGTGACTGGCGCCCTCCTGAGAGCAATTCAGTTCCTCCGGTGTGGGCCTGTCTCCCAGTTTGAAGTCCTGTGCTCTAGGGTCTGGGTCTTCCTAGTGTTTGTTAGATTAACAGCTTATTTTATTAAGATAAACAAACGAAGAAGAAATGCAAATGTTATCATCCAGACAGGGGCCATGACTTTTGAAATTCAGCCTTCTCCACTACACAACAAAAAGCGATCTCTTCAGCATTTCTACCAGAAAGGGACGCCATGATGTTACTGTTGATTAGCTGGGCCAGTTCTGGCAAGTGCTAATTCTTATGGCTGCTACAAAGTGGGAGAAGTTAAACAATAACCAGAGTACACCCAGAACAAAAATTCACAAGGCACGCACATATAGACATAAAGAGAGCAAATCCCCCACTCAGCCTGCTGCAAAAAAAACTCAAGACAAAGACCTCGAAAACTTTTTTTTTTAAAAACTTGTGTTAGCCTCCCACCTGAATTATAAACGAGTAAATTGACATATTATGCACTAAAAATCCAGATGGCGAATGCCTTAACCTGTGAATTCTCAATGTGATCAAAATACTACTTGAATCATGTATATATGGATGATTATGGATTACCAACATTATGCTTTAATGATTACAAGTGCCCTGTCAATTTGTGATCCCTGCGCAAACACCTGTTTGCTCACTGATCTCAATTATAAGTTATTAGGTGTATATATAGTTGACCAGGTAATTACCAGGTACAATTAAGCTTGCACCCTCCATTCATATCAGCAGGTCAAACTAACAGTGTTTAACCAGAGCTCATGCCCCAACAGGACTTGAAAAATCATTAAAATGTTACCAGACCTGCAGGTCGAGTGACTTAAATAATCTACTCGAACCAACTGTAATGCTCTTGACCCATAAACTGGTTTCAAATTATGCAAATATTTTAATTCACTGAGCCGACAATTTCTTCATTATTGCATATGAGATCAACTTCGAATAAGTGAGTTCAGCTGTATAAAAAACCCTTTGGTTGATTTAAACAAATCTAGCCACACAGCATTCACATGACCCCTGACTTGCCTCCTAGTTCATTAACAGCACTGTCAGCAGGGAAGGGGCTAAAATGTTTCTCAAATCATGTTTGAAAGCTATCACTTTTAATAGATACAGAACTAAAGATTGAAGGGGTAGCACAGTCACTTGCAATCAGAACATACAGCTTTACTGATAAAATTATATAGTGTTTGGAAATCGAGTTTCTGCAAATATTTGTCATGTGCACATTACGAAGAAACGTGTTCTGTTGGTTTTGCTACTATTGAAAGCTTTGTTAGCATCACACTTCTGAATTACAAAACAAAATGTGCTTTCGTAATTCCCGATATATGAGTACTATTCATTTACAAGCTATCTAAAGTTTTATGTTCGGGAAAAACAACTGACATCCTAAAGATTTTTATTTCACAACGATCATCGGACGGCTTTCTTAACAAAATCCTACAACTACAGTAAAAGGAAAGAAACGTAAAAACCATTTTCCAGGATAAGATAAGCATCACGTTGTAAAAAGGCCTTGAACAGACAGCAAATATGTCAAGAATAAAACAAGATTTAAAGGCATCTTTATTGCTCATTCACTTCCTGAATGAACAGAACG
Source organism: Lissotriton helveticus (assembly GCF_964261635.1). Lineage (NCBI taxonomy): Eukaryota > Metazoa > Chordata > Amphibia > Caudata > Salamandridae > Lissotriton > Lissotriton helveticus. The sequence goes on from NC_136073.1 coordinate 901,512,899, forward strand.
GTCAGTAGGTCTTAGTAAATGTAGCTTGACCTGATAAAATCTTACTTGCAGTTGCGAGTGGGCGAGTAGATTTTTCGAAGCCTGCATGATGTAATTTCCGAGACATGCAGATTGTGGTGCAAAAATCTGTACATTTGCCTGATGATCCCCTTAAAGGGAATATGCTTGTCATGTGCGCTATTCATCACTTTTGATAAACTCTGAACCTCAAGGTGTCGGGTTTTATCGGGTGAATTGAACAGCACCTGTCCTGCTAGAGAACTTTGTAAACAGACCCATAGTACAGCTAACGAACAACACAGCACAAGAGGATTACCATAACACACAGGTTCCAGGTACCTCCCAGAGGAGTCCTTTGGGGAAGTCTGCAAACACACAGGGACTCTTTCGAGAGCTAACACTTCACTTTGACAGCTGCTTTCATGTCAAGACCAGAGGCTCGTATGAGCCATCCGTGTGTGTGGAAGCACAATGAGCAAAAAAAACAGGGAATGAAATGCGGCTCTAGCCCTGTCCCAAAGGACAAGATTAATTCATGCATTCAGCCATGGCTCTAGGGAGCAGCTTTTGGCAGCGTGTAGGGACTGGAGAACGCCTAAAAATTTCCCAGTGGTGTAAAAGTGAAATTGCCACTAGTGAATTGTCCTGGGCGAAAGAAAGAAGAGCCGCATTAAGTGAAGCATGTGGAGTGTTGGGTTTAAATCTATGCCCGCAACTGGGACATCCAAGTATAGATAAGAAAGAACTAAGGACACTGGGAGCTGAGACTTCCTGCACATATGATAGAGAGTATCTCTTGCGGAAAGTTTCAGTGTCGCATATGACCTTGGCTTGGGAAACCAATCAAAATTATCCCTATTTAGACAGATTGCCGAGCTACCATTTAAGGCGTGAGGTACTAAAAGTGCGAATGGGGCCCTGCTATGTGAATAATGAGGTCAAAAATGTTATGTTGAATAGTAATGGTACCTGCACTTGCGTGTTAGGTACTCACTGCGATATTGTACATATTTTATTAGATTGTATGAAGATTTTAGACTTACGAAAAGAGATTTTATGCCCGATATTTAAAAAAATACAGGATTAGGAATAGGATGCAAGCTGCTAACCATTTAGTGGAAATGACGAACCTAGATATTGCTTGTGCTATGGGGAGATTTATGAGTAAAGTTAAGGTGTTCCTCAAGTGTACAGAGTAAATATCGTATGCTGTTCACTTGGGGTAGAATGAGTTTGTGCATGTAAAGGTTAATGGTACTGTATGGAATCTCTTGGAAGGATTTGATGCTTATGAATGAATTACCTGACCTCATCATTCGTAGGTGGACATTTGTATCTTGTATAAAGGAAATGTGTTATTTTATGTGTGATGTACATGTGCCACGTTTTTAATATGATCTTGTTTATGTTTTAATAGCAATTTTATGTATACTTTTATGGTTGTAACTAACCAAATAAAGTTTTCTTACTGACTGACAGTAAAAGGAAAGAAACGTAAACACAATTTTCCAGGATAAGATAAGCATCACGTTGTAAAAAGGCCTTGAACAAACAGCAAACGTGTCACGAATAAAACAAGATTTAAAGGCATCTTTATTGCTCATTCACTTCCTGAATGAACAGACTGGTCAGTAGGTCTTAGTAAATGTAGCTTGACCTGATAAAATCTTACTTGCCGTTGCGAGTGGGCGGGTAGATTTTTCGAGGCCTGTCATAATGTAATTACTGAGACATGCAGATTGTGGTGCAAAAATGTGTACATTTGTCTGATGATCCACATTAAAGGGAAAATGCTTGTCATGTGCGCTATTCATCACATTTGATACACTCTGAACCTCAAGGTGTCGGATTTTATCGGGTGAATTGAACAGCACCTGTCCTGCTAGGACACTTTGTAAACAGACCCATAGAACAGCTAACAAACAACACAGCGAAAGAGGATTACCATAACACACAGGTTCCAGGTCCTCCCAGAGGAGTCCTTTGGGGAAGTCTGCAAACACACAGGGACTCTTTCGAGAGCTAACACTTCACTTTGACAGCTGCTTTCATGTTAAGACCAGAGGCTCGTATGAGCCATCCGTGTGTGTGGTATCACAGTGAGCAAAAAAACAATGGAATGAAATGTGGCCCTAGCCCTGTCCCAAAGGACAAGATTAATTCATGCATTCAGCCATGGCTCTAGCGAGCAGCTTTTGGCAACGTGTAGGGACTGGAGAGCGCCTAAAAATTTCCCAGTGGTGTAAAAGTTAAATTGCCACTAGTGAATTGTCCTGGGCGAAAGAAACAAGAGCCGCATTAAGTGAAGCATGTGGAGTGTTGGGTTTAAATCTATGCCCGCAACTGGGACATCCAAGTATAGATAAGAAAGAACTAAGGACACTGGGAGCTGAGACTTCCTGCACATATGATAGAGAGTATCTCTTGCGGAAAGTTTCAGTGTCGCATATGACCGTGGCTTGGGAAACCAATCAAAAGTATCCCTATTTAGACAGATTGCCGAGCTACCATTTAAGGCGTGAGGTACTAAAAGTGCGAATGGGGCCCTGCTCTGTGAATAATGAGGTCAAAAATGTTATGTTGAATAGTAATGGTACCTGCACTTGCGTGTTAGGTACTCACTGCGATATTGTACATATTTTATTAGATTGTATGAAGATTTTAGACTTACGAAAAGGAGATTTTATGCCCGATATTTAAAAAATACAGGATTAGGAATAGGATGCAAGCTGCTAACCATTTAGTGGAAATGACGAACCTAGATATTGCTTGTGCTATGGGGAGATTTATGAGTAAAGTTAAGGTGTTCCTCAAGTGTACAGAGTAAATATCGTATGCTGTTCACTTGGGGTAGAATGAGTTTGTGCATGTAAAGGTTAATGGTACTGTATGGAATCTCTTGGAAGGATTTGATGCATATGAATGAATTACCTGACATCATTCGTAGGTGGACATTTGTATCTTGTATAAAGGAAATGTGTTATTTTATGTGTGATGTACATGTGCCACGTTTTTAATATGATCTTGTTTATGTTTTAATAGCAATTTTATGTATACTTTTATGGTTGTAACTAACCAAATAAAGTTTTCTTACTGACTGACAGTAAAAGGAAAGAAACGTAAACACCATTTTCCAGGATAAGATAAGCATCACGTTGTAAAAAGGCCTTGAACACACCGCAAACATGTCAAGAATAAAACAAGATTTAAAGGCATCTTTATTGCTCATTCACTTCCTGAATGAACAGACCGGTCAGTAGGTCTTAGTAAATATAGCTTGATGTGATAAAATCTTACTTGCAGTTGCGAGTGGGCGAGTAGATTTTTCGAGGCCTGCATGATGCAATTTCCGAGACATGCAGATTCTGGTGCAAAAATCTGTACATTTGACTGATGATCCCCATTAAAGGGGAAATGCTTGTCATGCACGCTATTCATCACTTTTGATAAACTCTGAACCTCAAGGTGTCGAGTTTTATCGGGTGAATTGAACAGCACCTGTCCTGCTATGGCACTTGTAAACAGACCCATAGTACAGCTAACAAACAACACAGCAAAAGAGGATTACCATAGCACACAGGTTCCAAGTACCTCCCAGGGGCGTCCTTTGGGGAAGTCTGCAAACACACAGGGACTCTTTCGAGAGCTAACACTTCACTTTGACAGCTGCTTTCATGTCAAGACCAGAGGCACCTATGAGCCATCCGTGTGTGTGGTAGCACAGTGAGCAAAAAAACAATGGAATGAAATGCGGGCCTAGCCAAGTCCTAAGGACGAGATTAATTCATGCATTCAGCCATGGCTCTAGGGAGCAGCCTCCTGGCGAGCATGCGCACATTAACTCCTCCATGTCTGTAGAAGCCTCCCCCATGAAACCCCCCCAAGGCTCCGGTTTGTACCCACCGGCAGAGACTGGAGCTCAGGCAGCCCTCGAGAGGACAGGCTTCTCCTGGGTCACAGGCTGTTCCCAGAGTCTGCCCTTAGACACGAGTACAAGAGCTGGTGCCAGGGTGCATTGTGGGACTTGAAGTTTTTTATAAAGCCGGCACTGTTTGGGGTCCGCGGCGCAGCCCCCCTCCCCCGCAGCCCCCCAGCCCGCTCCCTCGCCTCCCCGGGGTTCGCCGCTTCCTTCTCCCGTCTTCCTACCTCTCTCGCTCTCCTTCCCACTCACAGCCTCAGTGTTTACAATCCGGAGCTCGGCAGCAATGGCGGACCGGGCTGGGCGGGGCCAAGGAGTGTGAAAGTCCCGCCCTCTTCCGGGTGGGGCGTGCGCGTGAGGGGCCTTTTCCTCCGTAGCGGTCACACGCGGGCGCGTGCTTCCGGCCGCGGGGCGCGCGCTCGTGTGTTTCTCAGCCCTTGCAGACAGAAGCTACGGCAAGGGATTCGACCAAACGCTAGAGCGCTGACTGTAGTTGTGTCTCAGACCGGAAGTGGGCGTTCGGAGACGCCATGTTACTGGAATAGAAGCTAGGAAGTTCATAACCAGCTGGTGCAAAAAGTACGAAACTCAAATACAGCCGGTATTTTTTTTAGTACTAACTATCAGTACATACTTAAGATCGTAATTATAAGAAAGCACTTTAAAATATGTTCTGAGCATCGTTGAGCACTGAATAGTAAAGTAAATATAAGCCATGTTAAGAAGCATTGACAAAGCCAATAGGTCTCACCTATGGGCCCTTGTAGAAACGTAGAATGAATAACAAGGTCAGGAGGATGATGTGCTTGAAGAGAGGATTATAGGGAACCCCTCAGCCACAGTATAGCTACAGCTTTTCACTGAGGGGAGCACACTATGCAGTTGAAATCCTCACAATGGAACATTCTATTGTCCTAAGGAACAGAGGGGAGGGAAGGGGGGTGGAGGGGGGGGCATAAGCAATGAAAATAACCACTAAGGGGATACCACACATCCCCCTTGTGGAGGGCCAGGTCAGGGCCTGACACGTGGCGGCTGGGCTATGAACACAGGGACACAGACACTGGTCAACTGGTTAGCCGGAAAGACCCCGAGCGGTCTTCCGCCTTATTTATTTATACCCCGGCGCGAGCCCGCCCCGGGGTATGCGTGGATGCGTGCACAGATAGCAACATTGTTTAGGAGAGCCCGTGTGGCTCTCTACATCCCTCCTTCAATTTAGTCTGTTCTTTCAAAGTCAATCTTCACCTTAAGGAGATGTCCAGGCGAAGTCTCTCAACCTCTGGCTTGGTCTTGGATTGGACCGCAGGCTGTACCGCTGACTTCGGGCAAATGGAGACGCCACAGCCCCAGCCGGGGCTGTCTCCACACTCTCACCACTTGGGATCAGACTCGGTCTGCTGGAATTGACCCTGGTGTCTTGAGTCGCCGCCCTGAGTGGATCTTCTCCATCCTGCCTTGGCAGCGGTGACCCTGGGAACGACGCCCCACGGTCCAGACCAACATCCTCTCCAGTCTCCTGATCCTCTGTTGCTTCTTGAGCCGTTGCCGGTTCTCTCGTCTTCTTGAAACAAGCCACATTGCGGGTTACTACCTGTCCATCTCGCCGGGCAGTGACCATGGTCCCTTGAACTCTGTCCACAATCCACACCTCCGGCTCGTAGGGTGTTCGGAACTTCCACCCCGGGTGTCGATCCCGCACCACCACGGTGTCTCCTACTTGCAGCGATGGCTCTTTGGCGTGTCGTGCTTCACTCGCTTTCCGATTCGTGGCTTGCCTTCGAGCTTGAATGGCCTCGTCGTTTCTGTCTTCAGGCACCCACGTGTGGTCAGTCGGGATGCAGTCTCGAGGTGCTCTCTTGAATAGTATGTGTGCTGGGGCACATTTGGTGGTGCTATGTGGCGTCTGCCGATAGGCCCCTAAAAACTGATCGAGGGCAACTTCGGGATCCTCCCCGCTGTCTACAGCAATCCTTAGGGCTCGATTGAGGGTCCTCATCAGTCTTTCGACCTCCCCATTCGTCTGGGGCCACAGGGGGGTAATCTTCCGGTGTGTAATCTGGAGACTCTCGAGGTAGTTCTGAAATTCTCTGCCTTGGAAAGGTGGCCCGTTGTCTGATTTGATTTCCTCTGGGAGCCCCATGGTGGCGAAGATGCGATTCAGGGCCTTCTTGACCTGGGGAAACGCCGTCCAGGATATTACTTCCACCACCGGGAACTTTGAGAACGAGTCAACCAGGACTAAGGTGTGCCGGCCGTCCGGGAAGCTCGAGAAATCAATGCTGAGGTGTGTCCAGGGCATCTGAGGGGCCTCTTCTGTTATCACCGGCGCTGGCGCTGGATCACTGCCGGTGATAGTGCAGGCATGGCAGGAGCGCACACCATCTCATCAACCATTCTGTCCATGGCTGGGAACCAGACCTTGCTTCTCAGGCGGGCTTTCGTTTTGGCCATCCCCTGATGGCCCACGTGTGCCAGCGCTAGTATCCGAGGCTGAAGGTTCTCGGGTATTACGATCAGATGTCCTCTTAGGATGACCCCTTCATCCCCCACACTCAGCTCGCTCCTGACTTGCCACAATTGCTGACGCGTGTGGCTAATTTCCGACCGAAGGCTTTGTGCTCCATCCAGGAATTGGTTCCAGCGGTTTCCCTCAAGAGCATGGCGGACTTTGGATAACGTCTCGTCCTCCGCAGTTGCTTCTCCTTTCTCTTTCAGTGTCATTGTTTCAGGACACGCTGCTTGCGAAATCATGTGGACGAATGCTTCGGCCCTCGTTCTGTCTTCCTGTGGGGGAATTGAACTGGTGACGTCTGGATGTCGGGATAGGTAATCGGCCGGGTTGTGCGCTCCGGGCCTGAAGACAATCTTGAAGTTGTACCCTTGTAACTATACAGCCCAGCGTTCTATCCGTGGGGGTGCCAGCCTGGAAGATCCCGCGAACAGTGGCAGCAGCGGCTTATGGTCCATCACCACAGTGAACTCTTGACCACACAGGTAGAGGTGGAAGTGGTGGCACGCCCACTTTATGGCCAGTGCTTCGTGTTCGATTTGGGCGTACCTGGTTTCCATGTCGGTCAAGGCTTTGCTGGCGTACGCTACTGGCTTCCATACCTCCGGCCCATGCTCCTACAGGAGTACTGCACCTAGGCCCACCGGGCTGGCATCAACTATCAGCTCTGTCTTGCGACGGGGTTGGAAATAGGCCATCACCGTTGCGTCCAGCAGATTTGCTTTTATGTCTTGAAAAGCTTTGTTCGCCGATACTGTCCATTCCCATTTGTGGTCCAGCCTCGTGAGGGCTCTTAGTGGTTCTGCTAGAGCTGCCAGGTTGGGGATGAACCAGCCACAGTAGGTGGCCATGCCCAGGAAGCTCCGCACTTCAGTGGGGTTCCGCGGGGTGCTAGCGGCCTTGATCGCTTCCGCCTTCTTGTGGTCAACTTTCAGACCATCCCTCGTGAAAATGTATCCAAAAAAATCTATGGACTCCTGGTAAAAAGAGCACTTCGACCAATGTAGGGTCAGTCCACTGTCAACCAGTCTCTGTAGGGTTGCCTTCAGGTGTGCCTGGTGTTCTTCAAGGGTCGCAGAGTACACCAAGATGTCGTCGCTGAGGTTGATCACTCCGCTCAGCCCTGACAGCACTTCGTGTATGGCATTTTGGAATACCTCAGCGGCTGAGGATACGCCAAAACTCAGCCGCCGGTATCGACGTAATCCTACATGGATCGAGAAGGTAGTTATGTACCGGCTCGCTGGTTTCAATTCAAGCTGATGGTATCCCGAGTTGAGGTCCAGCTTCGAGAACCATTTGGCCCCGTTTACGTCGGCCACTATGTCGTCCATGGTAGGGGTGATGTGCCTCTCCCTTTTGACGGCCCGTTGGGCAACCTCATGTCCACGCACAATCTGATCGCCCCTGGTTGTTTTGGCTTGGGTGCGACTACCAGCGGGGATACCCAGGGTGTCGGGCCCAACACTTTTTCTATCACTCCAAGGTCCTCCAACTTCTGGAGCTCCTCTTCCACCTGTGGTCTCAGATTAAACGGTACCCGTCTGTGTCGGAGGGCTATCGGTCTTCCGGATGTGTGGATATGGAGCTTGAACTTCCTTCCTTTCAGTTTTCCTACGCCTTGGAATAATTCCGGGAACTCCTTCGAGAGAGTGTCTGCATGTGCCTGGTGCACCTGATTTGCAAAGAATACGAGTCCTAAGTCCTCTGCCGTGTGGTAGCTCAGCAGGGTGCCTTTCTTTCCTTCCTGATGTGGAAGCGTGTCTCTGTGGAGTATTCCCCATTTACGACAGTCGTCTGGATTACTCCTCTCAGCGGCAGCGGATCTGTGCCACCGTATGTGTAAATCCTGGCATTGGAGGGTGCAAGAGGGGGATTGGGGGACATCTTGTCGTACTGGTCTGAGTCCATGACAGTCACTGATGCTCTCATGTCTATGAGAGCCCTTATCTCTGTGCCTTCTATAGAGACAGAGCACATGGGTGGCAGCCTCCTCCTGGTTGACACTCTGCTGACATAGGAGAGGACATACACCTCATCGTCCTCATCGTCTTCATACCGTGGTCGTCTTCCTTGGGCCTGGCTGTCGGGGAGAGGTAGCTCTTGGTCTAACGACATTTGTCGAATGCGCTGTGTCATGTTTCTGGGTCTAGGCCCTGCTGGTCTGTATTTGCCTCCTCGGCACACTGCGGCGAAGTGGTTTAGCCGACCACACTTCAAACACGTCTTTCCTTTCGCCCCACATGTCGCCGTCGCTGGTGGTCTTCCCCACAGTACCCACATTGATGTTCTCGGGAGGTTGTGGCCCGTGGACGAACTGTCTGGGGTCTCCTCTGGATCGCGTCGACCTTTTCTTCCTTGATCGGCATTGTTCTTGTTGTAGCCGGTGCAACCACCGGTGTTCTTAGGGTGACCTCCATTTCTTCTGCTCTTGCGTCCGAAAGCTCGTGTGAACGGGCCAAAACCAATATCTCATCCAACGATATCCCGGGCTGCCGGAGTATGAATTTCCTCAGCAATTTGGAATGACAGCCCACTATGATTTGGTCTCGGATTTCCTCTCTCGGGTTGGTGAACGGGCAAGTCCTGGCCAGCCGGCGCAGCCGTGCGTAGAACATGGCCACCGATTCTGATTCGGTCTACCACGCCTGTTTGAATTTGCATTTCTCAAAATCGTTGTTGAGTTGGGGGTCGAAATGGGTGTTGAGCGCAGCGACTGCCGCGTCGTAGTCGTTTTCTTGCCCGGTGTTGGGGAACGTTTCGACCAGGTCATAAATCTCCGGACCTCCATACAGGATGAGAAGCGACCTCTTGACCATCCCGTCGGTCTCCTGGGTGCCCTTGAAGTAAAGATTTAGCCTTCCAACCCATGTCTTCCATCTCGGCGCCGCCGTGGCCGGATCTGCCGCCTCGCTGAATGGGGGAATTGGCGCTGCGCCCGTGTGCATGTGGTTGTGTGGTATCGGTGCGATAACCACGGCTTGGTTCTGGCCCGGTGGTGGTGGTACGACCACCGCGGGCAGATTCTGTCCGTCCCCGGCTTGGCCAGCTCCCGGCGCAGGATTGGACATGATTCAAGCTACTTGCTGGTCCTCCGGCACTCGCCTGAGTGGCCCTGGCGCGCTGCACCCTCTTGCCAAGACTGTTGGACTGGCCAATGCTTGTTAGTTTGGCAGGGGGGGGAGTTGATTGCTGTCTGTGTCCTTCCCCACGTACTGAGCTGAGCGCTGAACTGGGTCGCTGTCTGGATGGGGCCGGGAATGTCTGTGTGAGCCCTTGGACTTGCCAATGCTTGTTGCAGTAGGAGTATGAGGCCATCTCCCTCACTTGCCGGTGTCTTGCAGCCTTCGCGCTGGTGGGGGCGTTCCTGGGGTCTCTCTGCTTCGACGCAGGGCCTTGCTGCTCCTTCAGACACGTTGCTCCTCCCCACCGGCTCAGATCACTCCGCCGGCTCTCACAGGCCTCCACGCTGCAGTGCTCTCCGCGCTGCGGAGGAAGCGCATGGGCAGGTGAGCTGCAAGAGGCTGCGCGGGCGGGGGCAAATGGGGCAGACTCACCCGCACTTGCAGAAGGCCGGACGGCCGCAAGATGGACTCCCGGCGAGCCCCGCCAGCTGAAGGCGCTCCCGACGGGGAGACGCCTGGGCGGGCCTCAAAGCTGGAGTCCGGCACTGGAGTGAATGCGGGTGGGCTCTGCTGCTTACACAGACACGCTGTGGCTCTGCAGGCTGGGGGCGGCCAGGCACGCGTGTGCACGGACCGTCCTCGTCGCCAATGTGGAGGGCCAGGTCAGGGCCTGACACGTGGCGGCTGGGCTATGAACACAGGGACACAGACACTGGTCAACTGGTTAGCCGGAAAGACCCAGAGCGGTCTTCCGCCTTATTTATTTATACCCCGGCGCAAGCCCGCCCCGGGGTATGCGTGGATGCGTGCACAGATAGCAACATTGTTTAGGAGAGCCCGTGTGGCTCTCTACACCCCTTTCATCACTGAACAGAATGCAAGAGTTAAAGGGCGACAGAAGGAGGACGAAGGGAGGGGATTTGCCACAACGACAACAAGAAGGAAGGAGAGAAGGGGTAGTTCTGAGGTTGAGCACAGATGCAGCCCTGCCAAGTGCCACGCATCAGGGGTTAGACAAACGCATTTCAGTGTGGTGGTCAGCATCACCGCTTTAAAAGGCAAAGTAAGTCACGCATTATAGCACCTCCTCAGCTGTGAAGCCGGAGCGCTACTAGTTAGCACCACTGGCTGAGCAAAGCTGCCCACGCTCAGTCTGCGCGGCTCCCGGGAGGCGTGGGGGCTGGCTCAGCTGCTCGCAGCTCTAGCTAGACTAAGTGTAACATAACATGATTCTGCTACAAATGTAAACATATACATGATTCACCCGATGCCGTCTGGCACGGCATTCAGATACTGATTAACTGGCATGAGAGCCATTTCCCAATGGCTAGTGCCAAGATAGCCAGGAAGCACAGTGGAGAGAGTGTCACACACACTTATAGGCGGAAGTGCAGTAAAAAAATGAAAGGCGTGTTGTGTTTTCAGGTCTTTTATGGTCTCACAAATTCTCATGCCAACAGCTTGACACCTATGGGTGTGTTAACAGTGCTTCATCTGTAAAAGAATGAGTGTTGGTACCCAAGCTCCGCTTAGAAGCCTGCGGTCAGCGCTATTAATTATCAATCAGCATGCCAGTCACCAAGGCTGCGTAGTCTTTAATTCACAGCTTCTTTATTCCACCACCAAACATTCCTTGTCCCCGTATCTCACTCTTGTAGGTTTCTGTTTTCTCCCTCTGTGACAGTTTTCACATCTTTCTCTTCCTCATGCTTTCTCCATATGGTGCTTTTTTCACATTCCCTCTCTTGCTCGCAGTCAAGGTGTGATCAGGAGAAATAATTTCCGGTCCCCAAAAATGAATACTGGTGGGCTTCATACGCAGCCACTCGCTCAAATTAAGCACCAGGTGTGCAATCGGGCGGCAACATCTAGTCTCACTCCTCACGAGTGAAACTCTCGCATTTAGAGGTCGATTGAACTCTCAATTGTTATCTTTGCTGTTTTACATGGCACTGACTTGGTCTGAGGTCATTAGAGCTCTTTACAAGACAACCAGATCACGTTATAAATATTTTCTTTAGGAACTAGCCCATCCTATGTGACTCTCCTTTGCAGAGAGCCCAAGAATTACTCTCTGGGATTAGGACAAACACATCTGGAACCTGAGTGTCATGCAGACTTAGCCGATACCTTGTTTGTACAGGACTATCCACTGCATAATGTACAGTTGTGTCCCCCGTGCGCCTGAACTGCATACCTGTGGTCTTGTTTTTTTATTTTTGCTGTTGCCACATACTAATCCCATGTGTGTACATTGACCTAGTCCCGTCTTTTGACAATGATAGGTACTGGACCCAGTCCTGAACTGGGACATGTGCCCCGAACGCACCCTCATAGGTGCATGGGACTATGGGCCCTGTCTCTGGGCTGGTGTATTGTGCTCAGTGGCGACAGTGTACCATGGTGGGTGAATTATAGTGACAGACTTCGGGAACATCCTTTACGACGCGGATGTTACCCCGCAGTACCGTTACAACACGTATTTTAGAACGCAAGTCGTAACCACGACTTGCTCTGGAGGGCGCTAAAGGACAAGGAATAGTAGATTTACTATTCCAACACCTTCCCTACTGTACGTAGGCTGGTGTTGGAATAGTAAATTAAACTATTACTAAGCCCGCACCCCTACAGCGCAAGTCGTGGTAACCACTTGCGGTGTAAAATACGCGTTGTAACGGAACGTGTGGTAATACCACGCGTCGTAATAACGTACATCCGACAGACTTTTACCTGAGAGACATGAATGACTGCTTACAGGCCCATTCATATAAAGTTCTGCTGCTTACAATGAACCCAGAATCCTGAACATGACATCCTATGCATTGTATGTGTGCGCGTGTTCTAGACATGATAGTGTCTTGTGCACGAGTGATACCGGCCCACTTGTCCAATTTTGGAAGTCCACAGCTTGGGCCAGAGTACAAGATGGAGGAGAGGTTGCTTTCTCCAGACAGTAAATGTGAGTTGCTGCCATCTCCTAGTTGGGAGGAGGGAGCCCCAGACGCTATGGTGAGGAATGAGGAGACAGGCCCTTTTTAGAAGTGCCAAGGTCTTTCCTGATGCATTGGGTTTTAAATGACTCTGAATGTAACTGCTGTGAGGTAGATGGTGGGGGATGCAGTGCGAGGCCTTAAGTATCTGTTGTTAGGGAAAGGGGACCTTTGAGGGGGCACAGATTCTTGTCTGTCTTCCAGATCTGTGTGAGGAAGGGTCGTAAACAGCTGGGCTCAGCTTCCTCTCACCTCTTTGAATTTCTATTGTGGGCGCTCCACCTGGAAACTGTCCAGCTGGACAGAGCACCCTTTTATACAGAGGCCAAGCCTAAAACTGTAAACTGTGTACTTGTATAGCGCACTTATACCCTGAGGCCTCTAGGCGCTGTACTCATACCGCTGTGGAACCCTTCCTGGCTTTTCCCTGTGAAGTGTCCACTCCTGGGCACCCCCAAGGTGAAGCCAGGCATCCCAGCGCTGTGGGGGCCGTTGTGGAGATTAAGCAAGCTATTACCCAGAGTTGCAGAGTGGGACTCCATGATTAGAATAGGCACCGAGGCGAGAATTATCAGGTCCAAGGAAATTGAGCGCAAGACCAGCCGAGGCGGGAAATGAACCCTGGTCCCGGGCTAGACCTCTGCATCAGGGTCTGCCGCTCTAACCATTGAGCCACACTTCTCCACTAGAAGGTGGCCTGGCCAGGACACATGACAGGGTAACCAACCCAGACCAGTTGGAATACACCGCCTTCATCTGTGAGAGAAGTAAAAACATGGGCGCTCAAGACGACCTTTTTTATTAATGTGGTCTCTACTGCAGAGCAGGGGGACTCTGCCGTGTACTCAAAGATCACTACCCAGCCAAGAGTTGGTGTCACACTGACCGCCCACTCCCTAGAGGTGTCTGGGAACCTCTCCCGGAGTCCGATCTGAAGGAGCAATTACTGGACTATTCTGGGTGCCAAGACATCCAACCTGAGAGCGAGGGAAGGAGAAGCCAACCCTGTAAGAGGAGCGGATCGTCGAAAGGACCATTGTATTGAAACTGGCCTAAGGTCCATTCAACAGAGACTCGCTAATCAAGTGCACCCAAGGATTCGCGGCACTGCAAATTGTGCAGTGTGACCGCCATCAGTCAACCCGCTAAGAAGCACCTGGAATTGTGTTCCCTTGTGATAGGCCAGACTGACTAATGTTTTTCAAGTCCCAGTGCTTCAGGCTAGCTTTATTAAGCAAAGGTTAGGCATTTTTAGGGCTCGCCTGCTGATGCGCTTGCGCATAGCTGGCGAAGCTCTATAGTGGCTTATCCAGAGTTTAACCACTGGCGATTTCATGCAGTGCATGTGCGCTTTTTAGGTCATTGCGCAAGCGCAAGCCCTAAAAAGCGCGTGCACAATGCCACCAGCCGCCTGCCTGCCTGCCTCGCATTACCACATCAAAGGCAGCCCAGCCTCCCTCCCACAAGCTTCTCAGCGTGCGCTCTGCATTTCTCCTCCCAGCGCATTTCTCATCCCCTAATTATTCATGGCCGGCCGGCCGTACTTTCAGTTTCACGGCCGCCAGGCCGTGTCTCCTTTTATGATTTCTGATGCTTGTTTTTATAGGGGTCATCTTGTGCCTTTCCTTTCTGCTGTCCCTCCCGCACTTTTTTTTTGTCATAGGGAAAAAATATTTTCGTGTCATGCGTGTGTCTGTACTGTGCAGTCATTTCACCTTATGCGCCTCATGCGAAGTTACTCCTGTTGGCGCTTTATAAACTATTTCTCCCTCAAAGATACAAGCTACAAGCTAGGCAAAAAAAGCAAACAAAAGTCTCCCTCTGCCTTCCCGAACACACTCAGCAGCTGATTTCTCTCCAGGCCCCCAATCAACCCCCTCCCGCTGTTAAATACTTGCTGTCCTGTAATAGCCTCTCATCTCCCCACCCCTCCTCCATTTTCAACCATTCCCTTGCTGCTTGCTCCTGAGCCCCTGAGCGCCGCTCGTTTTAGGACATGTTAAAATAGGCAAGCGTTGGTAGCACTATGCTGTCTAAAACTTGAAGTGCGGTATAGTCCAACACCGCGCTTCACGTTTTGTTCACTTCCACCCCAACATCTTCTAACATTTATATTGCACTTCCTAAACGCAAGTTTGAGCAATGACCTACTTTTGAGGTAAAGTAAGCCTGGTCTCCAGCTTACACATTGTTTAGTTGCTAGTCAAACATTACCGGCTTGTTGTTTTGAAATATATACGGCGCGTGCATTTTTAAAATCGAGTCAAGAGGTGCAATGTAAATTGCAAAAAAACACGCACTTTCTATATTTTGAAACAACAAGCCGGGAATACCTCCTAAACAGAATTCTGTGGCATGACGTACTGTTTCAGGAAAGTCAGCCTGCTCTCCAGCTTACACATGTTTCGTTATTAGTTAAACATTACTATGTTATTGTTTTAAAATATATACAGCGCGTGCATTTTGGAATTGTGGCTAGGAAGTGCAATGTAAGTTGCAAATTGCACGAGCTCTATATATTTTGAAACAACAAGGCGGGAATGTTTGGTGTTTGCTTTACACAGCTACAATGCTTAATTAGCAAGTGTTAGCTGGAAACTGGCGCCACTGGGGCACAAGGCAGACAGAGCCATCCTCCTTGATGAATGCCTTGTAAATTGCACGTGTGAACAGTAAACAGACCCGAGGTGCCAGGAGAGCACCAAACACACAGAGATATGCTCCTTAATTAATGTTTCCCCCCAGAGGACAATCAGTTAACGTTTAACTCCAAACATGTTGCTTCATGTGAATTTTTTAAAAAAGGGTCTGAATTGTTCTCCATTGCTATGCTGTCTAAAACTTGATGTGCGGTATAGTCCAACACCGCGCTTCACGTTTTCTTCACTTCGACCCCAACATCTTCTAACATTTATATTGCACCTCCTAAACGCAAGTTTGAGAAATGACCTACTTTTGAGGTAAAGTAAGCCTGGTCTCCAGCTGGCTGGAGTTCAGAAAAGGAAGCAATTCGATCTCTATGAATGCGATCTATATTATGTGATTACTGATAATGGGCCAAGCTAGCAACAAAGGCGAGCTTGTGAAACTTCAAACACATGCAAGGGAGCCAGCAGGACTGCCTAGCCAGTCACTCTGAGGACTGTGATAAGCCTCTGCAAGGGGTGTTCCTAAACATCCGAGGCACTATGTGTGCGGCCTCTTTGGAAGGATCTGCAGCAAGTCTACAAAACACCCTTTATGCCTATCTTGGGAGAGGAATGAAATGTCTCTGACTTGCACCTTTCAAAATATCCGGAAATAAGTATGGCGGCTATGGGCTTTCTGGGTATAGCGTTTTTGCCCTCTAATGGGATATGAAAAGTATTTTCTCTCTCTCTCTCTTTTTTCTCCCTCTTCCTCTTTCTCTCACGCTCGCTCTCTCTCGCTCTTTCTCTCTGTCTCTCCTTCTCTTTCTCTCTGTCTCTCCCCCTCTTTCTCTTTCTCTCTCTTTCTCTATCTATATATTTTGGTACTAAGCTTTGAAAGGACAGTACTCTCTCGCACAATGCTACCACAGCATCACTGAATGCCACAGCATCACTCGTCGCCATCACAAAATAACTCACTGCCACCACAGCATCAATCAGTGCAACCATTCAACAACAACTGGTTCAAATAGGTTCTCTCAATGTTTCAAGCTTTATTACAAATGTAACAAAAAAGATGTTAATATTTCACTTCTGTTCTTGGATTTTCGTCACAATAAAATACACTGAACATAATCTTCATAAAAGTTATTTACAAAAGTTTAAGCTATTACCATTAGAAATTACAGTAACTTTTATTTAAGTATTAATTATAAAAAAAAAATACATTGTTATTTGTAATATCAATACATGTAAGTCACGTAAATACAACACATATTGCATTACAAATGCTATAGGTGTCACATTTGCGAAAGTTATAACTATTGCCATTGTAAATGACAAAGCTATTAATTTCGCTATTTTCAAAAACAAAACATAAATAAAAAATGTGTCATTTATAAGACCAATAGCTCAAACTTTCCTAATGCGAGACCTATTGCATTTCCAATACTTGTTTGCAAAGGTGTGGCATGATACTTGTACTGAAAGACAGATTTAGACAAAAGGAGTGTCTGTATAGGGGGCAGCAATTTTAAAAGTGCTGGCAAGCATGGATCATCAGGAGAGCCCAATTTCAAGTTTACAAGTGGCGTCAGAACCTCAGCGTGAGGCATAGGAGGAATCTAACTTAATTGGATAAAATGCACTTGTGATACCTGATAAGGCAGATAGGATATCTGCCACGTTTGTGACCCACCCTCCAAAATCACAATCAGGCCCGTAATCTGCTATACTGAAGGGTCCTCGGTTTAGTCTCAGATCGAGAGCGATCTGCAAGTGTGGACTCAATTTACTCCTAGATACGTCTGATTTTGGTACTCTAAATGAAGCTTAATGTCCAGCTGAACATGAATTTATGGGTTTCCTGCTATGCAACGTCACATAAGTGTTGAGTTGGTCTAAACAATCTCTCCTTACGACTAGGCAGACAATCCTTACTAGAACATTTTATATCCAGGCTTTAGTTCAAGGACCTTCACAGCGTCTTAGATCTCAGCAGCTAATCCGTCCGATTGGATCACAGCCGCCATTCTTTCTGGAGCAATAGTAGGACAAGGAAGTAGAATCTTTTCTTCTATCACATCTTTGTCCTAAAAGAGAATCCTCTTTTCCATTAGTTTGTCCAGTCCTATAAGTCAGCAGAAAATTATAGTAACCAAAATCAAGGGCTACCTTACCTGAAAGGCTGAAATTGATTTGGCATTTTTCAGGAACATCAGGTTCTGATGTTCTGTAAATACAATGACAGGGTGTTGGGCTCCCAAGCCTCCCATTAAATAATGTTTCAAGTCAGCTTTTTGTTACTCATTGATAGCACAATTGCTTTCTGAATGGCATAGTGTGTTCGAAAAGAAGACCAGTGGTTAGAGCTGTCCTGTCTCATGACAGTGCTGAGACAGTATAGCTCCCACAGCTAAATCAGAAATATCTGTTTCAACACAGAAAGGCGCAGTGATGCCCGGACATCAGGTAATAGGGGCACTTGCGAATCTTTCAACAACTGAAAGGCTACTTCCTCTCCCTCTGACCATTGAAATACCATTTTTCCTTTTTTTTAAATGGTGGTTATAGTTGTCAATTCCTTCGAAAAGTCTTCAATGAAATGACAAATAGTATTCAAAGTCCAAGACACATTGGACACCTCAATCCATGTCTGGAGGAGGCCTAGGGGAGTACTGTTTGAACTTGCCTGGCTCCATCTTTAACCTGTAATATTCAGGAGGCCTGAGTGAAATGTTGTGTTACACTTGCAATGCAAAGTTCTTGAAGTAACACCATTACTCAGCTTCTCATAATTATGTGCCATTCATGGTAAAAATGTACTACAAATGCACAGGAGCACTAGAACACGAGTGGCTGCTGTTTATGGCACTTCGTTTAAATGCATGCTCATGCCAACAAATTGATTTGAGGGTGCATTTTACTTTAAGATATAGCATGAATTGATGCAGTTACATTTGACCTATTTATATGTAATTTTGCAAAAAAAAATTCAAATTTCACGTAATTATACAGATACAGATACCATGGATTTTGCATAAACCTAATATAAAACCTTAATTTTAAGTTGGGTCTGTATGGAGAATGCACCTCTCTGCCTTATCGTGTTGTTTGTGTATTATTAATCTCTCTACAGCATGACACATCTTACGTATATGGTCTTGGATGTTACCAGAAAAATGAGTGTGTGATGCAGGTAGGCTACTGAAAATGTGTCAATCACATAATGCTGCGTTAATAGAAAAAAATGAAAAGCAGCAGTGGCATTACAACGTTCAAAGGGCATCACAAACTAAAGTTTTTGAAAGACTGTCTTTAATTCTTACCTGGCCTGAATTGTACTAATTAATAGACACCAAGCACATCCAGTTTTGTGAATACGTTAGCATGGGTCAACTGTTTTTAATGGTGATGTTATTCAAAGGTCGATAATTAACACATACCCGAATCTCTCCATTTTGGAATGATAAATAATGTGGAGGGAGCAAGTGATTTTAAGTGGGTTTAAGTACTCTTCTAAATACCTTCTAAACTGGTCTGCAGTAATAGCACACATTCTAAATGAAGGATTTCTTCTCAGCGAATCAAATCTATGCAAGTCATAAGGGGGAGAGGGGTTGTTAGTTGAAGAATCCATGTAGTTGTGGTCTTGCTTGGGTATGGCTTCATCCATTGAGATGTCTACCTTCTCTGAATCTAATAAATCTGAGACTTTTGCAGTAGGAATCATCTAAGAGGCACTATGGGCCATATGTATCATGCAAATTCGTAATCGCAAAGGCCACAATTCGCTGAATTTCGGCCTTTGCGAATGCGAATTTGCTAAATGTAATGTATGAAGCAAAACTGGTGCAAAATAAGGAATCGCAAAATTTGCGATTCCTTATTTTGCAATTGCGGAATCGCAAATTTTGCGATTCCTTAAATGCAATGTAAGAAGCATAAAAAAATTAGCAAAATACCCTTAAGGAATCGCAAATTACCACCAACTTCTAGTTGGTGGTAAGTTGCGAATTCCTTGAAAAATGCACATTTTTGCATTTTTCAAAGTGCCATGTGACGCACATACATGCCCTTAGGGCATGTATGTGTGCCACATGTGCACCCATGTGCACCCATGCATATTTCAGGGGTGCAACAGGGTGTCCTTTGGACACCCCCGCACCCTTGAAATTATTCTCAATTTGCGATTAGCAAATTGCTAATCGCAAATTGAGAATAACTTCCCATTCAAATTGCGAATCGCAAATTGAGAATAACTTCCCATTCATTCCTATGGGCCTCCTGGCCCGTAGAAATGAATGGGGAAGTATTCCTTAATTACGATTCGCAATTTGCTAATCGCAATTAAGGAATTTGAAGGAATCGCAAAAAAATTCAATTTTGTACATACATACCCATTTGCGATTTTCAAATAGCGATTTCTTAAAAATCGCTATTTGAGAATCGCAAATGGGTATCTTGATACATATGACCCTATATGCTGTTTTGCAGTAGTCTGATGATGAGTGGCCAGCCCCATTATGTCAATTGATTCCTGGATTCTTTCAGCCAATGTACCCAAGGATCCTTTGGTTTGAGAAGCATCGAGGATATAAAAATGTATAGTTACTCGATGATCAGTCACACAAGACCTGGTGACCTTATGAATACTATGGGTTCAAAGACACCACCAGCTGCTCTTACGTGACTGGATTCTGCTCCTTTTGATGCAATCCACTGTCGTTTTCAGACATACCCCCGCTCTGCGGATAATCCTATCACCCTAGAGTCAACGAAGGCTTGTACTTAGGAAGTCGCACTGTTCTCATCATGTAATGATACATCTACATGGCTAGTATAAATGCCCAGAACCACTGAAGGCCAACCCATGGCTGGGCTGCTGGGTTTCCTGACCAATGCTAGGGGGGGACACTTGGTAAATACCTGTATATATTGTTTGTTAGACACACAGTCTAAACATAAATTGTTCTTCAGACATTTCCCTTTTGAATTTTTAGACAAGGGTGGTCGAGTTGCACCTGTTTGTAGAGGGTCAATAGATGGACCAGGGGTTTCAGATGTGCCTTTTCATGGAATCTGGATGAAAATCTATTGTCAATTCTTTGTCTTTCCCCTCTCCTCTCATTTAATCAATGGTTTCGTTGAAGAAATAGCTCCACTGATTCCTCAAAGCTATTTCGGCAATTAAGAACTTGAGAAAAGAGAGTTTTTAATGTAGTCCTCTGTAAATTAAGTCTCTGTCTCACTTGTCAGTCGATTAAATTGTGCCCATTCGGCCACTAGTTCCCAACATCCCTGACAAGGTCTAATAATTTACTGTTCATTGAACCTGCAGCGATTCTCCTGTTACATAGTTTGGATATAGTGTGGCTCAATGGTTAGAGCGGCAGGCCCTGATGCAGAGGTCTGGCCCAGGACCAGGGTTCAATTCCCGCATCGGTGGGTCTTGAGCTCAATTTCCTTGGACCTGATATTTCTCGCCTCGGTGCCTATTCTAATCATGGGTCCCACTCTGCAACTCTGGGCAATAGCTTGCTTAATCTCCACAACGGCCCCCACAACGCTAAGGATGCCTGGCCTCCACCTTGGGGGTGCCCAGGAGTGGACACCTCACAGGGAAAGCCAGGATGGGTTCCACAGCGGTATGCGTGCAGCACCAGGAAACCCCATTTGGGGTATAAGTGCGCTTTACAAGTACAAATTCATTTCATTTCATGAGTCAACATCATATAAAATAAAAACTGCCCTTGGTTGCTAGTGGCATTGACCAAGAAGTTGCATCCCAAGTCAAATAACATAATACAAAAGCTATGTTTGATACTGAAGTAGGGAACAAGGATGGTCAGCACAAAAAAAGAAGTGTAGTGTGTTAGAAACTAAATGTACTTTTTGTACATTTCTGTCATATCTTTCTTTTGAGCCCAGAAAAGTAGCTAATAGTGAAATCTTTGTTCCAATTCCTACTGCTGGCTGCCTATCACTGGACCTGCAACACGTGTTTGACTCTCTGGAGTGGGGCTATTTGTTCTCAGTGTTGTGTAAATTTAACATTCCCACCACTTACATTAACTGGGTCAAGGTACTTTACGCTAACCCAACAGCACAGGCCAAAACAGGCACACACATCTCCACGCCATACCCTATATTTTGTTGTATGTGACGGATGCCCATTATTGCCTTTACTGTTTGTGCTGGCAATGGAGTCACTGAAAAGAAGATTCGACAGGAGGCAGCGGGCTTGGGAATCCAATGCAAACTCCAATCCTACACAGTTTCACTATACGCAGATGACGTGCTTATATACACCATGGACCTGGGAATAAATCTCACACCTATGTCTACTTCAAACGTTTGGAGACTTGTCTGGCCTGAGCGTTAATGATGAAAAATCTCATGCATTTTACTTCCAGAGCGCTAGGATCCATGTTAGGGTATTTCTAGGCCCTCAAACGATAGCGGTAGCCCAACACACGTTCAAATACTTGGGCATTCAGGTCTTCAGAGCCCACATGGATCTGCTCGAAGGGAACTTACTCAAAGCTATCTCAGCACTCAGGTCCCAGGTAAAATTTGGGGTTCTCCTGCCTTTACTGATGATGGGCCGCCTGGCCCTTGGCAAAATGGTGATGCTCCCTAAATTGTTGTACTATTTTGTAAATGTACCCAGAATTATTCCACTGCGCCTGTCTTTAAGACTTTGGACTCTCTACTGTTTGACCTCGTATGGGGTTCAGGCCGACGCCAAATTAGTCTCCGTAAGTTACAGCTTCCAACGGAGAAAGGCAGGCTGGGAGTGTCCAATCTTCGTTCAAATTGCCTTGCTGCCCAATTACAGTGACTTTTACATTGATTGTCAGGCTAACATTTACAAGAACTAGGGGCCAGATGTAGGAAAATCGTATTTACCGATTCATAAATACCGAATTTTACCGATTCGGTATTTATGAATTGGTAAATATGAAGGAGGGAGATTTAGGTAGATTCGGTAATTGAATTACAGAATCTGTAAAAATCGGTATTTACCGAATCGGTAAATACCGATTCGGTATTGCCCATTGATTCCTATGGGCCTTGAAGCCCGTAGGAATCAATGGGCATTACCGAATCGGTATTTACCGATTCGGTAAATACCGATTCCAGCAAGGGTGCAGGGGGTGTCACTTTGACACCCTCTAGCACCCCAGATACAGGCATGTGTGCCATGTGGCATACAGACATGCCCTAAGGGCATGTATGTCTGTCACATGGCATAGGTGTGCATGCACACCTGGATTCGGTATTTTACCACCCAATTGGATTGGGTGGTAAAATACCGAATCTGTAAGGCCTTTGGGACTCTGAAGAGTCCCACCTACATCTGCAAGTTACCGAATCGGTAAAAATACCGATTCGGTATTTTACCGATTCACCGATTCGGTAAATTTACCGAATCGGTAAAATTGGCCCCCTACATGCCAATTCTTAAATGCCGGTCGGTAACGGCCGAAATCGGCCGTTACCGACCGGTATTTAGGCTCCTACATCTGGCCGTAGGTTACTCCCCCTTAAATTGCACAGTGAGAGCTTATACACACTGTTTTTACCCAGGAAAATACGCCCTCCCCCCAAAAAGCTGCCTTTACTTCTACATAATGGTTTTATGTATTGGAGCACTACGCTTCGTATGATGCGGATGACAACTCTTTATACCCCGAACACTGCTTTATGCGGCTTATCCACCCCAGTGGGTGCTCTCACGGCCACTAAACTAGAACCTTGTGACGAGGTGGGTGTCACCATTGTCGGTGACCTGTTCGAGGATGGTCCTTTGCTTTCACACTGGGATTTCATACAATCGCATGACCTTCCCGGGGCTCTGTTCCTTACACATGCCCATATCTTGTGCAACATGCATCAGCAATGGTCACCAATGGGGGCAGAGCCTCACACATGCGCACTGGTACAAGCAACCTATGACGTGGGCACGGGCCGACACTTAGTTAAGTGACTCTACAAGGGCCTCCGTTCCCTTCTATTTGTAGTTCTGACGCCGTTATGAGACCATTGGTAGGCAGATCTAGATGGCCTACTTTGTGATAAGGAATGGCAGTCCCTCCTGGAATATCCTAGCATGATACCCTGCAACACACGGGAAAATGTTCACATTATTACACAGAGCATACTTAACACCCTCTGTACTACACAGAATTGTCCCCACAGTGGTGCCATGCTGCCCTGGATGCCACGCTGATGACATTGACCTCCTACATATGATGTGGGCATGTCCCACTCTGTCGTCGTACTGGGAGAGGGTCTGGGACTCACTTAGAACCCTCGCGGAAAGTACACACTGGGACACGGTGGGATACTGGATACTGGGTTTATAGCCCAGACCCAACACTTTCACGGCAAATTCTCTATTTGTTGACTTGGCTCTCCTCTTGGCCAAGCGGCAAATAATGCGCCGTTGGAAATACCCTACTCTGCCTACTGTACTGAGTTGGCACAAGGAAGTTTGTCGATGGTGCTCCACGGAAAACTCATCTTTGCGTAGGGAGGAGTACCGAAGGCTGCGCAAAAGTACTATAGCCATGATATTGGACACCTTGCTGGAACAGTTCAAAGCACACGGGTAGGGCGCTGATTGAGGCCCAACGGGCCACTGCCAACTTTCCAACCAATGGGATCTGACATTTGATGTTCCTCTTCACATCTGTAGTGGGCATTAGTCACTGAATACCTCGGCTTATCATATGAAGGGACAACTCACACTCTTTTAACGACAAGTTATAGGCATGCGGGCGGACGGACTGTCGATGGTGGGGTTTAGGTGGGAGAGGGTGGCTGTGGGGAGGTTAGCAGGTGATGGATATAACCCAGATATGTTGACTGGGTGTGAGTGTTTGATTGGTTCAGATGCTCTGTCCATCACCACCCCCTTTTGTACCGCTTTGTTCGCCATAAGTTGGCAGGGTATGCTCAGACGTGAGTCCCTTGCTCACTTTGCCACTGGATTCAAGCAAGCCGGGCTGAAGACGGCTGGAATGCCAGAAACCGGTCCTCGGAAGCTTGTTTCCGGTCCAGGGAAGGCATGGCTTGACAGTTCGGGCTGGACTGTTCCCATGAGGCACAGGGTCAGACTGATATTCATATAGCCATGTCTGAACTGGGGTGGCAGAGTGGGCTAAAGAACGGTGATGGATTAAACCCAGATCTTTTGACTGGGTGTGAGTGTTTGATTGGTTCAGATGCTCCGTCCATCACCACCCCTTTTGTACCGCTTTTGGCCGCCATAAGTGTGGCAGGGTATGCTCAGACGTGAGTCCCTTGCTCACTTTGCCACTGGATTCAAGCAAGCCGGGCTGAAGACGGCTGGAATGCCAGAAACCGGTCCTCGGAAGCTTGTTTCCGGTCCAGGGAAGGCATGGC
Source organism: Lissotriton helveticus (assembly GCF_964261635.1). Classification (NCBI taxonomy): domain Eukaryota; kingdom Metazoa; phylum Chordata; class Amphibia; order Caudata; family Salamandridae; genus Lissotriton; species Lissotriton helveticus. The sequence goes on from NC_136073.1 coordinate 901,537,486, forward strand.
TTGACAGTTCGGGCTGGACTGTTCCCATGAGGCACAGGGTCAGACTGATTTGCATATGGCCATGTCTGAACTGGGGAGACAGAGTGGGCTAAAGAACGGTGATGGATTTCACCCAGATCTGTTGACTGGGTGTGAGTGTTTGATTGGTTCAGATGCTCCTTCCATCACCACCCCCTTTTGTACCATCTTGTTTGTACTTAGCATATACTGTGGATTAATTACAGCGTTGTAAATGTACATAATTCATCAGTATGATTGTACATTACACATTCTTCATTGACACAACGCAACACAACATATATCCTGCGGTGACATGCAACGCTCCTGTTTGCGAAATGCAATAAAATACATTTTAAAAAATAGCGACATCTTTAGGATAGTCTTTATTTGTCCATCTGTCCCCCCACTCGTTTGTCTATCACTGTTAAAACGAATAAGTAAATGCGGCCCCTAACCCTCGCTAGCACTTGTTCCAAGTATTGGTGTGGGTGAGGCATGCGTTCCGTCACATCTGTGGGACAAATCTCACACCTGCTGTCTCATCCATTGAGTCTTTTTCTTGGATTCAGAAATTTCTTTTTGCATCAGAGAGTGAGAATGTTCCAGCATCCACCATAATGAGGCGGTTCCCAATCTGCAAGGAAATAGAAGAGGAACCTAAAGTCCACCAGAGCAAGTCATGTATTGCTGTCTCCACATGGGCACCACTTTTCCACTCAGTGAAACACGAGGCATCGGTGGGGAAAAGAGGAATGGGAAGAGAAACAAACAGTCAGTTGGTAGGGGAAACATCCTTTACAACGCAACTTTTACCACGCAGTGCCTTTACGACGCAACTTTTACCATGCAAACCATTACAACGCATTGCGCTGGGGGGCGCTCTAGGATAGGGAATAGGTTTAATTTACTGTCCAACACTTTCCCTACTATCCACGGGGACTGGAGTTGGAATAGTAAATTAAACTATTCACTATCCAGCGCCCCAAAGCACTATGCGCTGTAATGGTATGCGTTGTAAAAACCGCGTTGTAAAAATATGCGATGTAAAAGCATGCGTTGTAATGTCATACATCCGTTGGTAGACAGTAGCTTCTCTGTCTGCGCCTAGACCAGATTATAAGAAAAGGAAGCATTCTTTCATGATGCACAGGATGGTGCAACATAATCCTTTATAAAAACTAGTCCACACCGCTCTCATCTAATACCTTTCTCAAACGTCTGTTCTCAATGCATAACTATGGACACCTGAAAGTAAAATAAATATCCTTAAGTCACTGATACATCGTGCTTTCGCTTATTAATCTAAACAAGAATTAAACATAAAAATAAACATAAACCCCATGTCATGACGAGTAATCTAGAATGTTGCACTAGGAATTATACAAATAATGTAGTTTTTGAAAAATTATAATGTAGAGCAATACTTTTGCGTGCCACTGCCCACTTGGAGGAGCTGATTCCTGCAGCTCGTCTGAGGCATCGGTCAGAGACCTCTATTTGGCACCCGCGCTTCCATCTCCTTCCTCGTCATCAGACACTCCGAACACTTTGCAGTGAGAGCTGTTCCTGGGGATGGAGTGAGGTCCTGCTGCTGATGTGATCATCGCCCTTTGAAGAGACTATCTGACTTTGGTGTTTGACGTTGTTGCGCAAGGGCAGATCTCCAAGCTCCAGCTCAGAGGTTGTTGGGCAACGTCATATGTCTGCCTGCCTTTTCATTTTTCTCTTGGTCACGCGCAGCAATGTCGCTGTGCTCTGGGGGGGGCCTTGCCTTCCAGCTAAAGGCACACGGGTCCTCCTTGTTCTCTCCAATACCAGTTCTGATGGGCACCGCCCTGTGGAGCTGTGCGGGGTGTTGCAATAGTCCCAAAGTACTTGGCACAGGGCTTGGCTGACTGAAATATGTCCCAGCTTGGTTCGTTGGACTGCTTTCTTTATGTTGCCCATGATAAGTTCCACCATGCCATTGGCTAGTGGCCATAAGGGTGTTTTTTTCCGATGATGTACTCCTAGGTAGGCCATGATCTTGTGAGATTCTTCTCCTGTGAAGGGGGGTCCATTGCCTGTTTTGAGCATTAGAGGGGCACCTCAGGCTGCACCTATGTCATTCAGAATTAGTAGTATGGCAAATGCCGATGTTGACGACACATGGCGAACTATGGGGAAGAGAAAGTATTCATCAATTATGACTAGTAGGTATCCACCAGTGTTCAATGCCCCCTAAAAGTCCTCTGCCTGTGTCGACCACACAGCATCGGAGGTCAAACATGCGTAGTTGTTCCGGCTTAGACCATCTTCATGTGATCTGACAGAGGTAACCGTTCATGATCATGTCCTCCACCAGACGGTCAAGGCCCGGGAACCATACTTTTTCCATCATAATTTTCTTGGGTGCTACCATTCCCCTGTGGCTTTCATGTGCAAGGCTGACTATGTGCCGTCAAAGAGTCTGAGGTATGACTATCCTGGTACCTCCAAGAAGTATGCCTTGCTCAATTTCAGACAGTTCTTCCTGCTATTGTTTGAATGCAAGTATTTCCTCTCGTCTGACCCCTTCACTTACTGGGCTGGTATTGTTCACATGTCTCTACCTCTGTTGCCGTATGATTGTTTTGACCGCTACCAGTGTGACATCAGCCATTGTTTCTTAAACCGGTTCCTCCATCTTAATTGGACTAGGTGTGTTTTGTCACAGCACAAATTTGAGGTGTTCTTCAGCCATGGAGAATGTATGTTTTGCATGCAGTTGAGGATGCCGCGACATGTAAACAGCAGGGTTGTGCTCCTTTCCTGACTGTGGAAAATTTTTAAGTCCTAATCCATCAAACGTATCCCCCACCTCTCTATGCACAGTGGAATTTTTGTGTTCGGGTTGCTGTGTATCGTGACCAGTGATTGGTGGTCTGTCACAATGGTGAATGGCTTCCCATAGATGAACATGTGGTAGTGCTCACACACCCACACCTCTTTCTCCGGTTGAGAGTATGACATTTCTACATTTGTCAGGCTTCTGCCTGCATATGCAACAATGCGCCTCAGTGGGTCTCGTCCAGACTTGTGTTGGGCAAGAAGGGCTTCTATCCCACTGGGCTGGCGTCCACCATGATCTCAGTGCATGAGGATGCGTTGAGGTGATCCACGGTCGTGACAGCTTGCCGAATGTCCTTGTATGATTTGTCACACTCTGAGGTCCACAGGAATGTTTGGTGAGTTCTTGAAGTAAGGTGCTCACAGTGGCTAAGTAACTGATGTAGAGAGCACAGTAACTTACCTGTTTGAGAAATGTTCTCACTTCTGCAATATCCACTGGGGCCTGTGCTTTGCGGAGCATTTCGACTTTGCTTGGGTCTGGCCACATTCCCTTCCAGGAGAAGATGTGCCCAAAAAAGATGAGGTTTCCCTTTCTCAGCTCGCAATTATCTGCATTCAGCGTCAGTCCAGCTTTTTCCAACTGACTGCATACCTCTCTCAGTGCCTTTTCGTGCTCCTCATCTGTACGACCAAATACCAGAATGTCATTGCTGTAGTTCAGACAGTTGTTTATGGGCCTTATCACTCTCCGCACCATCTCTTGGAATATTTCAGCTGCGGATGGCACACCAAAGCTTAAACCCTTGTAGCGGAACAGCCTCAGATGAGTGGAGAACGTGGTAATGTAGGCTGACTGCGGGTCAAGTCCCAGCTGGTGATAGCCTTTGAATAGGTCTAGCTTAGAGAACACACAACCTCCATTGAAGCAAGATATCATGTCATTCAGGTGAGGACCTGGGTGCCATTCCCTTTCGATGGCCATGTTGGTAGAGGCATGTCAACGCAGAGGCTTTTTTTGCATGTTTTTGTTTGGCAGGCCCAATGATGTCTTGTGCTAGTAGGCTCTTTAGTTCTTCCTCAACCTGCTAGGATCAGGACTGAGATATCTGCTATGGACATCCTGAGCAGTAACAAGTAAAACACACATGCTGGTCACTTGCAGCCGTTGCCATGGTTCCATAAAGCCAGATGTCCTGCCCCTTTTGGTCAGGACATTCGGAAACTGGTGTCAGGTTGAAGTGGATGTATGACGTTACAACGCATGCTTTTACCACGCATGCTGTTACAACGCAAGTATTACAACGCAAACCTGTACAACGCAAAGCGCTTTGGGGTGCTGGATAGTGAATAGTTTAATTTACTATTCCAACTCCAGTCCCCGTGGATAGTAGGGAAGGTGTTGGATAGTAAATTAAATCTATTCCCTATCCTAGAGCGCCCCCCAGCGCAATGCGTTGTAATGGTTTTTGTTGTAAAACCTGCGTTGTAAAAGCACTGCGTTGTAAAAGTTTCGTTGTAAAGGATGTTTCCCGGTTGAAGTAAACTGTGTCCTTGGGCGAAGTAGGGAAGCTTTGCCCACTTCAACAAGGGAAATATTTCCTTATTTCACTTCCAAAGTCATGACCTCTCGCACTCCCATTAGTGTGTTTAGGATTCAGAGTTGGCCTTGTGACTGCTGAATGGGTTTGATTAGTGTGAGGAAGACACCCACACATGGCATGGAAAGAGATAAAGTCAGCAGTGTACTTTTGTGCCAAAGAAAACAGCCAAACAGACAGTTGGATGGGACATAAAATGATGAACCCATTTTATAACATGTCAAAGCAACAATTTGATTAGAATTTTGTGGAGCGCGACGTATGCCTGAAGGCGTCTTGGCGCTAACGTCTGCCATAGGCTAAGACTGCCAAAAACTACAATCGTAAATCTAAAGCGGAACAGCAAAAAGCCAGGTTTTCAGATGCTTTCTGAAAATTTGCAAATAAGGCTGGCCTCTGAGACGCTCAGTGTAGGAGACCCGCCTCTCTATATAGGGCACCACAATGGGGTACACTGCGCAGAGAGGTCGAGGAGGCCCTTATTGAATTACAGAGGCAAAAGTAGATAATACTAACTCTCTATTTTGTGGTAGTGTTAAGCATGTGTCGTACTCACAGAGGCAAGAAATGAGGCACACACTCAATGAATAAAGTCAACAACGAATTAGGAAAATAGTACTTCTTTTTATGTAAATATTAAGACCAAGAACTTCTGGTACAAGGTAAATACTTTTCGCATCATAGAAAAATCACAGTAAATGCAGTGTTCACTATTGTGCGCAAAAAGGCAGGAAAAAGGCCAAAGGAAAATCAAGGCAATACAATTACTGATGTGGTTCACCTTTGAAAATTGGAAGCTTCGGGGGCCAAGGTCCAAAGTTCCAGAACCAAGTTCTCGGGAACTTCGCGGATTTCACTGAGTGCAATGAGCAAAGGGACTTTGTAGCTAGCACACTATGAAGAGAGAGGCCACCTGTAGCAGTAAAGCAAAGGGGGACTTGTAGGCAGGTCCAAGGGCTCTCAAGAGACAGCAGAGGTCGCAAGTGCTCTTGGGCCACTGGTGCACAGCTGGATCGAAGATGCCCCTGCCGCCTGGGTGAAGTGAGGTTTTGTAGGTTTTATTCAACGAGCTGTCCAGTACCTTGGGTATTCGTGCCTTTGAGCTCCGGGGTGGGTCCTGGCGCCTCAAGCCTTGGTGCAGAGTTTGTGCCCAAAGTCCACCACGAGGTCTTCAGTTCTCGGTCCAACAGCGTTTCTTCATTTGTATTCTTCTTGTGTCCGTGGATACTCCTGTTCAGGTCTGGGGATGCCACCCAAATACTGCATTATGGGGTGTTTACAAGGGAGTGACAGGTAGAGGCCAATGGGCTTACCTGGGGTGTCTACGGCCATTTATTATGACCACCTCCTGTTGGAGGGGGCCCTAGCTCTGATTGGAGGAGTCTTCAAGATGGTGGGCACTGAAAAATGTGCTTCACCTCGCCCCCAGCAGCTGAGGGGTGGAGTTGGCAGAGAGGGGCACCCCTACTATTCTTTCTTTGTTTTCCTGCCAAAAGGGGTGAGGATAGCAGAGGGGGTGGGGGGTGTGCTTCCATCAGGAGAAGCTGGGGTCACGTTTCAAAGGCGGCAAGGCCTTTGAAGCTTCCTGCGTAGATGGGTATTCCTGACTGGGGGGAGGTCTGAACACCTCCACCCTGGGCAGGCATTGTTCTCGACCTCTGGGCGCGGAGGCGCTCACCCCATGAGGTCAGAACTCTGTCTGGGGGTGACAGACTGGCTTAGGCCAGCGGGTGGTCACACCGAGGGTTGGTAGGGATCAGGGACCCCTGTAAGGGTTCCTCTGTGTGCAATTATAAATAAATATGACACTGGAATCAGTGCAGGTATATTAAGATGAGATGTTTGGTACCAAACATCCCATAACACAGTGAACCATCATGGGGTCAGGACCTGGGGGCACCAGCTCACTCCAGCATAATCCAGGTGCAGGGTTCAAGGTCTCTGGAGCTTGGTATGTCCCTGTAGCTCACACAGGAGGCCAGCCAACAAGCCCATGGAGTCACTCTGGTAGTCTTAGATTCAAGCAACAAGGCAGGCCTCAAGCAGCAGGGCAGGCCTCCTGTAGCAGCAGGGCAGTCCACGGTACAAGGCAGGCCTCAAGCAGCAGGGCAGGCGTCCTGTAGCAGCAGGGCAGTCTACGGTACAAGGCAGGCCTCAAGCAGCAGGGCAGGCGTCCTGTAGCAGCAGGGCAGTCTACGGTACAAGGCAGGCCTCAAGCAGCAGGGCAGGCGTCCTGTAGCAGCAGGGCAGTCTACGGTACAAGGCAGGCCTCAAGCAGCAGGGCAGTCCTCCTGTAGCAGCAGGGCAGTCTATGGTACAAGGCAGGCCTCAAGCAGCAGGGCAGTCCTCCTGTAGCAGCAGGGCAGTCTACGGTACAAGGCAGGCCTCAAGCAGCAGGGCAGTCCTCCTGTAGCAGCAGGGCAGTCTACGGTACAAGGCAGGCCTCAAGCAGCAGGGCAGGCGTCCTGTAGCAGCAGGGCAGTCTACGGTACAAGGCAGGCCTCAAGCAGCAGGGCAGCCGTCCTGTAGCAGCAGGGCATTCTACGGTACAAGGCAGGCCTCAAGCAGCAGGGCAGGCGTCCTGTCGCAGCAGGGCAGTCTACGGTACAAGGCAGGCCTCAAGCAGCAGGGCAGTCCTCCTGTAGCAGCAGGGCAGTCTACGGTACAAGGCAGGCCTCAAGCAGCAGGGCAGGCGTCCTGTAGCAGCAGGGCAGTCTACGGTACAAGGCAGGCCTCAAGCAGCAGGGCAGTCCTCCTGTAGCAGCAGGGCAGTCTATGGTACAAGGCAGGCCTCAAGCAGCAGGGCAGTCCTCCTGTAGCAGCAGGGCAGTCTACGGTACAAGGCAGGCCTCAAGCAGCAGGGCAGGCGTCCTGTAGCAGCAGGGCAGTCTACGGTACAAGGCAGGCCTCAAGCAGCAGGGCAGTCCTCCTGTAGCAGCAGGGCAGTCTACGGTACAAGGCAGGCCTCAAGCAGCAGAGCAGTCCTCCTGTAGCAGCAGGGCAGTCTACGGTACAAGGCAGGCCTCAAGCAGCAGGGCAGGCGTCCTGTAGCAGCAGGGCAGTCTACGGTACAAGGCAGGCCTCAAGCAGCAGGGCAGTCCTCCTGTAGCAGCAGGGCAGTCTATGGTACAAGGCAGGCCTCAAGCAGCAGGGCAGTCCTCCTGTAGCAGCAGGGCAGTCCTTTAGACGTCTTATACATGTCCAGGACTGTACTGAAGAGTTGTTCTGAGGGTCAAATACTTATACCTTGTGCCAACCTTTGAAGTTGAGGAATCTTCTAGGGTACCCCCACATCTGGTTCTGGAAAGTTGTGCCTTCCCCTGCCAATGCACCAGGAAGTCTGGGGTGAGAAAAAACTAGTGTCATGTTTCTTTATGTGTGCTGGAGGCAAACCCTCTGAAATGTATGTGGGGTAGGCAACAGCTCCAACTCCAACCATCATGGCAGGATGGCCGTCCTGCTACCACCTTGTCCCCTTTATCTCATTGTCTGGGAGTTAAAGACAAAGCTGAAAAGCTAAGCTCATCACAGTCATGTGACCCAGGACACTGGCGGCAGGCACCAAATAGTTAGGGTAAGAAAACAGGCTTTCAGGGCCTACCTTATGGCATTATTTGCATTAAAATGGAAGGTTTAGGCCGGCCAAAAGTTTGTTTTGCCTGGTCAAATTGGCAGTTTTAAAAGTGCATTACAGGCTGCAATGGTCCCACAGCTGGGATCTTTGCCTCTGTTCCGCATCTCTTTCTAATTGTTCTGCACCTGAGACGATGAAGTTAGTGACAACTTATAGGACGTCTTCTCTTGTTTCAGGAGAGGAGGAAAACAAGTTTGTATGTATAACAAAAACAGTTATCATGAGTAGGACGGTTAGGCTGCAGGCACTGCAGATATATTAACCAGTTCACAAGGAGAGGCATGTTGGAAACTCTGTCTTTATTAATCAACCAAGATCAAGATTCAGTTCACGTTGTGTCTGCTGTGTCACAAATTTGTGTAGCAATCCGGGAATGAGCTGTTGAAACATCTCAAAGGCACAATTCAGGAGGACTGAGGACATTGTGTTTATGAAGTTCAAGATGGAAGAAGACAGCAGGGTTGCACTGGGACAGAAAATAGGCCTTGGCACCAAAATAAAAGTTGCCCTGTGAGTGAATCAATCAGCTAAAAAAAAGTGGCCCACATTTAGAAATCAGGGCAGTTTTGAACCTGCGATGACATGCTTTATAGATATTTTGGAATGCATGGGAGGCAGTATACATATGTGCTTGCAGCAGGCAATGTTTGTGGTAAAATTATAAAAAGCAATAGTAAATATTGTCCCACAAACTGAGCTGTCAGACCAGCCCTCCGGGCAGGTACAGATTGTCCGATAAGACAGACTGACATTGGAAGACGGTGCAAGACGTACAGAGCTGGTTTATGAGATTTATACCCGGTCCATCTTCTGTTGTGTGTTTGACGGTGTCATCCTGTAGCAGCCATCTTGGAAAGGGCACAAGACCATAGTTGCCAATGGATGATGCGTTGAGGCCCCGGATTTAGGACATGACGTAGGTGCAGTCTTTAGGCCGCTCATAGATTTTCATACACAGTGTCAAATATTTCTTCTTGTTTTGCTGCTGGCTGTGGATAGAAAGTAAGAAGGTGGAATATTTGAATTATCATACGTAACTGCAATAAGGTTTATGTAGACATAAATGCAATGGTGCCCAATAGATTATGGAACTTAACATAATTACAAGTTTCTTTTTAGGTGTAAGGCAGTTATACCAGCTCTACGGTGAGTTAGTGGGGCTTGGATCTGCCTAGTAACAGAGCAGTAGAAGCTGAGACTGACTTCATTTAATAATAATAATAATAATAATGATAATAATAACATTGAATTTGTAAAGCGCACAGCTACCTCCAAAGTGGTTTCCCGGCGCTGGGGGGCCCTCGGGAAGATTAAGCGAGCTATTGCCCAGAGTCACATGGTGTTGGGCTGACCTGCTGCCGGCGATCGAACCGTGAACCCCGTGGTCCGGAGTCAGGCACCCTGGCTGCTGCACCACACCTCTTCCGGGGTTTGGAGAATGTGTAATAGTGTGACTCCATGTTGTGTTATGTTATGAGGATTTGAATAGCGCACTCTCACCTGGGAAGGTATCCTGACACTGAGCGGGTGTGAGGTCAGCCTCGCTTTATGTGCTGGAGTGGGAAGAAGTTGTCCTGCCCCTGTCCCTTAAGTTTCAGAACTTGGGAATGTCACAACAGCACCCCCAAAAATAATCATGTCGGAGCTCAGAAGGTGAATGCGCAATAAAGATGTGGAGAAGTGTGGCTCAATGGTTAAAGCGCAGACCCTGATGCAGAGGGCTAGCCCGGGACCAGGGTTCAATTCCCCGCCTCGGCGGGTCTTGGGCTCAAAATTCCACGGACCTGATAATTCTCACCTCGGTGCCTAGTCCAATCATGGAGCCCCACTCTGCAACTCTGGGCAATAGCTTGCTTAATCTCCACAATGGCCCCCACAACGCTAGGATGCCTGGCCTCCACCTTGGGGGTGCCCAGGAGTGGACACCTCACAGGGAAAGCCAGGATGGGTCCCACAGCGGTATTCGTACAAGCGCCTTGAGACCCTTGCGGGTGAGTAGTGCGCTATACAAGTATCAATTTACATTTACATTTTGTCTTCATCTTGTCACAGTTACTGTGCTTTCAAAGTCAGAGGTCAAATGTCAAATGTCAGGATATGTCTTCTGACAAATTGCTGCTTATTCTTTTAACATGAGATTGGGGTTCACTCTTCTTTCTCTGACTGCAAAGATAGAGGATTTTGTAAAGTGAACTATCTGAACATCTTCCTGAGGTACAGGGAGTGTGAAAGGAAAGGTGGTAGGATGTAAAAGAAATGCTAAAACACAACAAAACTTAAATATCTGTAAATGAACAGCACAAATATTTCAAAATATATCAGATGTTAACAAAGCACAAGGTAAGCAATTTCTGTACTTCTGAGGTGCCATGGAAACAAAGATTTTTTAATAGGATCAAAACAAATCAAGACACTATACTTATGGATGTCAAATGGTACTTATTCGCTGAAACCGATTTCCACACATTAATGTTTATACGATATACAGTTTTATCAGTAATGCTGCATGTCTGTGCAAATGTAGTGGTCATTTCAATGTAAAGTGTGCTGTCTGTAAATGAGTGAGCTCCAAAATGCACCATCAGCAACATACAACACCCTGACCGCTCTCCTGGGCGGGGCTCATTCGTTGCACTTGTTCTGTGTGTGGTGCTTTGATTTTTCACATTCCCAATGAGTTCAGTGATTTAACACTGACGGCAGCACCCCCCCACTCGGAAAACTGTTGCAGGATCACTCGTTCAAAGGGGTAAGACTGCTCCGCTAGGCTCACAACTGTCCCCATCACCAGGCGATAGAGAGGGAGCCTGGCTTCATTACTAAGTGGTTGGTTGTGATGGATTCATTACTATGGGGCCCATTAGGATGGCGGGCGGATTGCCCCGCCGGCCCGGCGGGTGCAATCTGCCTGCCATCCGTCAATGATTCACCCCCGCCACATTAGGATGGCTGGGGGGTGTGCGGCGGACAGGAAGACCATCCGCCGCTATTCTGCAAGTTGACACGTCGACCGGGGGGAAAATTGCCACAATATGGTGGCAGTGTCTGTAAGACACCGCCATCCATATCATGATGAGGGCGGAGTTTAGCCTTTCCCTGGCGGCGATGCCGCCATGGAAAAGGCATGCGGTCTTCGCTGTTGGGAGCCCATAGGGGGCCCCTACGATGTTGGGGGGATGGGGGTGCACATTTGGGGTAACTATGGTACCCCCTGCATTGGCATGGACAAGGTGGCATGCACCACATGGTACCTGTCACCTTGTGCATGCCAATGCACAACATGCATTCCTTGCATTGTTACTCACAGCACCGCCCGCCACAATGCTGGGAATGGGGGATGCCACCGCCGCAGTGGCATCCTCATTGCAGGTGCGGGACTGCCGCACCCCTTTCGGACGGTCCCGCATTCCGTTACGGTGGCGGGCGGATCGTAATGGACACCCTAAGTGATTGGTTGTGACCTTTCCCTCTACTCTTTATGACTTTATTCGATTATATCAAGTGATAATCATGCGAATAAATATAGAAGCAAGGAACATCATAAAAGAATAAATCCACAGTTCTTGAAAGAATGATCAGTCCAACATACAAAGCACTACAATATTCATCCTAGCACCTTCCATTTAAAAACAAGACTTGCTGTGGAAAAGGGACAGTCTTAAAAACAGAGCTATTCTAGTACAGACCCCCATGGAGAGAGGGATTCTAAATGAATAGCATCTACTCAAGGCCATTTTCCTCAAATCGGAAATAGAAACAGATGTGGAAAGACACCGTCTATTTGATATAAAAATGTGAAATGTAGTAAAGTCTGTGAGAACATTCATCGCTTGGGATGTTACAGATCGACCCAGAGTCGTATTGGTTCAAAGGGAAGCTTTTTACTTATCCAATGAAGCCATATCTAAATCTGGCAAGAGGCTGTGGTTCCCATGGTGTACAGACAGAATATCGAGTTGTTTATTTCGACCTACAACAATATCGAGTTTGAAATATCGAGGTACAAGAATATTGACAGCAAGTATATCGTGGACCAGAATATTGACAGTAATTTAAGAAATATCGTATTTTTTTATTTTCGAAGACAGTAATATCGTTTGTAAAAATATCGCTGTTAATAATATCGATATTTATATTAGTGTTTGTATTTTAGTATGTGTGTTAAAAGTGGGTGATGTAATTTTTTGGTCTACGTGTAGTTTTTTTTGTATGTGTTAAATTATTAGCAGTAATTACTTTTATGTAAATTAATGTTTTCATATTTTAATTCTGTAACGGGTTGTGGGTTTGTAGGGGAATAGGGTGAGAAGTAATTTAATTACAATAAAGTCATTATTACTTTCAATTAATCTATTAATTGATTATTAATTGGTTATTAATTAATATTAATTGATTATTATATCATTATATTAATTGTGTTATATTTTTAGGAGTGGGTTGTGGGTTTATAGGGGAATGTGGTGGGAAGTAATTTAATTATAAGAAAGTAATTATGAATTTGTATCTATTACTATTTTTAATAAATGTATTATTAATTACTTACTAATTGGTTATTAATTAATATGAATTAATTAATAGATAATTATATTAATTGTGTTATATTTTTAGGAGTTGGTTGTGGGTTTATAGGGGAATATGGTGGAAAGTGATTTAATTATAAAAAAGTAATTATACATTTGTATCTATTAATATTTTTTAGTAAATGTATTATTAATTAATCACTAATTGGTTAATTAATATTAATTAATTAATAGGCAATTATATTAATTGTGTTTTTTTAGGAGTGGATTGTGGGTTTATAAGGGAATAGTGTGGGAAGTAGTTTAATTATAATAACGTAATTATGAATATGTATTTATTAGTATTTATAAATAATTTATTATTAATTAACTATTAATTGGTTATTTTACTTTAATGATTATTTAATTGTTAAGTATGTTAATTTTAACCCTCTGCTATCCAACACTTTCCCTACTGTTGCACTCCTTGGAGTGGGTATAGTAATTTTTACCCCTACGCTGTCCAACACTTTCCCTACTGTTGCACTCTCTGGAGTAGGAATAGGAATTTTATCCCCTCCGCTATGCAATATTTTCTCTACTGTTTTATTTAATGTAGTGTAAAATGTATTTTAAAAGGATTAACATTTTTGTAATATTTTAGTTTGTTATATATATTTTTATTTTTTATTTATATTAGTGGTGTATGTGTATATATATATATATATGTATTTTTCAATTTTTAATATGTTTTTAAACAATTTATAAGTTATTAAAATAATTATTTATAAATATTATTAGGTAAGTATATATATATATTATATTTTATACATATATATGTTTAATTTATTTTTACATTATAAATCAAAGCATGGGCTGGGGGAAAGCTTACCACACCGTGGTCCAGCTTAGCCTGTCTATTAAAGCATGGGCTGGGAGAAAGATTACCAGCCCATGGTCCAGCATAGCTCATCTACGCATTGGCCAGGAGATAGCTTACGCCGCCGTGGTCCAACTTAGCTTGTCAATCAGAGCATGGGTCGGGAGAAAGCTTACCAGCCCATGGTCCAGCTTAGCTTATCTAAGCATGGGTCGGGAGAAAGCTTACCACACCGTGGTCCAACTTAGCTTGTCAAAGCATGGGTCGGGAGAAAGCTTACAAGCCCATGGTCCAGCTTAGCTTATCTAAGCATGGGTCGGGAGATAGCTTACCACAGCGTGGTCCAACTTAGCTTGGCATAGCATGGGCCAGAAGAAATCTTACCACACCGTAGTCCAGCTTAGCCTGTCAATCAAAGCATGAGCCGGGAGAAAGCTTACCGAACCATGATCCAGCTCAGCCTATCAAAGCATGAGCCGGGAGAAAGCTTACCACATCACTGTTCAGGTCTGGAGAAAGCATCATATATCAGATGTCAGCTGTGGATGAAGCTTGACATATCATATATTAGCTATGGAAAAACCTTTTGTACAGATGGTGAACGCATGATGGTGCTCAGAACGCCCCATTGCGGTGCCAATGGCTATACACGAGTACTCGATGCCTAATTTACCATGTCTGATGTTCTCTTCTTTCCCCCAGCTTGTACGTCTGGGCTCTTTTTCTTCTCCAGCTGCTTGTGTTTTGGCGTTGATGGCATCTGAAATGGAACAAAGAACAAGAGAACTCAAAAAAGAGGGTAGATGCTAGGCCAATTGAGCGTGGCTGATTCCTGATTACTGTAACGTTTCCCTAGGCATACCCCATGTGCGCCATAAAGGATGCTTTCTGAATTTTTCTTCGAAACAATCCCACCCCTGGTTTCAAGGGTACCCCTATCATCAGCTCCAGGCAACATCTCCTCAAGTGGGTTACATTTGACTGGGATCCGGACTTTGCGGTTGGCTCTTCAAAAAGCAAAGTGTAAGGACGAAGGAACGGCCCAAGAGTTTGGGAGGGAGAAGTAGGAATTAGCTCACCAAGAACAAGAGAAGAGAAACAATGTGTTCAAGAGGAAAAGCAAGGGCAAGAGAGGAGGCAGGAAACTGACAATGAGAGGCATGACAAGGAAAGGAAAAGGCACAATAGAGAACAGGAGAGGGAAAAGAAAGAACATTTGGAGAAACAGCTAATACCCTTCGAAAAGGAAAATCTCAAGGGTGCAGCAGAAAAATCTAGCTCTGGGAAAGGTAATTCTTCCTCGTACTCTGAAGAACTCCCTGCCGAAGTTCCAAAAAGAGCTTGTCGTATGTGTGTGTGGTAGAGACTGATATTTTGGGTTGGTTTGTGAGTTTTGATATTGCGTGTAAGACGTGAATCAAGTAAGATTGCTTGTAAGAGTAAATCAAGTCTCCAAAGCCGAAGCTTTACTGAGTCGCCTGCCAATGGAAGTTGAGGGAGAGAGGGGCGGGAAAAGGAGCGAGGAGGCTGTGTAGGTGTAATTTTGATGTGACTTTATTCACAATTCAAACAGAGGTGATGGTTTTAGCCGAAAGAAAATAATCTTCTATAATGTCCTCCTGCAAGAAGCTGACTCCGTATAAACTATACCAAAGTAAGGTATAGTGTGCACAGAGTCCAGTGGAACCCCAGATGGGGATCTCCGGGAGACCTCTTCGTGGTGTTGGCCCAATCGAACTCGGGCCGTGGGCGTCGGGTGCAGGGTAGTGCAGACTCGTGGATTTGGACAGAACCAGAGTCTGTGAGTCAGGGGCGACTCCTCCTCATAGGCGTCGCCCCACTGTTTACTCGCAGTGCGAGAAGCAGAAACAGAAAATGGTATTATGAATACCATTTTATGTTTCTGCTTCTTGCACTGCGAGAAAACAGAAGGCAGGCTTTGGTTGGGAGTGGGTGGGTTTCGTTCCTGCTCCAGGCAGGGGAGGGGTGGGGTGGCTTGTCCACTGTTGTGGGCGCTGACTGTTTGCTTGGCCCCATGGCCGACCAAACCAGTCAGGCACACTCTGCATTTTCTCTATGTAGGCTGCATGCGGCCTACATAGAGAAAATGGCCTCCACATAGATGCCTGTGAGCCTGGCGTCACAGCCAATCACAACGCTACCATTGCAGCGTAGTGATTGGCCTAGGGGAGGAGAGGGAGGCTGCCTGCTTCTAGTGAGCACAGACAGAGGAGACGTGACGCTGGACCAGAGGCAAAGGTAATTTAAAATCTTTTGTTTTATTAACCCCGCGTGTGACCCCCCACCTGCGCCCCCACCCGCGGCTGCTGTGGGTGAGCAAATCCTGTGCTCATGGGAGATGTTGTCTGGTTTGGGAAGGCAGGGCAGGTCCTCCGGGTTCTTGGGGGCTGCTGGCTGCAGGACAACAAGCGATTTCGCTGTAGCAGGTCGAGGTCGAGATAGGCTGGTAGAGCTAGAGCCAAGTCAGTTGGTGCCCTCCTCTTCTTCTTCAGCACCGCTCTTGGGTCCTTCTTCTTCTTGTTTCTTCTTGTCTGAGGAGGCAAGGTTCAGTGTTGTCCCTAAACGCTAAATTTAGGGGCGTTACAGGTAGGTATAGGTCGGGACCAATTGGCCCCTTCCTTGGGGTGGGTACACCCTATAGTATGCCACCCTCCAGTTGGAGGGGGCATAATCCTCAATCTGGTTTGCTGGATCCCCCCATCTGCAAGATGGCGTGTACTGAGAGTTGTGCTTCACCTCGCCTCCCCCACCTGAGGGGTGGGGTTGGCAAAGGTGGGCACACCTCTCCGCCTAACTTGGTTTTCCCGCTCATTCTCCCACCCATAGTGGGGGGTCAGAACCAGTGGGAGCCAGTTGCTGGGTGCAGCAAATGGCAGGGGCACCTCAAAAAGGCGGCGTGCCTTTGAGGCTCCCCTTTCGTTTCCCCTGCCCATCCTGGGGGAGGAGGTGTGGCACCTTGTTCCAGGATGTGTTTTGTTTCAGGACCCCGAGAGTGGCAGGCTTTCGACCCAGGGGTCCAGAAACATGTCTGGTGTTGGCAGCTGGCGACCAGCCACTCAGCCAGGACACTAGAGTTAGTTTGTTTTTCATAGGGCATCTTTAAGATGCCCTCTGGGTGCATTTTTCATTAAATCCCACACTGGCATCAGTGTGGGTTTAATGTGCTGAGAAGTTTGATACCAAACTTCCCATTTTTCAGTAAAGTCATTATGGCGCTGTGGAGCTCGTAATGACTAACTTCCAGCACCATATACTTTTTATGGCATTACTGCACTAACAATGTCTAAGAAACGACTTAGACACTGTAGGGGTACAGGGCTCATTCACCTGTACCCTCACCAATGGTATAGTGCACCCAGCAAGAGGGGTGGCTTACCTATGCTAGGGCAGTGGGTCGTACACATGGCACACAGGGATGTGTGCCGTGTCGAATCTTCACTTTGTTCTACACCAAAACACGCAGCCTGCAATGGCAGTGTGTGTGTAAAGTACAGGGCCTCTAGGGCGGCACAATAAGTGCTGCAGCCCTTAGAGACCTTCCCTGGTCACCGAGACTTTGGTACCTATGGTACCTTTTACAATGGACTTATATGTATTATATGACGCTCTGGTCAAAGGACGCTCTGATTGAAGGACGCTCTGATCCAAGGACGCTCTGATCAATGGATGCTCTGGTCAAAGGATGCTATGGTCGAAGGACGCTCTGATCCAAGGACGGTCTGATCGAAGGACGCTCTAATTGAAGGACGCTCTAATTGAAGGACGCTCTGATCAAAGGACGCTCTGGTCAAAGGACGCTCTGATTGAAGGACGCTCTGATCGAAGGACGCTCTGATTGAAGGACGCTCTGATCGAAGGATGCTCTGATCCAAGGACACTCTGATCTAAGGACGCGCTGATCTAAGGACGCTCTGATCTAAGGACGCTCTGGTCAAAGGACGCTCTGGTCGAAGGACGCTTTGGTAGAAGGACTCTCTGGTAGAAGGACGCTCTGGTACAAGGACGCTCAGGTAAAAGGATGCTCTGATCGAAGGATGCTCTAGTCGAAGGATGCTCTGGTCGAAGGATGCTCTGGTCGAAGGATGCTCTGGTCGAAGGACGCTCTGATCAAAGGACGCTCTGGTCAAAGGACGCTCTGATTGAAGGACGCTCTGATCGAAGGACGCTCTGATCGAAGGATGCTCTGATCTAAGGACGCTCTGATAAAGGAAGCTCTGATCTAAGGACGCTCTGGTCGAAGGACGCTCTGGTCAAAGGACGCTCTGGTCAAAGGACGCTCTGGTCGAAGGACGCTCTGGTAGAAGGACGCTCTGGTAGAAGGACGCTCTGGTAGAAGGACGCTCAGGTAGAAGGATGCTCTGGTCGAAGGATGCTCTGGTCGAAGGATGCTCTGGTCGAAGGATGCTCTGATGGAAGGACGCTCTGATGGAAGGGCGCTCTGATGGAAGGGCGCTCTGATGGAAGGGCGCTCTGATCAAAGGACGCTCTGATCAAAGGACGCTCTGATCCAAGGACAGTCTGGTCGAAGGACGCTCTGATTGAAGGATGCTCTGTTTAAGTGGTTTGGATAGATTCAGTGAGAACAAGAGAGGAGATGGTCTTTGAATTGTTTAAGACCTGGATTCAAGAGAAGTTGCGCAATTGGAATGAATGGGCTTGAGTGACAGTTTTGCGGAGTTTTCATGTATTTGATCAATAGATGGTGATAGACTGATTTATAGAGGAAGGCTCCACCCCACTCAGGCAATAATCAAAACACTTGACTCAAAGGATCCAGGCAAACATACTGGCAAGTGATTATCTAATAGGGTTAACAACGGGCTGTAGCAGCACAGTTACGAGCCAAAGGGGGCAAAAGGTGGGGGGTAGGAGTTTCTGACAGACTGATTCCAAACTGGAAAAGAAGAACCAAAAAGCAATCGAAAGGGCCGAGCCTCAGCACACGCAGAAATGGAACTGCATTGTTAGCTAGGAACAGGAGAATGGAGGGGAAGAGGTTACTTTGGCATTTTAATTAACACATGCATATACACCAACCAAAAACAACAGCGGATGAACGCATGATGGTGCTCAGAACGCCCCATTGCGGTGCCAGTGACAACACAAGAGTACTCGATGCCTCATTTACCATGTCTGATGTTCTCTTCTTTCCCCCAGCTTGTACGTCTGGGCTCTTTTTCTTCTCCAGCTGCTTGTGCTTTGGCGTGGATGGCATCTGAAATGGAACAAAAACCAAGAGAACTCAAAAGAGGGTAGAGGCTAGGGCACTTGAACGTAGCCGATTCCTGCTTACTGTAAGGCGACCTCTGAAGAGCATGAAAATGAAGGGTTTACCGTCCCCTCTGAATCATCACTTTCTCTACTGTCCCAAATAGCTACAGTAGGACAGTGGAACCAAAGGGTAGGACCAAGCATGTTTTACCATTTTTATTATAGCCTTATAGCCCGCCATAGCGGGCTAAACCGGCTATTAAAGGCCCGCTGAATCGTTAAAGGCCCGAGCCGAAGGCGAGGGACTTTAATGAGACAGAAGGACTTTAATAGCCGGTATAGCCCTGCTACGAAGGGCTATAAGGCTATTAGAACATTCTGCCACTAGAGGGCAGAATGTTCTAACAAATTAAACAAAGGGTTCTCGAAGCTCGAGGGGAAATAAATCCCCTCAAACTTCGAGAAGCCTTTGTAGAACATTGGAATGTTGCTCTGCGGGCCTTTACCGGCCCGTAGTAGCAGGGAGCACTCCATTGTCTGCAATGGAGCTCCCAACATTCCAATGTTCTAATATAGCCTTATAGCCCGCCGTAGCGGGCTATACCGGCTATTAAAGGCCCGCTGAATCGTTAAAGGCCCGAGCCGAAGGCGAGGGCCTTTAACAAGGGAGAGGGACTTTAATAGCGGTATAGCCCATCTACGAAGGGCTATAAGGCTATTAGAACATTCTGCCACTAGAGGGCAGAATGTTCTAACAAATTAAACAAAGGGTTCTCGAAGCTCGAGGGGATATAAATTCCCTCGAGCTTCGAGAAGCCTTTGAAGAACATTGGAATGTTGCTCTGCGGGCCTTTACCGGCCCGTAGAAGCAGGGAGCACTCCATTGTCTGCAATGGAGCTCCCAACATTCCAATGTTCTAATTAAAGTTAGGATAGATATATTGCATACATCACATTTGTGTAGCTTCCAGAAAATGGCCAATGCGCTCTGATGCATCTTGCTTACAAACAGAGCCATGGTTTCCCATCCCAGTGACAACCCCTCTCCAAGGGCAGTATGTGTGAGGTACTGCTGAGTTGTAGAGTATAAGGCTCATGCCCAGGTCCTCCTGCCCAGGTGACCAAGGTGTCCCCTTAGACAAAATGGTGACCAGCCTATTTCCCAAGCAACAAATAGCTCCCTAGCCCCATCTACCCCAAAGCCCAACATCCAATTACGTTCAAGCGGTTCATGGACTGCACCACTATGCCTGAAAAGCCCAGGGAGTTTCGCTACCTTGTCACCTGCCGCCAAACCTCCATTGTGGGTGATAAAATTTTCTGAGACAGCACCACATTATAACACTTAGTGCCTCTAATTGGACATCAATGTTGAGGGACACTGTTTACACGTACTGTACACCGCATCAATAACCACTCGTGTAGACCAGCTAGGAGCCGACGCATCGGCTAACCACAGCCACTCCAGGCAGTAACTAGTTCCACTCTATGAACTACCACAAGTGCCCGGAATAGTCAGCTCAGCACAGAAATGAAACATGTTCACCTAATATCGCGACAGTTAGCATTTTGGTCCTAGAAGCTCGTTCTCTCTCATGCAGTTACAAGACGTCTTGGTAACTCTCGATCACTATAGCCGGGGCGCCTCCTCCTTCCCTAGCAGTATCCCAGATGTGTCCCACACTGTAGACAATCAGCAGTGAGGCAGTATGGACACTGAGTCGGTGTGAGATCCATCCCTCCTCCGTCTCCTCTGTCCTTAGAGAAGCGTGGCTCACCGGTTAGAGGAGGCAGTCCCTGATGCAGAGGTCAGACCCGGGACCAGGGTTCAATCCCCGACGCGGCAGGGTCTTGAGCTCAAAATGTCCACAGACTCGATAATTCTCGTCTCGGTGCCTACTTGAATCATGGGTTCACACTCTGCAACTCTGGGCAATAGCTTGCTTAATCTCCACTACGGCCCCCCGCGGCGGGATGCCTGGTCTTCACCTTGGGGATGCCCAGTAGGGGTAATCTCGCAGGGAAAGGCCAGGACGGGTTCCCAAAGCAAGCGCCTTGAGACCTTACGGTGAAAAGGCGCTATATAAGAACGTATGATTTACGCTGGGAAACTAGCTCATGCCTAGCTGAAGGTTAAATCCTGGGTACATCGCGACCCATGTTGAGAGTGCTGAGGTCTCACATACAATCTCTCGCCCACTCATCAGTGGAAACCAACAGCATGCCACCAACTCACAACCTACTAACTACACCTATTATAATCAGCATACTGTCCATGGGGGAGAGGGCCATAGAGGGCCCAGTACGCGCAGCGAGTAGGGGACATCTGGGAGAGGGGCCCGATGCTCTCACGCACATTCATCCAAACCCTGTTGCGTTTCTATAGGAGGCTGGTGGCAAAAGGAGGAAGGTTCTTGCCCTGACAATCTCCAATATAAGGAAATTGCCCCCAGTGACAATGGCACAGACGAGTGGTCACTGGTGACAACATAAGTACCCTCTTGCTAGGGTTCAGGCAGAGATCAACGACAAAAGGGCCATCAACGATGTCCAGGTACAAGGGAAACAGGTGTTGGATGCATTTTAGACAATAATCTGATTGCACCAGGGTCCTAGACCTAGGTGGCTTTGGACCACAGCAAATAAGCTTATCAAGGCACAGGCTGCACCTCAATCTCAGGACGAGACAGAGATCACCCCTGATTCGCAAGGACAGAAAAGGGTAGTTTGCGGGCCAGGGTGGAGTCAGAGAAGTCATAGGGTATGGCGTTTATGCTCCAGACGGCGAGGAGGGTGCATCCCCTTGGATTGAAGGATTCTCCTGGGAGGAACTCTGTCAGGCACAAGTCGAGTGACCTACACTTGTTGGATGTTAGAAGAAAGCCCACGGTCCGGTTGCCAAGGGAGTGCTTGGGAAGGTGAACTCAACTGCTATGAACTGAGCCCGTGAATCCTGTGCCAAGAACTAGCAAGAGCAAGTAGTTCCTTGAGTGCACAGGAGTTTCTCATTGTCACTTGCACATGAAGTCACGTTAGCCAGACGCTTGGGCATCAAGAAAACCCAGGACAGGTCAACCTTTGTTTTTGATTGGTCAGGAATTCACTGAGACAAAGAGGTGTTCTTCAGTACTTGTTCAGCTTGCCAAGGGAGTGGTAAGTCAGGAGGTAAGACCACAGCAAATTGGTGCCATTACCTGTAGCAGGTGTGCCATTTGAGAGGTCAAATATTGTCATTGTTGGTCCCTTTGACCAACCCACCCCCGTATCAACAACAAGTATTCAATTCAATTCAATTTGTTTATTTTGTTTGGGAACTCCGACGGAGGTCCCAAAAACACACCGACAATTTAAAAAGACAGACATTGCATACAGTACAACATTCCGTCCTTATACATTACTATAACATGATATTAAACATAGTGTGAAATGTGCAAATAAGCTATGATACGTAAAACAATCACATGACCGGCCAATAAAATTTCTTATATACATACTAAGTAATGTGCAAATGATGCAATGAATACATGAAACTATTAAATAGCCAACCAGTAGATATTAAAACAAAACCAGGGTACTACTGTTAGACAAAATTCTAGTAAATAGGCAAAAATGTTCTAAAAAATTGGTATACCTTAAAACAAACCATTTCATTCGGGGGTGACAAAACCAGAGAACGTGCATCCTGAGCGGAGTGAATATTAAATGTGATAAATACTGGTTTTAAAAACACTCGCCTGGTACTTTGCAGCTTTGAACATGCAAATAAAACATGTACATCTCAATAGTGAAGGATCCTGCCACTATGTACCCATATCCTTTACCTCTGAGGAGCGACACTCGAAAGGTAGCTGCAAGGGCACTTCTAGGTATAGTTTAATTAGTCAGAATTCCTAGGGCAGTAATTTTCGACAAAGAAAGGAATTTCATCTCCTCGCACATGGGAGGGATGTGGGAGCAGCCTTGCATGACCTACAACTTCTTCATGACATACAGTCTGCAGGCCAACGGCGTGGGGGAATGCTTTAAGAACTCTGCAGATCAACTGTTTCCACCAAGAATCACATCAGGACCAAATACACCAGTTAAAACCTTTAGCCCAGGACACAATACTCCAGGTAAAGCCCTGGTCTCAGACAACAGTCTTTTAGTTAAGGCTCCTGCCCAGGATGCAGTCCTCCAGTTAAAACACCTGCCCGGGATACAGCACCCCAATTAGGGCCACCAGCCCAGGACACAATATCTCAAGACATTCAGTCCAGGACAGAATACCCCATTAAAAGTCTCTATCAAAAGACACAATATCCCCATTAAGGCTCCTGCCTGGGACCTATTACCCTTATTGTAGTATTTCCCAAACTGTGGGCCGGGACCCTCTGGTGAGTTGCGAGCCGATTTTTGGTGGGTCACGAAAGTCATGATCCAAATGTAAGTAATGTAAGTTTGTGCACCAGTGCAAAGGTGGTGAACAATTGAAAATGCATCACTGGGCCTTGTTTTAACACAAACATTGATGTGAGGCCCTACCCCATAATCTGCTAAAATCACTAAGTCATAAGGTAAAATCTTTGAATTGGACGAGCCTGGTTGGTGTATCTGACCCGGTCAGCCTGAAATTACGTGTAGGTCCCGGTCTAACGTGACCATAGAGTATCATTGGTGCCTAGCAATTTTTGGTGCTATTTCTACTTAAATCTTTAAAATTTCATAACTCAGTCATTATTTGTGTCGTATTTTTCTAATATGGTACGGGATTTTTTATTTTTGGGCGTTTTTAATCTATTACCATTTTGGTGCTGAAGAAATAGACACAAGCAGCACCGCGCATGTGCTAGAGACTAGTGTCTTTCCACCGCCCATGAGCAGACAGCTAGGAACACACCCGGGGTAGTCTTTCTACTCTTACTCCCAGCTACAGGTGCAGATAGTTAATCCAATTAGCAAGCATATAAAAACGAACAAGAAACTCCAGCTCTTTCTACCGGAGTACGAGGACGGTGCAACAGGTACAAGGCAGGCTCTGACCAGAAAAGCTGTGAGTATAACAACCTCCAAGCAACAATCTCTGGGTAAGCGCTTTTTTTCTCCTTACAGGTCTCTAACTCCCAGTGGCCAACATTATTTCCCTACAGGGTCAACCCCTTACCGCTTCACTCCTGGAAGCATTGGCTGCAAAATCTAAGCATAAGAGTGTTTACTTACGCCCCATCACACTTTGTATCTCATGCATATGTGTGATACCCGTGTTTTAGCGACACCACCCCC
Source organism: Lissotriton helveticus (assembly GCF_964261635.1). Lineage (NCBI taxonomy): Eukaryota > Metazoa > Chordata > Amphibia > Caudata > Salamandridae > Lissotriton > Lissotriton helveticus. The sequence continues at coordinate 901,561,402 of NC_136073.1, forward strand.
AATTCTTTGCCATAATCACAATAATGGTACCACCAGTGCCATTACACTTTTTCCGACTGTAGTCTACCCACTGAGCACTGTAGATTCGGCATTCTATGTATATGACTATGTGGCGAAGACGCCTATTTGACTCTCCTCTTCTTACATGTTTTGTCTATGTCTTCAATGTTGTCGGGACAGGCATATATGAGAAGGGAATCCCCCCTCTCACACTTAGAGAAACACCTTAGTGAGTGTAACACATAGCCTGGATTACACTCCTTTTTAACCTGCACTACACTCTATTTTAAAAAGGCCCTGAGGAAAGCCAGATTTAGTTTAAGGCACTGGCTGAAACATGTCGACCAACTGATGGATGTAGGAGGTAGTAACTCGCCTCCCTTAAACATCCCCAAGCCTTATTTTAACCGCTGACGGGGGTCCATTTATTAAAATTTAATTTACCCTCGGGTACTGGGACCCTCGCCAAGCCGTTTTAACTCACACTTCATTTTACACCTCACACTGCACTCTCAGTAAAATACCAGCTCCGCTGTAATCAGGCGTCGCAGCACACCCGGGACACATTAGGTGTCACTGGGTGGGCCCGATGATGAAGCATGCCACCAACCAGGTTGGGGGGTGAGGGCTTCATGAACTCACCAACGAGGTGCCCATGACAAATCTAATCAGAGTCCTAACAATATTGGTCATATTTAAGCTAGTCTCTTTTGATAACACATATAAACTACGGGGACTCGGACTAGCTTTCTAGTCCTGTCTCCCTCTCTTGATACGCGCACGCGTATAAATACTTTCCCCATTGCTGTAAGTTAGCCTGTCTGCTGTGTGCCATTGATACTAGGGGGCTGAGCTCATGGTAATTTAGTGACTTTAATGGTTCACCTTGACAAGAGATTATTCCTCGAAGCAGGCAGTCGGCCACCCCAAATAATACAGTTTCTTACATCTGATGATAACTGAAGAAGCCGAACAGTGAACCAAAATTAGTGCTGATGTTTTTGCTGTTTACCCGATGTACAACGATCCCAGTAATCATTGACACCTACTCAGAATATCTAGTGGAGAGTTAGTAGAATCCAGAGCATTTGACCAGGTCCACCGAAAATGGAGAAAATGTTGCAGTGTATGGACTCCCTACTCTCACCAAACCAGGCAATGGCCCCCCCTTTTAAGGGTCAGAGTTAGGTGTTTCTATGCAAGAACTGAACATTAGACACCACAAGATCACACCCAGCCTGCTCCAGCCACCGGAGAAGTGGACGGCTTCATGTGTACGCTGAACAAGACTTTAAAGACCCCACAGACCATGGACACAACATTCAGCGGGTGTTGCACAACTTCCTGCGAGCCTACAGAAACACCCCATATTGCACGAGAGAAAGTCTGCAAGCCACAGCACTGTTCGGAAGAACTCTGCGAAACACGTTACTGAACTCTCCAGGGTGGTGCTTTTTAAGATTCCAATCGCAAACTCAGCCAAAAAAGACTGAAGCTGAACAGTGATAGAGCTTGGGTCAGTGCTTAATTTGAACCAGTGGTTTCCGGTGCTCCGCACCAGCACTTAATTGTCAGCCCCGTTACGTCTGACAGTCCACCACATGGTGGCACTATTTGTTTAATTTTAAACTGAGCTCAGAAACAGTTGTTTAATAATTATTTATACACCAAAAATGACGAATACTAGCCGCCCCAGCTATTCTGACAGCTGTGGGTGACAAGTCGTTGTAACGACTTACTTTGTAAAAACCGCAATGTAATGGCATTGTGATGTAATCCCCGCGTTGTAAACCATGTTTCCCCCTTGAATAGTCCAAATTGACACTCTTGTAGAAGTGTCATGGTTAGTTTTTTTTTTTATATATATTAGGCACTGCTCGAGCTACAGACGTGGACATTCACAGAGGTGATCGAGTGTTATTGAAAGATCGACACCTAGGCGATGCGTTCAGAATGGCATACCAATTTACTCTACGGTCTGTCATGGACGAGAAAAGACCAATGATTTCTGCAAGGAGGGGAAGAGAACTGGAAGCTCTAAACATATCCGCGTTCAACAAAGTTCAAAGAAGGAAGGGCTGGATAGACTTCCTATGACAAAGCCGGAGAGTGGCCTGTTGTGGGACACAGGTCGCCCAAGAGAAGATAAGTGAGACTGAAGCTGCAGGAGTCGCCCCATCACTGACGGCTAACTTTCGATATTTTGTCCCTCGATATTCTTGTACTACTCTATTCTGGGGCTCGATATTCAGAAGTACAATTCTTGTCAGGAGAGGTGGCGTGCCGCCCGGCACTGCGTAACCAGCACCCGTGCATCATGAAAATCAGGCGTGATGTCACCAGAAGTTGAGAGCACATAGACGTTAGTCCAAACTACCAATCGAGTGTCTTGCTGGCAGTTGCGGCTCGCATGTCTCGTGGGGCGTGGGAGTCGTGCGAGGTGGGTGTTAATTTAATTAATAATTAAAAACAAAATTAAACCTACCTTTTCACCAGCCGGGTACCGCATCTCAAGGAAGCAGGCAGCCTCCCTCCACTAAGCCAATCACAACTCTCCAGTGCATCGTTGTGATTGGTTGGGCCGCCGCCTAGGAAGGGGCTTACAGAGAGGCCATGTTCTCCATGTAGGCTGCATTGCGGCCTGCATGGAGAACTATAGGGTGCGCATGACTGGTTAGGGCAGCCCCAGAGGGCTGACCAAACAGTCAGCGTCCTCAGCAGTGGGCACACCACTCCTCCCTTGCACTAGAGCAGACCCGCCCACCTACCCAACCAAACACTTCTGCTTTCTCGCAGTGCGAGAAGCAGAAACATAAAATGGTAGTTATTACCATTTTATGTTTCTTCTTCTGGCATGGCGAGAGAGCAGTGGGGCGACGCTCCTCCGCCCTAGTGGAGGAGCCGCCCCTGCTTGCTGGTTCTTATCCCTAGTGCCCTTGACACGACCCATCCGTTCTCCAGTCACCACCTGAAAGAACTTACATAGGTTATTTTGGTGACACAACTTCCTTTTGTGGACCGTGCATCCAAGGTGCTCTTAGCTGGTATTTTCAAGGCATTGCATGTTCCCTGCTCTGTGAGTGGCTTCATTAATGTCCCCATTGCATGTCCCGCTTGACCACAAGTACTCACCGGACCCGACTGCACGCTGGCCGACGGCTGCATTTCAGCCTCTCGTTCGATGATGTCGTAGGTGTCCGCGGAGTTATGTTCCAAGGCCTGGAATAAAGAGTCAACAAAAGCAAAAGAGCGTGATGCTACACTGGTCTAAGAGGAGGAGGGGGCAGGGGAGTGTGTGATGACAAGACTAGCAAGGTAGACTCAAGGTTAAATGGGCAAAGAGCAGTCCACAGACTAAACACTGACCATGTGGGAATCACCGCCTTAGCAAGGGGGCAGTAGGCAGTATGGCGGCTAAAAAAAGGCTTGTCCTACCCCCCCCCCCCCCCCCCCCCCACAATACTGCACAATAAAAGACATCCATTACTACGGTGCAGTGGGACCTTAACAAGGCTGTGTCCCTGGTGCCACTGCACCTACTGCACTAATGATAGCCATGCACCTGCTGGGAATCCAGAGTCATAAGAAAAGGACTTGGATACAGGTGTTGTCCTTGTACTTGCCGCACTCCGCCGGGGTTCAATTCAGGATCTAACAGCACCATCACCTGTTAGTGCTCCACTCAGAAGGTGACCCCTTTGACCTTTAACTAATCAGCATAATTGACCCATTCAAGATACCTGATCATATAATATAATTCCTGTAGCCTTAAAACCCATATATTTCCTGAGATCATTTACAAACATGGTGTGCTACAAACATACTTAACAATTATAGCTTAACCCTAGGATCTAAGCACACCTGAGGGTACCATGCCTCCTCCATTGCTCGGATACTCCTGCTGTGTGCTACACAGTAGGGGGTTGAGGAGACTTGTACGTAGACCTAAGACAATCATGAACCATCATGCTAGGACTCAGGCAGAATCCTCAGTCACCAAACTGCCTTCCCAGGGCTGGGGTGGTGAACTTAGTTCAAAATATTTCTAAAAGACATTCCTCTCGTCAAAACAGATGAGAGCCAATCAGAGCTGAGGTTGGCTAGTTATCATTAGAAGTTTTTAGTATGATGCTGTCCTGAGCCAACAATGTGACTGGAACCTCTCTTGGAGGTGTCCACAATTGTCAGCTTTGAGTCAGATGTTTTACCAATTGTTTTCTAGCACATTTTGTGTTCTCAAAGAATGTCTTAAGATCAGATACATCAGCAACTTTGATAGCAGCACCCTGATTGATGTATTGGCAAAAAGTGCCAGCTTAGCTTCGGGGGCTGTGCTTACAAATGTCGAATCAAAACCCCCCTTTGAATATTCGTGAAGTATTTCCAGATGGTCATGGTAGTCTGGCTGGATTACACAAGTGCCCGCTGCTCGGCCATCAACAAGGGCCTGGTTTACAGACTGGAGACTCCACGCCATGTTCCATGGCTCTCGGGTCTTGTCATATCTCTGCGGACCTCCAGTTTGGGCTGGAATCTGGTTCTTGGTTGCAACCTTGGATTACTCGAAAGCTCACAGCTTGGCCATCAACGCGGCTGATTTACAGACTTGAAGGTCCACTGAGCGACAGATGCCATGATCCACCGCTCTCCAGTCCTGGCATATCTCTGCGGACCTCCAGTTTGAGCTGGAATCTGGCTCTTGGTTACAACTAAAATTCATACATTTCTCAAAGGAGCCACTCAGATTCTTCCAATGTGTATAGTGCCATATCTCTGTACCGCATTTGCTTGTTCATTTTCCACGACTCTTCCTGCATTGACATCATGGGCAGAGGTTCTCATTTTAGTTGGTACACTCAGCCATGCATCCTACCCTGATGGATGAATGGAATGCCATGGATTATGGGAACTATAAACTTCTGTTCTTCTGTTTTTCCAATCCAGATGGCCAAGGGGTGAACGTGGCCTTTACAAACAAGTTATATTATGTCCCCTTTGCAACAAATTATATCTTCTTAATATATAAATGATGCCCTTCAGTTATCATTGTGATTGTAATTACTCGAATATAGTCCTAACTACACCTGACGAGTCACCCTAAATACTCTCCAATCTTCCTTCCTTCGAACAACTCTCTGCAAATATAACTTTTAAAACTCACCAAGAACTTGCGGGAAAATGCAATTTGCGAATCCTCTTTAGACACTTCTTCTGCAGGACCCCCCCGCTAGCTTCTCCACCTGCTACTATAGATGCTACTGAGTGCCCACTTGGCACCTGCTTATTGCTGCCAGATCAGTTGACTTTATTGTAAATCAAAAATCCAATCTTCTACTTGTGACAGAGACCACAGGACTTATTTATTCGGTTTGTTGTGGATCCACCATCAAAAACATCTTAACTCTGTCAGAGAAAATATTAGTACATATGAAATGCAAAGGAGGTATGTTCGTCTTTTCCAAAGCTTCAGTTTTTGGCTCCTTCGTCATTGTCCATCAGCCGGCGTGGCACCACCTTCTGGAGAAGCTGGATCTGTGCTTGCTCCAGGGACCTGAAGAAGACCCCCGGGTCTAACACTCTGCATCCAACCTTAAAAGGACTAACAAATAGGTTACTTCCAGTCAAATTGCGTAATCATGGTTCTTAAGCTCACTCGGCTCCCAGGCTACCGGTCTGCTTCAGAACGCGTAGTAGGCCCGAGACCCTACTCTTCGGGCACTGGCTTCTGGGTGCCACTCTCATGGTGACGCCGAAACGTATCATGACCCACCAGCAGCCGTCGTCAATGTAGTTCACAAGCTGCTGAGCACCCTTGCCACTGTGTGGGAACCTGCAGTGACTTGTTCCGATAACAACACCCGGTTTGTGTATCATTCAACTCTCATTCCATTTCCTCATAAACACTTCCTTGTGGACTACAGTTTCACTGTAGATCAGCGCCTCGCTTGTCATTTCATCGCATGTCATAATATGAAGAAATATATATTCTATGAATACTATTTTTTGGAACAGGACATTAGTAGGGGAAGTGTCTTTCTTGATGTACCTTTTCATGCCCTTTACACAGTAAGTAAAGTATTGTGGGCCTCTTACCCCATCACAGACAGTTTGGAGTCTCTTTTGAACATTTTTGCATTATAATAACCTGATTGTAGCCAAATTGGAAAAGGGATATTTAGGCACTCAAGCAGTGTTTTCTCATTGCCCCATACCTGTTTTTGCTATTGCTTGCTTTAATTTTGTTGTTGCAATTGTTATCCTTTTATTTAGAGTCAGTGTTGACAGTGTCACTATTTTTTCTTTCTATTTTGCACAGTAACCACCTTCTTTCACTGAGGTTTTCCCCAGGCTCAGGCCAAGCTGCCAAGGTGAGCCAGAGATACTTTCTCTGACCCCAGCCCACCTCTATGGACTGGACTCTGGGACCGACCCCCAGGGCTGCTTCTTGCAGACACACATTTGGGGATTCCTGCTATAAGTGTGGGGCCTGGTACTCTTACATTCACAGATTAGGCCAAGGCGGTAGACAGGGGTGCAGAGGAGACAGCAATAGAAAGTGCCCAAAAACAGTGTTCACATCTGTGGACCCAAGTCACTTTTCATCTTTCCTTTTTCAGCAAGTTCCAGAGTGGTGCAAATGGTTGCATTCACCTTCGGCTCGGTGTAAGCCACCGACCACTGATGGCGGACAGTCGCTGTGGCCTGAACCTGCGACACTACGGCTGCTGCCGGCGACACTCACCGTGTAGGTGGGATCCGCGGAGCTGAGCCCCGAGACTGCCTCCTCCCGCCTTCCATCTGCCTGGCTTGCGTCCTGGTGGGCTGCATGGCGGGCTCTTACACTGGACCAGGTGGGGTACCCCTGTTTGGAAACAAACAAGAAAGAAATACATAGCATGAGAGGTTACGCTGTGCGTAATGAACTATAATTTGATGAATGCGCAAAGAATACATGAATCAATGAATTTTAGCATTTGCAAACGTCACACTGTCGGTCTCTGAATAGATTAAAATGTACTACTGAAGGGCGTCTGGCTACTAACCACCAACCGTACACTCTGCGCTACCTGGTCAAGGACCTGAGCCATGCTGTGGTACGAGCAATCAATACAACACAATACAGTGCCTGGTGACGGACCTGAGCCATGTTGTGACACAAGCAATCAATACAATACAATACAGTGCCTGGCCAGCAGCAAACCCCCATCTCCACTTCCCTATCCGGAGGTGACATACCACAACCGATAACCTCTGGATTTATGAATGTCTGTCCAAAGACCTGAGCCATGCTGTGGCATGAGCAATCAATACAATACAATACAGTGCCTGGTGAGGGACCTGAGCCATGTTGTGACACAAGCAATCAATACAATACAATACAGTGCCTGGCCAGCAGCAAACCCCCATCTCCACTTCCCTATCAGGAGGTGACATACGACAACCGATAACCTCTAGATTTATGAATGTCTGTCCAAAGACCTGAGCCCCGCTGTGGCATGAGCAATCAATACAATACAGTGCCTGGTGAGGGACCGGAGCTATGCTGTGGTACGAGCAATCAATACAATACAATACAGTGCCTGGTGAGGGACCTGAGCCATGTTGTGGCACAAGCAATCAATACAATACAGTGCCTGACCAGCAGCAAACCCCCATCTCCACTTCCCTATCAGGAGGTGACATACGACAACCGATAACCTCTGGATTTATGAATGTCTGTCCAAAGACCTGAGCCATGCTGTGGTACGAGCAATCAATACAATACAATATAGTGCCTGGCCAGGGACCTGAGCCATGCTGTGGTACGAGCAATCAATACAATACAATACAGTGCCTGGTGAGGGACCGGAGCCATGCTGTGGCATGAGCAATCAATACAACACAGTGCCTGGCCAGGGACCTGAGTTATTCTTGTGGCCAGCCGCAAGCCCCCGTCTCCACCTCCCTATCAGGAGCTGACATACCACAACCGATAACCTCCGGATTAATGAATGTCTGTCCTTGGTGAGACAAGAGGTCAGCACTGTAGTGCTTCCCACCCTGGAGAGTGCACAGGCACACAGGCCCAATGGCTGCAGAAGGCAGGCAGTTACTGACCACTGTGGCGCCGCCGGAACCTGTAGCAGCAGGGGCCACACCTCAGATCCAGTCTGGTCAATGACACACAACTCCCTGGTAACTGTCAAAGGAGTGGCCATGAGTGGCCCACATCCTGTTTATTGCACCCTGTGGCTGTGCCCAACCTTGGGGTGTGTGCAACGCTGACTCTCAGCCAGTAGAGGCCCAGTGGATCCCTAGATCTGCTCCCGCGTTGGTGAGTGAGCCCCCCCTCTTGAAGATGGCACCATGGTCGCCGGACACAAGCTCACCCTCAGACTGTCCATGGGGACTTCCTCTAATTTGTCCTGTTGGGGTTCATGGAGTGGAACTTTCATGAGCCAGGAGTTGTTTGGTGGCACCTTCTGGTTTCCGCCAGTGGTCACCATGTTGCCTCTTAAGTCCTGGATGATCTAGGGTCTCTCCTGGAACTTCTACCTGGGCTTCAGTCTCTGATAATGGCATGATCTCCTTCATGCACCTGGGTATCTTCGCTCGTCGCACTGGGCTAGCGCAATAGTTTATGCTCTGTGTTAGACTTGGGCCTTAGGGCAGGTTCACCCCTAATCTTTTTGCCTTTATTTGTGACCCTGTGTAGTGACTTTTGGGTCTTGGCGCACTTTTTCCCTGTGTCCCAGAGTGAAAGTGCGTGCGTGTAGTATGGCTGGCCTGCCCTCCCATAGGAATGCATGGAGAATGTGTGTGTCCATGTTAGTTCCTGATGTGTGGGGAGTGCAGGCTCGAGTTTAGTATGTATGAACTCGTGAGAATGAATGCTGCGCAATGGTATGTGCGGCTTGTATGTGTCTAGAAGGGAAGTGCTACTTCTGGACATTGATGTATGTGTGCAGTGAGGATAGTGGAGCGTGATTGGCTGGAGCTGGCTGGCATGCCAGGCTCCAGGAAGTCTGGATGGGTCTGCCCGGTGGTGAGTGTGAGATCAGCATGAGTGATGTGTGGGAGGAGTAGATCTGTGTCCTGGATGGGCTGGGTTTTTCCCCACACAATGCTGGCTCCGCCCCCCTGTGGTTTGTCTAATGACCCAAGCCTCCCCAGTGAATGAAAGGGGTGGTTGGGCCATCAAGGGTACTCCCAAGCCAGCTGCAACTGGTTTCCCCCCACCCTGCACCTCCTAACAAAGGAATTCTCTGTATAAATATGGGGCTGTGTCCCCACAGAAATTGTTCTACTTGTGGATCCTTGCCAGAGGGGGCTGTTGCTGCTGCTGGGGCCAGGAGGACCGCCACTTGGCTTGTCTCCCTGCCTGGAGACCCAGTGTGCTGGCTCTGGCCCTGCCTTGCCCCCCTGCCTGCCTCCAGACCCTGCTGGAGCCTTTGCTTTGCTCTTAGCGCTGGGGAGCGCTTATTTGCCCACTAGCGCTGTGGAGCGCTTTTCCTTTTACTCCTAGCGCTGATGAGCGCTTTATTTTCCCCCTAAGCGCTGGGTGCGCTTTATTTTGATTCTAGCGCTTTGGAGCGCTTTGCCAGGCCGAGCGAGTGCCTACCTCGCTTTCTATTTTTATTTGAGGCCGGTGCCCACCCGGCATTGCCCCGTTTCATTGAATTTGAGCGGCTGCCCACGCCGCATTTGCCCGGGGAATCACCGCCGCAGCCCGGAGGAAGCAGCACCCGCCTTCAGGCCCAGGCCGCGCTGGGATTGGCCCAGCCGGCCGAGCCCCTTCCGCGTCATCGCGGGGGAGGAGGAGATCGCCGGAAAGCAGGAAGCGGCCAGCGCGTGTCCCTGAGGCTCCCGTGAGAAGAGGAAGCCCCGCGCTACTGAAGAGGTGAGCCGGCAGTGCTTCCCGCCCCCCGCAGCACCAGTGAAGTCCCGGTGAGTGCGGGGGCGGGTTCTCATAATCCTTCGAGCGGCCCCGGTTGGCAGAGGGCCGCTCCAACGCCTGCCGCATTTCTTTACAGAGCCCCGAGAGGCTCTCAGCCCCGCATTTGTTGTCGAGCCGCCTGAGGCTCTGGGGGCAGTATCTGTGTCTGAGTCCCCCCGGGAGGGACTCCATCGTTGTGAAGGGACCAAGGGGTGATAGAGCGGCCCCACTTGGCAGCGGGTCGCTCCCCCTGGTGTCGGCCCATTTGATTTACGAGCCCCGAGGCTCGAGGGGGCATTTTAATTGTTTTAGAGCGCAGAAGCTCTACGTTGCCTATTTTGCTTAGCGAGCCCTGAGAGGCTCTAGGGGGACACAGGCAGTTAGTTGGTTGCAGCCCCGAGGCTCCCACGCTGTGTCTCCCCACCATTGTTCTTGAGCCCACCTGGCTCCAACGTTTGCCTACCTGCTATTCACAACTGTCCAGCACTTAGTGGACAGTTGCTACGTTTAGGCTTTTGTGTGCTGTGCTGCCTGCTCAGCCTTCCCTGACATTGAGACTCAGGGCATTCAGCCCCTTTCGAGGCCAGTTGGCCTGAGGGACCTTTCTAATGTTGTGCCATGTGCACCCTGCGCAATTTATGATTCACGTGCTAATTTGATTTCTGCGCAAATGTTCTACCTGCACCTCTGAATGTGTTTTAATGTTTCATGTGCAATTCTTGTTTGTTATTACCTTTGCTAAAAGTGACCTGCTTAGGTAATTCTTTGTTCTTTTATTCCCCTTTGCTAAAAGTGACCTGCTTAGAGGAATGTTTGTTTTTACCTTTGCTAAAAGTGACCTGCTTAGGTAATTCTTTATGTTTTTATCCCCTTTGCTAAAAGTGACCTGCTTAGAGGATTGTTTGTGTCATTACCTTTGCTAAAAGTGACCTGCTTAGGCAATGCCTTGTTCTTTTATTTCCCTTTGCTAAAAGTGACCTGCTTAGAGGAATGTTGATGTTTTATTGCCTTTGCTAAATGTTACTTGCCTAGGTGATTATTTTAGGTTTCCTTCCCTTTGCTAAATGTGACTTGCTTAGGTGATAGGTTTTCCTTCCATAGGTCCTGATGATAAGGTCCTAGCTCCCTGCGTGATTTCCCTACAGAGATTAGGGTGGCGTAGGAGGTGATAGGTTTTCCTTCCATAGGTCCTGCTGATAAGGTCCTAGCTCCCTGCGTGATTTCCCTACAGAGTTTAGGGTGGCGTAGGAGGTGATAGGTTTTCCTTCCATAGGTCCTGCTGATAAGGTCCTAGCTCCCTGCGTGATTTCCCTACAGTGGTTAGGGTGGCGTAGGAGGTATTTTCTCTTTACCAGTAGTTACTGGTTGTATGCTACATTCACTATTTCTGTGTTACAGTCATTGTATGTTTATGTGCTAAAGTGTTATACCTACAAGTATTATTTCTAACAAGTGCATACCCCTGACAGTGGTCCAGGTGGCCCTGTCCTGTACATAATCCCTTGTAAATCTTGCCCGTGCCTGTTGGCACATTGTAAAGTGTGTGTGTTGTCTAATGTGTTCTTATTATTATAATACAAAGGCTATTTTTGATATAACCTTGTGTGGAGTTTCCTTTGTGGTGGGCCTTTGGTTGTTGTCGCTGGGGTGCGCGCGCAAACGCTTTACACATCGCCTCCGAGATTAGCCTTGCTGCTCGCGCCACGTTACCTAGAGGGTGAGCGGGGGTTATCTTGGTGTGTGACTCCCTTGCCCTGACTTAGAAATGGTGATCCCTGACTGACCTTGGCGCAAGCCTTGGCCAGCCGGAGGTCCCGTTTCTAACATTGGTGGCTAGCGGTGCGGATTGGACTTGCGTTTGCGTTGTACCACAGTGGCGACAGGCCACACTTCAAAACTCTGCAATTTTAGATAACCACATTTTGGGGATTATTGTTTTTTAGGGAAGTTCAGTTTTGCTTCTCCTGAAAGGTGTCATTTGTATTTTGTCCAGTACCTTGTTCCCCGCCCTGCTCCCAGAGTTTGGTACCTGTGTCGCTAGTGGTCAGGTTGAGATAATCAGGGGTGGTAGAAACTGCCTTACCAGTCCGAGGGGAGGGTTGTGTGTGAATGAGTGTGTGTTACGCTGGACAGTGGAGTGCAAGTTCTGAGATAGGAATCTTGCTGAATTTTGTAATTGTGTACTCCTGTGTAAGCTCAGACCCCCAGGTTCCCTGTGTCAAACTCTTCTTGAGAACGTCCGCCAAAATGGAGCCTGTTTTTGATCTCTGTTGTCTTTTTAGGTACAGTAGGTCAGAGCTGGTCAGATTCTGTGAAGAGGGAGGCATGGAGGTGAGTGAGTTGGATACTCAGTCCCAGCTTAGGGACAGCCTGATCCAATGGCAAAAGGGTCAGTGGGATCTTGAGTACAGTGAGAGAGAGAGGGCCCGGGCCGCACGCCATGAGGGTGGTGAGTCTGTGGGGAGCCCTGAAGATTCTGATGAAGAATGTGAGTTGTATGATGATGACAGTGGATGGATGTCAGCAGATAGTGAGGACCCCATAGATAGGGAGTCCCTTGCTGGGTCCAGTGTCAGTACCAGCGCCCCATCCCTTTCCCTGTCCCCAGAGGAGTGGTTGGATAGGAAGGAAGAGAGGGCCTTGTTCAGGGAGAGTAGGTTATCCCCTGAGTGTAATTGTAATTGTCTGGATTCCCCAGGGAGGGTGGAGTCCAGTGGTGGCAGCTTTTTAAATATTAGTGTGGACAGTCCCACTCCCAGTTCCCCGAGTATGGTTCCTGTTTCCCCAGAGGAGGAGAATAGGTTGAGGTTTAGGAACCTTAGGAAACCGTCTCATCAGTCTTGGGTAGACTTTGAGGATGACTGTTGTGGAGCCCTGTGTGATTGGGTACGGGAGCCCACGAAATGTGATTGGGACATATTGTTCGATATGTTTATCAGAGAGCAGTTGCTCAGTTGTTGTGTGCCAGGGTTGCGCCAACACCTGTTGGAATATGGGTTGACTGATCCAGACACCCTCGCAGAGGAAGCCGAGCGTTGGGACAGTGCGAAAGGTTCTTTTGAGTCACTAGTGAGTGATTCCAACAATAGTGGGTCAGGTGTCTTCCAGCCCAGTGTGGTGGAGGAGGGTGAGAGTAGCCCAGCTAGGTCCTTGGTTAGTGAGAAGGGTGTAGGGGCTGACTGCCTGTCTCAGTGGAGCGGGAGTGAGTGTGTGACTGAGAGTCCCCAGATGCCCGAAGCCCTGTCACAGAGCCTGGATGGTTTCTTTAGGGAACACCAGGAAGGGAACCTAGACTTGCCTGTTAGTTCACTTGAGGGAGATCTCCTAGTGGGTAGAGGACCTGGAGCATCTGTAAGCGGAGCTTCCACGGCTCTAGAGTCTGGCAGTACCGCTCCATGAGGGAGAGTACAGAAGTCCAGTGAAAGGAGTGATTTGGGGATAGGATGTGAGTCCCCAGAAGTCCTGGAGTGCCAGGCATTGGTTCCACCGAAGGTTTTAGACCAGAGGTTGGATGGCCAGGTTCAGGACCCGCCTGACCTGAAGGGTGGGACTACTGTAATCAGTGTCCTGACCAGTTCTTTCTCCAGAAGTACCGCCCCGGTTGGGAGGGAGCAGGACTCTGGAAGGGGGTGCAGAGGGTGGGAGAGCCCACCTCTGACCCCGGTGCCACCTGAGGGGTTAAACCCTAGGTTGGGAGAATGTTGTTTAGAGGGGACCCCTCGCAGGAGGAGGAGGAACCCTAGGAGAAGAGGTAAGGGGAGGAGAGCCTTCCCTGAGACTCCTGGTCCGCCTGAGGTTGTAGACCCTAGGTTGGAGAACCAGTGGAAGTCTAGCCCTGTCTTGCAGACAGGAAGAGTGGAGCATGGCTATTATGTGCCAGGGGTTACTACCCCCCACTTTGTGAGTAGGCAGGATCCAGTGGTACCTGGATGGCCTAGGGCCTGGTCCTGGCCGAGGGCAGCTGGAGAGTATCAGTGGGGTACCCCAGTTAGTCCCTACAGTAGTTTTAGAAGGAACCCTAGGGGTTCACCGTGGCGTAAAACAGGAGGGTGTCCCTGCAGTTGTGGGCCCGCGTCCTTGTTTTATCGCCCCAAGCAGGGAAGCCCATCACGGTGGTGATCGGTCTGCCCTGCGTTTTGGCTGGAAGGGGGTCGTGTTAGACTTGGGCCTTAGGGCAGGTTCACCCCTAATCTTTTTGCCTTTATTTGTGACCCTGTGTAGTGACTTTTGGGTCTTGGCGCACTTTTTCCCTGTGTCCCAGAGTGAAAGTGCGTGCGTGTAGTATGGCTGGCCTGCCCTCCCATAGGAATGCATGGAGAATGTGTGTGTCCATGTTTTTTCCTGATGTGTGGGGAGTGCAGGCTCGAGTTTAGTATGTATGAACTCGTGAGAATGAATGCTGCGCAATGGTATGTGCGGCTTGTATGTGTCTAGAAGGGAAGTGCTACTTCTGGACATTGATGTATGTGTGCAGTGAGGATAGTGGAGCGTGATTGGCTGGAGCTGGCTGGCATGCCAGGCTCCAGGAAGTCTGGATGGGTCTGCCCGGTGGTGAGTGTGAGATCAGCATGAGTGATGTGTGGGAGGAGTAGATCTGTGTCCTGGATGGGCTGGGTTTTTCCCCACACAATGCTGGCTCCGCCCCCCTGTGGTTTGTCTAATGACCCAAGCCTCCCCAGTGAATGAAAGGGGTGGTTGGGCCATCAAGGGTACTCCCAAGCCAGCTGCAACTGGTTTCCCCCCACCCTGCACCTCCTAACAAAGGAATTCTCTGTATAAATATGGGGCTGTGTCCCCACAGAAATTGTTCTACTTGTGGATCCTTGCCAGAGGGGGCTGTTGCTGCTGCTGGGGCCAGGAGGACCGCCACTTGGCTTGTCTCCCTGCCTGGAGACCCAGTGTGCTGGCTCTGGCCCTGCCTTGCCCCCCTGCCTGCCTCCAGACCCTGCTGGAGCCTTTGCTTTGCTCTTAGCGCTGGGGAGCGCTTATTTGCCCACTAGCGCTGTGGAGCGCTTTTCCTTTTACTCCTAGCGCTGATGAGCGCTTTATTTTCCCCCTAAGCGCTGGGTGCGCTTTATTTTGATTCTAGCGCTTTGGAGCGCTTTGCCAGGCCGAGCGAGTGCCTACCTCGCTTTCTATTTTTATTTGAGGCCGGTGCCCACCCGGCATTGCCCCGTTTCATTGAATTTGAGCGGCTGCCCACGCCGCATTTGCCCGGGGAATCACCGCCGCAGCCCGGAGGAAGCAGCACCCGCCTTCAGGCCCAGGCCGCGCTGGGATTGGCCCAGCCGGCCGAGCCCCTTCCGCGTCATCGCGGGGGAGGAGGAGATCGCCGGAAAGCAGGAAGCGGCCAGCGCGTGTCCCCGAGGCTCCCGTGAGAAGAGGAAGCCCCGCGCTACTGAAGAGGTGAGCCGGCAGTGCTTCCCGCCCCCCGCAGCACCAGTGAAGTCCCGGTGAGTGCGGGGGCGGGTTCTCATAATCCTTCGAGCGGCCCCGGTTGGCAGAGGGCCGCTCCAACGCCTGCCGCATTTCTTTACAGAGCCCCGAGAGGCTCTCAGCCCCGCATTTGTTGTCGAGCCGCCTGAGGCTCTGGGGGCAGTATCTGTGTCTGAGTCCCCCCGGGAGGGACTCCATCGTTGTGAAGGGACCAAGGGGTGATAGAGCGGCCCCACTTGGCAGCGGGTCGCTCCCCCTGGTGTCGGCCCATTTGATTTACGAGCCCCGAGGCTCGAGGGGGCATTTTAATTGTTTTAGAGCGCAGAAGCTCTACGTTGCCTATTTTGCTTAGCGAGCCCTGAGAGGCTCTAGGGGGACACAGGCAGTTAGTTGGTTGCAGCCCCGAGGCTCCCACGCTGTGTCTCCCCACCATTGTTCTTGAGCCCACCTGGCTCCAACGTTTGCCTACCTGCTATTCACAACTGTCCAGCACTTAGTGGACAGTTGCTACGTTTAGGCTTTTGTGTGCTGTGCTGCCTGCGCAGCCTTCCCTGACATTGAGACTCAGGGCATTCAGCCCCTTTCGAGGCCAGTTGGCCTGAGGGACCTTTCTAATGTTGTGCAATGTGCACCCTGCGCAATTTATGATTCACGTGCTAATTTGATTTCTGCGCAAATGTTCTACCTGCACCTCTGAATGTGTTTTAATGTTTCATGTGCAATTCTTGTTTGTTATTACCTTTGCTAAAAGTGACCTGCTTAGGTAATTCTTTGTTCTTTTATTCCCCTTTGCTAAAAGTGACCTGCTTAGAGGAATGTTTGTTTTTACCTTTGCTAAAAGTGACCTGCTTAGGTAATTCTTTATGTTTTTATCCCCTTTGCTAAAAGTGACCTGCTTAGAGGATTGTTTGTGTCATTACCTTTGCTAAAAGTGACCTGCTTAGGTAATGCCTTGTTCTTTTATTTCCCTTTGCTAAAAGTGACCTGCTTAGAGGAATGTTGATGTTTTATTGCCTTTGCTAAATGTTACTTGCCTAGGTGATTATTTTAGGTTTCCTTCCCTTTGCTAAATGTGACTTGCTTAGGTGATAGGTTTTCCTTCCATAGGTCCTGATGATAAGGTCCTAGCTCCCTGCGTGATTTCCCTACAGAGATTAGGGTGGCGTAGGAGGTGATAGGTTTTCCTTCCATAGGTCCTGCTGATAAGGTCCTAGCTCCCTGCGTGATTTCCCTACAGAGTTTAGGGTGGCGTAGGAGGTGATAGGTTTTCCTTCCATAGGTCCTGCTGATAAGGTCCTAGCTCCCTGCGTGATTTCCCTACAGTGGTTAGGGTGGCGTAGGAGGTATTTTCTCTTTACCAGTAGTTACTGGTTGTATGCTACATTCACTATTTCTGTGTTACAGTCATTGTATGTTTATGTGCGGATGCCGAGTGACCCCAACTTGAGCCCTTAAAATGGGGTCCATTGTCAGTTTTTATTAGGGATGGCAGCCCATCGCAGATGTTTACTCTAGTAAGAGGCACACCTTGTGGAACGCCGTGGAGCGAGTCAGTTCAATCACCGGATATCTGGAAGTATCCTCCATCATAAGTAGTGTCATCCATCCGGGAAACTCCCAAAGTCCATGCTTACATTGGTCCATGGTGTTAGGCCCAATTCTCCTGCCATAACTGGACAGGACTCCACCACTTGCTATCTGGTATGGGTCACACATTCTCTTCTCGCTAACCAACTGCACTGTCCATCCCTGGACACCATCGCTTGCCCCTCAGTCTTGGTATCTGTCTTTGCTGCTCCTTGGTTTGTGAGCTCTATGTTTTGATCCCACAGCGTCTGGGACACTACGATGAGGCGTCATCTGGCAGCGGGCCACTCTCAGAAGCACTGAGTTTGTGTCGGTTCCTCTAGATCGGTGTCATGACCAGGTTTTCTGGTTGATCCCACGTCTTGGCATCTTCAAAGAATCTCTTCCATTGGTGCTATTTCATCGCCTGTATAGCTTCCTGTATGCAGACATCCATTCGCTCTTCTCGCTGTTTGGATCTCTTCCGGTATTGTTGCTTTTGGACATGCTCTCTGCACCACCAGTCTGACGAAGGATCCGCTTGTTTATCCTCTTTCCTCCTCTCCCGTTTGACGGTTCAGGGGCCATGGACAAATAATCTGTCTGCTGATTGATCCCCAGTCTGTAGATCACAGTGAAGTTTTAGTGCTGGAGTTGGAAGGCTCAATGTTCTATCCATGGCAAAGGGTGTTGAAATGTTTCAGCAAACAATGGTATAAGCGGCTTGTGATCCATCACTACTCGGAAGTCTCTCCCAAAAAGGTAGAGGTGGCGGAAACCCCATCAGATAGCCAAGGCTTCTCTCTATTTAGGCACAGCCGATTTTGGTATCCATTAACACCCGAAAGGGTACCCATTCTCTATGCCTTTGTTCTTTTTAATTGAGTCAAAGCACCCCCCAACCCCACTGGGCTGGCGTCCAGGATGAGCTCAGTGTTGTGTCTTGTGTTGAAGTTTTAAATTGTGGAATCCCTAAGGAGTGCGTTCTTTATCCGCAAGTGTGCCCTGTTTGCTTGTGTTGTCCAAGTCCTATCTAAGATGTCCTTTGTTAAGGTGCCTAGAGGTTCCAAAAGGGTGGCCAAGTTGGGCATGAACCACTGACAGTATGACTGTTTTAGGGGGGTGTGACGAGGATGCAGGGGCAGCCGGCCCGGAAGAACTGCCTGAATACCCAAGAACCATTGCTCGTATTCTTTGTACAACTTAATAAAAGCCTTCTCTATCATTTGAGCCTTATCCCATCCTTTGAAGGCGTGACAGGGGGGTCAACACAGAGTCTGTCTTTGGAGAAGACATAGCCAAAGAACTAAATGTATGCCTCAAAAAAGGAGCACGTCTGTCGGTGGAGGGTGAGTCCAAACTCTGTGAGCCTTTGCAGCATGACTCTTAGTTGGCGGTGGTAATCATCCAACGTGGTTGAGAAGATAAGGATATTGTCACTTATGTTTAGCACTCCTTAGAAGCCTGACAGAGTCTCTCTCTTTGCGTTTTGGAACACCTTGGCTGCCGAGGATATTCCAAAGTTTAAGGGCTGGTACAGTCTTAGTCCGAGCATGAGCTGGGCCTCAATCTTGGAACCCAAAAGTCCTCAAAAGGAAAATATTGTGTGATGGGCTGATCATCACCATTGGGACCCAGAGCCTCATCTGGAACAAACTATGTCATGGGCTGGTCATCACTCTTTGGACTGCGGTCCCTCACAGAGAGGGTAATATGTAATGGGCCTGCTGGGACCGAGAGTCCTCTAATGGAATGTTATATGTCATGTACTGATCCTCACTCTGTGGACCCTGAGTCCTCAGACGGACCGTAATGTGTAATGGTCTGGTCCTCAGTCTTTGGACTTAGAACCCTCAAAGTAAGTGTAAGGTATCATTATCTTGCCCCCACTCTTTGGACTCAGAATCCTCATAGGGAGCGTAATGTGTAGCGGACTGGTCCTCAGTCTGTGGACTTAGAGGGAGTGTAATGTCTGTTTCTCACTCTCTGGACTCTTAACCCTCAAAGTAAGCGCAATGTGCAATGTGTTATCGTCTGGTCCTCACTCTTTGGACTCAGAATCCTCATAGGGAGCGTAATGTGTAATGGGGTGGTACTCACTCTTGGGACCAGAGAGTCCTAAAAGGGAGCGTAATGTGTCATGGATGGGTACTCACCATCGTGACCCAGAGTTCTCAGATGTAGGCTTGTGTTGATGTCTTGCTGACCACCAAGATGGATTAGAGGGAAGGAAGACTTGATTAGTAGAAGGGAGGACGTCAAGGACACACCCACCAGCTA
Organism: Lissotriton helveticus; assembly: GCF_964261635.1. NCBI lineage: Eukaryota > Metazoa > Chordata > Amphibia > Caudata > Salamandridae > Lissotriton > Lissotriton helveticus. Next base: position 901,580,600 of record NC_136073.1, read on the forward strand.
ACACCCTGCTGCATGAATACGCTAACAGTGCTCTACTGGTAGTAAGTGGTGCTCCAGGTGAGGTTGTTACCAAACCCTACACCAACCTCGACTTGCCTTCTTCTTCCAGAGCAGCAGCAGGCCTGTCCCAACCAGACTCAGGGCTGTCAGGAGTCCGCAGGAGGTTTTCAGAAAGATGTGTAGACCTCTACGCCGGTTCCTTAAATACCCAGCGTCTGTAGAAAGAAAAGCAACGCAGGAGTTAGTAGCCCTCCTATCCTCTCGAGAAGCTTCAGGGCGCATCAAAGGATAGAAAGCAGCGGCTGGTCTTTGTTGTACTCAAGTCATGTAGACATCATTCTATGTGAAGGCCTCACTAGGACCTACAATCCAGAGAAAGGAAGCTACTCACCCTTCTGCTGGTTAATAATGACCTGCTTCACATTATCCATCAGAGTGCTGTCCACATATTACATAAGCTAGGTCACATACTATATTGCCATTGTTAAAAAAAGGACAATTCCTTCCTTACTCATGCTAACACTCCGAGTAGGGTGTACTCTTTGAGCTTGATAGAGAGGGGTACAGACCGCTATTACCTATCCCAAAACGTACACAAAGTCACACGCCACCACTGCGAACCATCAGTCCACCTAGAACCATAGACTCATTTCTAGGCCTGTCTTAACCCCTGCACTAGGATTACTTCCCCAGGTGCTGGTCTACCCAAAGCACTAAGGAGACATGCTCTGGTGTGCTCTGGTATGCTGTGGTATGCTGTGCCGTGCTGTGCTGTGGTGTGCTGTGGTGTGCTCTGGTGTGCTGTGGTGTGCTGTGGTGTGCTCTGGTGTGCTGTGGTGTGCTCTGGTGTGCAGTGGTGTGCTCTAGTGTGCTGTGGTATGCTCTGGTGTGCTCTGGTGTGCTGTGGTGTGCTCTGGTGTGCTGTGGTATGCTCTGGTGTGTTCTGGTGTGCTGTGGTGTGCTCTGGTGTGCTGTGGTGTGCTGTGGTGTGCTCTGGTGTGTTCTGGTGTGCTGTGGTTTGCTCTGGTGTGTTGTGGTGTGCTCTGGTGTGCTCTGGTGTGCTGTGGTGTGCTGTGCCGTGCTGTGCTGTGGTGTGCTCTGGTGTATTGTGGTGTGCTGTGGTGTGCTGTGGTGTGCTGTGGTGTGCTGTGGTGTGCTCTGGTGTGTTGTGGTGTGCTCTGGTGTGTTGTGGTGTGCTGTGGTGTGCTGTAGTGTGCTGTGGTGTGCTGTGGTGTGTTGTGGTGTGCTGTGGTGTGCTTTGGCGTGCTGTGGTGTGCTCTGGTGTGTTCTGGTGTGCTGTGGTGTGCTCTGGTGTGTTGTAGTGTGCTCTGGTGTGTTGTGGTGTGCTCTGGTGTGTTGTGGTGTGCTGTGGTGTGCTGGGTGTGCTGTGGTGTGCTCTGGTGTGCTGTGGTGTGCTGTTGTGTACTGTGGTGTACTCTGGTGTGCTCTGGTGTGTTGTGGTGTGCTCTGGTGTGTTGTGGTGTGCTGTGGTGTGCTCTGGTGTGTTGTAGTGTGCTCTGGTGTGTTGTGGTGTGCTCTGGTGTGTTGTGGTGTGCTGTGGTGTGCTGTGGTGTACTCTGGTGTGCTCTGGTGTGTTGTGGTGTGCTGTGGTGTGCTCTGGTGTGCTGTGGTGTGCTGTTGTGTGCTGTGGTGTACTCTGGTGTGCTCTGGTGGGTTGTGGTGTGCTCTGGTGTGTTGTGGTGTGCTGTGGTGTGCTCTGGTGTGTTGTGGTGTGCTGTGGTGTGCTGTTGTGTGCTGTGGTGTACTCTGGTGTGCTCTGGTGTGTTGTGGTGTGCTCTGGTGTGCTCTGGTGTGTTGTGGTGTGCTGTGGTGTGCTGTGGTGTGCTGTTGTGTACTCTGGTGTGCTCTGGTGTGTTGTGGTGTGCTCTGGTGTGTTGTGGTGTGCTGTGGTGTGCTGTAGTGTGCTGTGGTGTGCTGTGGTGTGTTGTGGTGTGCTGTGGTGTTCTTTGGCGTGCTGTGGTGTGCTCTGGTGTGTTCTGGTGTGCTGTGGTGTGCTCTGGTGTGTTGTAGTGTGCTCTGTTGTGTTGTGGTGTGCTCTGGTGTGTTGTGGTGTACTGTGGTGTGCTGGGTGTGCTGTGGTGTGCTCTGGTGTGCTGTGGTGTGCTGTTGTGTGCTGTGGTGTACTCTGGTGTGCTCTGGTGTGTTGTGGTGTGCTCTGGTGTGTTGTGGTGTGCTCTGGTGTGCTCTGGTGTGCTCTGGTGTGCTCTGGTGTGCTGTGGTGTGCTCTGGTGTGTTGTAGTGTGCTCTGGTGTGTTGTGGTGTGCTCTGGTGTGTTGTGGTGTGCTGTGGTGTGCTGTTGTGTACGCTGGTGTGCTCTGGTGTGTTGTGGTGTGCTCTGGTGTGTTGTGGTGTGCTGTGGTGTGCTCTGGTGTGCTGTGGTGTGCTCTGGTGTGCTGTGGTGTGCTGTTGTGTGCTCTGGTGTGCTCTGGTGTGTTGTGGTGTGCTCTGGTGTGTTGTGGTGTGCTGTGGTGTGCTCTGGTGTGTTGTGGTGTGCTGTGGTGTGCTGTTGTGTGCTGTACTCTGGTGTGCTCTGGTGTGTTGTGGTGTGCTCTGGTGTGCTCTGGTGTGTTGTGGTGTGCTGTGGTGTGCTGTGGTGTACTGTTGTGTGCTGTGGTGTACTCTGGTGTGCTCTGGTGTGTTGTGGTGTGCTCTGGTGTGTTGTGGTGTGCTCTGGTGTGTTGTGGTGTGCTGTGGTGTGCTGTGGTGTGCTGTTGTGTGCTGTGGTGTACTCTGGTGTGCTCTGGTGTGTTGTGGTGTGCTCTGGTGTGTTGTGGTGTGCTGTGGTGTGCTCTGGTTTGCTGTGGTGTGCTCTGGTGTGCTGTGGGTGCTGACTTTGGTGCTTGGAGACCTGGGTTCTAATGACTGCTTTCTCACTTGACCAAACAATTGTAGGATTCCAGACAAGTAATATTTAAGGTCCTGTAAATAATTTTCCCTGGCAAAGATTTGAGAAGTTCCTGATTTTTGCATTTCCCAAAGTTTCTTGGTATTTCTTTGCCTTAAGTCATTGAAGGATTTTCTATAATTTGCTAGATAAGCTTCAGCACACACAGGGATCATGTTCACAGTAACCAGACTTAGCCAAGGAGGAAAAATGCATTCAGACTTTTTCTGCAAACTTATTGTTTGGGGAACTTTTATATTCTCAACAGTATTGTAAATGGCAAGAACAGTAGTTGTTTTTTGTGAAGTTTATCTCATGCTAAACCATTTTTGTGTTAAACAAGGAAATAAAGTGCTATAAAGTGCTGTAAATGTTGCAGGGCATACAACTTCACAACCTTTGCAAAGTTGCTGAGTACATGTTAAATTTTTGTGGTGTCTGCTTTAGCTCCTCGTGTATAAAATTCAGTAATTAAAATGTGTAAATATACATAATGTATTGCAAAATTCAACTGTGCAGTCTGCTGCCCTGATTTCACTTGCATTAGACAACACACAGCATGTTATGTCTGAGCCCAAGATGCCCCAAACATGCGTCCTCGCTAAACACTGCTGCTTCGCGGCGCTATGGTGGTGCTACATCAAATACCTGAAAAAAGGAGCAAATTCATACCTCTATAACCCTAAAAGGAATCCAATTGTCTAAAAATACACAGTTAATGAAGGTTCCCTGACTAAAATCAGGAACACTGATAATATTTAGCAATGATTGGCCAAGTTATGCTGCATGTTTGACCTATGTATGTGGCAAAGGAAAAGCAAACATTGCGTCAAGGAAAAATGATTACATGGTTTACTATGCAATTTCTGGGCCTGATTCACAGAACTAACTTAAGACAAAATCCTAAACTTACTACCATTTTGGTATTCATAGAAGGCACTTACTCATTTTGGTATTCACAGTCTAATATTTTAGAGAAATATTAGAGTTCCTACCGTTCTCATTTTGGAGACCTGCAGTCCAGGCACTAATTCGGTTGAGTTTAGATTATGGCAACTCTCTCTATCGTGGAAGTCCCCAATATGTAACCCCGACGGCATACTCCGCTCCGCCAGCAGAGTTTGCGGAATTTTACCAACTCCGTGCTGCGCTGGAAACGCGAAGTGGGAGGCAAAACTCCTACTCCATGGCGGAGTGGAGTAGTGTGCCGCGGTGTCTCCTCGTTGCCGCTGTCCTCCTCCGACATAAAACGTAGCGGGTTGCGACCGGCGACAAAGAACAGGACGGCGGCAAAGAGGAGACACCGCGGCGATGAGAAGGGTGGCCCACAGACACAAGAAAGAAGGTGTTATTTTTTACCCTTTAAAAAAAAAATCTGTGGGACTGGGGGGAGCAGAGTCCATCAGAGCTTTTTTAAACTCCGTGGCACTCTGCGGAGTGCCACTCCCTGTACTGCGCCCAGGCTTACCAATATGTGGTCAGAAGATTGCAGGTGGTACAAAATGTGGCGGCTCACCTCCTGCTAAAGATTCCTGAACACAAGTCTGCATCAGGCTCGCTAGCCCCCTTCCCTGGCTACCTGTTCAACAGAGGATCCAGTTTATGGTTCTTTGTATGGCTCATCGATAAAGTGTCTGTCTTCAGAAGTGGAGTAATAAACCCTGTCTCCAGTTATACTGGCTCAATCCCTTCAGAGAATGGAAGAATAAACATCTCGGCCAGACTGGAGACAGGACTGTAAAATAGTCACTGGACAGATGCCATCTAGTGAGGTGGTATGATGCACACTTTACAACCTCTTGGACAGTGTGGGACCACATGGCGTGAGCGGTCACAGAAGAAGGAAGGCGGACAGGAGGTAGCGGCGAGGCTTTTAACCCCTTGGCTGTGGCGGCAATTCCGCCGCAGCGCTAGGGGGGAGGGGGGGTGTGCGGCGCTCACATGCTCGTGACGGAACCACTCCGTCGCGAGCCTCGGGTGGGCTGTGCTTGTGACGGAGCGGTTCCGTCACGGCCCCGCCCGCTCAATAGAACGGGCCGTGACGGAACTGCTCCGTCACCAGCACAGTCCACCCGAGACTCGTGACAGAGGGGTTCCGTCACGAGCATGGGAGGGGTTAAACCTAGATGGATGTTCTAAGACGTCTGTCTAGTCATAACGAAAACCTTGAGAAGTTTTATTTTATGTCTGCAGTTCCATAATGTTCAACCTCTCCTCAGTGCACCGTCGTCTTTCCCTTCTTACAGCAAACCATCACAGTGTAGCTACTTAGCGCGTGTGCATGCAGGCACCTCCATCACATACCTCCAGTCCCGCGGCAGCTAATTCTCATTGCAAGCTTCTGCCCCATTCACTGCCCCTGGTGGTTTCCTGCCATCCACCAAACCCCACTGTCCCTGGGGTAACACAGAGTGTACAGTGGCAGCAGCCACCCTTTCTGTTTTTCAAGAGGACAATCTATTAAGTGTCCTCTGTGAACCCACTGGTAACAGAGCTAACAGCCTCAAGAATCCACTGGTGAATATGGCCAGACAGCATGCTTCTTGCACTATTCACTATGGAGCCTTCATAACTGGTTACCTTGGCCCGGGCGAGAGCCCCCGTCTGCCACCATGCTTTCCAATGTATGTCTGTCTGTGCCTGTTTCTCCTCTATTGGGTATTCCTTGAATGCTGCATGATGTTGCCGGGGCGACTGAAGGTCCCTGATGTGCCAACGTTTCACCGAGACCAGGGGAACAAGGATTCTATAAGGTGGGCAGAGCATGGCCACAGATCAAGCCATTAATTCAGTCCTGAGGTTGAGGAATGACACCTCCTCAGGAGAGGCACCCAGCTGAGCAAGCACTAGCCCTGCTGGGCGAAGCGACAAGTCCACCGGAGCCAGCAGCATGTGGAGGTCTTTATTGCTGCACCTGCTACTCATCTGGCTTTTTTCATTTTTGTGCTGTGAAATCTATGGGCCCAGGTCCTGGGAGGAACCAGGGAGCCGTAACTCTCTGCTCTCACGCTGGCCCTACCTTCCCTTCATGTCTTCAAAAGCTATAAAGGGTAGATTAAGAAACCCTTCCCTACCCCCAAACCAACAAGGACCTGAACATTCCCAAACATCTGAGCCTATCCTCACTTCTAAAGAACCTCAAACGCACATGAGTTTGGATATCAACTCTATGGCAGGCACGGAAGAAGATGAAGTGGCTTTGGATAGGGGGAACTTCCTGCAGGACTCGGAGAATGAGTGTAAGGTACCACTGCCTGTTAAATCTTCTGCCAAAGGTAAAACAAGCAATAATGGATGTTAGTGACAGGCTGTGTCGCCCATATAGACAAGGAACTCACTCAGGGAGACTCAGACTTCGAAGCAGAAACTGACCAAGTCGATTGCTACTCATGGGAAGTATAGTTCTCATTCCGAATTTGGGTCTCAGAAAACTAGCAAGGACGGCCCAGACACACTTATTTGGGGCTATTTGGCATGGTCATAAGGCCCACATTTATATACTGAAAATTAAGTATTGACTTGATATAAAAGTGGGTGATTTCCTCTCCAAAGTTGGAAGGCTTATACCATTTGTCTTCTAAGATACGCATTCACAATTGTGGGTCGAATTTACATCAACTGACACCTTTGCTAGCCAAGATGGATTGAAGAATGGGGGACTTAAAAACTCGTCTGGCGGACACTGAGAAAATTGCAACAATGCAGCTCACCAAATTAAGCTACATGACTAGAAGATTAACTCCTTAAAGAGCTAGACAACTAATCTGAAGAATTGCCAATGTAGAGCCAATTTAAGCATTATAAGAATGCCTGAAGGTGCTGATGTATGTAAGATCGATTAGCTCAAGTCTTCCTCAAGTGGATGTAGTAGGACTTTGACAACACACTGCTAAGAGGCCCCTGCATTCCATGCCGATCACTGAAGGATAAAAAGTAAGCTGCACTATTTTTTGACTTTGCAAAACAATTTTACCACTTAGGGCAGCTTTTCCTGAAGACCGTTCAATCGCAGTGGCAGTTGCTCATTCTCTTTTCTTCAGATCACATTTTTGTAAGAACACACCATATGAGAGATGGCAGCTGAGCAAAATGATTTAACGACTCCAAGCGACTCATTGCGCAGTGCTATATTCGAAACCTGCAAAGCTAAAGAAGGCTTTTGCTTTTGATGAAAGCATTACAATAGAGCTCGATTAAACAGCTGAAATTGGTGCTCAATATTCTTCAAGACCTTGGCTACAGACAGTAATGGACTAAAATGCTAGCGATATGTTTACTAAGCCATCTCTCCACTCCACACCAAGGCACTCCACTCTAAGCCACTCTAATCCACTCTACTCTACGTCAATCCTCTCTACACCACTTCACTGTTCCCAACTTTACTCTACGTCATGCCACTCCACTCTACTCTGTTCAACCCTGCTGTACAACTTGGCTAAAAGACATTGATAACGCCAATAGCTCTTGTGTAGGCGAAAGCTATTGGCTTTGCTAATGCTTGTTATATATTTATTTATGTTTTGCTTAGAGTTTCCCACTTTAAAATTAATTTCTTATCTTTGTAGCTAGCTGAACTCTTTGCCCCCAGGGGAAGCCAGTGAAACGTCCCCACAGTCACAATGATTGATAGAGTATGTCTAATTTCTGGTGCATGTGATTTCCCGTTCTAGAGAGAGTGCGCATTGTGGATTGTCGTAATTGCATGCTATCCCATAAACTGCCCTCTATGGGCTAGATGTAGGTAACTCTAATTTACCGACTCATAAATACCGAATTTTACCGATTCGGTATTAATGAATCGGTAAATTAGAAGGAGGGAGATGTAGGTAATTTTTTATTTTGAATTACCGAATCTGTAACATTCGGTATTAACCGATTCGGTAAATACCGAATCGGTATTGCCCATTGATTCCTATGGGCCTTGAAGCCCATAGGAATCAATGGGCAATACGGAATCGGTAAATACCGAATCCTGCAAGGGTGCAGGGGGTGTCACTTTGACACCCTCTAGCACCCCAAGTACAGGCTTGTGTGACATGTAGCACACATACATGCCCTAAGGGCATGTCTGTGTGTCACATTGCACAGGTGTGCATGCACAGATGTGCATGCACACCTGAATTCAGTATTTTACCACCCAATAGGATTGGGTGGTAAAATACCGACTCTTAAGGGCCTGTGGCACTCTTAGGAGTGTCAGCTACATATGGATTTACCGAATCGGTAAATTTACAGAATCGGTAAAATATAGGCCCCCTACATCAGAAAACCCTAATACCGGTCGGTAACGGCCGAATTCGGCCGTTACCGACCGGTATTAGGGCTCCTACATCTGGCCCTATATTCCTAAAATTGTCATGAAAAACTGATCTTTACTTAAACGTCTGTTGCACACCGCTCTATTTTTCCATTTGAAAAGTCTCTGTCCTTTCTTTCCATCCATCCTCTTTGTGCCTTTTCTCTCTGAGCACAATCCCCTCTGAGTCACATGCATGTTTAACTTAATCTCCATTAAAGTATTTCTGCAAATTGCCCACAATTCATTTTAAAGATCACAACCTCTCCTTTTTTAGAAAGTGACACCAATGCAACCTCCCACTACCTTACCTCCTCCAGCTCATCTATGAACCCCACCTACATCTGCGTGAACTCTCACACCTCTCTGATGCATTAATGATCACCTTTAACCGCTATTAGTTTAATCTACCACGAAGAATCTGGAATGGCTGCATGCAAAGGTTTGCCTTGAGCACACAAGACTAATCCCAATAACTGATAGTAATCAATAACACTGGACTAACCACTAACCATGAGTTACGGAGCAGTGTCCTGCCCGGCGTAAAATGCTTCAACACCTCATCAGAGCTAAATTAATTAAATTGCATTTACTGTATCAAGTCTTAAAATGAATAAATAAATAGAGAAAAAAAGCTTGCTTGGGCCAACATGCCAACCGCTGGCTCAACTTCCATGAAGCCCCCACAATGATCACAGTGTGACTCCAACTCACATCTGAGGTGGATGAAGGTTCCGTCACCTCTGAACCTGGTACGGGTCCACTTTGGCGCTATGGCGATGCAGTAGTAGTGGCTTCCAGTCGAGTCAGCGTCCTTGACTGGTTGAAACGAGAAGCTGAGCGTGGAGAGGGTCAGATTTGCGTTATGTGATGCAAGTTGGCTGCGATTGTTGAATGGAACACCAATGACCAGGGTCTCATGTCCGGCCACGTCCACCCTGTAGATGCCCACTGCAATAGCGAAGTAATCCCGCGGCGCTAGGACTCTGCAAGTGACTGACACCGTTTCAGGGGCCAAGGCGACTTGAAGTTTTGGCGTCTGAGTCACATCGATCACTTCGCCTCTACCTAGAGAGGAGGACAAAACAGAGAGGGTTGGACCCTTGCTGCACACACTCACCAACCTCACGACTAGTCGCAGCACTAGCCCCAGCCCTGCGGCTGGGCCTCGCTAACCTGATGGACATGTATCCACCGGTGTGGGGGCAGCGTCCACTCTATCCTATGACAACCACACAGCATCCTTCACCTGTCTTCATGCCCCCCTTCCCTAAACATCTTGTTAGAAAAGAAAAATATGGCACCAGAAATAATGGAGAAGTCCCAGGTAAGTGTAAATGTCACGGTTAGTGTTAGAGTTTGGGTCAGGAAAAGATTTCAGTTAAGGTGAGAATTAGGTTACGGGCTAGTAGAGGGTTGGGGTAGGGGTACGAGCCAGGGAAAGATGGATGTACGGTTTTGAGGAAGGGTTAGGGCGAAGGTTAAAGTTAGGATTACAGTCAGGGTTAAAATAAGTGTTAAATTTAGGGTTTGGATTAAATTTAGGATTAAGATCACAGTAAGGGCACTAGTGGATTATGTTTAGGATTAAGGCTAGTGTTAGGATTACAGTCGTGGGTACGGTGTTGCGTTCAGAGTTAGAATTAAACCCAGAACTACAATTATAGTCAGGTCTAGAACAAATGTTAGGTTTAGGGTTAGAGTTAGGATTGCGATTACTATCAGGGAGGGTTACTTACAGTAGGTGTTAGGTTTAAGATTAGAATTATTGTTAGGATAAGGATTAAAGTCAGCAGAAGGTCAGATTTAGAATTAGGGATACCAATAAGCCTAGGGTTACAGTTACAGTTACAGTTACACTGAGTATTAGGTTCTGGGTTAGATTTTGTCTAGGTGAAACAGAGGATAAGCTTATTTTATTTGTTACAAAAAAAAGAAATCTTAGGTGTATGCTGGAATTCTTAAAAACAAGGTCTAACATTTGTTAACAAATCAGGTCACTGATAGTACCTCTGAAATTGTTCAGTCTAACATTAATAAATGAAGATTAGAATCAGTGTGAAAGTAAGCTTGTCCCTTAGTTATAATCTCTCCTCTTGGAGTTTGGAATTTTCTAGCTCTCCGCGTCCCTAAAAGTAGGAAAACCCCAGACCTCATTGTCTCTGTCCTGGTCAACTTCTTCTCCCCTCACCCCATCAAGATCGGCTGGTCCGATCGACACCTTGTGCCCTTCAGAATGAAACGTGAGCATGTGCTTCACTTACCCAGAATCAAAGTCCTTTGATTTACAATTGACCTCTTCAGAGCCTTAACTCAAAACACACTAGCAGCCCACTTGACTCCAAGCTATAGACGCACTTCGCCGATCACCAATGTTAAGTCTCATGTGAACGAATACCACAAGATCATCCAGACCATGGCAAACAAACCCACGCACTGGACACTCAAAAGCCAATCCCTCAAGCCAGCCATGCCTGGCCTGCCGTGGAACGCAGCCACGCAAAGTGCCAACTAAGGAAAAGTGATCGCCAATGGCCATTGGACAAAGTACCTTTACTACCGTTCCAGCTGTGATCAGAAAGAAGATAATACAAAGTCAATATCACTGACTTCCTTTTTTCTTTAAATCCAGAAACAGAAAGGCCCATACTGCTCTACAGCCCTATTTACAATAGTTAGCGATAATGGCAAAATCTACCATCACCAGGCCTTCCTTCTTCGCCACCACTGATGCTCCACACCGCAGGATAAAGTCTCGGCCACAAAGTTCCTTGCCTAACTCTTTGAAAATGGTGAACTGGCCTTACTCATCAAAAAGCCTAGCTTCGGTCCAGAACTCCTCATCAGAATTAATTCCTTATCCCACCCTCCCCGTTTGAATCAAAAACCATGAGAAATGTATACAAATCTGCCCATCAGAAAACCTGTTGGACCCCCATAAACCAGGCTTCTCCTTGGAAAGCAGCGTGATGACAAGACGCGGAAGATAACAGTGGACAATCTGCGCATGCAAGGGGTCTCCAGCCTTCATATCCGCCTTAACGTCTCTGTGGCTTTTGACACCCATGATCAGGGGTACGAGCTCATATCCTTGATACCCAAACTAGTTTTTGCGGCAAAGTTCTTCCCTGATCTACTTCGCCCCTGCCATACCTCGCAAGTCCTCATAAGCACTGGTGTCACCAGTGCCGAAACTGCCAGGATGGCTTTTTGTGTTCCAACGCGCCTGCCTGACTCATATTGTGTGTTTGTGAGGTGGAAGGGAAACATCCTTTACAACGCAACCATTACATCGCACTACACTTACAACACAGTCATTACATCGCAACATCCTTTACAATGCATGTCACTACAATGCAGGCATTACAACGCATACCATTACAACGCATAGCACTACATCGCATGTCACTACAACGCAGGCATTACAACGCATACCATTACAACGCATACCAGTACAATGCAATGTACCCCTACACTATCCAAAACGTACCCTACTGTTGCACCCCCTGGAGTTAGAATAGTAATTTTTACCCCTACACTATCCAAAACTTACTTTAAATGCAATATAATGGTATGCGTTGTAATGGTATGCGTTGTAAAGGTATAATGTGATGTAATGGAATGCGTTGTTAAGGTTGTTTCTAAAAATGCGATGTAGTGTCATGCGATGTAAAGGAGTGCGTTGTAAAGGATGTTGCGATGTAACAACTGCGTTGTAAAGGCATGTGTTGTAAATGTATGCGTTGCAAGGTCATACATTCGAGGTGGAAGGATGTCTGTGAGAGCGAAGGGATGTCTGAAAGAGAATGTGTGTCTGTGAGGTGGAAGGGGGTCTGTGAGGGCGAAGGGATGTCTGAAAGAGAATGTGATTCTGTGAGGTGGAAGGGGGTCTGTGAGGGCGAAGGGATATCTGAAAGAGAATGCATGTCTGTGAGGTGGAAGGATGTCCGTGAGGGTGAAGGAATGTCTGAAAGAGGATGAGTGTCTGTGAGGTAGAAAGGGTGTCTGTGAGGAGTGACAGCCCCCCTCCTGGGCACGCATGCTGCCCCCAGGCCCCTGGTCTGCCAGTGAAAGGAGAGGGTTGAGGGCACAGCACCTACCTCTGTACAGGAGGGCGAGCAGCAGGAGGCCAGAGAGTGGCCCTCTGGGGGCCATGGTCACCCCTGCCAGCCGGCTGGGGCCCGGGGTCTGGAGGCCAGGGCCTGCTGGGACCGCGCTGAGCAGCTGTCCGTCCCCGGGGTGGACAGGGTGCCCTCAGTCCACCCCAGCCCCCGCCCTGGAGCCCTGCTTGCTGTCTTACTTCCTGTTCTGAATCCAAACACTTCTCTTTTCTGTGTCGCCTTCTTCTGCTTTCCTCCCTGCCCGCCTCCACCGAGGGACAGTCAACACCAACGGTGGGTGTCTGTGGGGAGGAGAGGGAGGATGCTGAGGCTGGAAATACCCCAACAGGCCCAGGGGTGGCCATACAAAGAGAGGGGCTTTCAGCTTTTCTTAGTGCCAATATCGGCAACACACCCCACCGACAAACACAACAATCTCATAATAAAACACACAAGACACATTGGATGTTGGAGAAAACATTGCTGCAGGTTTATTTTGCAAATGAAATATGCCATCATGGTGGGTTAACTTACGGGCGATCCAAGGGCAGGCAGCAGTAACACCCCTAAGCTGCCCTGCCCACCTGAAGTGCCAAATTCCACCGTTGCCTAACCAATTGGTGCTAACCTTTTTGGGGGATCACCCCTTACATCTGTGGACCACCAGTCCACCCATTTACTCACGCCCCTTGAAGAGCCGGAGCGTATCCAGGCAAGCCCCCGGTTGCTCAGGTTTACAACCGCCCGAAGGACTAACGGGGCGCCATCGTTCCTCCGGGGTCCCGCCATAAGGACTTCCTGGGGTTGTTTGGCATTTGGCACATTCAGGTTTGTGCCCTCATGTGGCACTAAGGTGGCCGCCCTCCTATGAGGCCCCCTGCCTGGGCCGCAGGCAGCCTCATTGTTTGGGTCAGGTCCTTAAGATACTGCTTTAAGAAAGTTTAATTCATATTTTGCATCCGCCACAGGAGTATTTTAGTCTCAGTGTCAACTATTTGCCCTGAGATGTGTGAGTCCGCCTGCCTAAAGAGTGCCTCACGTGGCAGCGCATTGACAATTGAGTGACGTGTGCTTGCAATGGAGGCGCCTCTGTGCTCTTACAGGCCTTGCCACACTCTTGTTAAGTTGCACAAAGGATAATTGTGAACCTTAATGTGATTATGTCCTTAAATGAGATATTTCTCAAACATTGCATACCACAATGCTGCTGGCTGTGAACTAAAGGGGACTTTGCCCTGTTATGTTATGTGTATTTATAAGGCTTGTGTGTCGCCGGGGAGGGTGTCTTTGCGCCGTAAGAAGGGTCGAGCTGCCCTGACTGGGGCCTATTGGACGAGACAGCTTTTCAATTTCTTGCGAAACTGTAAGACTGAGCTGGTGGCTCTGATGTGTAGCCGCCGGGGGGTCGTTCCAAGCTTTGGGAGCCAGATAGGAAGGGTGCAGCCACCAATTCTGGCTCAGTGGATGCGGGGGACGTGGGCGAGCAGAAGGTGGGCCGAGCAGAGGTGGCTTGTGGGTGTCTGGAATCTGATGCAGTTGTTCAGCTATGCAGGGCCTTGTTTGTGCAGTGCTTAATAGGTGTGTGGCTGGAGTTTGAAGAGGACACTTTTGTATGTGTAGGGAGCCAGTGGAGGTCTTGATGTGTTTGGATATTAGTGTGGAGTGCGAGATTGTGAGTGTGGATATGCACGCTACACTTGCATGAGTGCATCCCTAGAGAGGGTGTCTGGTCTTTCTCTGGTGCTCTGGTGCTGCAGCTGGTGTTCCTGGAGGTGTTTACAAGTCCTTCTTCTCTCTCTAAAGCTCCACCTGTGTGAGTGCATCCCTAGAGAGGGTGTCAGGTCTTTCTCTGGTGCTCTGGTGCTGCAGCTGGTGTTCCTGGAGGTGTTTACAAGTCCTTCTTCTCTCTCTAAAGCTCCACCTGTGTGAGTGCATCCCTAGAGAGGGTGTTAGGACTTTCTCTGGTGCTGCAGCTGGTGTTCCTGGAGGTGTTTACAAGTCCTTCTTCTCTCTCTAAAGCTCCACCTGTGTGAGTGCATCCTTAGAGAGGGTGTCTGGTCTTTCTCTGGTGCTGCAGCTGGTGTTCCTGGAGGTGTTTACAAGTCCTTCTTCTCTCTCTAAAGCTCCACCTGTGTGAGTGCATCCCTAGAGAGGGTGTTAGGTCTTTCTCTGGTGCTGCAGCTGGTGTCCCTCGAGGTGTTTACAAGTCCTTCTTCTCTCTCTAAAGCTCCCCCTGTGTGAGTGAGTCCCTAGAGAGGGTGTTAGATCTTTCTCTGGTGCTGCAGCTGGTGTCCCTCGAGGTGTTTACAAGTCCTTCTTCTCTCTCTAAAGCTCCACCTGTGTGAGTGCATCCCTAGAGAGGGTGTTAGGACTTTCTCTGGTGCTGCAGCCGGTGCCCCTCGAGGTGTTTACAAGTCCTTCTTCTCTCTCTAAAGCTCCACCTGTGTGAGTGCGTCCCTATAGAGGGTGTTAGGTCTTTCTCTGGTGCTGCAGCTGGTGTCCCCCGAGTGTCTGCCTGGCTGACACTGCAGCCATGACTGAGTCAGGCAGCAGGGGCTTCTGTCCTGGAGAGCTGAAGGGGCCCCTTTCACTTCACATTGTCACCACAGGCAGTGCAAAGGGAGCTCCTCTGTTAGACCTGGCATCTTTTGGCGTGTTTCCCCTGTCTTTTTGCCTTCCCAGTTTTGACTCTGTTTTTGCTGGTTTAGTGTCTTTGCGCACTTTCTCACTGCTGTTCAGTGTTAAAGTGCAAGTGCTCCTGTTGTAAACTTTATTATGGATTGATGTTTCCATGATTGGCATATTTGATTTACTGGTAAGTTCCTAGTACAGTGCACTGAGAGTGCCAGGGCCTGTAAATCAAATGCTACTAGTGGGCCTGCAGCACTGATTGTGCCACAAGTAGCCCTGCACAGATAACTTAAACCTGCCACTGCTGAGTGTGCGAGCAGTTTTTAACTGCTATGTTGACCTGGCAAATGTCCCCACTTGCCAGGTCCTAATCTTCCCTTTTTTCATGTAAGTCACCCCTAAGATAGGCCCAAGGTACCCCTGTGGGCAGGGTACTGTGTATGTTAAAGGTAGGGCATGTACTGGTGTGTGTGGCATGTCCTGGTAGTAAATTAAAGTGCATTTCATTTTTCCCTATGGAAAGGCTATCAGTCCCATAGGATAGAATGGGAGTTTTACATATAATATCATATAAGCATAACTTCCCATTGGGACAAGATAGGGAAATGGAGTTTAGTATGCCTGGACTCAGAATGTAAAAATGCATCTTTTAGTAAAGATCATATTTATGGTCTGTGTTTGAAAATACCACTTTTAGAAAGTAGGTATTTTCTTGCTTAGCCATTCTGTGTACCTCTGCTGGTTTTGTGGATTGACTGTCCAGCTTTGGAGTGATAGGGGCTGGGAATGTGCATTTTCTTCAGACAGCCATGCGGGGGGGGGGGGTCGGCGTGTGTCCCGCCTTTCCTGGATGCATCATGGCTGGGCTGAATAGACCTGGGCTGCATTTAAAGTAGTGGGAGGAGATTTCCTTGCACCTGAAAGGGCCTTTTCTGCTGTAGACAATGCTGTCTCCCCCTCCTGCAGGGAAGTTGGGCCAGAGAGGACAGAACTGGTTTGGACTAAGCACAGACACTCTATGCCTGAGAGAACAAAGGAATTTTGAGTATAAATATGGGGTCCAGACCCCAGAACTTTAGAACTCACTGGAATCACGGAACCTGCCATGAAGAAGACCTGGAAGAGCGGCAAGGAGGAGTGCTGCCCCCTTCCTGTGTCGTTGCGTCGTTGGGTTGGCATGCAGTTGCTGCTTCTGCTTTGGGCTTGAAAGGACTGAACTGAACTTTCTTTACTTGTGCTGAGTATCTCCAAGGGATTGAAATGGATCTTGCCTCCTGTTCTGAAGTCTCAGGGACTGCAGAGACTTCACCACTCTCTGGGTACCGCTTCTGGAACAGCTGTTTCAGTTGCTACAGAGAAGGGAAAAGCAACCGAATCTGTCACCGACTCTGTCGCCGGCTCCGTGATCATAGAAAAAGTTTTTTTGTTAGTCAGCTTATGTAATTGGGAATGGCATTCTCAACAAGAGAAAGGGCCTTCAAGGGTGGTTATTCGATGTTGGGTGTGGCAATGTAAATAGGTGAGAGAATTCTTAACACAATTTCCAATTTTTAACCTTTCCTCTGACGAATAGATGATTTTGGTATAATTTCTTCTTCCTGAGGGGCATGATGCAGGGGTTCTGGGTTCTGGCTCCTGACGATGGCCTGTTGCGGACGGGTGCAGACGGTCTTGCCTTTGGCGTGCCAAAAGGCTCGCCTGCTGCACGTGTCCACTGCGCGTCAGCGCCGCCATCTCCTAAATATAGGAAGTGATGTGAGGCAGCTAGTCCACTAGCCCCCAAGGTCCTGGAAGTGAGGGAATTTCACCCGCTCTCTCCACAACAATCGGAAAAGTCAGTGGTGGACTGGTGAGCGAGGAGAGGAGGGCAACCAACAAAAAAAATGCTGTAATGAAGGTCAAAATAGTTTTAAAATAGTATGTTTAAAATTAAATTAAATGAAAGCAGTCACTCGCAGAGGTAGCTCCGCTGCCACTTGCCGGCATTAATGATCGCTGTGGGTGATTAACCAACCTACACTAGGCAGGGCGTGGCACACACATACTCACAGCGCCAGGATACCCTTGCGGGTGATTAACCAACCAACCAACCAACCATAGGCAGGGCTAGGAACACACGCCTGCTCAGCACCAGGGTAAAAGCATGGCTTATAGTTCGATTTACAAATACACATAATATAACTAAGCACGGAGTATGTATTCATTGTAAATTGAGCAGGCCTGCCCCGTTCATCATCTGTATGGTGATTGGTCCCTCACAATCCTCTGCACACTGATTGGTCCCTCAGTTGCAGATGTAATACTGGACCAAGTGTGGAGTGTCGCAGAGATTCACTAAAACACAGTCGGTTCCATCTTCCTTCATGCTCTGTAACATCCCTCACAGCTTCCAAGAGCATGAGTGCCTCAAACTCTGAGGCGGGCCGTGGCCCACATAGGGGGCCCCCTTCAGAGGGTGGCCATTTAGTGCCACATTTGGCACAACTCAACCGGTCTAGTGGTTAGACCATCGGGATCCTGCGCTTTGCCTGAGTCATTTTCGGTGCACGAGTGGGCAGGGGGCAAGGTGTATATACCTTCCCCGCCCATCCGGTGTTCCTTTTGCGACGAGGTCCACACTCTGTCACCCTCCCTACCGCTTACCCGGCGTGTCGGCTGGATGGGTGGCTATGGTAGAAAGGCTGTTAACTTGTTATTTTGTGTTGCAAACGGAGTTACAGGGTGATCCAGAGGCTGAATGGTACATAGGGCTACCCTCTTCAGGAGCACAAGAAGGGTGCTAATGCCAAATAACCCCAGGAATCCTTACGGCAAGACCCTGGAGGATCGACAGCGCCCCGTTAGTCCTTCGGGAGGTTGTAAACCTGAACAACCGGGGGCTTGCCTGGATACACTCTGCTCCCTGAAGGGGCATTAGTAAATGGGTGGACTGGTAGTCCACAGGATGTATGGGGTAATCCCCCAAAATGGTGAGCACCGATTGGTTATGCCACGGTGCAATTTGGCTCATGAGGTGGGCAGGGCTGCTTAGGGGAGTAACTGCTGCCTGCTTTGGAACACCTGTGATTTGACCCACCATGTTGGAATATTTCTTGTTAGAAAAAAACCTGCAGCAATATTTTCTCCAACAATTATTGTGTCCTGTGTGTTTCTTTATGATGAGATAGCTATGTTTTGCTGGTTGTGTGAGTTGCTGACATTGGCACTATGCAGGTAGAGAGTCTCTCGCTGCAGTTTACTGCTCATTGCTAATTTTTGACTGGGGTACAGATCATATTTCCCTTAAGGGTGCCTGGAATGGAAACCTTTTCCTTAAATTAAGCCCTGACAGGTTGATCACTTCCACAGCCTCCGTTCAGATCCCACCTCGTCCTAAATGCCTCGTGTATGCTGTGACTTAGAGTTCAGTCACGTGACTCCCCCCACTCCCCCACACTTCTAATACATAATATAAGCTGTATTTGTAAAGCACATGTTCACCCAGAACGTTATGCATACCCAACTCAATGTTGCTCATTTTATTGACCTCAGAAGGATGAAAGGCTGAGTGAAGCTGCAGCGATTTGAACCCTTGACCATGAGGTCTAACACACACCCCTGCAGTGGGTGCATTAGTCCACTGAGCCACCAGACCCGACTACTAAGACACCCACAAGGCTTTTTACAGCGCTATGCAGCTGTGGCAACCTTCATTAATGCCTGGAGTGACTTCCGGCCTGCACAGGACGTCTCTCAGACAGGCGGGTGTGATAAGAGCCGTCCTCAGCTCCCTGCCCACACACGGACGCGCCTGCAGTGACAAGGGGCCCCAGGTATGGCGCTGTGGCAGAGCACTAAGGGCCAGATGTAGGTAGGAAATATTTACCGATTCTTATTTACCGAATTTTACCGATTCGGTAAATAAGAATCGGTAAATAAGAAGGGGGGAGATGTAGGAACATCCAGATGTTCCTTTTACCGATTCGGTAAAAATCGGTATTTACCGATTCGGTAAATACCGACCGGTAATGCCCATTCATTCCTATGGGCTTTGAAGCCCATAGGAATGAATGGCCATTACCGGTCGGTATTTACCGAATCGGTAAATACCGATTTTGACAAGGGTGCAGGGGGTGTCACTTTGACACCCTCTAGCACCCCCAAAAAAGGTTCGGGTGCCATGTGGCAGGCATACTTGCCCTAAGGGCAGGTCTGCCTGTCATATGGCACAGGTGTGCATGCACACATGTGCATGCACACCGGAATCGGTATTTTACCATCAAATTCAATTTGATGGTAAAATACCGATTTTGTAGGCCTTGTGGGACTCAGAAGAGTCCCACCTACATATCAATTTCACCGATTCTGTAAATATACCGGTCGGTAAATTTACCGACCTGTATATTTACCGAATCGGTAAAAATACCGATCGGTAAATTTACCGAACTGTAAATTTACAGATTCTGTCAACATATGCCCCCTACATATCAATTGCCATTTACCGGTCGGTAACGGCCGAATTCGGCCGTTACCGACCGGTATTTCGCTACCTACATCTGGCCCTAAATGTGTAGTAGACCTTTGTACTCTCTACCATTCCTATGTGACTCTTAGAGTTTATCCATTTGTATCTCTTCTTTGAGTGACTTTACAACTTGTACATTTGCAATTTTTTTCTGTTTGTATCTTTTGTGTAACTCATGTAATTCTAAGTCCTTAGGTATCGCAACTGGTTCTTTTGTAAAGCGCTCTGACACCTTCGGGTAATGTTCGCGCTATATAAATTCGCATTAAATAAATAAATAAAAATAAATAAACTAGTGTGTCTGGCTGCTCCCCTGGCTCCACAGGGACCCTCCTGAGGCTTCAGAAGATAGGCAACAAACTCCCTTCAGACTTCAATCCATGCCATAATCTGACCGACCGCTAGATGTCACTGCTCCACTAAAGTTTGTCTGCTTGTGGACTAATGTCTGTCTACTCCCTCACTCCTTGTTCTGCCTATAGCAGACATTACTGAAGTGTTAATGTATGTACACCCACCTTTGTGCAAACAGCGGACAAGCAGACCCCGGAAGCAAACAATGTTTGTCTGTATTATTCCTGCCCTATTTACACTCAGTCTTGAACTAACGGGGAACAAAGCCTATCCTGTGAGCACTTTTATTATATTATATGACGGATTAGTACACTCTCTTAATCTTGTAAGAATGATTTTTCTGTGCGAGGGATAACTTTGGGCTAACTTGTAGATGCGCCCACATTCTGCATTTAAAGACTGCTGGTTACGGTGACGTCAGATTGTTTGCCCAGGATCACACAGTGCTGTCTAGAGTGGAATGTCCCATCCCGGGTGTTCAGGATACTCTGGTGGAGATTTACTAAGATTTTACACCGTGTTTGCGTCAAATCAGCAAATAATCTTTTATTTCCTATTAACTTACCAACAGTAAACTTGTTTAACGCTGGAAATAATGTGAAAGTAACGCAAAGCATCGCTGCGCTGCTTTGCGTTACTTAGCGCCACAGGTGCATACCATGGGCAGAGCATGGGCGTTTCCCTGCAATCAGCCAAGGTTTCTGACTAAACACAATTTACTAAATAAAGTAGACCGGGGTTAGCATCAGAAAACAGTTCTCCCTTCAACCAGGAGCTATGAAGTAGAAATTCTTTTTTTCTCCTTTATTTTCCGTCTTCGCATGTGGGCTGCCCTGAGCAGCAAACCTACAAAGTGGGAAAATGTTTAAAATTAGTCTAAGCATAATATTTTGTACAGGAAGAGTATCCTTCCAGTACTAAACCTATGCCAGACTCGCGGAGACACCCTTGTCCCTTGGCGCAAAGGGGTGTCCGTGGCGCACTGCAGCGAACTTCAGCGCCATCGCTAGGGAGAGTGGAGGAGAGAGTTGTGTTGCCTGTTCGGTGCAGGTGCGAGGAATGCCGCAGGGCATGATATGCAGGTGCATGGAATGTTGGGGGGCTGACATGTTGGGGTTCTTAGGCTCAAGGAGGTCGTTGGAGGACAGAGAGCCCAGCAGACCTGTTTCCTGTACCTGCAGCGTATTAAAGGTTTCTGCTTCATTTGGGGCCACGCGTAATATCTATATATTTCACCAGCACAAGCTGGCAAAGAACAGATTCAAATATTTACAAGAAACTTGAAGACCGTACGAATTCTCAGCGAAGTATATTCAAAGCGGGACAGATATATATATATATATTTTATTTTTTTATTTTTAAGTGCAACGCGACTCCGTGTACAAGATACTGACCGGAGTACAGGATGCTTCACAGTGGGAAGTCGGCGAGGCCTGTACTACACGATCAGGAAACAGTTGAAGGCACGTATATAATTTTTATTTTGTGTGAGGCTTCTCATTAAATTAACTTTCCTTTGAGTACACGGTGGGAGAATATTTTTGACAAAGTCATACTCTTGAACTGTGTACAACTGTCGGATATGGTTTCAGATCTGCACATCTATATGGCAATTCTCCGTATTAAAGAATCATTTCATAACCTCTTATTGCCAAAGGGTGCTCCCATGGTGCTGCAATACCCACCCACCTTGAGTATAAGCCCACTAGAACTGTGCAATGCAGTCTTGAACAAAAGGTTCAACATATGCACCAAATCACACCAAAACACTGTCACTTTTATCCCCAATCAGTAGTTCAGCGAAGAAAAAAACAGTTTTTGAAGTCCCGTTGGCAAATTTCCAATAAATGATCCATAGGAGGTGAAGTCTCAGGTCACACTGTTTCATTCCAATCATGGACACAACCACAGCAGCCAACGTGCGTTTCGTCCTCCTGGACTTTCTCAAGGCTCCTCTCAATATTCAACAAGCATTGAAAATGCAATAGGTCTCGCAATAGAAGAGTTTGACATTTTTCGTTTTGCATATAGATGAGTGGCGTTGCGTGGATGAGTGGCGTTGCGTGGATGAGTGGCGTTGCGTGGGTGAGTGGCGTTGCGTGGGTGAGTGGCGTTGCGTGGGTGAGTGGCGTTGCGTGGGTGAGCGGCGTTGCGTGGATGAGCGGCATTGCGTGGATGAGCGGCGTTGCGTGGATGAGCGGCGTTGCGTGGCTGAGCGGCGTTGCGTGGGTGAGCGGCGTTGCGTGGGTGAGCGGCGTTTGCCTGGGTGAGCGGCGTTGCGTGGGTGTGTGGCGTTGCGTGTGTGTGTGGCGTTGCGTGTGTGTGTGGCGTTGCGTGTGTGTGTGGCGTTGCGTGTGTGTGTGGCGTTGCGTGTGTGTGTGGCGTTGCGTGGGTGAGTGGCGTTGCGTGGGTGAGTGGCGTTGCGTGGGTGAGTGGCGTTGCGTGGGTGAGTGGCGTTGCGTGGGTGAGTGGCGTTGCGTGGGTGAGTGGCGTTGCGTGTGTGAGTGGCGTTGCGTGTGTGAGTGGCGTTGCGTGTGTGAGTGGCGTTGCGTGTGTGTGTGGCGTTGCGTGTGTGTGTGGCGTTGCGTGGGTGAGTGGCGTTGCGTGGGTGAGTGGCGTTGCGTGGGTGAGTGGCGTTGCGTGGGTGAGTGGCGTTGCGTGGGTGAGTGGCGTTGCGTGGGTGAGTGGCGTTGCGTGGGTGAGTGGCGTTGCGTGGTTGAGTGGCGTTGCGTGTGTGAGTGGCGTTGCATGTGTGAGTGGCGTTGCATGTGTGAGTGGCGTTGCATGTGTGAGTGGCGTTGCATGTGTGAGTGGCGTTGCATGTGTGAGTGGCGTTGCATGTGTGAGTGGCGTTGCATGTGTGAGTGGCGTTGCATGTGTGAGTGGCGTTGCATGTGTGAGTGGCGTTGCGTGTGTGTGTGGCGTTGCGTGTGTGAGTGGCGTTGCGTGTGTGAGTGGCGTTGCGTGTGTGAGTGGCGTTGCGTGTGTGAGTGGCGTTGCGTGTGTGAGTGGCGTTGCGTGTGTGAGTGGCGTTGCGTGTGTGAGTGGCGTTGCGTGTGTGAGTGGCGTTGCGTGGCTGAGTGGCGTTGCGTGGCTGAGTGGCGTTGCGTGGCTGAGTGGCGTTGCGTGGCTGAGTGGCGTTGCGTGGCTGAGTGGCGTTGCGTGGTTGAGTGGCGTTGCGTGGTTGAGTGGCGTTGCGTGTGTGAGTGGCGTTGCATGTGTGAGTGGCGTTGCATGTGTGAGTGGCGTTGCATGTGTGAGTGGCGTTGCATGTGTGTGTGGCGTTGCATGTGTGTGTGGCGTTGCATGTGTGTGTGGCGTTGCGTGTGTGTGGCGTTGCGTGTGTGGCGTTGCATGTGTGAGTGGCGTTGCGTGTGTGAGTGGCGTTGCGTGTGTGAGTGGCGTTGCGTGTGTGAGTGGCGTTGCGTGTGTGAGTGGCGTTGCGTGTGTGAGTGGCGTTGCGTGTGTGAGTGGTGTTGCGTGGGTGAGTGGCGTTGCGTGGGTGAGTGGCGTTGCGTGGGTGAGTGGCGTTGCGTGGGTGAGTGGCGTTGCATGGGTGAGTGGCGTTGCGTGGGTGAGTGAATGGTTAGCTGTTGCTTATGCGACGTATAGCACTTAATACTAAAGTAGGCAGACCTTCTTAGCCTTTGTGAGAATAATAGCAAAATAAAAATAAAAACCAGATCAAGTCAAGGACGCAAACGGCACCATGCTATTGTTTATTTACTCAGATGATTTGCATAAAAATGTAACTTGTGAGCACGTTTCTCTAACTCTCCAATAATCCCATTACAACACTTTGTACAAATGAGATTGGGACTCATCCTTCCGAAGTCGAGAAAAATGTGCAACGCTGTGTTGAAGTTAATTTTTTTAATTAACAAAATGCAAATAATGTGGAGAGATTTCAAGTGATTCAGGAATGGGCGCCCTTGTAAAGAGAAAGTACGGCCGGCCTGGGCAGTGATAGGGGAGGAGGGAGGAGAAATGCGAGTCACGGCAGCAGCAGCCTTTGATGTGCCTGCCGGCCGTGAATAATTAGGGGGTGAGAAATGCGCTCGGAGGGCTGCCTTTGATGTGGTAATGCGAGGCAGGCAGGCAGGCGGCTGGTGGCATTGTGCACGCGCTTTTTAGGGCTTGCGCAAGGGCAATGACCTAAAAAGCACATGCACTTGAAGGAATCGCCAGTGGAATCGCCAGTGGTGGATAAACACTGGATAAGCCCCTATAGAGCTTCGCCAGCTATGCGCTGAAGCGCATCAGCAGGCGAGCCCTAAAAAGGCAGTCCTTCTTAATGTGTAACAAAAATAGTTCCAAGGAAAATTATCTCGCTGAGTAAATTCTGTATGTGAGTCTCTTAAAAAGCCAATTGCTCTTTGAGACGGGGTAGACTTAATCAAATTCGTTTACAATTGAGTGTTGTTCAAGTTCCACGGACCACGTATTGTCCACACAACGACTCTATCCACCTACTAAGCGCGTCCACCGTGATAAGTTAGCACATGTGTATCCATCTCCAGAGCCTCACTCGGATTCCCGAACTGCCTCTGTCATTTCGGGAGTCCAGGTGAGGCTCTGGAATCAAAGAAGCTTACAGCTTTTATCACCCCGTTCGATGTTACCAGTTTAAATGCATGCCTTTCGGTTTAGCATCCGCCACTGCAATCTTCCAGAGACTGGATCTTTCTTGTTCTAGTTCTTGATGTGTAACTTATCCTGTAAAGCGCTCTGATACTCTTGGGTCCAGTAGTGCTATATAAAACCTTTTAAATAAATAAATGAATAAATAATGCATAAACTATTTGGGAAGGAGGGGGAGTATTGTTAATATCCTGGTGTTTGGGGTGGGTTTGTTGAGAGATTGAGAAGAGATTTGAGTGTTCTACAGGTTGTGGGTTTGACAGTAGGGATTACTAAGTGTACATTTGCAGAAAAGGGTGTAACTTATTTGGGTCATGTGGTCAGTGAAGAAGGTGTCAGACCCAAACCCTCGCTAGTAAATGAAATGGTGGAGCTCTCTGCCACAACCAGCAAGGAAGAGGTAAGATCATTTCTAGGAATGGTGGAATAATGTGCCAAGTTCATAGACAATTTTGCGGAAAAAGTGTATAATATTTGGCAACTGCTTAGGAAAAATGAAAAGTTTGAATGGTGTCCATTGTGTGATGAGTAGTTGAGAAGGACCAGAAGAGACTTGGAGAAGGCGCCTGCTTTAGGCAACTTTGAATGCGGGTAGGATTCTTGGATTACTACTGACGCGAGTAACAAGGGGCTGAGAGCGGTGCTGTTCGAAAGGGATGGAAGAGGGCCAGAAAGGATCATTTTGTTTGCCTCTAGATCCCTGTCACCACCGGAGGAAAAACGTCCCTTTAATAGAATGAGGAGCATTGGCTTGCGCCTGGGCTTTAGAACATTTTCAAGCATTTGTATGGGGCAAACCAGTCACAGTCCATTGTGATCATAAATAAGGCTCCCGGTTTTCCATTTTTACAGATTTTTACAGATAATTACAGACAGAAAACAAAGCGTTTCCTGTCTGTATCTATTTTTAAAGGTGGAAAATGCAGAAAAGTGTGCTTCTTGTTGTTGACTATCCATAAAAAGGTAAAAATACATTGAGATTTCAGTAAATGCGGGTATATGGTAACATATATTTGTATTATAATGCTCATATTTACCTGAAGGTGTAGTGTTTTGCTATATTTGGCTGCTTAATGTGCTAAAACGCAACAGGCAGCAAAGTATGAGTGCGTGTTTAAAAGTTAAATAAATGTGGAAATATACCATTTTATGACTCCATATATCCGCAAAACACAAAATAAATATGGATAAATACCAATAAGATGGGCAAAAAATAAATATGGATAAATACAGATGGAAATGTTAAGAAAATAAATACCATAAAACCGGGAGCCCTATTCATAAACTATTGGTAAAACTTTTGCCTACGGAAGGGTGTGCGTCTGCCTCAGCAAGGATTGCTAGATTGTCTATGCGCATGAAAGACTTTGTGTATAAAATGGTGCACATGCCCGGCAGAGAGAATGTAATTGCGGACTGTTTCTCAAGGATGCCAGCTCCTTTAGATGAATGTGTGGATGACCCGTGGAGTGATTGTAAGGTAGCGCTGGTACATGACTCGGGATCCCTGGCCATACAAAGGGGCAGTGGGAGGCTGAAAAGTAAAAGGACAGTGCTTTACAAGGCGTTTTGAAATGTTTACAGGAGGGTTGGCCAAGGAAGGAACTAGCATCTGAGGAGTTAAGGCTGTTTTGGGAAGTAAGGACGGAATTGTCAGTAGATAAGGATTTGGCTGTTAGGGCTGAACGCATTGTCCCTCCCAGTGATTTACGTGATGCATTATTGGCGTTGTGCCACGAAGGACATTTTGGGATAGTCCGGACCAAAGCTGTGGTTAAGGGGATGTTCTGGTGGCCAGGTGTGGACAAAGTGGTGGAGAGATTTGCGAGGTCATGCAAAGTGTCCTCTTCGGCAGATAAGTCTTTGCGTACATTGAGTCCCCCCATGAGTGAGTGTTTAGTTCCAAAGCAAACCAAGGCAATGTGTGGCTATTGACCTGCTGGTGTGGTGGGGGAACTACAGGAATATGTTATTGTATTGATGGACCTTTTCACAAATTGGCCAATAGTGGAATTTGTAGAAAAAGGCAGAAACTACCTCGGTTTTGAAATTTGTAGATAGTGGGTTTGTGTCTGAGGGTATCCCTGCGGTACTGTTGAGCAACAATGGAGTCTAATGCGGTTAAGAGTAACTTTGAAAGGATTGGAGTGAAACACAGGACAACGTCACTTTATAATCCAAGTGGAAATGGCACTGTGGAAAGATTTAACCGCATAGTTATGGGAGTCATTCAGGGAGCTGTCAATTGCAAAAAGGATTGGAATGTGGAAGTGAAAAAAGCCATGTGGGTGTATAAGGTCCTCATGAGAGGTAGAAGACCCAGATGCAAGTATAATCCAGAATGGCTGAGGGAGTGTAAGGTGGAACAGTGGTCCCTTAATTCTGTTAGGGGGAAAGCTATGGCAGCTGACCAAAAGGAAGCAAGCAAATTGGAGTGACAATGAAACAAACCAATGATAAGCAATGGGCGGGCTCTAACCCAGTTAGAAAACAAAACGTCTCCCAAGAGATAGCGCATGCGCCGTCTTAGGCGAGCCCTAAAATATGGCTACTGTTTTCATTTCTTTTTAATTCACCTGCTGTTATAATTTCTTTGCATTATGTCAATGGATAAAACACATTTAAGAAATAGGTCACATAATGACAGTTTCATTCCATTAGACCCCCTCAGGGGAAAGTGGGTGTCTGGGTGCAGGTGAAAAAACCTACGAAAGTGGCTAAAGGAGAGAGAAAATTATTTGAACCAGAGGAAGTGATAGAGGTTTTGAGGAATGCGGTTCGGCTGAGAAGTGGTAAGGTTTGGAATCTTAAGAGGGTCAAGGAGAGGAATTTTGCAGAGAAGAGAGTGGGCGAGAAGGAGGTGGGTAATAAAAATACTGAATGATTGGAGGATATTTTTGAAAATAGTGGGTTTCAGGCTGCAATGGGTATGACGAGTTTGAATTGCAATGAGCAAAATAGTATGAGCATGGATGGTGATCTTAGGGATGCAAGGACCACAGAAAGGAATAATAATAACATTGGGGGCCCGTTGGGCCAGGCCACGAGAATTGTAGGGCTGGATGGCTTTTCTGGAAATTCTTTCACAGAAGAAGGCTGCAAGAGAAGAATAATTTTGCCAGGCTGGTTAAAGATGCTAAGAGGGTCTATCCCATCTTTGAAGGAAGCCTGGAACCATCTCACTGGCCTGCAGAAAGATCTTGTTGTGCCGCATTTGCTTTTCCCATGAGGGGGCAAGAGAGGGGGGCATAACATGTTGCTTTCCAGTGGGGTCTGCAGCACTGGATATATTCTGCTTGAAGACATCACCAAGGGGAGAAGAGAGTAGAGCTGAATAACAAAAATTAATTGTAATTGCCATCTCCTGGTGTGAGCTTGAACTTAGATCTGATACTTTCATTTTGGTGTCTCTTTCTGGCATTAAAAAAGTTAAAAAATCAGTCAACACTGCAATGATATCTGCTCTGAAATATCATGAAGGTAACAAACATTGCAGAGTTCACAGCTTTCCAGCTCATCTCCAGCTCAACCCATCAGGTGTTGATACATTGCCAGAAATGCAATCATGAACTTCATTGGACAATTGCCACTGCACACCTTCTGGCTTCAGCGATGGAAGCCATCCAACGACAACAGAAGCCGACTCCTCATCTCACGCCCGCGGTGGAACAAATTGTGTCGAACCCAAGGACACCATGAAAGCAGCTTCTCTTTCAATCCTCCATCGCTCTTCAAGCTCTACCAGACACAAAGCCCTTCAGTCTCTCTTCTGTCAGCCACAGATCAAGATCCAAACATCCGGGTACAATCCCTGAGACATCTGTAATGTATTTTTATCAAATAGTAATTTGCTGTTGACCCCTAGAGCAGTTCATTCAACAGGGGGTGTCCTGCAAGCTTTGCTGCTGGTTGAAAGAAGAGTTGTGCTATCACCCCTCCAGTGTGTGTACTCAAGGCTTGGGCGATGACATCTCCAGGGACGCCTTTTTGTTTAGGATTTCTCCACCAGGAGTGAGTTCATCACAAAGAATAGACATGGAGTGTCCCACACACCCTAGTCTAATCCGGCTCATGTGAGGTCTTTCTTCACAATACCCAGGGCTTTGACCTCACGTCTGCCGCATGCTGGCCGTGGACATCAGGTCCTGACAAGAGATCAGGTGGGGAGAAGGACAAGTCATCAGTGAGGCTACAAAGAGATTCTGCACGTCATACAAAGGACAGTAAAAGCGTGGCACACTCACACACCCTGTACACTGGATTTACAACATTCTCAAACAATGACGTAACAAAACTTGATTCTAGGACATAGGTGAAGTTGAGTAAAGATGAAAAGGGCTTCCAGAGTCAATGTTCTTGAAAAGCCAAGGGATATTATTGTAAATAGTGAGGTAAATTGTTGCTGATCACCGCCCCCAGTGAGTACCGCCACCAAGGGCTGTGGGATTCACTAGATGTGGTACATCGCCTCACAACTCAGCATCTCCCCTTACTCTTAGTGATGCTTCACACCTCTGATGACCACATGCAAAGTTCAGAGAGTGGATCCTCCTTCAAGCACTCAGTAGCTTTACCTCCTCTTCCATCACAGGAAGACCCACCCTATTCAGCTCCCTCCAGCAGGAGGAGGGGCGCCTGGGGCGGGCACACCCCTGGCAGCAAGCCTGCCAATCCCTCTGCCACCTCCTTTGCCACAAGAGAATGTCTGAGATGGTCCAAAAGTCCATCACACCTCACCAGACTTATCTCAAACACAAACAGAGCCCCGCCTGAAACGCTCCCTGATTGGAGGGTCTGGCCGCCGCGTCTTATACTGATTACCTTTGTATGCTGCTCTGTCTTTTAGTAACTTTAACAAAGTGCCAGTTAACGCAAGTTTTAAGGGGTGCCTCTGTCCTATCTTTTAGTTCCTTTAATAGGGAACCACTCAAGGCTGTTTATACTTGAGAGGAATAGGACATGTTACAACACAAACATTTACAACGCGGTTTTTACATTGCAACATCCATTACAACGCATGATTTTACAAAGCATGCCATCACAACACATTTTTAGAAACTACATTTACAACGCATTCCATTACAAAGCATACCATTAAAACGCATTATATTTTTAGGGCAATAGTAGGGTAAGTGTTGGATAGTGTAGGGGTAAAAAGTACTATTCCCACTCCAGTGGGTGCAACAGTAGGGTAAGTGTTGGATAGTGTAGGGGTAAACATTACTATTCCCACTCCAGAGAGTGCAACAGTAGGGTAAATGTTGGATAGTGGAGGGATAAAAATGACTATTCCCCATTACTTACCTTGTAATGCGTTGTAATGGCATGCGTTGTAGTGACATGCGTTGTAATGGCATGCGTTGTAGTGACATGCGTTGTAATGGCATGCGTTGTAGTGACATGCGTTGTAATGGCTGCGTTGTAATGCCTGCAAAGTAAAGGCAGTTGCGTTGTAATGACTGTGTTGTAAATGTAGTGCGTGGTAATGGCTGCGTTGTAATGGTTGTTTCCCGCTTGAGAGCAGCTCCAGTCTGTGCAGAGAGGGTAAATGTCCATTTCTAGCTTATTAATGAGCTACAGATATTAGGTGACCCCTGAGTGTGTGGAATTTAAAAGCTGAAAAGGCATCTGCTGTATTGAACTGGTCTGTCTTCTAAACTACTGTCTGGCACTTTTAGGCCTTCTGTGCACAAACAGTAGCCCTGGCATCATGTGGCAAGGCCTGTGCTGTATGGAGCATCACAAAACATTTCATAAAAGCTATGCCCTAAAATGTCAAATCTGACAATGTTTGAGATGCACAGAAGCCAACTTGTCATGGTGCTTTCTGACAGACAAATGCGCTCATGGAAGTGTAAGCCCAGTGGGGTAGTGGTGCCCAGACCGCCTCCATCCCCCTGCCCCCCAGGAGATATCCCTGTAGGACAATGCAGGCAAAATAGTCTCTTGACGACCTTGTAACAACCCCAAACTCAAACCACACGTGTGACCCACAAGAAAGTGTCCGTAGAGATGGGTCGCAAGCACCATTGGCCCAATGGCTGCCCGTCACCAGCACATTGGGGAACTCCCTAAACTGAAAGGGACGTTTAGGGTCAAGAGACCCCTGCATCAAATGTGAAACCAGTGGATTCACTGACAATCCCTCTGGCAGCATGGCAGCTCTATTTAGAGTTTGGTACATTAAGGATCTCCCACCGGCGTAAACCCCTCCGCTTCGCCATCTGCTCCATCAACGCGCCAAGGTACCTGGCAACAGATGATGCGCCCACCACCATGTCTGTGTGAGCCAGAGGGGGGGTGGACCTCCACAGGCTCCAAAAGAAACTGTCACATTTCCCCTGACCTTTGTGCCCTCAACGGGCTACCTTTTGAGGCCAGAATCCATTTAAAAATCGCTTGTATGACACACAAGGCATTGCATCACAAAACCCAGAGATACCTAGCGGAGAAACTAGTACTATCGGGGGGTAACAGAACTACGAGGAGTTCTGATAATCTTCTACTGAAACCACAACGATTTTCCAAGAAGAAAACTCACAACCGTACAGTCGCAGGAATAGATCCCAGGATTTGGAACGCCTTGCCCCCAGAAACGAGACGCACCCAAAAACAAGTGAAATCGATTCTCATATCCAAATTCATCTGAACTATTTTATACAATCTTGTAGATATGTATCTGTTTGTAATAGTTGCCACCACTTTATTCACATAAGTTATTGTATTTTTAATTTTTTATGCATATGTCTATCACCTATATCTGCCCTGTAAAGCGCTCTGATACCCGCAAGGGTCTTGTTTGCGCTATATAAAACCTCCAAAATAAATAAATAAATAAATAGGGTGTCTCTGACTCTCTGAGGGACATTCCCCACTGTTGGGGGCAGACTGTTGCTGACAACAGAAGGGGCTGAGTGCCCGCGGAGACATTAATGGATGGATTTTACACTTGGGGGGGATTCTCCCCTAAATGGCCCTTCTGATGGTGGATTCAGCCAGTTTCGCAGAGACCCCTCCACTGCCCCCTGGTGGAGAAGTCTGAATACGACGGACAGCCTTCCGCCGCCATGATGGTGGAAGTTTGTTTGCCAGCCTGGAGGACGGGAATTCTGCAAACACAACCCTGGGCATTAAACTTGAGCAGAGGCTTTAATTCAACCCAGCAGCAAAATACTGGAAGTGTGAAACAACTGCACACACCGGACAGCTCAGGAGAACTGTCCCAAGATACCAGGGCAGAAATCCTGTTCTGGACTTCCCCTTACACAATAGTTGCCACTGGTGTGAGGCCATCTTGTTGCTGGAAAGTGTACTCCCCTCAAAATCCTCCTCCATCTTCGTGTACTAAGTGAACCCTTTGTGGACAGCCCGAAAGCCTCCTTAACAAGCATTGGCAAAGTCAATAGAGCTTGCCTACACAAGGTATTGGCTTTGTCAATGGTTTTAGCCATACTGTAAAGCAGCTGGGGGCAACACGATAACGGAGGGAAGGCAGGTGGGTGACAACACGACAGACAGTGGTTCAGCAGAGGGAGGCACACGCGGGGGGGAGAAGTACACGTGGGAGACAGCTCAAAAAGATGCACGCTGGTAGAGTGCTTAAGCACAAAGAAAAAAGTAGTGCCTAAAACGAGAGCAATGGAAGGACACAAGTAATGCATCTGTGCTCCGGTGGAGGGACAAACACACAAAGAAGAAGGAAACCTATGGCAGCTGACCAAAAAGAAGCAAGCAAACTGGAGTGACAATGAAACCAACCAATGATAAGCAATGGGCGGGCTGTAACCCACTGTTAGAAAACAAAACGTCTCCGAAGAGATAGCGCGTGCGCCGTCTTAAGTGAGACCTAAAAATATGGCTACTGTTTTCATTTCTTTTTAATTCACCTGCTGTTATGATTTCTTTGCATTATGTCACCTGCAAAATCACAACAGGGGACTACCAAATCGTCTCCAGCTCTTAAATTTAGCTCCATGGATGTGCTGATACATTTAATAAATATTTCTGTTCTGTAGCTTATAAAATATTCACTGTCTCATCCAAATATTTAGACACTATGCCTAACTATAAAACACGTGCCTGCACAGAGCTCATTTGTTTAATATTAATATTATGTCTTCAGCACATGAGTCCTTCTATTTCATTTTTTAACCAGAAGGCTGCATTTGTTTCTGAATGCCAGTGCTCCACCATTGCTTCCTGCTCGGCTTTTTTGCTGAAAGCCCCCCAGGGAGGGGCGGCTGCCACAGCAGTTTGTTCTGTGCTGATCTAAGATGCCATTTTGATGAAGATGAGCAAGTGTTTCACAGCAAGTGATCAGTAAAACACTTTTCCGGAGGATCTTTTTTAGTGAGAAAAAACCCAAATATGTACCAATAGAGAAGACAAGACATGTGTAGGGCCCGGATAGAAAGGGATCAGCCAGGCTGTCTGAGCTGAGAGTGTTAGTAGTGCACAGCCCTCAGCCTACACTGTCTCATGGAGTGGGCCTACTGAAACCAGTAGTAAGCATCCGTTTTAGAAAACACCCAATGCTCTGCAGATCTTCACATGATGGCGCACCAGCCCCAGCCGCATTGAGGGTTCCATCCCACAGTCCTCCGTACTTGTGAGTGTGTGGACCACCACCCCGGGAAGTCACTCGTGGTCTCCATGCGACGCATCATCCTCAAACCAGTGCATCCTTTAGAACAGGAGCACAACACTGAGCAAGGCTTTAACCGGTTCCGTGCTGATGACGGAACCGCTCCGTCATCAGCCGCGGTGGCGCTGTGCTGATGACGGAGCGGTTCCGTCATGGCCCGCCCGACTCGCCTGCGCGGCGCGTTCTATTAAGCGGGCGTGGCCATGACGGAACCGCTCCGTCATGAGCACAGCTCAACCGCGGCTGGTGACGGAGCGGTTCCGTCACCAGCATGGGCCCGCCGCGCGGCCCCCCGCATCCTTAGCGCTGCGGCGGAATAGCCGCCGCAGAGATGTGTTTAAACACTCTCATGAGTTGATTTTGTAGGCACCGCTAAGCTCAAACTCTGTCTACACCATGAAGGTGCATTACTGAAACTACCTGCACTGTGCTGCAATCCATTTGTTGGGGAATTACTATTATTATTTAATAGGCGTGTAATGCGCACAGCTACCCCGAGGGGTTTCCCGGCGCAGGATAGAGGCAGCTATTGGTGACCCCAAAAGACAACGAGTATAGCCAAGTCTTCAGGTTCTTACGAAAATCAAGTGAGGCGTTGCAGTTCCTAAGGGTGGCTGGGAGAGGATTCCATATTTTAGGACCTAGGTAGGCAAAGCAGAGGCCTTTAATGCGGGTTGGATGGAACCTAGGCGTGTAGAACAGCGAAAGACTAGAGGAACTCAGCAGACGTGTAGGCAAGTAAGGTGTCTCTAGTTTGTGAATGTATGAGGGCGCTAGGCCATGTTTGACCATGAACATATAACACGAAGCCTTAAATTCAATGTGTTTAGAGATGTTGAGCCAGTGCAGTTCCTGAAGCAGAGGGGATACTGAGGCATGTTTTGGTAGATGAAAAAGGAGCCGGGCAGCCGTGTTTGAATAGTCTGTAAGGGTCGAATCAGGGTCTTATCTGCACCCGGGTACAGCACATTGCCGTAATCCAGTCTGGATACGACTAGAGCCTCAATGACAGC
This sequence comes from Lissotriton helveticus, assembly GCF_964261635.1. Taxonomy (NCBI): domain Eukaryota; kingdom Metazoa; phylum Chordata; class Amphibia; order Caudata; family Salamandridae; genus Lissotriton; species Lissotriton helveticus. Next base: position 901,614,688 of record NC_136073.1, read on the forward strand.
CGCTAAGGGAATTAACCAAAGGATCTTTTTCAGCCATTTGAGGACTGAAAAGCAGGTCGCAGTGACCCTGGACGCCGGAGGTTTTAATGAAAGTTTATCATCAATAATGAAACTAAGATTCTTAACCTGTGGTGGGCTAAGGCCGTAGGGAGTTTGGCCAAGGTCGAGGGACCCAAAGACCATAGTAGTTGCCCAAGACCAAGACTTCGGTTTTATCCCCGTTGAGCCTAAGTTTATTTTTGTTCATCCAGAATTGGGGGATCTGTAGAGTGCAAACCTAGCGCCAGTGCTTATGATCTCTGTAGACTATCACAGGATAGCAAGCCAACGTTTGGGGTACAGAGACACACAGGTATAGAACAAACGCTGCATCACAGAAGGCGAGTCTAGGGGGCACGGGAAGCCGTCTAGGATGGAAGGGAGAGGTGGGGTTTGAACCTTCCCTGAACTGAACCATTGAAGGCGGCAGACTGGGGTCCAAAGGGAGGTCATTCCAAAGAAAGGTCATTCCAAGCTCTGATGAGGATGGACCCCGTTGCTGTGCGTGTTCTTCTCGAGTCGCTTGGGGTTTCAGTTTGTCTCCCCATATGCTCTTAGGGGTGGGTGGGCCAATCCCACCACTAGGTGCAGTTACAGGCAAGGCGGTCAGGTTTAGTCAAGTGGAGTGCCTTATAGATCAGAAACCAAACTATGATCCGTTGGTAAGCAGTACATTCATTGTCAATAGATCAATAAGACCAAAGCCGCACCCCAGAAAACCAGTCTGTGGCCCGGCAGGGTTTTCTTTGCCTTCCAACTGTGACAAGAATGTTAAGGACAAACCTGGGGCTGTCTCTGATATACTGATTCAGATTGTACCCCTTCTTAGGAGAACGGCTTAAAATTCCAAGTGAGTCCTCACTGAAAAAAGATGGTGAAATGGTGCACGCAGTGCGGTTGAGGGTGTTGATATGTGTCCTTCACAGAGCTCTCCAGATGTCCCATCCAGACGTGAATAGCTTATCCTGCCCTTACTTAATCTCTGCATATTGTTACCATGAGGTTTGGCTCTTTCCTTCTAAATGCAACACTACACGTCCCGGAAGTATGCAAGAAGACCCGAGATGCTGGTAATTGACATGAGACTACTTCAGATCACTTGCTTTAACAACAGAGAAGTCTCCTCACTAGGGGCCAGATGTAGGTCGGCAAATACTGGTCGGTAACGGCCGATTTCGGCTGTTACCGACCGGTATTTGCAAATGGAGATGTAGGGGCCTTCAAATTTACAGAATCTGTATATTTACCGATTCGGTAAATTTACCGATTCTGTAAAATACCGAATCGGTAAATTTACAGAATCGGTAAATACAGATGTAGGTGGCTCTTCAAACATTGCCACAGGCCATTACCGATTCGTTATTTACTATGTAATACTATTGCATGGTAAATAACGAATTCCAGTGTACATGCACATCTGTGCATGTACACATGTGCCATGTGGCACACAGGGCATGTATGTGTGTCACATGGCACACAAGCCACAAACAGGGGTGCAACAGGGTGTCAAAGTGACACCCTGTCCCCCTTGGCAATTCGGTAATTTTACCGATTCGGTAATTACCGAATCGGTATTTGCCATTGATCCCTATGGGCTTCAAGGCCCATAGGAATCAATGACAAATACCGATTCGGTAATTACAGAATCGGTAAATACCGAATCCTACCGATTCGGTATTTTTTACAGAATATTTACCTACATTAGATTTACCGATTCATGAATACCGAATCGGTAAAATTCGGTATTTAAGAATCGGTAAATCTTATTTACCTACATCTAGCCCCAGGTGTGGAAACCCAAGCCTCGGCCACTAGTTACCAGATCACCTGCAGAACACTATCTGGCAGGAAGTCTCTCACACTAGCAATAACCCCAGGATGAGGCTGGATGAACAGCTGGCTGGTGGCTCTATGTGATAGCTGCTTAGATAAAAGCAATTGGCAGCTGGGACAATGGAAAAATAAAAACTGCAAGTGCCGCAAAGAAAAGGTGTCAGGTACAAAAATAGCAGCGGTGAAAGGTTGCACATGTGACTTTACCTGCCCTTGGGCTGTCACTGAACAACTCAACTACTTGAAAAATGTTAATCTTCACCAGAAGAGAAGACCTTCCTTATACAATATGTGCTATTAATACATGGTATTATGAAGCAGGTTCTAACTGGTTTACAAAGATGCAGAGCAACTGAGGCACAAAAACAAAATAAAATGAATTGTGGAGAAACTTTTGAGGTCCTGAACCTGAGTTTGATCCAGAACCTTGAGGGCATATCAAAGGAACGAGATGGTTGCCTTCAATTAAGCAAAGTTCTGCTTGTGCGTTGCTCCCCTGTGGGTGTGCGACCACCCAGGCACAGTCCTGTCTCTTGTATACACCATGTCCTCGTATGCCTGCCAATGTTACCAACTACTGAGGGAGGCTTCCATTTGTTCACCATCCCTACACCCTTACAGTCATGTCTTGCTAAAGTGCTCTAGAGCAGCAGACCCAGAGATGCAAGCCTGCCAGTTCACACGGTCTTGCAGACGAATGCTCTGTTATTGGACAGCAAGGACGGGCACTCTGGACTGTGGCCTCTTGCAGAGCTGCCAACAAGGTTACATGTAGGGCGAGCAACACCAGAGCTGGGAAATATCCCAGCTGATCAATACTGCTCTGAAAAATATTTTTCAATACGTACCAAGGTCCATCTCTATCCTCGCATAGACTAGCAGATGTACCAAGGTCCATCTCTATCCTATCATTGCCAAAGACCTTTATACCCACATTCTTCCCCACTGGACACAACTGTTGAATCTCTCCGTATCAGCCAAGGAACATTTCTTGATTGCCTCAAAACTGGACAAGTCACCTCTCTCCTAAGAAAACCCTCTGCGGATACCAATGACCTCAACAACTATCACCTGATCTCCAAACTGCCTTTCCTCTAAAAAATCATTGAAAGGTTGTGAGAAAGTGCCATCTTTCTTGCATTGGTATTGATGAAGCAAAGCTTCGCATATTTTGCGACTTGCCGAATTCATGAACCTCGTCTATGTGTAATCCAGTAATAAGTTGTACGTCTTACTAACGTTTATTCTATGTTTAAACGAGGTTTCCCGACGCTTGCCTATGTGTTTTACTAAAATAATTAACTCGAGTATTTTAAAAATGGCCGCTGCTTGGAAGTAAGTGTCTGCGCATGCGTCAGTCACACTCACGTGTCCTGATGTGTTTGCAGAGTTGGAGGGAAATAGATGCGCATGCGTAATACATAGCTTTGCCAGTAACGTGGTACTGCTCGTGCCACTGCTCTTGTGTCTGTTTATATGTAGCTAACATTTAGGTTGCATAAGTATATTTTATAGTGATAAGTTGAAAGTACAAACCCTGTGATGTGTTTTCATAATGTTATTTCTATGTATTAATTTGTTCTCGCTTACTTTTCATGTACCGCAGGGAATGGGGGTCTGCCTGAACTGAATGCCATCTTGGAGGGCCTTTCTGCGCATGCTCCTCCATCTGGGGAACTGACAGCCTTGACTGGTGGAACTTGGCCAGCTGGCAGAGATGGGCAAGATGCTCCTGAGAACTGACCTGAAAACCCAGGAAAATGGAGCCATGTGTCCCTACTCGGCAACAATGTTAATTGTCAATTGTATTTCTCTGCAGTTTCTCATGGGAACCCCAATCTTGCTAGGCGGTACCCAAAGATGCAAATTAGGCATCCAAATAGTGTGTTATGATTGGTGTGTTACCCAAAGCCTACCTTAGGACCAATCCAAATTGAGGGATTCTGACACTTTGCAACATTGGGGGGTGGTACACCGTCCCCAAACTGTATATCTACCCTGGGTTCACCTAGGGAAATTGTCCGACTTGTCTGGTTTAGCTGACCTGTCACTGACCCATCATACTCAATAGGTGACTGAAGATACAGAGCGCTGCGGAGCACTCTGTCCGAAATTGACCATAGACTAAGGTTCTACTGAACCTTAAAGTGCTGGCGAAGCACTTTGCTGGGAGTTCGCTGATCCAATCGGGGTCTTGATCGATAGCTGCAGAGAGGGTGGAGCGCAGGCGTTGCTTCCAAACTGCGGGTGTGGTCCTGTCCTGAGCGGTCCTGTCCTGAGGGTTTGCTGTCCTGTCCTGAGGGTCCTGTCCTGATTCCTAATCTGAGGGTATCCTGTCCTGTCCTGGGTGTCCATTCTGCACCTGCTGTCCATTGAGGGGTATCTTTCCTTGAGGGTTTCCTGTCCTTAACTGACCCGTGGCCAGGGTTTGGTTTTCACACCAGTCTAGGTAAATATTGCTCTAAATTCTTTGAACTTGCACCTTCCTAATTTTCTGTCTTTTGCTTTAATAAAGACACACCTTTGCACATGTTGATTTTTCCATGCTTTTGCCGCAACTATTGAAACGTAAAGTCAATTGCATATTTTCTTAACTTGTTCCTATGTTATCCTACCTTTTAGAAATCATATTTTGCATTGCAGTTTGTCATTTTCTGATATGGTCTAGAACGGCCTTACTTAAACTGTCTAAAAATTCTTTACCCTGAAAGCATAGCGTTTCTTGTTGCATCTCATATTAGTATTTTCATGATTACCCTGACTTTATTTCTCTATAGTTATGTACTTTTCATTATCTTGGTTATTGATTGCCTTATTCTTGTAAACTTAATGCTCAACGAAAACGAACTTTAGATAAAGCTTTTAAAACTTCCAGTTGTCCGTGGTCATTTACAAACAGTATTGAATGTCATTTTGGGTTGGTATTTTGCTGCCTTTCCTTTTACAGCTAGCTCCCTGATCCGTTGAGGTCATAGGTACCCGTGTCGGTGGATGGTAAGTCGGGTACGCTTAGTAATAACAGTAGGGAAACACACACAAATTGGTAGAGCCTGTGAAGTCGCCCGATCAATGTATATGGTAAATTGAAAGTATATGGGCCCTGAAGCCGGAAACGGCGAAATTATTGGCTGGGTGACCTCGCGCGCTCTATCAGTTTTTCTGGCTAGCAGAGGATGGTTAGGGACTAGTTGAAGGTTAGGCAGGATTAGTTAGGCTAGCTAAGTCGGTAGCTGCTAGTATATTAATGCTGCTATAAGAGCGGTCATTCCGAGAGACCTGATCAATCTCTTGTGAATACGCATGAATAATCTCTTGTAAAAACAATTCATGAACTGTTTTATCATTGTTATTCTTGTTCTTATATTGTTATATTTATTAATCCATGCGTTTGTAAACCGTGTCAGTCAGTGTTGTCCGAACTCCCCGGGGAATTGAAAAGGCAAGTGGTGAATATAATCCATTGTCTTGAGGTCACAGGCTTAAGGAAAAGTTAGGTGCAGGTTAGGATAACCGGGAAGCACTAACTAGGGTTTTTCTGAATACGTGTGTGAATAAATGTCAGTAACGAGGTTTATTGGCAAAATTCCCATAGTGGCGTAACCTAGTAAGGGTCACATCGGAAGAGTAGCAGGTTCCTCGGAGCTTGGGTGAAAGCAGAGGGGTCCGCTGGGAAACCTTAGACTCGGATATATCCCGGAAGAGTGGATGAGTTTAGGGGAATAACAGGTTCACCGATGCTAGAGTGAAGGGTAGGCGGAAGAGATCTGCCCGCAGCGCGTGAAAAGTAAATGGAAGTAGTTTACTTGCAGTAAAACAACGCTGTCCTGTCTAGACACTTGAGCACTGTGGCGAATGTGTATTCGTTGTTAAATAACCAAGCACTAGCACTTTAGAAAGAAAGAAAGTTTCCGTTACCTTGTGAAGGGAGGGAGTCAGTCGCGAAGCGTCTCTGACGTCACTCCGTGCCGCGCTGGGATTGGTAGAAGCAGCGGGCGGGTAGCGGGGCTGGAATTGTAAAGGAGGGGTGAAGCGCCGGAGCGTGAGGACAGTCTCACGAAGGGGCCGCGCACCCATTGGTCGAAATTATTTTTGAACGCGTGCACCCATAGGTCGCACGAAATTGCAAAAGGCGTTCTGATTGGAGGTGACATTGTAAACAGAGTTAAGCGTAGAAATCGTATGTGGCACTCGTATTGTCCAGAGACTAGACCCGATCCAAGAAACCAAGGGTTTGAAAGGGATCAGTGGAAAGCCAATAGATATGATATTATGTACGGAGCTAAGAGAAAAATGTCCCTTGTAAATAGGGTAAAGAATTATTTCAAAACGGACAAACCGATTAAATCCAGAGAGGGCGTTATTGTCCCGCCACCGAATACTCCCGCCTCGTTCATGATGTTTGACCGAGGGTACAATACCTGCGTGTGATTGGAGAATTGGGTGAAGTACACAAAAGATGACGGAATATTGGCTTTTCCGTTAGACGGTACTTTCAATGGCAGGATTTTATTTAATTTGAGAACCCGCATGAATGAATTGCATCCCAGACCGAGACTAACGCAGTATGAGGCATTAGAGGAATGGGAGATTGAGGCTTTTGAAAGAGAGAAACCCCGAATGGACAAAGGTCTGACCAAGTGGTACCCAAGGCTGAAACAAGAGACCAGGGATAAAAGGATGAAACAGTGGAGGCAGAGCATGATTGTTGAGGGTCTGTTTCCCATGATGCCAGCAGGTACCCCTTCTACGGGAGAGAAAAGGACAGAAAAGAGTAAGCATTGGGGAGCGCTTGGAGAGTCGGACGATGAATTGTTAGAAGACATCTTTACGAGAAGTCCGCCCCCTTATGATGAGGGACCCCGACTTTCCAGTACAGGAGGGAATCCCCAGCGTCCATCTATTAAGGAGGAGGACAGATCCCTAAGTAGGGGGGGAGGTGGTCAAGTACTGCCCTATTTTGAGAATCCTGGACCCGCGGAGGTACGAAATATATATCCTAGTATGCCCGTGAGCCCGGAGGAAAAATATTCCCGTGAAAGAGCCTTCTTCCCCGGACCTCTTTATGAAAACGAAGAAAAACCATTAAGTTCAGGAATGCCCTTTTTGCAGCCTCCATATGGGGAGGAGCGCAGGTCATTTGGCACAGGAACTTTGTTCCCAAAACCAAATTATGGTGGGGGACCAAGTGAAACGCATCCTACTGCCCCGAGTCTTACCCCTCACCTGACCCCACAGATGATACCTGACCGGACATTAGGAAGAGTACTAGATGAAAGGGAGCAAGAGGCCCTAGCTAGACAGAGGACAGAAATAATTCAGAAAATCTCCCAGTTAAATACCAGTCCTGAGGCTTTGACTATTCCGGTAACAATCGGACCAGTGGTTCCGTTGTATGGGAATAATCAAGGAAGTCCAAACCCTCCAGTTATGAACCCTATCATGGCCCCGCCGAGGCAGGAGCCCCTACTGATAGACGATCAGTCCAGTGAGTGCGAGTCCGAAGTTGCGTTTTTGGACCTGCCAAACAAACAGACCGGGAAGGGAGTGCAGAAGAGGCATAATCCTTTTAATGCGAAAGAAATTAAATTAGAATCAACGTCAGGTACTAGGAGTGTTTCTTTGGTAACTCCGGAAGAAATTGAGAATTGGAGTCGTGAATTAGAAAAACAGACTCCGCAAACGAAACCTTTAGACCTCTACAAGCTGAGGGTAGAAATAGAGGAATTGATGGCAGGAAATGTGGGATTAGACAGATTAAACACCTATTCTGAAGAAGAGTTGCTGTTTATGTGTAAAAGCCTTACCAGAAGTACTAGGGTGCTCCACGAAAAGTTGACAGACACTGCAGCTAGTATGGGGGTAGATATTTCAAGATCCAAGCCCTGGCAAAAACCTTACAGAGCTGAATTCTCAGACAAAGATATAGAGAACTTGAATGTGTCAGGGAAAAAGTTGCAGATTAAAGAGTTGATTGCAGTTTTGCAGAAATGGGGAGATGTGGAAAAATGGAGAAGCAGGTGGGCACGAAAGAAAGATGAGGCTCGATCCAGACAAGCCACCCCTGAGTTCCCTTTGAGAGAAGTAGACAAGCCCGAAACATTATGCCCCATGCGTGAAGTGCCAGGTGGGAGGTATGTGCACGTTCCATGGTCCAGACAGGATATTGTGTCCTTTACTAACGATTTCCCGAAATTGCGCGAAAAGCCAGTTGACTGGTACCGGCAAGTGGAAAGGTTCGTAAAAGTGCAAAAATGCCTGTGGAAAGACCTGGATGGATTTTTCGACATTGTGGTCCCGGTAGATCTATGGACCGAGTGTAAAATTGCCATAGGCTGGCCTAGTGAGGAGTACCCGAGGGACTCTAGCACAGGGGAGCCGTCGATTGAAGTGATGAAAAAATACGAACAAGTAATGCTGCATTTGAAAAATAAGGTGCCAGCAAAGGAAACTGATTGGACCAGGATAGATAGAACCACGCAGGAGAGAGACGAGACAGTGCACTCCTATTATGAAAGGCTGTTGCAGGTGTTTAAAACATACAGTGGTATAGATAACATCGAAATGAAGGATATGACGCATTTCATTTACAGGTTTGTAAACGGTTTAAGGCCTGAAATTTGTCAGTGGATAAAGGATAACAACATTTGTTGGCACTCTAAAAAGATAGACGAGGTCCTGCGGTACGCGAAGTACTGCGAGGACGAGATGGCAGAAAAGAAAAAGGCTCTCAAGGAGAAGGTAATGTGGGCTCAAGTGAAGCTCGCAGAACAGCAGGAAAAGCAGTTGAGTAATATGGTTAAAAGCACTCAGAACCAAGGTCCTGGGGGTGGGGGAGGAGGTAAGCCCCGGCCCAAAATGAGCAGGGAGGAGGCTATGAAGAAATTTCCCTGTCACCAGTGCGGAGAAATTGGACACTGGCGTAACGAGTGTCCTTATTTGCCTGACGATAACCCCAAAACAGCTGATTTAACTCCACAGACGCAGAAAGAAAGACCAAGAAAGACTCAACCACAGGTAAAAACGGTTCAGGTGCCCCGAGCTCCTAAGCAAGTACATAGGGGAAAAGGCGCAGAGGGTGATGAGATAGAAGTCTGGGAAAGCAATGAGAACAGAAATGCAGCAACTTCGCAGTATCTGTTGAACGATACCTTCCTTTGTGATGACCAGTACTGACGGGGCCTGAGAGGGGAGGACGAGGAGTGTGTACTTGGCGCCTCCTTGCCGGTAGACCAGTCTGGACCATACATTGAAGGAAAGGTTGACGGAAATGATGTCACTTTTCTGTTGGACACTGGCGCTACCCATTCTACTGTGAGAACAGTGGACGTTCCAAACCTACCCCTCTCGGGAGAAGCCATCCAAGTAGTGGGTGTATCTAATCAATTGATTAGTACTCCTGTTACCAAGCCCATGGAGATCTCAATTGGAAACTTTAAGGAAATGCATAGATTTGTCGTTTGCGACACCAGTCCGGTGAATTTACTGGGACGTGATTTGCTGTGCAAAATGAATTGTACCATCTTTTGCACACCAAAGGGTGTTGAAATTCAGACCCCAGATGAAGACGGCATTTATAAATTAATGTTAATCAGACCTGACTCAGAAATTAAACGAATGACCATGCAGGATTTGCCCCAAGAACTACAAGAAGCAGTGAAGCCAGAGGTATGGGACTTTACTGGGAAAGATGTAGGGTTAATGAAAAACGTGGACCCCATACAGATAGCAATCAAGGACAATGCAGTATACCCCAATACTAAACCCTACAGGATGAATGCAGAAGTGAGAGCAGGTGTCACTCTGGAAATACAGAAATTGCTAGAAGGAAACATCATACAGGAAGTAATGAGTAGCCCATGTAACTCACCGATTATGGGCATCAAGAAGCCTAGTGGCAAGTACAGAGTAGTGCAGGACCTATGAAAAGTCAACAAGATAGTAGTCCCCTGCTGCCCTATTGTCCCGAACCCAGCAGTGATTCTGTATCAGATTCCCTGGGATGCTGAGTGGTTCACTGTGATAGACCTGTGTCATGCATTCTTTTCCATTCCCTTGCATCCAGATAGCAAATTTCTTTTCTCATTTGCCTTCAATGGTCACGTGTATGTCTGGAACAGGGTCCCTCAAGGGTACACAGAGAGCCCCTCTATCTTTAATCAGATCTTGAAAAAATGTTTGGAAACTTTGGTCTTACCTGGAAACTCTGTCTTAGTGCAATACATAGACGACCTCTTGGTGGCGTCTAAAAGTCATAGGGATTGTGTGATTGACACCATTGCCCTCCTGAATCATCTGAGTGAGAAAGGACATAAAGTGGCCCCTGACAAATTACAGTTCTGTGCAAAATCAGTGAAATATCTGGGGCACCAGATAGAGAAAGGGGTCAGGAAAGTGACGTCAGAAAGAGTGAGAATAATACAAAAGATGCAGTTACCCCGTACTCAGAAAGAGATCAGAATGTTCCTGGGTGTGATAGGATACTGCAGGCAGTGGATTCTGGGATTTGCAGTCCTAGCTAGGCCCTTGATAAAAATGACCAAGAGAGGAACACCAGATGTTGTAGCATGGGATGATGAAAGCTTAACAGCCTTCACCAAACTGCGAGATTGTCTGTGTACAGCCCCTGCATTGGGAATGCCAGACTATTCCAAAGAATTTGCCCTATTCTGTGACACTCGTGATACTTGTGCATTGTCAGTCCTGACACAAGATCATGGCACAACGAGAAGGCCTGTGGCATATTTCTCTGCCACCCTGGATCCAGTGGCTGCTGGATTACCAGGATGTCTGAAAGCAGTAGCTGCTACCTGCGCAAGTTTAGAGCAGAGTGAGTCCATTGTCATGGGACATCCGGTAACTGTGTATGTCCCACATGGAGTGGTAATTTTACTGACCAGAACAAAAACTCAGTATCTCACCCCTAGTCGGCTGACTAAATACGAGAGGATTCTTGTGGGTGCTGCAAATGTAAACATTGTTAGGTGCAGTATTTTGAACCCTGCCACTTTACTTCCCGACCCAATGGATATGGAAGGTGGGGTGGATGATGAGCATGATTGCATTGATTTAACAGAATTCAATACCAAGCCACGTCCAGACATTAAAGAAACACCATTGCCTGTGCATGACAAGGAATTATTTGTGGATGGTTCATGTCTGAGACATGAACAAGGAGGCCTGAGTGCTGCCTATGCGGTAGTCTCCTTAACCAAAATTGAAGAAGCAGGTTATCTATATCACATAAAGTCTGCACAAGTAGCTGAATTGATTGCTATGATAAAAGCTTGCCAAATTGGGAAGAACCTACGCATAACAGTGTATACTGACAGTCAGTACTGTTATGGGGTTGTGCATGACTTTGGCCAGTTGTGGCTACAGAGGGAGTTCCTGACTTCATCAGGTACCCCAATTCGAAATGGAAAAGTTGTTCAAGACCTTTTAGAGGCAATCCAGTTACCAAAGGAACTGGCAGTGGTAAAGTGTGTCGCCCATAAGAAGGACATGGACACTGTATCACTGGGAAATGATTTTGCTGATCGAGTGGCCCAATGGTGCGCCAGAGATCGGTATATCGTAAATCCAAAACGAGGGGGCCAGGAACCAGCTGCCAACTTCAGGTGTTTGAAGAAGTGCCTACATGGGATGAAGTGAAAGAGTGGCAGCAGGCGGCACCTTGGCAAGAGAGAGAGAAGTGGAAGGAAGATGGGTGTAGACCAAGACGTGTGGATGGTGTCATCTTAGGTCCAACTGGTATGCCTGTGTTACCTAGACACTTACTCAGCACAATGGCGAGATTGATACATGAAGGATCACACATTGGTAGGGACGCCATGATTCTAGTGTTCCAACAGACTTGGTACAGTAAAAAGTTCAGGAAAGTAGCAGAGTCCCTCTGCCAGAGGTGCCTGTCATGTCAAAAGATGAACCCAGGGAAGAAGACTGTGGTGGAACTTGGGGAAAATTGGGAGGTCTGGGGGTCCCTTTGTGAGAATACAGGTTGATTTCATCACCATGCCCCGTTGTGAAGGGAAGCGATATGTCCTTGTCATGGTCTGTTTATTTTCAAAGTGGGTGGAAGCTTTCCCTACTCCCCAAAATGACGCAAAAACAGTAGCTAAGTGTTTATTGAAAGAACTGATACCTAGGTTCGGGGTTCCAGTCACTATTGAATCAGATCAAGGCTCACATTTTCATAATGAAGTGATCGACGAACTCTGTAAGGCCTTTGGAATTTCACAAAAGCTTCACTGTGCCTACCGTCCAGAGGCTTCTGGAGTAGTGGAACAAATAAATGGAACTATTAAAAACAGACTAGCAAAACTGTGTGATGCATCTAAATTGACCTGGGTGAAGGCCCTGCCCCTGGTCCTGATGGGACTCAGAAGTGTTCCTGACCGCAAGACAGGCCTAAGTCCCCATGAAATCATTATGGGAAGAGTGATGAGACAAGCATGGGTGCCAGGAAGCAAACTGTTGAGTATTACTGATGATTTGGTGCTTGAATACTGCAAGAGATTGGGTGACCAAGTGCGTTCTATCTCTCGGCAGATCGGAGAAGACGCCATCCTCAATCCAATGACTCCCCTCCACAAACTGGTCCCGGGGGACTGGGTGAAGATAAAGAAACATACTCGGAAGAGCTGCCTGGAGCCAAGGTGGGGAGAGAAACGTCAGGTGATCCTGGTAACTACCACAGCAGTAAAGTGTGCAGGGGTTCCACGCTGGGTACACGCCAGCCACACCCAGAAGGTATTACGAGACGAGGAGCCTGAAGAAGAAGGGCGTCCAGCAGAGGACTCTGCAGGAGCCAGACCAGAAGTAGCTGACGACGTACAGCCCAGTACCAGTCGAGCTGCAGAATCAGCAGATGTTGGCCCAAGAATAGTTGATAACGAACTACCAGGAGCCCAGCCTGCTGAAGGGGTCCAAGAAGCTGAGCCAGAAGTAGCTGAAGACGAGCTGCCGAGCATATGGCCAGAGGAGTGGATTCCATTGATTGATCTCACTGAAGACCCCATTCGAACAAGTGAGCGACTTTGGGAAGGTAGAGAGTGGACTAGAGAGGAAAAGCAAGGCACAGGCGAAGAACCTCAGAATCTTGAGATTCACATCAAAACTGAGGAAGGAGAAGGTCAGACAGGGACAGAACAAGTGAAGGATACAGAACAAGTGATTGATACTCCTCCACTGACTCCTGATATCGGGAAGGGACAGACTAGACATAGCGTAATAGTTCGAGCAGAAGAAAGTCCAGAGATCGAAGTGCTTGAACAGGATCAGATAGGATTAGAAGAACGTGTTCAGGAAACAGAAACAGAGACATTTGAAAAGCAAAAACAAAATTCTCCTGAACAAGGCCAGATTAGTAACCAGGCAGAAGAAATAGATGCTAGCCCTGGAAATAGTCAGATAGAAGAGGAAGAAACTGAAACAGAATTGCCACAAACTAATGAAAACAAAAGGGCAAGAGAAGAAAACGAAGTCCAAGTACCAACTAAAAGACTCAAGAAAAGAAAGCACATTGAGCCTGGATACATAAAGAAATTGAGACTGAGAATAAAAACGGTAGAAGAAAAACGTGCAGAAGAAAGGAGAAGTGCTCGCATAGCAGGACAACCAGAAGACACTTCCAAAAGAAGGAGTGATCGAATAAAGAGACAAAACAAAAAGTACAAGTCACCTGAATGGACACTTGTGTTGGAAGAATTTGAAGATCTTGATCTAACTGACGAGAGCGACGGAGAACCCGTCCCTGAGTACTCTGCCGAAGAAGAAGACGAGCCACCGTGAATTTGCACAAAGTAAGCTACTGGTGTAAAGACACAAAGAGGGGTCGAGAAACTTCTTCTGAGCCAAAATGTCTGATACAAACGTGAATGGTAGACCTAGTTGCAGTCGTTGCAAAACATGCTGCAAGGTATGTGTATGTAGTATAGTTATACTGATATTACTCTGGATAGGACTAACAGTGTTCATTCCCTTTGCTGTAAGCAAAAATACTAATATTGTCCCTACTGAAATTGTAAATACTGACAGTGAGGAGCTGACAACACAGAGTGTAGCCCGACATGAGAGAGCACTGAGACAAACAAAACAAGACTTAGAAGCATCAGATGAGGGAGAACTACATTATCATGGAATTAAAAATAAGACACGCTTAAATGTTTTCGCAAACTTGTTAATACACTATGTAGAGACTATGGAAATTGAAGATTGCTATGTCTGCATGAAGCTACCTACCTCTGTAGCTGAAGGCGTGACATACCATCACTTGCCGCTGACATACGGAATCTCCTGTAGCATTTTAGCTAGTTTATTTTACAAAAGAGGACCGTTACAATACTATTACTCTAATAATGATGTGATCTTTTCTGAGCTTCCTATACGTGGGAACTTGAATCCTGTACATACCAAAAGCGACGTAATACGATATATGGGAGACTACTTTCTGACTATTGGTGATATTGACATAGGTGACGCACACAGAGATAACTTGACTTGTTCTTTGCGTGAGCAGGAAAAGATGTTCCTGAACATGGCAGAGAAAAGGAGAATTAAAATACAAAAGAAAGCAAATGACGAAAGTCAGAAAAGACCAAGGTGGGCAGAGAACATGGAAGGCACCTCAACTGGTGGGGCGGGTCCTGCTCTGTTGCTGGATTTTGAAAAGAAAGGCAAGCTATGTCTTCACCGCGAGAAGACTAGCTATTATAATAACATTTTCATTGGTTCCAGTGAATGCGAACATAATTACAAGGTAATTGGAGGTTGGGGTTTCAAAAATGGGTCAGAGCCTGTGTTTCCTGGAATTTATTATATTTGTGGGGACAAGGCTTATTTCAAATTGCCGGATCACTGGTATGGAAGTTGCTATTTTGGCATTGTCTTCCCGAAAATATACCATGTGAACAAAGTTGCTGGAAGCAGTGAAAATACTAATGGCTTAGTGCGTAGTAAAAGAGAAAGTATAGGTGAAATAATGGGTAGTATTTTCAGTGCACTGATACCTGGAGTGGGAGTGCTTCTGAACACTCACAGAATTTGTAAATTGTCCACTATAGTGGATGCGTTGTCTACTGACACAGCTCATGGATTTCTGCTGGTCAATACCGAAATGGTTGCGATCAGATCAATGGTTTTGCAGAACAGACTTGCTCTTGATACCTTATTAGCAAAGGAGGGCGGAGTCTGCCGGATGTTGAAGGCGCAACATTGTTGCACTTATATTCCGGACAAAAGTGTGCAGCTCAAAAGATATGTGAAAAACATTACTAATTTGGAAAGGGAACTCAAACCACTCGAGGTTGACAGTGCCTGGAAGAGACTGGTAGATGGTCTCTCAAATGTAGGTCATTGGTTTGCTAGCATAGGTAAAAGCTTATTGTTTAAGATACTGATGCCAATTGGAATTATAGGTCTTATCCTATTTTTCATATTTGCCTGTTGCAAATGTCGCAAACACACCGGAAAGCATCAAGTGAATGCCAGAGGAGTGAAACGAAGTGTGGATGAGCTTGAATTAGAGGAAATGAATAATCAGATATACAAAAGGGTGAAGAATTCTCACCCTACTAAAGATGAGAAAGAAAAGTTGAGCAAATTGTTGGAAGAGATAGAGATGTATAAGGTGTGAGAAGTTGGCATCTGGTTCCATTTATTTTGTGATGATAGTAAATATCATCAAAGAGGGGATTGATGAAGCAAAGCTTCGCATATTTTGCGACTTGCCGAATTCATGAACCTCGTCTATGTGTAATCCAGTAATAAGTTGTACGTCTTACTAACGTTTATTCTATGTTTAAACGAGGTTTCCCGACGCTTGCCTATGTGTTTTACTAAAATAATTAACTCGAGTATTTTAAAAATGGCCGCTGCTTGGAAGTAAGTGTCTGCGCATGCGTCAGTCACACTCACGTGTCCTGATGTGTTTGCAGAGTTGGAGGGAAATAGATGCGCATGCGTAATACATAGCTTTGCCAGTAACGTGGTACTGCTCGTGCCACTGCTCTTGTGTCTGTTTATATGTAGCTAACATTTAGGTTGCATAAGTATATTTTATAGTGATAAGTTGAAAGTACAAACCCTGTGATGTGTTTTCATAATGTTATTTCTATGTATTAATTTGTTCTCGCTTACTTTTCATGTACCGCGGGGAATGGGGGTCTGACTGAACTGAATGCCATCTTGGAGGGCCTTTCTGCGCATGCTCCTCCATCTGGGGAACTGACAGCCTTGACTGGTGGAACTTGGCCAGCTGGCAGAGATGGGCAAGATGCTCCTGAGAACTGACCTGAAAACCCAGGAAAATGGAGCCATGTGTCCCTACTCGGCAACAATGTTAATTGTCAATTGTATTTCTCTGCAGTTTCTCATGGGAACCCCAATCTTGCTAGGCGGTACCCAAAGATGCAAATTAGGCATCCAAATAGTGTGTTATGATTGGTGTGTTACCCAAAGCCTACCTTAGGACCAATCCAAATTGAGGGATTCTGACACTTTGCAACATTGGGGGGTGGTACACCGTCCCCAAACTGTATATCTACCCTGGGTTCACCTAGGGAAATTGTCCGACTTGTCTGGTTTAGCTGACCTGTCACTGACCCATCATACTCAATAGGTGACTGAAGATACAGAGCGCTGCGGAGCACTCTGTCCGAAATTGACCATAGACTAAGGTTCTACTGAACCTTAAAGTGCTGGCGAAGCACTTTGCTGGGAGTTCGCTGATCCAATCGGGGTCTTGATCGATAGCTGCAGAGAGGGTGGAGCGCAGGCGTTGCTTCCAAACTGCGGGTGTGGTCCTGTCCTGAGCGGTCCTGTCCTGAGGGTTTGCTGTCCTGTCCTGAGGGTCCTGTCCTGATTCCTAATCTGAGGGTATCCTGTCCTGTCCTGGGTGTCCATTCTGCACCTGCTGTCCATTGAGGGGTATCTTTCCTTGAGGGTTTCCTGTCCTTAACTGACCCGTGGCCAGGGTTTGGTTTTCACACCAGTCTAGGTAAATATTGCTCTAAATTCTTTGAACTTGCACCTTCCTAATTTTCTGTCTTTTGCTTTAATAAAGACACACCTTTGCACATGTTGATTTTTCCATGCTTTTGCCGCAACTATTGAAACGTAAAGTCAATTGCATATTTTCTTAACTTGTTCCTATGTTATCCTACCTTTTAGAAATCATATTTTGCATTGCAGTTTGTCATTTTCTGATATGGTCTAGAACGGCCTTACTTAAACTGTCTAAAAATTCTTTACCCTGAAAGCATAGCGTTTCTTGTTGCATCTCATATTAGTATTTTCATGATTACCCTGACTTTATTTCTCTATAGTTATGTACTTTTCATTATCTTGGTTATTGATTGCCTTATTCTTGTAAACTTAATGCTCAACGAAAACGAACTTTAGATAAAGCTTTTAAAACTTCCAGTTGTCCGTGGTCATTTACAAACAGTATTGAATGTCATTTTGGGTTGGTATTTTGCTGCCTTTCCTTTTACAGCTAGCTCCCTGATCCGTTGAGGTCATAGGTACCCGTGTCGGTGGATGGTAAGTCGGGTACGCTTAGTAATAACAGTAGGGAAACACACACAAATTGGTAGAGCCCGTGAAGTCGCCCGATCAATGTATATGGTAAATTGAAAGTATATGGGCCCTGAAGCCGGAAACGGCGAAATTATTGGCTGGGTGACCTCGCGCGCTCTATCAGTATGCCCCCACTTTTTTCTGAATTGCTGTTGTGTTTTGACTGAGTGTGTCCTGGGCTCCTGCCAACCAGGTACCCAGGGCCTGTGTTCCTTCCCTAAATCTGTGTTGAAACTAAAACTCAATTGGCATCTCTGGCCACCTATCAGCCCCTAGTAAATAGTCCCCTAAGTACCCAGGGCATGGTGACCTGAGAAGCCCCTAAGGTCTGCAGAACATATTGTGCCACCCTTAGGGGCCCTGTACCCTGGCACCCACACACTGCCTTTGCAGGCTGAGTGCCTAAGTACAGAACTAAACAAAGAGCCGACATGGCACACATCCCTGTGTGTCATGCCCACAAACCCACTGCCCTGGCATACATCAGTCATCCCTCTAGCTGGGTGCCTTATGCCAGTGGTGTGGGCACAAGTGCATGAGCCCTGTGCCCCTACAGTACCCAGGGCCATTCCTGGGCACTGTAAGTGCAGTGATGCCATTAACAGTATATGGTGCTGGGAGGTCGACATTACGAACTCCACAACACCATAATGGCTACACCAGCACAGCACATTAAATCCACACTGATGCCAGTGTGGGATTTAATGAAAAATGCACCACAGAGGGCATCTTAGAGATGCCCCCTGAAACCTAACCACAATCCACGTCTGGACTGAGAGGCTGCCTAGGCTGCCACACAGCAGACATGTTGCTGGACCCCTGGGTGGAGAGCCCCTGCTCCTGGGCCTGCAACAATGCACATCCTGGGCGAGGTGATATGTCTCCTCCCCCAGGATGAGCAGGGGGAAGCTTCAAAGGCCTGCCACCTCTGTGAGCTTCCCCAGACCAGTTGCTTTCCCTAACAACTGGCTCCCACCAGTCCTGACCCCCACTCTGATGGGAAGACTGGCTGGAAAAACTACATCAGGAAGGGGGGGTGCCAGCCTGTGCCAACCCCACCCCTCAGGTGGGGGAGACGTGGTGAAGCACGACCCCGGGCTCCGGCCATCTTGAAGATGGGAAGCTCTGCCCAATCACAGCTAGGCTCCTGCCCCCCTCCCACAGAAGAGGTGCAGGCTAGGGTGTGTACCCAGCCCAGGACAGGGACCTATTGGTCCCTGCCCTTGCCCTACCTGTAACGCCCCTAAATTTAGTATTTAGGGGCCCCCTGAACCTTCCTTCCTCAGATCCCAATAAGAAATGAAGAAAGAAGATCAAGAAGAAGAAGACCCGCCATGCAGCTGCTAATAAAGGACGACAACAACTGACTTGACCCCAGCCCTACCGGCCTGTCGATCCTGGAACCTGCTCCTGCCTAAATCCCGGCGACTTCAGCGGACAGCAACCTTGGGACACCCAGAGGACCTGCCTGCCTTGACCCTCTTGAAGATTGGGTCTCCCATCAGCAGAGGCTCGGCTGCAACAACCCTCCTGGTGCCAGCCAGGAAGCTCCGGACCAGCCCACTCTGCACCCGCCGAGCCCAGCCGGTGCCCAAGTTATCCAAGACCACGAGGACGTCCCCCCCGGCGACTGGGACCCGAGGTCCAGTGCCCAAAGACCCTCCTCGATTAACCAGACGACGCCTGCAAACTCAGAACCAGGGGCCCCTCCAACCGCAACCAGCTGAGGGTAAGCTTCCCGACACCTAAAGACACCCTTGCACCCGGCACCCTACAGCCCCCTGTGCCTTCCTTTGGGGTACCTACCTGTGCTCTAAGATCCCAACTTACCTCTCGAAGTGGTGGTTGCCCCTGAAGAGTCTCCGTCCCCGAGCCTGCAGCCTTTGTTCGTTTTGAATAACATTGAGCGCCCGACGGCTAAAAAGCACCCTGCACCCAGCCGCCCGAGTGCCGCTGGCCGTGCCACCTTTGCCCTATCCTACTTCCCCCTTGCCCTGAGCAGGTGACCAGGAGCCCAGCTCCCACAGGCGCATGGCCTGCTAGCCAGCAGCCACCAACCGGAGGTCCCCTGCCCCTCATTGGATAACATTGGGCCCAACTATCTCTGCACAAGGCCGCACCTGTGTCGCTAAGCGTGAACCATCTGTACCTACCTGACCCTGGGGAACCCCTGAGTCTATGCTCAGAACCTTAACTTCACCAGCCGAGTACTCACCTGGAAACCGGTAACTCACTTACATGTCATTGGATAACATTGACTGGTTTGACTCAAAAACTCTTCGGTCTATTTTTGAAAACTTAAAATATTCATATAAAATCAACTGAATTCCGAATTCCAAAGTACTCACCTGTGATCAGGAGAGAAGCCAGTACTGTACCTTGTAGCCCAGTACTGAACCGCAAAAGTAATCCCTATTGGGTTTACTAGTAACCTGAATTTCCTCCCATTGGATAAGATTGCCAGATTTCTGTTGAAAAGTTTCTAAGAGTGAACTTTTAAAATAGCTTTATATTTCTGAAAAATAACTGCAATAACTAAAACGTTTTTACTAAATTGTTTTCAGCTTAGACCCCAGGACTGAACCTAGGATCCAGTCCTGGAACTACCAAAGTAATCCACAAAGTAATCCACTGTGTTTATAATAGGAAAACCCATTGAGCTCATTGCTAAATTGTGTGTAGAATTATGTTGCCTACTGCAACCCCTGTACTTATTGTGTTACAAAGTTTATTGCCTTTCTGCAAAGTACTCATCTGAGACCTCTCATATTGAGAACAGTTTATTTTGGTACCTGTTGGTTCAAGAAAATAAAACATCTATATCTTTGATATAAAAACAATTGGCCTGTAGTTCAGTCTTTGAGTGTGTGAAACCTTTTGCTGACTGAGTGTGTACAACAAATGCTTTATACTGTCCTCTGGTACTGCCTTACTGTTCGACCAAGCTACCACCTTAGAGAGTAAGGTCACACCTGGCTTTAACCTCTGTTAAACCTCTGGGGTTGGTGGACTCTATACACACTGTAGCTTATTCTGGTCCAGTATATATATAGAGACACTTTCTCACAAAGGTGAGTAGCGGAGTAACTCACCCAACACATCAAAAACAACAACCTCCTAGGCGAATTTCAATTTGATTTAAAACAGGGCTTCAGCACTAAAACTGCTCTACTACCGGTGATCAATGCTGCTCTTCAAATTCTAGACACAGATAAACCCTGACTCCTGATTCTTCTCAGCCTTCAACACAGTCAACCACCACACACTCAAAAATCGAATGGGCCTTGATGGCATTGTCCTTACATGATTTGCTTCATTCCTCATGGTCAGGTCACAGAGAGTAAACATTGATAACCATCTCTTTTCATAAATTGTGGTTGGACAAGGGATCCCCTAGGGGTCCATCTTTGCCCTGACCATATTGAATCTCTACATCAAGCCACTTTGAGTCCTTCTTAAGAAGGCAGGGATCTTCTATCATCAATACGCAGATGACGCACAGCTGTATCTAAAGGCCGCCTTACAAAATGATATCTCATTTCTCGTCACCACCCTAACTCTGTCACAACTGGGTGACCTCTCATCACCTACAGCTAAACCCTTCTAAAACTGAATATATCCCTATCGTCCCTTCCAAATCAACACTTGTGTTGCCAACCTGGATGAACACATAACATCATTAACAGTACACACACCATTAATGACAGTGCCAAATCTCTATGAGTCAGACGGAAAAAAACTCATTCTACATTCTCAAATAAGCACCATGTCCAAAAACGTGTGCCATCAATTACGTCTTCTGTGGGGAATCCAGTATTACATTACTGAGAAAGATCTAAAATCTCTTACTCCAGAATAGACTATTATAACTTTCTCCAGACTGGTCTCCCCAAAACCCATCTCTTCACCCTGCAATTGATTCTACACTGGGCTGTATTTGAAACACAGAGAGGCAACATAACAATTATTCAAAGCATAAATGCGCAGTATAATAATCAGATTCAAATTCTCGTTTCCCAGTAACAAATCTTTTAATCTTGTCTTGTCGTCACACAGAGTGCCAAGAGATGTTTCAAAAACCAGCAAAAACACCCAACGCGTTTCACCCCACAAGGGGCTTCCTCAGGGCAAACTTCGCAACGTTCATGTTCAAAAAGTAGATTACTTATGATCCCCGTTAGTGCTTATATCAAAGCTCAATAAATCACGACCCAGCAATCAATGCTGAGATAGTGGTTGCCGTGGACCGTTGTCCGTATTCAATTCATATATTTTGATTCTCCTATGTTATATTCTTCAAATGTGACAATAATAATTCAGACTAGACGTGATTACTCCAAAACTCCAATGTAGGAAAGTGGGTCAATGCGATGGTTGATTCCCAAAGGGCATGTGTAGCCGGCTTCACCGTGTTGGCGTTCCCTCACGACGATCAGTTTCAGAGACGCCGACTTCAAGCCAACTCACGTCTAGTCTGAATCATAATATATGAATTGAATATGGACAACGTACTTACTGCCATTTCTTTTGTTGAATTCTACACTGTACAGCATGGTTTGGCTATGGGGGCCAGAAGGAATTACCACATTACACCCATGCTGATCACTGTCCGATGGCTGCCAATTGAAGCAAGGAGCATCTACAAGACTGCCTTCGTCACCCATAAGGCCCTGCACACATCCACTCCCCGTTACCAGGTGGACAAACTCAAGGTATCAAGTGGCTCCAGACCATTGCGAAACGCAGAGGCAATGCTTCTGGAACCCCTGTCATTTAAATGGGAAAGCCTGATGGAACAACCGTTCTTGGGAATTATAACCGGAATCTGGAATTCACTGCCTCCAAATCTACGCACAACTACCTCGCTAATGGCTTTCAAAATGGACCTGATTGCTTATTTCCTCCAGCGATATCTTAGCTAAGTGTGGTGATTGAAGATGACAATTTCTGAGGGTTTCTTAAAATTACTTTATTAGCACCCATGCTCTGGATAATCCAAGGAAATATGCCAGTACAAACCATCAATGAGATGTAATCCTCTTTGAATAATAACACTCCATAAGCCTACAGTAACATGCAGGCTCAAGCAGCAGAATGATGAAGTAACCAATGGCAAGAGAGCATACACATTAAAGGTAAACACATTACTAAAGTAAACACATTACTACACCAAGACCCTGCAATCAGCTGTTGGCACAGACTTCTGCACTACCTCAACCTTGTTACTGCTCAATATACCTCTAGTATATTCTGTTGTATGCAATGATCTACAATGTGGTATTCTGTACCTTTGTAATTATTCATAGTTGTATACATTAACATTAAACCATCTGTAAATTTCATGCAACGAAATATTTATCTTCTAAAGTGCTCTGGCACCTTAGGGTTATCTCTGTTCAAAATAAATAAACAAAGTTGCCCTTGGAGTCTTTCTTCTAGTGCTCTGTGACCTCGCGCGCCCCTTCCATTGGTCCCCTGTGACCCCGGGCGCTCCTTCCATTGGTCCCTGTTTAGTCTGTTTTCCCATTCTACCCTTTGCCCTCCATGGCGCGGCCGCGCGCCACCTCTCAGGTGCACGCGCTCGCTAATCCGCTTTTCCTCAGAAGGAGGACGCGGCGGAGGGATCATCACCGTAGCGTGTCCGCGATGTCGGCCATATTGGAACGGGTCTGGTCTCTTTCTAAATAACTAACTGGAAAACCGTTTACTTGTCGTCAGAGGCACACCTGAAGTAGATATAACAGTATATATATTTTGGTATACAACGAACGCGGTGATAGTAAGAACAATAACTGGTTACAGTTTAACAATAAATATACAAAACACTGTTTTCGACATTAGGTCCATATGAACATTTTCCAAGCTGCGTGGTTGTGAACAACGCAGTGGATAAGGAGCAGACGCCCTCCTAGTTTCCTTTGCGCCCCGGCTCGGCGCGGCGGGGAGGCCTCCGTTCCAAGATGGCGGCGGGGTCGCAGGGGGCGGAACCTCGCGCCGGCTCCGCCCCGCGCAGGCCCCGCCCCCTCCCTTCCATGGCCCGCCGCTGTCACCTTGCCGCCGTCCCTCATCACCATGGGCGCCCCGGCGGAGAGCGTGAAGCCCCGGACCTCCCCCAAGGCCGTCAAGTTCCTCTTCGGGGGGCTGGCAGGGTAAGGCACGGCCGGGGCACACCAGGGGGGGGGCTGACATCAACGGCGGGGGGGCCCTGCGCCCCGGGACACTACCAGCCCCCCCATCAGAGTCTGTGGTACCTGCCCCAGCCCCCCCCCCCCCCATCAGAGTCTGTGGTACCTGCCCCAGCCCCCCCCCCCCATCAGAGTCTGTGGTACCTGCCCCAGACCCCCCCCCCCCATCAGAGTCTGTGGTACCTGCCCCAGCCCCCCCCACATCAGAGTCTGTGGTACCTGCCCCCCCATCAGAGTCTGTGGTACCTGCCCCAGCCCCCCCACATCAGAGTCTGTGGTACCTGCCCCCCCATCAGAGTCTGTGGTACCTGCCCCAGCCCCCCCACATCAGAGTCTGTGGTACCTGCCCCCCCATCAGAGTCTGTGGTACCTGCCCCAGCCCCCCCCCCATCAGAGTCTGTGGTACCTGCCCCAGCCCCCCCCCCATCAGAGTCTGTGGTACCTGCCCCAGCCCCCCCACATCAGAGTCTGTGGTACCTGCCCCCCCATCAGAGTCTGTGGTACCTGCCCCAGACCCCCCCCCATCAGAGTCTGTGGTACCTGCCCCAGCCCCCCCACATCAGAGTCTGTGGTACCTGCCCCCCCATCAGAGTCTGTGGTACCTGCCCCAGCCCCCCCACATCAGAGTCTGTGGTACCTGCCCCCCCATCAGAGTCTGTGGTACCTGCCCCAGCCCCCCCCCCATCAGAGTCTGTGGTACCTGCCCCAGCCCCCCCACATCAGAGTCTGTGGTACCTGCCCCCCCATCAGAGTCTGTGGTACCTGCCCCAGACCCCCCCCCATCAGAGTCTGTGGTACCCCCCCCCCACATAAGAGTCTGTGGTACCTGCCCCCCCATCAGAGTCTGTGGTACCTGCCCCAGCCCCCCCCCCATCAGAGTCTGTGGTACCTGCCCCAGCCCCCCCCCCCATCAGAGTCTGTGATACCTGCCCCAGCCCCCCCACATCAGAGTCTGTGGTACCTGCCCCCCCATCAGAGTCTGTGGTACCTGCCCCAGACCCCCCCCCATCAGAGTCTGTGGTACCTGCCCCAGCCCCCCCACATCAGAGTCTGTGGTACCTGCCCCCCCATCAGAGTCTGTGGTACCTGCCCCAGCCCCCCCACATCAGAGTCTGTGGTACCTGCCCCCCCATCAGAGTCTGTGGTACCTGCCCCAGCCCCCCCCCCCATCAGAGTCTGTGGTACCTGCCCCAGCCCCCCCCCATCAGAGTCTGTGGTACCTGCCCCAGCCCCCCCACATCAGAGTCTGTGGTACCTGCCCCCCCATCAGAGTCTGTGGTACCTGCCCCAGACCCCCCCCCATCAGAGTCTGTGGTACCTGCCCCAGCCCCCCCACATCAGAGTCTGTGGTACCTGCCCCCCCATCAGAGTCTGTGGTACCTGCCCCAGCCCCCCCCCCCCATCAGAGTCTGTGGTACCTGCCCCAGCCCCCCCCCCCCATC
The DNA here is from genome assembly GCF_964261635.1 of Lissotriton helveticus. Classification (NCBI taxonomy): domain Eukaryota; kingdom Metazoa; phylum Chordata; class Amphibia; order Caudata; family Salamandridae; genus Lissotriton; species Lissotriton helveticus. Next base: position 901,639,763 of record NC_136073.1, read on the forward strand.
AGAGTCTGTGGTACCTGCCCCAGCCCCCCCACATCAGAGACTGTGGTACCTGCCCCCCCATCAGAGTCTGTGGTACCTGCCCCAGCCCCCCCCCCCCCATCAGAGTCTGTGGTACCTGCCCCAGCCCCCCCACATCAGAGACTGTGGTACCTGCCCCAGCCCCCCCACATCAGAGTCTGTGGTACCTGCCCCCCCATCAGAGTCTGTGGTACCTGCCCCAGCCCCCCCCCCCATCAGAGTCTGTGGTACCTGCCCCAGCCCCCCCCCCCCCCCCATCAGAGTCTGTGGTACCTGCCCCAGCCCCCCCACATCAGAGACTGTGGTACCTGCCCCAGCCCCCCCACATCAGAGTCTGTGGTACCTGCTCCCCCATCAGAGTCTGTGGTACCTGCCCCCCCATCAGAGTCTGTGGTACCTGCCCCCCCATCAGAGTCTGTGGTACCTGCCCCCCCATCAGAGTCTGTGGTACCTGCCCCCCCATCAGAGTCTGTGGTACCTGCCCCCCCATCAGAGTCTGTGGTACCCCCCCACATCAAAGTCTGTGGTACCCCCCCCACATCAGAGTCTGTGGTACCTGCCCCCCCATCAGAGTCTGTGGTACCTGCCCCAGCCCCCCCCCATCAGAGTCTGTGGTACCTGCCCCAGCCCCCCCACATCAGAGTCTGTGGTACCCCCCCCCCCACATCAGAGTCTGTGGTACCTGCCCCCACATCAGAGTGTGGTACCTGCCCCCACATCAGAGTCTGTGGTACCCCCCCACATCAGAGTCTGTGGTACCCCCCCCACATCAGAGTCTGAGTGGGGTACCTGCCTCCCCCCACATTAGTCTGTGGTACTCGCCCCCGCCCCCCCAACCCCCCGCCCCCCCACCCATTAGAGTCTGTGGTACCTGCCCCAGCCCCGGGGGGGGGAGGGGGTTGAGCCCCCCCCCTCCTCAGTCTGTGAGGCCGGCATCAACCCTAGAGGGACCTCCGGCCCCCACCTCCAGCCCTCTCCCAGGCCCGGATCCTGCCCCCAGCCCCTGCCCCAAGGGCCCCACACTCAGTGCTTTCAATGGGCAGACACTAAGTACTCGCACCTTTGCATTTTGAGAGGGAGAGAGAGCCCCTGCACTGCCCCAGAAACAAGCAGGCCCTGGCACAGAGTCCTGCACTTCTAGCTTTCCATTGCAAGTATTGCCTACGCTCACTCTGAGCAGGCTGTACTGCCCCCTGCACACATGCTGCATGCACTGGTACCTACTGCCCCTCCCCACTTATGAAGCTGCATGCTAACCAGGATACTGCCCCAGCCCCCAGGACCCTGCCCCACAAGGACCCAGAGGAAACACTACACTATACCCTGAGCAGTTTCTACTGCCCCATCACACATGCTGCATGCACCGGTACCCTGGACACAGACTACTGCCTCCTCCCTACTCCTGATGCTGCTTGCACAGCACGCAGGATACTGCCCCCAGAAGACTGTGCCCAGATGACCCCTTGCACTACACCCCTGAAACCTCTCTACCACCCCAAACAGATACTACACACACTGGTACCCTGGATACAGACTACTGCCTCCCGCCTACTCCTTGATGCTGCTTGCTCAGTTTACTGCTCACAGCTCCATAAGACTGTGCCCCGAGGACCCCCTACGCCACCCCCTGAGCAGTCTCTAATGCCCTTACACACATACTACAAATACCGCCTACTGCCTATGAGTAACAAACCCCAGGGACCCCTAAGAAACAATACTCTTAGGACAGCCTCTACTGCCCCCTCTACACAGACACACTACTTGCACTGGTACCCTGGATACGGTCTACTGCCTACCTACTCCTGGATACTCCATAGACCGCACCCGGGATACTGCCTGGAAGGGAAGACTGCCCCATAACCCTAGTGCTTTATGCACCGCTCCCAGGATCCTGCCTCCTGCTCCCTGGAAGGGAAGACTGCCCCATAACCCTAGCGCTTTATGCACAGCTCCCAGGATCCTGCCTCCTGCTCCCTGGAAGGGAAGACTGCCCCATAACCCTAGTGCTTTATGCACAGCTCCCAGGATCCTGCCTCCTACTCCCTGGAAGGGAAGACTGCCCCATAACCCTAGTGCTTTATGCACAGCTCCCAGGATCCTGCCTCCTGCTCCCTGGAAGGGAAGACTGCCCCATAACCCTAGTGCTTTATGCACAGCTCCCAGGATCCTGCCTCCTGCTCCCTGGAAGGGAAGACTGCCCCATAACCCTAGTGCTTTATGCACAGCTCCCAGGATCCTGCCTCCTACTCCCTGGAAGAGAAGACTGCCCCATAACCCTAGTGCTTTATGCACAGCTCCCAGGATCCTGCCTCCTACTCCCTGGAAGGGAAGACTGCCCCATAACCCTAGTGCTTTATGCACAGCTCCCAGGATCCTGCCTCCTACTCCCTGGAAGGGAAGACTGCCCCATAACCCTAGTGCTTTATGCACAGCTCCCAGGATCCTGCCTCCTACTCCCTGGAAGAGAAGACTGCCCCATAACCCTAGTGCTTTACGCAAAGCTCCCAGGATCCTGCCTCCTGCTCCCTGGAAGGGAAGACTGCCCCATAACCCTAGTGCTTTATGCACAGCTCCCAGGATCCTGCCTCCTGCTCCCTGGAAGGGAAGACTGCCCCATAACCCTAGTGCTTTATGCACAGCTCCCAGGATCCTGCCTCCTACTCCCTGGAAGGGAAGACTGCCCCATAACCCTAGTGCTTTATGCACAGCTCCCAGGATCCTGCCTCCTGCTCCCTGGAAGAGAAGACTGCCCCATAACCCTAGTGCTTTACGCAAAGCTCCCAGGATCCTGCCTCCTGCTCCCTGGAAGAGAAGACTGCCCCATAACCCTAGTGCTTTATGCACAGCTCCCAGGATCCTGCCTCCTACTCCCTGGAAGGGAAGACTGCCCCATAACCCTAGTGCTTTATGCACAGCTCCCAGGATCCTGCCTCCTACTCCCTGGAAGGGAAGACTGCCCCATAACCCTAGCGCTTTATGCACAGCTCCCAGGATCCTGCCTCCTGCTCCCTGGAAGGGAAGACTGCCCCATAACCCTAGTGCTTTATGCACAGCTCCCAGGATCCTGCCTCCTACTCCCTGGAAGGGAAGACTGCCCCATAACCCTAGTGCTTTATGCACAGCTCCCAGGATCCTGCCTCCTACTCCCTGGAAGGGAAGACTGCCCCATAACCCTAGTGCTTTATGCACAGCTCCCAGGATCCTGCCTCCTACTCCCTGGAAGGGAAGACTGCCCCATAACCCTAGTGCTTTATGCACAGCTCCCAGGATCCTGCCTCCTACTCCCTGGAAGGGAAGACTGCCCCATAACCCTAGTGCTTTATGCACCGCTCCCAGGATCCTGCCTCCTACTCCCTGGAAGGGAAGACTGCCCCATAACCCTAGTGCTTTATGCACAGCTCCCAGGATCCTGCCTCCTGCTCCCTGGAAGGGAAGACTGCCCCATAACCCTAGTGCTTTATGCACAGCTCCCAGGATCCTGCCTCCTACTGCCTGGAAGGGAAGACTGCCCCATAACCCTAGTGCTTTATGCACCGCTCCCAGGATCCTGCCTCCTACTCCCTGGAAGGGAAGACTGCCCCATAACCCCACTACTTCTTGCATAGTCCCTAGAATGCTTTCTACTAAATAAGACCGCCCTACCTGCAAGAATAGAACACAGCTTCTCAACACGTTATGCACAGCACCCCAAGCTACAGACATCAGCCCCGCATAAAACAATATACTGCCCCCCATAGAATACAGTGCGCTGTTCCTAACCCGGTATGTCATGCAAAGCCCCTAGAACCTAGGCGATTCGATACTACCCCACTAAACCCCCCCCCCCCTCCCCCGCCCCAAACACTGCATGTCCAGCCCACAGGACAGCATACTGCCCTTGAGAATCGACCCAGCCCTCCGTTGATAGCACACTCCCAGCAGGGCACAGTGTGCTCTCTGTCCTCCAATCCGTCCTCTGCCCCGAGGTGTTGAGTTCACTGCCCAAGTGCTGTACCCTGCCCTGGGACCTGCCCTGGGACCTACCCCTGGGACCTGCCCCTGGGGCCTGCCCCTGGGACCTACCCCTGGGACCTGCCCCTGGGGCCTGCCCCTGGGACCTGCCCCTGGGACCTGCCCCTGGGGCCTGCCCCTGGGACCTGCCCCTGGGACCTGCCCCTGGGACCTGGCCCTGGGACCTGCCCTGGGGCCCGTCCTGCTGCTCCTTGGAGGGGACAAGTGGTAGCATTTGTATCATCAGCCGTTGTTGTGATTCGAGGGTTACAGCGCCTCGACCTAAACCAACAAGGCGCTTTCTGAAAGAGTAAACCATGGATGTTAATAAAAGCAGCTCGTTGACTGCAGTTTATAAAGTAATGAAAGCTGACGAACGCCCTTCGTTGTTGGGGGGGGGGGGGGAGCTCTACAGAGGTAGCTTTGGGGTGTCACTGCTACGACGAGTAGATAATGCCCATTTTTCATCATTCGTTTTCTGCTGTCGCGAGGTTTTTCTACTGAATGATCGACTCTGCCCGTCACTTTCCAAGAGTTGTTGGAGTCCGGCGGGATCTGATCTGTTCTCCACCTTAAAACCGGTCAAACTTTCCCAAAAGTTCGTTCCTAGTCCTTAAAGCCTTTCAACGTTGACCTTTTCCCAGTCCCTTCCTCCAGGCGGGCACCAGCACTGCCCCCACCCACCCCCCCTGGCAGCTGTCGATGCAGACGCAGCGCCCTTTGTGCTCAACTTGTTTTGCTGTTTACAGCGCTCCGATACCCGGACGGTGTCCTTCGCGCTATATAAAACTCCTAAAATAAATCCATTTGCCCAGCAGTTGTTTCACTCAATGAGAGGGGCTTGTGAATGCCTCCAGGGGTCCCCCTCTGCCCTCGCTGCCCTCAGTCGCCCTGCTGGCTCTTGGTCGCGGCTTCTTGCCAGGCACCTGTCGGGGGTCTCGATGGTGGGCAGAGGGGGGCAGGACCCGTTCCTGAGGCGAGGCCCTCCCGGTCCTATGCCCTTGGATACATTCACTGCGCCCCCGCTAGAAACCAAACCCACGGTTGTTTGTCCCTTTAAATCTCTCCACCGTCGTTTCCATCCCTGCTCCAGGCTGGCAGTGCCATCTTTGGGGTCCCCAGTGGCAGACCAGAGCGCAGCAGCAGAGCGCCTGGTCGTAAGGCCCAGATGTTTACAGCCAGCTAGTGATAATCGGAGATGCTGCAGCATTCTAGTAAAAACATAAACGAGGAAGCAAAACTTTAAATCACAAAACCTAAATCGGGTTATTAAACCTGGAAATGGAAAACCCGGATGCAGGAAATGATGCTAAATAAAGTTATGGCTGTGAAATAACAGATCTGTGGTGTTCAGGTACGTGAAGGGGGTATTTTCAAGCATTTCTTGAAGAGGGCTTGTGATGGAGGTGAATAGTGCATTCCATATTTTAGGATTATTTTAGGCACAGAGAAGAGTAATGTGACACGTGGAAGGATGCGCGTGTCAAGGCGGCCGTGGACCCCTCTGCGTGGGGTTGTGTGTGAGGCCGCAGTGGTCTGTGAAGAGAGAGGTGTTACAGGTGAGTGCCGGAACCACGAGGGGCGCGGGGGAGCGGTCCACGGGTGTGGTGGCATTGGGCATTGGGTGGGTGCCAGGCAGGTAGTTACAGATGAGATGCGGAAAGGCAGATTTACGGGCTGCTGATCTGGTGGCGAGGGCACTAATGTAGCGCTCGGAGCTGGCACTTGCAGGGATAGCGCTATAAAGAGAGCAGAGAGCTGTCCAAGATCACACAAGCTGCCTCAGTTACACAAACACGACGTGCTTCTAAGAGGAGGATGTGGAGCCCCCTCCTGTTGGGGGGAAGCGGTGTGGCTGGTGCACGTGGACTGGGGTGTATTTCCAACCCCTCAGGGCACAGGAGGAGACTGCTTGACCTCTGCTCGTGGTGGGCTTGCACATCTGGGATTCCATCTGCGCTGTTCTGCTTCACATTTTTCGTGCTCACAGGAGGCCTTGGTCCTGTCTGGCTGGCATGTTGGGGTGTCAGGTGGCCTTGTAGATGCTGCAGCTGATTGTGAAGCAGGCACAGCTGTTCTTGGAAGGTTGGCACGTGGGCACCACAGACCTCTGAGCAGGTGAGCTGCAGCATGGCAGCGAGTAGTGATTCCACTGTCAGGGGGGCACAGGGCCTGTGCATTGTCCCCTGGTGCGAAGGGCTTCACTTCGAGGCACTAGTGTGCCGGGCCTCGTGATACTGGTGAACACAGGTACATCATGGCGCCGGGCTAAGAGAGGAGTGCGGTGTTGGTGTATTGTGAGTCTAAACACTTGCTCCCCCCACCTCCTAAATCCTCCTCCTCCTGTGTTTCTGAGGTCCCTTTCTCCCAAGGGCTTTGGTGAGCCATTTGCAGGAGTCTGCCTGGAGCTCTCTACCTCTGCTCTCTCAGACGCGACAGGCGATAAACTGTGCTTTTCACCAACCGTGCGAATAGCTGGTAGGGGTTTGAATTGCCAACTAGGAGCTTTCCTTTCTCACAGCCTTGGTTCCTAAAATGTGCCTGCTTCCAGAGCTCACCTTATCCCCCCCTCCACTCGCATGCCTTGTTCCCTCTTACACACATGACCCCATGTCCATGCAGTAGTTGTGATGGCACATCCCTAGCACTCCTGCCTTGTGGAAGTGGTCATGCAGAGAACATTTGTGGGCAGATCACATTTTATTTGGTTTAAAACCGAACTGTGAAGAAGAAAAGCTGCTCAGCTGACTTTAGGGGCAAGAGGTGGTGTCCTCCCTTTCCACCGAGATGGGCACTGTTTTAATGCACAAACACGTCCTTCTTTTGGTTGGGAGAGTAAAATGTTGGTCTGTTAAAAAATATGTCTTCTGTCAGAGCCTCGGTGACCCCAGATGCTTTATAAAAAACTAAAAATGCCTTGCGCATATATGTATTAAAAAAAAGAGAAAGCTTACATCCCTCCCTCTTCAAAGACTCATCTTATGGCACTACAGGTCTCATCGGTTTTAGTTCTAAACAAAACAACTCTCAATAAACACCATTTGACCGTTGTTGGGTCTGGTAGTCTGCCTGCACTCAAACACAGATAATTGGAGTGCAAAAGAGAGTTCTTCTCTTTACTCCACAGTACCCCTGCCCTGGACAGGCATTCAGAGGCATTGGTGGTGCGTGAGGCACAGGAGTTTGTGCTTTGTTGTGGCGATCCGGCTAACCGGTTACGTTGCATCCTGGCTGCCTTGCTGCTTTTCATAGTAATTAAGTCAGTCAGTCAAAGTAACTGTTGGCATTTTGTACCTGCAAAGCTTGTTTGTAAGTTATACGTAGCCAAACATGTATTGTGACCTGTAGTCATGGAGACGGCGGTGAGTTCACTGCTGACACCAGGAGGGTCGTCTACGTGAACGGAGAGTAGCTCTTAGCAGTAAAATAGGCGTTCTCCACCCGTGAAACGAGCCTCATCCTCACAATAATTGCTGTGTTTACTTACAAATGTTCAGTCCCAGTGATTGGATCCTAGTGTGTCTGTTGCTGATCCAAAGAGTCTTTACATCCTAATGACACATTGGGCGTCTCACGATTCCTCCTCTCCAGTGCTAAGGACGTGACCTGGACGTCCTGCATGAATGAATGTTGTTTTCCCTAAAGAGCATGGCTACTCAACCGAGTGTCCTGGAGCTAAGTCTACAGGAAAGACCCATTACCACAACTTAACCAGGAAAGTCACTAATAAACGGAAGAGAATAGCCAAGTTTTCATCTTCCTATGGAAGACTTCCCCGAAGGAAGGGATCAGAGGTCCAAAGGGAGCTGGTTCAGGCTTTAGCAGCTAGAATTGAGAACGCCTTACCTTCTTCTTCATACGCTTCATTCGAGGTACTACCACCAGAGCTGCCGACGCTGACCGCAAGGATCTAGCAGGACAATAGGAAGGAATCTGTCTGCAAGTTAGCCAGGGCTGGCTTGAAACAAAGCAAACTGAACCAGAGGCAGGGATTTGAAAAGATTGTGTTAGTAGGCGGCTAGTGAAGAGATCTTAACACCGGGGTGGTCGACGTCCATCTTGGAAGTCTCAGAATAAGGCGTGCCGCTGCATTTTGCCCAACCTGGAGGCGATGCCGCAAAGCTTCAGACACCCCCCGGTAGAGATCATTGACGTAGGCCATACTGGAAGTGACCAGCGCATGTACCGCTGACTTCCTGCAGGGAGTAAGTGCAAACGTTTCATGAGGGTCCGGAGAAAACCAAAGCAGGAGCCGACCGCAGCCGAAATCTGAGGTAACAGAGGGAGTTCATTGTCCAGTTTGACTCCCAGATTTTTAACTACTGAAGATGAGGGGGCGGCATAGAGGGAGGCCTGGCTGCTTCCCATCAGTTAGCTGCGTGGGTGTCCCAAAAAGATTTTCAGTTTTGTCCATGTTCCATGTTAACTTTTCTGCTTTAAATCAAAGACCCCTTCCATGAGGTTCTTGAGCATCTTCTCCATTTGAGAGGAGGCTCCCTCAGAAGCAGAGAGCGATTGGTGTCAACTGCGTACGGAATCACTTTGCATCTTTTCAGTGATTCCGCCAACGTCCTGAACAAGGGAAGGGTTCAATCTCCAGCACTTATAAACCTTTAATATAAAGCATCCTTTGGCAGCCCTAGTGGCGATCCTGCTCCTGTCTTGGGCAGTTATTCACACCTTAGTCCACGAGGATGAGATGTCCAGCCAGTGATGGTTGAGGGCACTGACTTCTCATTTGTGGGCTTTGAGCAGGGTCACTGGAATTATGCGATTGTGCAGGCGCGGCGTTTATCGCATAGTTATAGATTTGCTGCATTTGTAATATAATCCATTATCTGCCGCATTATCTGAAGATTTAAAACAAATTGTTTCTAGCTCAATTGGTTCAAAAGTTATTAAAAATGTGACGTGCGTCTGTGCAGTGGAAGCCCCTTTGCAAAGCTGGACTGGTTACCTTTCTGTTGCTTACTGCAATATTTGGGTGTTCAACTGTTACTAAGGAAGTGCAACCAACGCACAGAGAGTGCTACCTAGTTTAAAAGTGATGAAATAATGAAGTAATCCGATTCAGAATGTGCAGCATAATGATGCATAATTTGCCTTTTCTTGCCGCTTAATTTACTTAACCCTGCTGCATAATTTGGCCCTCTCCTGCCGCATAATTCCAGTGCCCTGGCTTTGAGTTACATTGCAATTGTGGAGATTTTAGTATATGTATAAGCGTCCGTGTACCCCGCTCAGGTGAAGCCACTGAAATCCACTGGTGTGAAATACTGGTCACGAGTTTACTTTCAGTGGGCGGAGAGGTCTGTGGGTTAGATGTGACTTTAGGGTCTAGAATGGAAGAAGGCTCAAATCCTGACCCTGAGGAGAAAGGAGCAGTGTCCCCAGGCACCATCACAGAAGCTTTGTCAACCCTAGAGTAAAAGTCCGAACCCCCTATGCTGCATGAGCATGACCAGACGGCGTTCATACAACTCACAGGTGAAGCTCCAGCGGGTCACATGAGACACTGTATGATGACAGCTGGACCTGCGTCCTGGTAGCCGACATGTTGGAAGGCAAATTAAATATTATAAGTGAAAATATTTAAGAGATGTTTGTGTGTAGTGTCGTGAGAGTAACTGTGCAATAAGTAAGAGGTGGAGAAACAGTGGGGCTTGATAGAGTAGCGTCATTCTGCTCACTGGCTGGTGACAAGGGTAGAAGGATGGGTTGGGGCGTTGCAGCAGCGTTCTAAATTGGTTTTCTGACCGGGATGGCTTGCGCTTCAGAGTCCGGTGGAGCTGTCTGCGACTTCAGCTTGTAGACTGGGTGGGAGAGACATCCTGGAGGTGGTTCGGGAGATCTCCAGACCCTCCTCAGTGCTGATGTGCCGGTGCCTTTTAGAGTCTAGCTCTTCAAGACTGTCCACAGTCGGTAGAGATGAGGGATGTCTTCTCCATTCTCAAACCCTGCCTTCCATGGAGGCTGAGAGGACACCAGGAGTCTGCTGACTGTAGCCAGTGATGTTCGTGGTAGTGTCAAATGGAACACCTATTCACTTAAGGTACCTAAACAATCAACGTGCTTACGGCACCTTGCAGAGGTTGCCTTCTTGCCTGTTAAAGATTGTCCATGAAGGGTTTTTAGGTCAGATCACGCCTGCTGAGGTAGTTCTGTTGAGTAGTGGAAGCCCAGGCTGTGGAGCCGTCTATGATGTCCGCGAGCGATCTGAAACTGGACGTGAAAGAGCAGGACGTTTAGAGGAATTCTGTGCTTTCCCCAAAGATGGGAGACCTGCTTAAGGCACCTTACGCTTCATACTGTTTGAGCTCGGTAATGTCAGATTACTGAATGCAAAGTAATGGGACTCTGATTCCCTGAGCGTTGTCCTCTGATTGTCAGAGCAGAAACTTCGATAGTGAGGCTACCGTCAGATATCAATCATGACACGGGCCTTTCAGAAATGTTCCACCCAGGTGGGTGGGAGAGAGGTCTCCCAGGCATTGCAGCAGGCGGATCCCATTTCCCTGTACCCACCTCCGTTGCCTGCAGCGAGCCTGGATTTTGTTTTAGGCACTTCCACGCGGTCGCATAGGTTAGCGTTTAAGTACCAGACCATGCTTCAAGACTCCTCGGTGGCCTCATGAAGGACCTCCCACCCTAAGCTCACTCGGTGTGGTCACTCTGCATCCTGCCTGTCGTCGACTAATGTCTTCCAAAGGTCAGGGCTTGCAGACGCAGATTAAAGTCTAAACGGCTCCCTGTCGCTGGAAGGACAGTGACTTTTTGAAAATACTGATGATCAGAGTAGGTGTGCAGATGTCCAAGCAGAGGCTGAAGAAGTGCTGTGGTACTAATGGCTAGGGACTGAACATCTAGAAGATGCAAGGGGATGGAAGGACCAGGCTGATGCTCCAAGGTTCAGCAGAGTGGAGAGGCAGTGAGGGAATGCACGGTTATAGATGGATGCACATCACTTCTCTGCCCCGGGTCACCATGCCTCATGTCGGACAGTGGTTCCTCCGTTAACTGTTTATGCACTTGAAAGAGGGAAAGTGGATGTGAGAGTAATCCTGTGGTTTCTCCTGTGGCAGCGATCCGATGTTTCTACATCAACAAGTCACAGAAGCCATCACTCACTCGAGTATTGTAGGCAGGGCGGCTCTGCTCGGCTCCACTTGTCTAGGTTTCTGGTGGAGGTAGATAAGCAACATTAGACTCTGGCCTTTCTTTCTACCGGTGTGCACGGTGTATTTGTTGAGAATAAGAACTGATGACGCGTCCCCTTTCAGCAGTTTTGATTAAATGCATCCACCAAGACCAAAGGAGGCTCAACCTCTGTAAGCCCTGGTCTTGACTATGGGACAGTTCGCGTGTTTTGGGGGAAGCATTGTATGTGAGGTTGTCTTGGCGCCCTTCAGTGAACCAGTTAGGGATCCTTCCAGGTCTTAACTGGCTCCCGCGTGATTTACGCCCAGCTGACCCTACAGGTTCATTTGTGGTCTTCTGAAGTACCAGGGTTTGAGGGCCGAGTATGTGGTCTCTGTGTCTGGGTGTTTAGTACAGTTGATGACTGTTTGTTAATTGTATCTTTGTCCAGAGCTTCTGATGCCAAGAGAGATGAAAGAGCAGCAAACGTAAGTGGACTATTGTGACTTCCAGACTGTTGGAACCAGGGTAGTAAAGATTAAACCTGAAATGAAACATTATCTGGAAGTAAATCCAGTTCAGTGTCCGTGCAGCACTTGCCCTTCTAGACCCCCCCCCCCCCCACTCCCCTCCCTGCTAAGGATGCGTGGAGACTGTTGTAGACATTGTGGAGTTGCAACGGGATCTCAAACTCTGTAGAAGAGCTCAATGCCATGCCATTGTGTGTGGGTATCAGATGTTGATGCTGGTTGCTGTGATTAGTGTATGTGACCTGCTACTGTTCCTATTTCAGTGCTTTTGCTGGGCATCTAAGTTGGGTAAATAGTAGTGATTTAAAGTTGCTGCAGATTGATTGGCTGCTGTTAGCTGGGGTTATTAGAAGAAATCTGTTCCACCATTTATGTTTGCAGTCACCAGGACCCAACCCCTCTCCAAGTAGCATACCATAGCAGCCTCCACTGCCTCTAGTTCATCTTAGTTCAAGGAGGGCATCTGTCGCTTGCGGGGGCCGTGATGTAGCCTGCCTCTGTCCTGTAGTCCTGCAAGGCGTCCTCTTCCACTGAGTGTGTACCGGGCAGAGATTGCTTTCACGTTGCTGCTGATGGACAGGGATGTCGGAAGGTTAATCGCGGCTCTGGTATACAGTGCCACCTTTGCTGCGTGGCATGCAAAGAAGTTCCTGCTGATGGATAAAGATGGTGGGCATATGTCCTGGGTGTGATACACGCATGCAGACCTGACAGCCAGACCGGCACTCCTCTGAAGTTGCTGGTCTTGGGCAAGGATTGAGGAGGGTTAGACCTGGGCTGGGCATTGGCAAAGGTCTACACAACATCAATTGGCACCAAGCGTAGGCTACTCAAGCCCCTGCTGGTGGGCAGGGATCGCCAAGTGCTGTGGTGGCCAGAAAGGATCTTATGCCACTTTTCATTTTCCTGCTCTGGCAGCTTATTTTGTCCAGCGCCCAGCAAAGGTGGTCTCCTTACTTGAACATGGGATCATTAAGAACCTGTTGATCATTTCTTTATTTGAGATACTTGAAAATGCTGGAGGCCGTATGGCTGCCTTTCCACAACATTTTTTGAAGTTAGGATGAGCAAACTCAAGTTTGATGCAAACACTTTGAAATTGAATTTACATCTCCAAATTGGTGTGGCATGGTTTACATTCTAAGCTGGAAACCCCTCATTTCAATCAAGTAGGTTTTAAAGTGGAGTTTCTGAACCTTTTTGGTACTGTGGAGCTCTTCTCTCATTTCTGCACCATCCGTCGAGTTAATTCCATTCAGGTCGGTCGCTGAGTCAGACTGCCATTGGCAATAGGCCCATCAACAGCAGGCCTTCCGACAGCCGGCTCCTTTGGACAATTTGAAGTTGGATTCTGTATAGTATTGTGTAGGTTGTGTGAGACATCAGGGGATTGCTGCGAGAGTCCATGCATCTCAGCAGCTTCACCATCATTGTTGTCCATGCCAAGGAGGCTGGATCTCCACTGTCTGGTATCACTGTAGACTTAGTGTTCCCTTGGTCCTGTTTAGAGAGGACTCTATTTGGTGATTGTCTCTGTCTCAGAGGGGTCTTGTGTAGGTTGTGTGAGACATCGGGGATGGCAGTGAGAGAGTCCATGCTTCACCAGCGTTGTCCATGCCAGTGATGCTGGATCTCCACCGGCTGGTATTGTAGTATGGTTTATGGGCCTCTTTCTGTGTGCATGTTAAGTTAGCATGGCTTATTATAAGTTTAAATGCCATTTTTAGGTCGAGCGTTAGCGAAAGACCTATTGTGGCCCGTATTTGGCAATGTAGACACGAGAGGGTGCACGAGCGCAGATTTGACCTCGTGGGCGCGCACGGCGCCATGCCCCTCTCGTGCCTCACATTCCCGTGCACACACAACCAGCCCCCACACCCCTGCACACACGCCACACAGGCACACGTACACACAGGCAGGCACACACACTGGTACAACACACGCAGGCACATACAAGCGCACCCCCCGCTTACATACACACACAAACGCGCACACACACACTCCCAACCCTGCTCACCGGGCACACGCAAGGCTTCCCTTACGGGGGGGGGGGGGGGCGGGCACCGTCAATGTGCCCCAACGCCCCCCCTCACCGGGTCTGCTATACTCTTTTTAGGGCTCGCCTGGTGTTGCAGCGGCTTCTAAGACGCGTCCCTGTCCCACAGCCTCACAGCACTCCTCAAGTACAGTAGGCGAAGACTGCAGGCGCCGCCACTGTCATGAGCCGCAGGGAACGGCAACGTGCACGCTCACGGCGTCACGCTCCTGCCCTCCCGCGTCTCTTCTGCGCTCCAGGCCGACTTTAAAAAAAAAAAAATTATAACGCAGTCCTCTTCCACTTTGGGGACCGCGTTTGTTTAATTAATTGTTTTGCTGTAGTATGGGCCGCTTTCGCATTTTGTAGGTCTTTAATTATTTAATTATTTTGGAGCACGGTCCCTACCTTTAGCCGCCGCGCTTGTTTGTACTTTACAACTGAGCAGGGCCCGGCTTCAAGGAGACTGCGCCCTACTGTTTAGAATGGGTGGAGGTCGAGCTGCTGCCGTCCAGTCAAGTACCTCTGTTCGCGGCCGTACCCGGCCAGCTCTTCCTCCTCACTGCCCACCAGGCCCCCGCTGCTGCCCTAGTCACCGCTGGACTGCGCGGCCAAGAGCGTGGCCGAGAGCTGGGCATTTGAGCAGGTGGAGGAGCTCTTCAGCTGCATCCCTGAGCCCTTCCAGCGCCGCATCGTGCACTGGAATTCTCCCGCTCCAAGTGTCAAATATGCAGGTTTTCCTCCTTCCAGTACCGGGGTGGTCAGGAAAGCCCACCGCTGCCGGCCAGGGTCGCAGCCGGCTCAGCCCCAGCGCCTGCAGGGGCAGCAGGAGCCGCTCCGGCAACTCCCACGGGGACCACCGTAGCACCCGCAGCCAGGGACGGGCTACCCTTCTGCCGAGGCATCTGCCTGCTAGAGACGGGCTGCATGGATAATGGCCTGCAAGTCGGTGAGTGCACGCCCCGTGCCCCTTCTTGAGATCCCCCCCCCCCCCTGAAGCTCCTGTGGCTGAGTGGATTCAGTATCCCATAAATGACTTTTGGGAAAAAAGACGTGCGCAGTGGCAGAGCTTCAAAGTCCCCCTCTCCCAAGGGATGGTGACATTGCTAGCAGTTTGCTAGTAATCTGAGCTAAAGCCCATCATGGTTTTGTTGGTTAGGGCACTCCGAGCCGCTGGGGCCATGCCCAACAAAAGGCGACTCCCAAGCATCAATCTGTGCAACCATTCAACAACAAGTGGTTCAAATATGTTCTCTCAATTTTTCAAGCTTTATTACAAATGTCACAAAAATATGTCAATATTTCACTTCTGTTCTTGTCGTTACAATAAAATACACTAAACATAATCTTCACAAAAGTTATGTACAAAACTTTAAGCTATTGCCATTATAAATTACAATAACTTTTATTTAAGTATTAATTATTTAGAAAAATTAAAAGCCATCGTTATTTGTAATATCAATACATCGAAGTCACGTAAATACAACACATATTGCAGTACAAATGCTATAGGTGTCACATTTGCGAAAGTTAAAACTATTGGCATTGTAAATGACAAAGCTATTCATTTCGCTGTTTTCCAAACCAACACATAAATAAAAAATTTGACGTTTAAAATACCAATAGCTCAAACTTTCCTAATGCGAGACCTATTGCATTGCAAATGCTTGTTCATTTTTGCTGCTTTTTGCACACAACAATGCTTGGCTGTTTTTGCTGAGTTCGCTTTCACGAAGGTCTATAAATGAGAAAACGTTTGTTTTTCGACATCTCTAGACATACATCGTGTCCCCAGTCTGTACATTGAGTGCTGAGCCGACAAGGTTATAACGTGCGAGCCAGTTTCTTGGCGTGTCCGTGTAACACATTCTAGACACAACAATTTAGCAGCTGCAGTGAAGCATCACTCTGGGAAGTGGGAACTGGTTTGTAACTCAGATACAGGGTGACCCACTAATAACACATAATAAGTTTCCTATCAGAGCTACAACTATTAAAAAAAAAAAAGTCTTTAGTTACGTGTTGGAATCAGAGGTTAGTGAGTAGCAGCACAGTAAAAGACAAGGCACCTTTAATCACTGCGATATAACCCCGAAGCGGACACCGTAAAGGAGCTATAGTTTAGGTGACATAGGTGACTGATGGGGTGTGACGCTCGGGTGCAGGATTTCTCCTATCCCAATTTTTGCAGACCTGGTCTGCGGCACTAAAGGTCCCAGTCAGCATTGTATGATGGATTACTTATGCTGTAATATGACTGCCCTGTGCTGGTGTCTAAGCAGCCAGAAGTGCAAACAGGAACTTCCTTGTCTGTGAAAAGGTCTCTGCAGCCAGAGATGCAAGCAGGAACTGCCTAGTCTGTGACCAGGCTTCCGGAGTCCGAGGGACACAATTCTTTAAATGCCCAGACACTCACCAACTGGCAGAGAACAAGGATTTCCACACTCTGGAACAATGATGGGTCAAGGGTGCCACAGAACCTAGGCATAGTCAGAATTTGAGTGTTCAATTAACTGGTGACAAAGGAGGCATTAGAAACAGTTTGATGTGAAACCAGCTACTGCTCCGTGTTATCCCCAAAGTCAAGGCCATAAACAGGTGACCGTCGGTGCTAAATGTAGGCCTTCGACAGGACCAGATGGTAGGAGCCCTTATCTCATGACAGTCTGCTAGCTGCATACATTTTCAGATGGCACAAGCACGAAGGCGTGCTGCGCATCAACTGGACCCACGTTTTTCGTTTTAACTGGGGACTGTTATTTATTTAGTGTTGGGATCAAGTTCCCATTGTAAACTTGATCTTTGGAGCTGTAAGGGCTAAACAGATTTTTCACAGAGTTACAAGTACAGTGCAATCCTGCTTCATACAAGTGTAGACATCCATGTGTCCCTCTCCACCATTAAAAAGGTCCAGGGTGATGCAGTTTCACCACACTCCGTCGTGGAATGTTTCCTGCAGACACTTGACCCTCTTGCAGGGTCTTTGGATTTATTTTTGTTCTGGCGAGCTGAACCGCAAGGTCCTTGTAGCTTCTAGATGTCTCTTGCTGACGATAGCCTCCACGTAGTCATCTTATCCTGTTGGGAGGTCAGCTCCTCTCGTTGCACCGGATGGGGGAGAATGGATGCGCCTTCAAACAAGTGCCCAGCTTTGGGCCAGATATTCTGCTGTGCTCGGAGAGCAGAGCTTCTCCAGAAGTCTGTGTAAAAACAATGTACAGTCTCAGTGCAGTATTTCAGGACCAGTATTGACAAAGCCAATAGGGCTCACCTTTGGCTGCCAACGTAGACCCACTGGCTTTCCCAATGGTTTTTGCTATTGCTGTTTAGCCTTGGCAAAAGGAACAAGACCTATTGGCTTTTCCAATGCTTATTTTCTAGTGGGGTTACAATGTGTTCAATCCCTGGTGGGCGATTAAATCCATTCCTACAGCCTACCCACTACTCAGTCACTCCTCCCCAACATATGTTTTTTTGGTTCCAGGGAATCATTCCCAGCATCTGCCTAAACTGCAAAGCTGCATAACGCATACTCTGCCGGAGGGACAGAACAGGTCTGCGTGGTGCACCCAGAGGGAGAGCGAGAGAGAGCGAGGGAGAACGAGAGATGGAGGGGTGCTTACCAAGTCACAAAATGGTGACTGAAAACTAAACAGAAGCCTACTCAGTCGACGGTGAGATGTGTTTCTAAAAAATGACACGCTCGCCTAACACTGGATTGGTTTGAAGTGGCTTTTAATTAGGAACTGTGTGATAAATTGGGATGGGTTAACTAAGGATTTACAGATTTAATGAAGACCCGAGACAATGGGCTGGGATTATCCTAATTGCAACGAAAACCCTGGCATCACACACTGTTATTACACTGGGGCAGATGGATGAAAAGTAAGATAAAGAAAGGTAAACCGGTACCCTCGGGTAAACATCGTCTGACATTTGATCTCGGTCTTTGAATGAAAAGCAAATGCAACAAGATAAGAACAATATTTACAGCCCTGCTTTACAGAAAAGCCCAGAGCGAGTGAAAACACAGAGCTCTTGTGTGAACTGCCCTTGGACAAAGATAAACAAATTTCTAAAGCAGTTGCTAAAATGGAACAAGTGTAAGACTACAAGTAACGGGATGGTGCTCGAAAAGGAGGGACAAATAGGATAGCGTAACCCCTTGGAAAAAAAGCATTTTAAAGGACACTCGAAGAAACAAATGAAAAGCAATGGGCGGGCTCTAAGCCCACAAAGTATATACAACATGTCCCGAAAAGACAGCGAAAGCGCTGTCTAAGCAAGACCTAAAAGGTGGTGGTTCTGGTGTTAAGCCGGGACCATTTAAATGAAGAGTACATAGCTCACAAATGGCTGCCTCAACCAGACCAGTGGAGAGAAAGTTCGCTGCCTTTCCTCAAAGGTTTCCACGGAGGAGGGAAGGACCGGTTCTAATTGGTCAACAAAATGTTGATTCCAAGAGAGACCAGATGGACTCCTTTTGTTGGGCCTCTGTTACTTCCAAGCACACCTTGGCACAGCACAGACTCTGGAGACCACAGACTGCCACAGGATATAGACACCTTCCGAGGGCTGGTCAGTTTATCTTCATGCAGATTAGCAGTTGGAGGCGCTGATCAATCTTGTGTTCAGGTGCAGTTCTTGTATAAATGATGTTGTACTCTCGCAAGACAGGGTGAGCATTTTATGAAGTTTTCGAGGTGCAGCCATTGGCTGATCTGTGAACTAGAAAGCATTTTCTTGCCTTTCGGATAGGAATCCGCAGTTTTCCAGCAAGCAATATGCCTTTTGAAAGGGCCCCAGTCATGCCACAACTGGTTCTGTACATACCACATGTAAATCAAAACATGAGCGTAAACACTCAACCATGATACATGACACACCACAGAGAGATAGGGAGTGAAGGACGCATGTTAAGGGGAATTGAATGGATTTTAACAGGACTTCCTTACCCTGTGCCCATAAACTCGATTACCCGCAGCCACCCACCGATCTCTCCCGACCTCTCTTCCTTGGGTGGGAGGTCCTTTCTCCTGCCCTTAAGTCTACGCTTTGGGTGCACCCTCTAGTCTACACAGCCTGGAGCTTTGCTAGGGAATGTTAGAAGACTATGGGGCACTCTTGGTAGACTCTCAGATATTCAAGAACACCAAGAATTTTAATAACATTGGTTCAGGTAAAGGAACCTTCATCGCTGTAAGGACAATACTGTGGCATGTTTGAGGTGAATGATCGGTATATGCAGTTGTTTCTTTTTCTTAAAGATTAGTTATTGCTCCTTTAATGCCCAACGTAGCTTTACATTTTCTTAAGTGTGAGTTTGCTTGAGATGCATTCAGTGCACTAAAATCCATGCGGTGTGCATTGCAGGATTATGTGCAGTAATAGAAATACTCTTTGTGAGTAGATCACCAACGGAAGGGTTCTTTAAGCGTAGTTCACTGCATGCACTTAGGAGCAACGGGGAGCCTGTTATAAGGACCTATGATCGGGGGTGGTGGCAGCAATATGCCTCGAATAGTCAATCTCCGTTAACCTGATTCTCGGGGTGAAGCCACTAGACTGCTATGGTGCATTGGGCATATGCGCACTCTGACATTAACCTAAATAATATTTATATTTTACTGCCAGAGAAAAACTTTACCTTTATTGCTAAGCAATAATTGCATTAACGAGGGTCAGTAAGTCATGGGCACAGCATTGTGCCTTGAAGCTAGGTGGAGAGCCGCCGACATTCTCTTTGTGCGTAGGAACGACATGGCCTGCTTCATGTAGCTCTCTGCCCCAAGTCCTGTTCTTACAAGTTACAGGACACACAACCTTCTACGTACACACATGAACTGGACAAACCAGATTCTAGTTGCCGAGTGGCATTTACTAGGAGGGAGGGTGTTAAGCCATACTTACTGCACCCCCTGCAGCTTATTGCACAGCAGGTGAAGCGCCTGTTACAAACAGGCGGGTGATCTGAAGCTTTCTACAAGTCACTGCCCCAAGCACCACCTTTCAAACACCAACGCAGTAGATCCCTCCTGCTTATCCACTGCCATTGATGACAAGTGCAACCATGGTTGAGCCAGTTCCACTGGTAGCAAAAACCTCATCTTCTTTCTTCCTCTATTCCAAAGCGAATGCTCCCTGTGATACAGACCTTTCTCTCTGACAGAGGGTCAATGAGGGTGGTACTTCTGCACTCTACTGCTGTCCTTGCTTCAGTCTTGTTGGAATTATCGGTTGTGTTGTGAGAAGGTGTGAAATGTTAACAGTCCCAAAGAGGCGGAGAGAGAAGGTTTACTTGGAGTTTGCTCTTCTTTCCATCAATTGAATCTGTAAATCTGAGAGAGAGAACACACGTGTACTCTTTAGGAAAGCTTCTCGGAGTATTTTAGTGGGGGCAGCCCAAATTAGTGGCATGCTTCTTCATCGGGTTCTCTCCCACGTTATATTGTGTACCTGGGTCGGCTCAACGCTAATTAATAACAGAGCACTTGTTGTGTTTTCTTAGGTGGGATTTAGGATTTAAAATTGCCTTTAGGAATTCAGCATGTTCCAAACCTTTTATTCTTTTCCAGATCATTTGATAAGGTTAAAAACAGGTGGGTCGATGTATGTGGAATTATTTTGGGCTCCTACATCATCAAAGGTTTACACGTTTCAGCCACTTGTTTAATGCTTTACGCTAATGGCTTTCTTCAGGACCAACAAGATGAATAGATTCCTACTACTGCTGCCAACTATGGTTTGTGTTTCTATGAATCATGCACTATTGTTTCTTCATCATTCATACATTACTCCTACTTGCATGTCATGCTCACAGACCTTATTGCATATTCTTGTTGGTTGGTAAGCTATACATTTTTGGGAAGTAATTTGTTAAAACATCAATTCATTGTATAAATCTTTCTTTTTTGGTGAGCTTTTTGTTAGCCACTGAATACTACAAAACCGTCAACTCCCTGTGATACACATACTTTCCATTTCTTCAAGACGATGTTTCTCTAACTCCATCTTTAAGAGGTTTTCATTCCAGCCTCCTATATTGGTGATATGGTATTTTCAATTTGTCTATAGTCCATGCAGTATTACCCGCTGATACCACATGTTTGTTTTTAATCTTGTATGCGGGCCTCATTGAGCCTTAGAGGTGGGACGACCCTGTAGTCGCACTCTGCGGGCGACGAAGTTTGAAAGAATACAATGTTTTGATTTGAAATTAAACCGCTGTTGCTTGGGTATGCTGACTATTACAACCCCCAGCCCCTCACTTACCTTTTCAAGGGTACATTTCTGCCTAGACCCTATTTGCGTCCTCCAGACTCTGCATGTTACCCTTGTTTGCAGCCAGACGCCATTTCAGCGTCTTCTGGGTCACATGAGTCTGCAAGATATGTTCATGTCGTCGCGTGTGCTTTTTCTATGCCTTTACGTTCTGTAGCTTTGCTCGTTTGTGTGATAACATTGTTTTTTCTCAGGACAGGAAATTTGTGTTTAGTATACACCAGTTCTTCTGCAGGATCTTTCCCTCCTGATTTGAGTCTGTTGTAAGCAGTGACACAGATCAGTCTGTGATGTGGTTGTCCTTGTATCTTCTTTCCTAAAGTGTATCCTGTTCTGGTTTTTGGCCCTCTTTTTAGCTTTCTGTATAATCTGTTCCGGGTAGCTGTGTTCCTCCATTTCCTGGAGAGAGTCCTCGCCTGTGTTATAAAATTAGAGATCCTGCTATTTTTTTTTTCTTCGTAAAAATTGCCCATATGGAAGTTTCTCCGACAATGCTTTGGGGGTGAAAGCTTTCAAATACCAGTAGGTTTGTTTTTATTTGTGGGTTTGTGATGTATGTCCATGTAGAGGACACGGAAAAACTAAGGGAGTCAGAGGGTTACTAGCTAGGCTCGCCCTCCAGTCATTAAAGTAAAAAAAAGGTTTCTGTTTCCAGATACCTGAGAGCCTTGCTAGAGGAAAGGACAGCCACTACTCAATGGGGTTGGCTGTTGGGATAGTGTATCATATGTAACAAAGGAAAAATTGTTCCTTTTTTAGGTGTCCCCTCACTCACCGGGGTTGCCCCACGGTGACATGCTTCATCATTGGGGCCATCCCAGTCCTCTACGGGCTGGGGCGTGCTACGACTTGCGGAGTTACGTAGGAGCACTTAAAAGGACTATGTGTGGTGCATGTGTATTTGTGGGGAGTGGACTATGTGATGAGTTAAAAAATACCTGCCCAGTAGGTTACTAATAAACTTTATTCTGGCCTCTAGGTGGTAGTATTAAAAACGGGGTAGGGAGATAGGCTATCCTAAACTTAATGTGTTCAGAAGTACCTATCAACTCCTAAGTCGACATGTTTCGTGCATACCCCAAGCACTTCTTCGGGACTACACAGGGACCAGCCCTGTGTTCGCCACTCCTTACTCTGTCACTGAGATATTTACAAAAAGGGTTTTAAGCTGCAGCAAACTCTGTTAAGTGCATGCATTTATACCTACGTATTTTGTTCCAAAAACACGTGGTTCCTGAAAGATAGAAAACAACTTTAAAATTCAAGGGGTGGTTGGCCCCATTAGTTATCACACACAGTTTTTTACAGAAGTGATGTACTCTGTGAATTCGGACCCGGACTCATTGGCCGTGCTTGTTTTCATGCACGAAGACGTGATTGATTTCGTGCATTTTTCGAACGTGATTTTTAACAAAACACCTATCGCAGTGTCACACCCATACATTCAACAGTCATACACACTCATACATACTTTCTTACGAGACCTAACTGGGCCCCATGGAGTCGGAGGGGTATCGGTATCCTCGCAACTCTGATGAGAAAGAAATGGAGTTGTTAAGTCACCCAGTACTGTTCGTTTTCTAGGCATTTTCTCCGTTTCAAAAATCGGCATTCCTTCGTGCCCTATTCCACTTACTTGTGCTCTGGTTACCTCCTGTATTCAGGCACCTACTCTTTCTCCCTCCGGTCCGGATGTTATCGGACTGGAGGTTCCGTGTTGTTTAAATGCTGATGCCATTCGCGGTATCCCAGCGCTGTCGAGGGAACGCCCTTTGTGCACGCTAGAGCGTGTGTTTCTCTACCCGTGCCCCGTCTACGTGGCGGCCATCTTGGGGGTGTCGATCTTCGCTAATAGTCGGGATTAGGTGTCTAATGTGACTATTATCGCGTTACGACACCTCTAAATCAATTTAGGGTGATATACAAAGTACTTGCCATATTATCAGGGTTTTTACCCGCCGTGTTTGAAAAAAGTGGAAATAAGTTCAAAAATGAACCGATTGAACTGTCACCAATATCTCATGGTAGTTTATAGCTAGTAAAGTACAGTATTTTCAAGGGATCATAACCTTCCAGTGGTGGATTCAGCCACACAGGATAATATTTCATCAGTGATTGTACAGTTATTGCCAAAAGATGGTAAGAACTATATATACATGAGACTTCGTGAATTTCACATGTACCGGGTCTGGTTTTATAATGTTTACATGTGTCTTTTATGTAAACTGTCCCCAGGGAATGTCGTCATTCAATCCCACGATATGGGAGCGAAGTTTAAACACCCAGCGTTGCTCCTTTTCTAATAGTTTCTTTTCCATGTCAGCATGGGGTGGTTGGGTTTCCAGCACCACCCAGCGCATATCGTTGGGTGTGTGTGCTTTTTCCAAAAAGTGTGTTGTCATTTTGGTGTTCGAGTGTTTGCACCTAAAGTTGCTGCGATGTTCAATCATTCTGGTGTTAACCTTTCTGGTTGTCATTCCAATATAATGCAAATTGCACACACATGTGATCATGTAGACAACTCCTGATGTATTGCAGTTTGAAAACTGTCTTAACTCCCATTTGAGGCCTGTATTACAAATCACCTGTTTGGTGGTTTCAGTCAGGTGGCACACGCTGCAGTTGGAACATGGATGGTGTCCAGTTGGCAAGGGGTGCATACGTCGGACTGGGCCTTCCATAGATCTAGGGCGTGTGTGCACCATCAAGTCCTTCAGGTTTTTCCCTTTCCGATGACTGAACATTGGTTGGGTGATGTTAAGACCCCCGCTGTTCAGAGTTCTCCAATGTTTCTTCACGATCTTTGTCACCTGTTGTGAAGCTACTGTATACGTGGTGATGCAGATGGGCCTTCTTTCCAATGGATTTGATGGTGGTTCCTTAGGTTTGGGCTCCAACAATGCATCCCTGTGGTTATTGGATGCCCTTTTCTTAGCTTTCTGAACAATCTTTTTCGGGTATTGTCTCTGATATAGTTTGTCGCATAATTCCTTGGCCTGCATTTCATAGTCACATTTTTCTGAACAATTCCTTCTTAGTCTCAGGAACTGCCCAAATGGCAGGTTTTCACGGAGTTGGCGTGGGTGGAAGCTCTCAAAGCTAAGTAGGCAATTTCTAGACGTTGGCTTAAAATGTGTCGTAGTTATTAGTGTCCCTTTTTCTGCCTTAATGTTTAGGTCTAGGAAGACTAGATGTTCACGGCTCATTGTGGAGGTGAACTTCAGGAAAGGGTCCTGGAGATTCAGCCAGTTTAGGAACACATCTGCCTCCTGCTCAGTTCCATTCCAGATGAGGATGACGTCATCGATGTAACGTCTCCACATCTGGATTTTGGTGGCATGGGGGTTGTCTGTATTCAGGATCTTTTTTGTCTCTAGCCAGTGCACATACAGTCCCGCCACGCTCGGCGCGAATGTGCTTCCCATGCTGGTTCCATGGGTCTGTTTGTATATAGTTTCCTGGAAGAGAAAGAAGTTCTCGGTTAGGGCAAGGCGGCAACATTCTAGCACTACATGCCTAGGTGTTTTGTAATCCCATTGGTTTTCGAATAGAATGTCCTCTAGGATCTGTAGGGTCTCTCTGTGAGGTAAGCTTGTATACAGGCTCTCTACGTCGAGACCTATTAGTATCTGTATGGAGGGGTCAAAAGGTAGGTCTTTTAGGAGGCACAGTACTGATTTTGTGTCCTGTAGGTATGTTACTGTCTTCTGTACCAAAGGTCTCAAGAAAGCGTCCGCAAACTTAGACAAAGGCTCAAGTATTGATCCTATGCCTGAGACGATTGGTCTTCCAGGTGGTTTTTCCAACCTTTTGTGGATTTTGGGGATAGTATAAAAATACGGGGTCCTAGGGTGTTTGTTTTCCAGGAAATCTGCCTCCTTTCTAGTTAGCCAGTCGTTGACCAGACATTCTTCCACCATCCCAGCTATCTCAATCCTTAGGCGTTCTGTTGGGTCTGCCCTCAGTACCTCATAATTTCTTTGGTCTGCCAGTAGTCTCATGCATTCCGTCTCATAGTCTTCTGAGTTTTGTATAACAATTGCCCCGCCTTTGTCGGCTGGTTTTATTGTTATTGTTGCATCGTTGGCTAGTTCAGTTATGGCTTCCTTTTCAGCTCTACTGGTATTATAAAATGTATTCAAAGCCCTGGTGTCCAGATCCATTACATCTTTCAAAATTGCCTTTTCGAAAGCCAGTACCTCAACTGGTAGGCTATTCGTGGGGGGGGGGTGAAAGATGATTTTTTCTTTAGTCCTGTGTCACTAGTAGTTCCTATAGGTTGTGGTTTGTCTTTGAAAAAAACTTGTAATTTTATGCTGCGTACAAATTCTTTCAGTTCACAGTACAGCTTGAATTTATCCAGGGTTGTGGTCGGAACAAAACCCAAACCTTTTTCTAAGACTCTCTCCTGAGCTGGTGTCAAAATTTTGTCAGCGAGGTTTACCACTAGGCTTAGATGTTGCTGGTTGATGGTGTTGTTACCGGTCCTTGGCTCCTTGTGTGTGTTCTGTTGGTTTCCAGAGGTTGGGCCCATTGGACTTGCTGTCCTCTGGTTTTGCCTCGGCCTGGTTTTTTGCCCCTCCCTAAAAAAGGCTGTTGTGGTATTCCTGACATCTGGGCATTGTCCTAAAATGGGAAAGGTTGTTGTGGGTATGGTTGCTGAAAAGGAGGGGGTCCATAGAAGAACTGCGGTGGTGGTCCTTGGTAGGGTTGCCAGTTGTTTCCCCTGTTCATTCTTCTCCCCGCTCTGCCTCGTTTATTTCGCGGTTGGTTGCGATTGTAACTGTTATCAGAGGAGTCGGATCCTGTGTCTGAGGCTCCGCTGTCACTGTTGTAACCTGGGTTCCTCCCAGAAAGTACATACTCGGCTTTAATGTATGGGTACACCTTTTCATGAGAAAAAGTTTTTTTATCTTTGTAAAATTTAGTATACTTAGTGTCTTTCAGGGATATCTCGAATTCAGTCATTGACTTGTTTAGCTCGTCCAGCCTTTTCTTAAGTTCTGCCGGTGATTGGTATGTTTTTAGTTTAACTTCCAGGTCCTGGATCTGCACCTTCAACGCCTCAGCTCTGCGTGCCGCGGTCTTTACAATGAGGACTAGCCAGTCCCTGGTGCAATGCCAGCTTATCAGTGACCAATCTTTCTTAAAAACGAGGTCATCTTGAAATATGAAAGGTTCGTTATTCACTATAAGGCCGCGCGGTGCTGCGTTGGCCCTATGATATTCACTCATCATTACCCCATGTATTATGGTTTTGACTAGATTGCGTTTAAGTTCTGTTATTTCATCCCAACTCTGTTGGGATTCACTAGTATCCTTGTAGGTAGTGCTTGAATGGGGGAGCATGGAGGCTATTATTCTATCTGCCTCATCTTCTGTAAAGGAGAGCCCTGTGATCTCTGCCATCTTGAACTTTTTCAGTAGGTACTTGTGTCAGACTGGAACGCGGGTGTGTGTCACTATATAGGTGTCTAAAAACACTCCCGCAGCTGCGCGCTGCAACGTGTCAGGGAAAAACTAAGGGAGTCAGAGGGTTACTAGCTAGGCTCGCCCTCCAGTCATTAAAGTCAAAAAAAGGTTTCTGTTTCCAGATACCTGAGAGCCTTGCTAGAGGAAAGGACAGCCACTACTCAATGGGGTTGGCTGTTGGGATAGTGTATCATATGTAACAAAGGAAAAATTGTTCCTTTTTTAGGTGTCCCCTCACTCACCGGGGTTGCCCCACGGTGACATGCTTCATCATTGGGGCCATCCCAGTCCTCTACGGGCTGGGGCGTGCTACGACTTGCGGAGTTACGTAGGAGCACTTAAAAGGACTATGTGTGGTGCATGTGTATTTGTGGGGAGTGGACTATGTGATGAGTTAAAAAATACCTGCCCAGTAGGTTACTAATAAACTTTATTCTGGCCTCTAGGTGGTAGTATTAAAAACGGGGTAGGGAGATAGGCTATCCTAAACTTAATGTGTTCAGAAGTACCTATCAACTCCTAAGTCGACATGTTTCGTGCATACCCCAAGCACTTCTTCGGGACTACACAGGGACCAGCCCTGTGTTCGCCACTCCTTACTCTGTCACTGAGATATTTACAAAAAGGGTTTTAAGCTGCAGCAAACTCTGTTAAGTGCATGCATTTATACCTACGTATTTTGTTCCAAAAACACGTGGTTCCTGAAAGATAGAAAACAACTTTAAAATTCAAGGGGTGGTTGGCCCCATTAGTTATCACACACAGTTTTTTACAGAAGTGATGTACTCTGTGAATTCGGACCCGGACTCATTGGCCGTGCTTGTTTTCATGCACGAAGACGTGATTGATTTCGTGCATTTTTCGAACGTGATTTTAAACAAAACACCTATCGCAGTGTCACACCCATACATTCAACAGTCATACACACTCATACATACTTTCTTACGAGACCTAACTGGGCCCCATGGAGTCGGAGGGGTATCGGTATCCTCGCAACTCTGATGAGAAAGAAATGGAGTTGTTAAGTCACCCAGTACTGTTCGTTTTCTAGGCATTTTCTCCGTTTCAAAAATCGGCATTCCTTCGTGCCCTATTCCACTTACTTGTGCTCTGGTTACCTCCTGTATTCAGGCACCTACTCTTTCTCCCTCCGGTCCGGATGTTATCGGACTGGAGGTTCCGTGTTGTTTAAATGCTGATGCCATTCGCGGTATCCCAGCGCTGTCGAGGGAACGCCCTTTGTGCACGCTAGAGCGTGTGTTTCTCTACCCGTGCCCCGTCTACGTGGCGGCCATCTTGGGGGTGTCGATCTTCGCTAATAGTCGGGATTAGGTGTCTAATGTGACTATTATCGCGTTACGACACCTCTAAATCAATTTAGGGTGATATACAAAGTACTTGCCATATTATCAGGGTTTTTACCCGCCGTGTTTGAAAAAAGTGGAAATAAGTTCAAAAATGAACCGATTGAACTGTCACCAATATCTCATGGTAGTTTATAGCTAGTAAAGTACAGTATTTTCAAGGGATCATAACCTTCCAGTGGTTGATTCAGCCACACAGGATAATATTTCATCAGTGATTGTACAGTTATTGCCAAAAGATGGTAAGAACTATATATACATGAGACTTCGTGAATTTCACATGTACCGGGTCTGGTTTTATAATGTTTACATGTGTCTTTTATGTAAACTGTCCCCAGTTTAAAAAAGGAACAATTTTTCCTTTGTTACATATGATACACTATCCCAACAGCCAACCCCATTGAGTAGTGGCTGTCCTTTCCTCTAGCAAGGCTCTCAGGTATCTGGAAACAGAAACCTTTTTTTGACTTTAATGACTGGAGGGCGAGCCTAGCTAGTAACCCTCTGACTCCCTTAGTTTTTCCCTGACACGTTGCAGCGCGCAGCTGCGGGAGTGTTTTTAGACACCTATATAGTGACACACACCCGCGTTCCAGTCTGACACAAGTACCTACTGAAAAAGTTCAAGATGGCAGAGATCACAGGGCTCTCCTTTACAGAAGATGAGGCAGATAGAATAATAGCCTCCATGCTCCCCCATTCAAGCACTACCTACAAGGATACTAGTGAATCCCAACAGAGTTGGGATGAAATAACAGAACTTAAACGCAATCTAGTCAAAACCATAATACATGGGGTAATGATGAGTGAATATCATAGGGCCAACGCAGCACCGCGCGGCCTTATAGTGAATAACGAACCTTTCATATTTCAAGATGACCTCGTTTTTAAGAAAGATTGGTCACTGATAAGCTGGCATTGCACCAGGGACTGGCTAGTCCTCATTGTAAAGACCGCGGCACGCAGAGCTGAGGCGTTGAAGGTGCAGATCCAGGACCTGGAAGTTAAACTAAAAACATACCAATCACCGGCAGAACTTAAGAAAAGGCTGGACGAGCTAAACAAGTCAATGACTGAATTCGAGATATCCCTGAAAGACACTAAGTATACTAAATTTTACAAAGATAAAAAAACTTTTTCTCATGAAAAGGTGTACCCATACATTAAAGCCGAGTATGTACTTTCTGGGAGGAACCCAGGTTACAACAGTGACAGCGGAGCCTCAGACACAGGATCCGACTCCTCTGATAACAGTTACAATCGCAACCAACCGCGAAATAAACGAGGCAGAGCGGGGAGAAGAATGAACAGGGGAAACAACTGGCAACCCTACCAAGGACCACCACCGCAGTTCTTCTATGGACCCCCTCCTTTTCAGCAACCATACCCACAACAACCTTTCCCATTTTGGGACAATGCCCAGATGTCAGGAATACCACAACAGCCTTTTTTAGGGAGGGGCAAAAAACCAGGCCGAGGCAAAACCAGAGGACAGCAAGTCCAATGGGCCCAACCTCTGGAAACCAACAGAACACACACAAGGAGCCAAGGACCGGTAACAACACCATCAACCAGCAACATCTAAGCCTAGTGGTAAACCTCTCTGACAAAATTTTGACACCAGCTCAGGAGAGAGTCTTAGAAAAAGGTTTGGGTTTTGTTCCGACCACAACCCTGGATAAATTCAAGCTGTACTGTGAACTGAAAGAATTTGTACGCAGCATAAAATTACAAGTTTTTTTCAAAGACAAACCACAACCTATAGGAACTACTAGTGACACAGGACTAAAGAAAAAATCATCTTTCACCCCCCCACGAATAGCCTACCAGTTGAGGTACTGGCTTTCGAAAAGGCAATTTTGAAAGATGTAATGGATCTGGACACCAGGGCTTTGAATACATTTTATAATACCAGTAGAGCTGAAAAGGAAGCCATAACTGAACTAGCCAACGATGCAACAATAACAATAAAACCAGCCGACAAAGGCGGGGCAATTGTTATACAAAACTCAGAAGACTATGAGACGGAATGCATGAGACTACTGGCAGACCAAAGAAATTATGAGGTACTGAGGGCAGACCCAACAGAACGCCTAAGGATTGAGATAGCTGGGATGGTGGAAGAATGTCTGGTCAACGACTGGCTAACTAGAAAGGAGGCAGATTTCCTGGAAAACAAACACCCTAGGACCCCGTATTTTTATACTATCCCCAAAATCCACAAAAGGTTGGAAAAACCACCTGGAAGACCAATCGTCTCAGGCATAGGATCAATACTTGAGCCTTTGTCTAAGTTTGCGGACGCTTTCTTGAGACCTTTGGTACAGAAGACAGTAACATACCTACAGGACACAAAATCAGTACTGTGCCTCCTAAAAGACCTACCTTTTGACCCCTCCTTACAGATACTAATAGGTCTCGACGTAGAGAGCCTGTATACAAGCTTACCTCACAGAGAGACCCTACAGATCCTAGAGGACATTCTATTCGAAAACCAATGGGATTACAAAACACCTAGGCATGTAGTGCTAGAATGTTGCCGCCTTGCCCTAACCGAGAACTTCTTTCTCTTCCAGGAAACTATATACAAACAGACCCATGGAACCAGCATGGGAAGCACATTCGCGCCGAGCGTGGCGGGACTGTATGTGCACTGGCTAGAGACAAAAAAGATCCTGAATACAGACAACCCCCATGCCACCAAAATCCAGATGTGGAGACGTTACATCGATGACGTCATCCTCATCTGGAATGGAACTGAGCAGGAGGCAGATGTGTTCCTAAACTGGCTGAATCTCCAGGACCCTTTCCTGAAGTTCACCTCCACAATGAGCCGTGAACATCTAGTCTTCCTAGACCTAAACATTAAGGCAGAAAAAGGGACACTAATAACTACGACACATTTTAAGCCAACGTCTAGAAATTGCCTACTTAGCTTTGAGAGCTTCCACCCACGCCAACTCCGTGAAAACCTGCCATTTGGGCAGTTCCTGAGACTAAGAAGGAATTGTTCAGAAAAATGTGACTATGAAATGCAGGCCAAGGAATTATGCGACAAACTATATCAGAGACAATACCCGAAAAAGATTGTTCAGAAAGCTAAGAAAAGGGCATCCAATAACCACAGGGATGCATTGTTGGAGCCCAAACCTAAGGAACCACCATCAAATCCATTGGAAAGAAGGCCCATCTGCATCACCACGTATACAGTAGCTTCACAACAGGTGACAAAGATCGTGAAGAAACATTGGAGAACTCTGAACAGCGGGGGTCTCAACATCACCCAACCAATGTTCAGTCATCGGAAAGGGAAAAACCTGAAGGACTTGATGGTGCACACACGCCCTAGATCTATGGAAGGCCCAGTCCGACGTATGCACCCCTTGCCAACTGGACACCATCCATGTTCCAACTGCAGCGTGTGCCACCTGACTGAAACCACCAAACAGGTGATTTGTAATACAGGCCTCAAATGGGAGTTAAGACAGTTTTCAAACTGCAATACATCAGGAGTTGTCTACATGATCACATGTGTGTGCAATTTGCATTATATTGGAATGACAACCAGAAAGGTTAACACCAGAATGATTGAACATCGCAGCAACTTTAGGTGCAAACACTCGAACACCAAAATGACAACACACTTTTTGGAAAAAGCACACACACCCAACGATATGCGCTGGGTGGTGCTGGAAACCCAACCACCCCATGCTGACATGGAAAAGAAACTATTAGAAAAGGAGCAACGCTGGGTGTTTAAACTTCGCTCCCATATCGTGGGATTGAATGACGACATTCCCTGGGGACAGTTTACATAAAAGACACATGTAAACATTATAAAACCAGACCCGGTACATGTGAAATTCACGAAGTCTCATGTATATATAGTTCTTACCATCTTTTGGCAATAACTGTACAATCACTGATGAAATATTATCCTGTGTGGCTGAATCCACCACTGGAAGGTTATGATCCCTTGAAAATACTGTACTTTACTAGCTATAAACTACCATGAGATATTGGTGACAGTTCAATCGGTTCATTTTTGAACTTATTTCAACTCTTTTTCAAACACGGCGGGTAAAAACCCTGATAATATGGCAAGTACTTTGTATATCACCCTAAATTGATTTAGAGGTGTCGTAACGCGATAATAGTCACATTAGACACCTAATCCCGACTATTAGCGAAGATCGACACCCCCAAGATGGCCGCCACGTAGACGGGGCACGGGTAGAGAAACACACGCTCTAGCGTGCACAAAGGGCGTTCCCTCGACAGCGCTGGGATACCGCGAATGGCATCAGCATTTAAACATCACGGAACCTCCAGTCCGATAACATCCGGACCGGAGGGAGAAAGAGTAGGTGCCTGAATACAGGAGGTAACCAGAGCACAAGTAAGTGGAATAGGGCACGAAGGAATGCCGATTTTTGAAACGGAGAAAATGCCTAGAAAACGAACAGTACTGGGTGACTTAACAACTCCATTTCTTTCTCATCAGAGTTGCGAGGATACCGATACCCCTCCGACTCCATGGGGCCCAGTTAGGTCTCGTAAGAAAGTATGTATGAGTGTGTATGACTGTTGAATGTATGGGTGTGACACTGCGATAGGTGTTTTGTTAAAAATCACGTTCGAAAAATGCACGAAATCAATCACGTCTTCGTGCATGAAAACAAGCACGGCCAATGAGTCCGGGTCCGAATTCACAGAGTACATCACTTCTGTAAAAAACTGTGTGTGATAACTAATGGGGCCAACCACCCCTTGAATTTTAAAGTTGTTTTCTATCTTTCAGGAACCACGTGTTTTTGGAACAAAATACGTAGGTATAAATGCATGCACTTAACAGAGTTTGCTGCAGCTTAAAACCATTTTTGTAAATATCTCAGTGACAGAGTAAGGAGTGGCGAACACAGGGCTGGTCCCTGTGTAGTCCCGAAGAAGTGCTTGGGGTATGCACGAAACATGTCGACTTAGGAGTTGATAGGTACTTCTGAACACATTAAGTTTAGGATAGCCTATCTCCCTACCCCGTTTTTAATACTACCACCTAGAGGCCAGAATAAAGTTTATTAGTAACCTACTGGGCAGGTATTTTTTAACTCATCACATAGTCCACTCCCCACAAATACACATGCACCACACATAGTCCTTTTAAGTGCTCCTACGTAACTCCGCAAGTCGTAGCACGCCCCAGCCCGTAGAGGACTGGGATGGCCCCAATGATGAAGCATGTCACCGTGGGGCAACCCCGGTGAGTGAGGGGACACCTAAAAAAGGAACAATTTTTCCTTTGTTACATATGATACACTATCCCAACAGCCAACCCCATTGAGTAGTGGCTGTCCTTTCCTCTAGCAAGGCTCTCAGGTATCTGGAAACAGAAACCTTTTTTTGACATGTAGAGGACACCTCATTCCATGAAGATCTGCACGTTTAAGAATGGTAGAGAGTCATTGCTGATCGTGTGTTTAAATTTAAGATGTGCATTGCAGTTATTTAATCATTGGAGAAGTAGTCAAATCTATATTACGTTTCCAAATTAGCAAAATGTCGTCTATGTAGCTCTTCCAGATTAATATGTTGGTTCTGAAAAGATTTGAGTCGCTCTGGATAAACATCCTTTCAAAATCCTCCAAAAATGGGTCCGCTAAACCGGGGGCAAATGCATCACTCATGAAAGTCCATAAATTTCTAGATATTATGTTCCCTCCTACTCACAAATATTTCTAGTTAATGCTAGTTTTGCACACTTCAGCATGAAGTCTGGTGGGGTGGAATATTTCCTGTTCGTAGAAGAGAGAATTTCTTGTATGGCCGCTAGTATCTCCCCCTGGGGTAGGGTTGTACGGAGGCTTTCGATGTCTGAGCATATAAGGAGGTTTTCTTCTGGGTCAACACTAATGTCTTTCAGGAGGATGAAAAGATCTCTGGTATCCTTTAAATCGAGTGAGCTACTCTCTACCATGGCTTTAGAAAAAAGTCACAGAGCCATAAAGGTTCTTAAATGGAACCTATTCCAGAAACTATCTTGTATCCTAGTTGAGATATTATGTTTTTGTTTATTTTGGGGAGGGTGTAAAAGTATGGCGTTCTTGGGTCTTTGGTTGTCAAGAAGTCTGTTTAGATATCCACCTAACTGTTTCCACTTCCTCTATCATGCCGTTGATCTCCCTCGTCAGCTGTTGTCGGGTCTGTACTGAGGATTTTGTAATTCTTTTTGTCATTTAAGAGGCGGATACATTCCTTCCTACATTCTGTGACAAATTGTAATACAAATCCCCCTCTTTTCTCTGCTGGTTTTCTCATTGAGTATCTGACCTCAGTTCCTCTAGTGCCATTTTCTCTTCTCTTGACATGTTGTGGACAATTTTTATCTTCTTTTGGGTATGACTTTTGCGTCATTGACTACTGCTTGTTCGAATGATATGAACTCAACTGAAATTGCAGACTTTTGGGGCTGATGGTTGGCTTCTTCCTTAATAATCCTGCCTTGTTTTTGCCACTAATACTCTCTTTATTCCAAAACAAAAGAATTCTATCTCCGTTTTGTGAAAAAGTCAGCTAACTCAAAATGGAGTCTGAATATGTCAAGCGTCTGAGTGGGGACGAATCCTAGTCCCTTATTACCCATGTTGGTGTCCGAAGTCTTTCTGTTGAATTTGTTATGAGGTTGTATTTTTGCTGGTCCCAGGTGCTGGATCTCCTGTCAAGCTCCTTGTCTGTATTTTTGGCTGACAGTTTCGCCATTGGACTTGTACGTTTTTCTTCTTCCTGGCTCTGCATCCCTGCCCTCTCCGTGAAATAGGAAGTCTTTTATTTTGAGAGAATATCTGGGGGCATCTGTTTGTTGAAAGGTGGTGGTGGAAGAAAGGGGAGGGTTTGAGAAAAACATAGTTGTAAAGTTAGGGAAATTGTTCCATGGTCTCCCCCTGTTTCTTTCTCTCAGTCTGCCCTGTGGTTCTTTCCTGCTACTCCACCTTCTGTATCTGAGGAACCTTCCTCTGTGTACTCTGTCTGACTTGTCATTCTTCTTCACAACTTTAGAACTTTTGTCCTCTTTATATTCTGTCATCTCGTTGTTGATTTCTTCTAGTCTCTTTTGTAAGTAGTGATTTTGATTGTTGTGCTGAATTGACTTTTGTTAGTTTGTATTTTTACTGATAATGCCTCAGATAATCTCTTGGCAGTCTTAATTATCAGAATGAGCCAATCTCTAGTGCAGTGCTATGCAATCGGCGACCAGTCGTTTCTGAATGTTGGGTCCGGTGGGAATATATGAGGGACGTTGTGCGATTAGAGTCCTTGAGGGACCTCATTGAATCTCAAATATTCTGTCATTATTACCCCTTGTAGAATGGTCGTAATCTAGTTCTGTGAGTGTCCCAGTCGTTTGTTTGAGTATTAGACTGTATCATGTTAATATCGTTCAGTATTGGAGGCCCTGAGAGTATCAAATTCACGTTGTCCTTTGTGTAGGCCAGTCCAAGGTTTTCAGCCAAGTGGTTAGGTGATGGGAGGCTGGGTTGGTGGGTGGTTGTGTATTCCCTACTGCGCAGGATGGCGTTCTACCTTTACCTCCTCTTCTTTCTTGTAAAAATGTTCAAAAATGTCTCCAAATGTGGAATTCATGGGCAGCCTCCGTTGACAGGTGAGTATGTTCATCTGTTTCCGGGTGCTACTGTGGCCTGTTCACTCATCAGTTTGGGCACAAACATCCCCTGCCTTTGGTTTCCAGTCCTATGAACACGGAGGCGTGCACGTTAATATTCTTTATCAGGCAATACATGTTCCTCTGGGCTCCGTTTATCATAAGTAAAATGTACCCAGCTCGATCCGATAGGTATTTTAGATGACCGCAAGATGCGAAACCTTGTCCTAAGAGAGACCGACTCAACATGTGGTTGACAGTGCGGCGCCATGAACACTGTTCGTGTCCCCGTCTGTCGTGTGACCCCACAATGACATCTTCACTCCCCACAACCCCCATATTCACACACCTGCATAGATCCTGTGTCATTGCACCTCCGGTCTACTGACACGTCAGGAGTAGCCTGGGCTTTCCCTTCTGTACACATACATATCACACCAATCTTAAGGGATGCCTGCAGAATCCAAGGTCCTGCCTGTCCTCAGATGCCTCAGGTCACCTGCAGCTCTCCAGGACACCCTGCCAGATTCTTCTGTTTGCTCCACTTCCAATCCTTGTTCTCTGTCCTCTCTGACTCTTCCCTCTCTCCATCTCTCTGACACAGGATGGCCGCCACCGTCTTTGTGCAGCCGCTGGACTTAGTGAAGAACCGCATGCAGCTCAGCGGGGAAGGCGCCAAGGTGAGGGAGTACAAGACCAGCTTCCACGCGGTGGGCAGCATCCTGCGGAACGAGGGGCTGCGTGGCATTTACACCGGGTAAGACGAGCTCTAGAAAACCTAGGGCAAAGGGAATCCTCAACAAGAACCCTTGCAATGCTTATTGATGTTCATTGTGGAAGAGGCATCAGACTGGTACCTTCTGGGGTCTTTAAAACACAATATTCACACCAAATTGAGTGTTCATTTACTGTGTCTTGTCTTGTTGTGGGTGGTTCCATCATGACTTTTGCAAAGTACCCTGAAAACAGACTATGCTTGGACATACCGTCTCCGCTTTATACAGAGGTCAGCCGTTCTATGCCTCGAAAGACATAGCGGTTGAACGAGGTGGTCAGCCTGGTGTGGTTGTGATGTGTCAATGTTCAAATGATGTGATTCTGTGGGGGAATGAGTGCTCAATGCGGTGGCCTCGCCTGGGTGTACAGCCTTGAGGCAGCAACCCCAAGAGAGAACTGATGGGTTCAGTCACAGAAAACGTCTAGAGGTGCGTTTTCCAAACCAAGGGTCGCAGGTGGTTTTTGGCCACGCAGGGGGTGGGTTTATTTTGCCCTTAATTTCTCACAAACGAGTGAACTGATTTACACCAAATCACAAGAAGCACAATCTGCAGACTAAGATCTAGCTACCAGACAAATTTGGTATAATTCCTTTCAGTAGTTTTTGCTGTAGCTTTGTCCAAAGAAGTCTATGGAAAATGCATTGGGATTTTTCGTTTTGCCACCCCCCCCCCCCTGTTTTTCTCGGCACCCTCTTAATGGATCACCTGAAAGGAGGTGGGGTGGATGAACTTTTTTTCTGGAAAGTTTTGTGAAGATTCATCAAACATGGGCAAAGTTATTAGCAAACCAATAAACACTCTTTCTATGGAAAAGCAGACCTTACTATAATTACCTAGTGGCATCCCCCACCAAGTTATTTATGTATATGTGTGTTTGTGTGTGTGTGTGTGTGTGTGTGTGTATAAATAATATAAATATAATATATAACCTAGCTATCTAGAGGCCTAGTACTAAATATATTCACAGCGTTATGAGTCACGTGGCAAGTTCCTGTGTCTTGTGCCTAGAGTCTAGGGTTTGATTGTGTCTGCTCCCATATGGCACTGATTGCTGCACCCTGTTCTTCCTTTCCTGACTGGACTTCTCCTTCTCAGGCTCTCAGCAGGTTTACTGCGGCAGGCCACTTACACCACAACACGCCTGGGTATCTACACCATCCTGTTTGAGAAGCTCACCAAGGCCGATGGCACTCCGCCCAACTTTCTCATGAAGGCATTGATTGGCATGACCGCAGGGGCCACTGGGGCCTTTGTGGGCACTCCAGCAGAAGTGGCCCTCATTCGCATGACCTCAGATGGCAGGTGAGTCGCTTGTTGGTTCTAAGGGAGTTGTACAACATTTGTAGGACTAGGAAGGTGTGTGACCAGACGTCCCTGAAAGACGCACCAAGTATTGTTCAGCAGAAGTGGTATTCCTGAGTTTATTTTAACTCTTTGGTTGCCCTGGTCAAGCATCAGATGATGGGGGTGGGTCTCCCAGGTTGTGTGGTGTGTACTGCGGGTTGACTGGGGCCATTGGATAAGATAGGCGCAGAGAAGAATACGGATGTTCGTGTTCCCTGACTTCGACAGTGTGCATCCATGTAGGACGTGGCAGAGGATATGTGATTGAATCAGGAATGCTTATTCTAAGGGGTTCTATACTGTAGTTCTTGCTGGGAGCTATCACAGTATCATAAGTATTCCAAATCGTATAATTCTCATGGATTCTGCTCCATTTTAATTTCTTTTCTCAAGCTTTTCTTAACATTCATTATACAAATAATCAAGATCCCTGTATAATTTTTCAGTGATTGACAATCATCATAGTTATTCAGACTTTCAGCCAACACGTGTTTTGCGTGGTGCAAGAGAAACATCACTCCTTAGTGGAGACGTTATCCAAGATGGAAAGGTCTGTTGAGTACCTCCATGTGCTCCGCAGCATGCTCAGGACCTTCACAGAAAACTTCAGGTATCCGTCAAGGTTAGAGTTATGATCCCTGGGAGGAAAAGGAGTATAAAGCAGCTCTTGACAACCTGGTGTACGTCGGGGCCAGGCCCCACCTGACTCACTGGGGGTCTTACCTTCAGTAAAAGAGCCTCCGCCTCAGCGACAACAGATGTTCTTCCCCAAGGGTCTTCTGTGGCTCCTGCCGCCTCTTCATAGAGCGATCTGCTTACTTCAGCATGACTGATGGAATCTCGTAGAGTCGGAGTGATCGGCTTACAACATCATCCCTACCTGGATCTCCATGAGTCTCCTGTTGGTCATTCCCCCACCCTTTAGAGAGCGATCGATTGACTTCAGTATTGAGAATTACTGCAGGATCTCCATGAGTTTCTGGTGGGTCATGCCCCTTCCAGTGGCTCTGCTGACCTCCCTTGATGGCCAGCACAATCCAACCATGTTGCATTGTCCATCGAATCAGTCTCCTTTCTGACCTGCTGGACACCCACCAACACAAGTCCCCTAAGACTGATTACTTTTAGCAAACTGAAATTGTTGGAAATCGGAAGAATTACTAAAAATGCGTATCTGGAGGCGTCCATGTGCTGACCCCATCATTGTCTATTGCACTGTGACCCAGTTGTCTTCCTGAATTTGTTTTCCTGCTCAGAGTATTTTCCTGCAAGAAAACTCTCTGAATAACTGCGGCGAGAGCTCTTGCAGTCTTGAGGGATATTTATTTATGGTACCCGGTAAGTACTGGTACCGCATTCAAGTATAGCAAGGTTCTCCCTGGCAAAGTGTGCAGTAAATTGCTCAATGTGCTTTCATTTTTCCCCCTCACGTTTTGTAATCTCAGTAGGGGCCGAAACACCACATGAATTGCGATTACAAGAAAACTGGGATTGGCCCAGTTAGATCCTTATTTTACTCATGCCACTTCCTTTACAATGTAAAAGATGTCTTTGGGTTGGGAATTGTCCTGTTTTTATGCACAAGCAATAGTTCCTACCTGTAAGATTCTCGATTTCTGCCAGCACAGGGTAGATTTAGACCTCCTCGTTGATGCAGTGTTTCATGTCTGTAATGATCTAGAAGCAGTATGGTTCAAGAGCACAGGCATGCTCATGAGCTGGTTATGGTCTAGGCACATTGAGCCAACAATGTGTGAGCTCTCCTCCCACCGCGTGGGCGTAAACCTTCTTAAACCACGATTTGAAAGGAGCGTTATTGAAGTTTCTGTTAAAGCCTGCGCCTCGCTATTCCTTGTTGCGGCTACCTGTAAAGTTTACTCTAGGAGGCAGGTGATGAACGAACTGTGGTCGAGATTAGTCTGTTGGTAAAGCTTCACAAAGATGAAGTGGCCAAGATCAGAAGCCGGTCTAGCATTCTCCTTTGTATATGAGAGAAGGGAGGGGTTAGGGGGGTTGGAGTAAGCACATTGATGAAGGCCCAGTGCTGGTTGAGTAGAGAGTCCTCGACTCCTGCTCAAATCCACCATGACCGGTGCTTGACACTTGGGAGTGTACGCAAGATGAATTAAGTCATCCTCAAAGCTGAGGTTGCTTCTTTTCCCACCAGTGGCCAAACTGTTGTATTATTAGAGTTGTTTTACCAGCCAACACCTCAACTGTTCTAATCCACAAACCTGGTTTTCGAATACAATTCTACTCTTGTTTCAGTAAGGCTGCTACTCTACACTGACTAACATCAAATTTTGCCTGTTAGAATTCCACTTCCTACCCCCTTTTTAGGACAGTGCAGTTTTATTTTCAAGAGGCAAGCAAGAGGAAAGGATATCCGCAGCGCTCTAATGAAGAAAACATCTGCGCTATGGGACCGTTTTGAATAGTATTCAGACACAGGTCCACATCTTTAAAGATCATGCAACAGAGGGACAGCAGCCTAGAGCAGACCTCTTTGAAATTCCTACAGGAAGGTCAACCGTTTGGATTTTATGAAGTTCCTTAAATCTGCTTTCTTTGCGGCCATGGAACTTCTAAAACATCTTCTTGTTCTGAGGAGAGGAGTGCACATGAAACCTCCCTAAGAACCCTATGTTTCATAGGCTGGCCGGAAACGTTCTTGACACCGTTTCTCCTGGATCTTTGAAGCCTCTGGCGATGAACTTGTTCTGAATGGGTAGTCTAGATGTGATGTATGATCTACTTCTCTGAAATGTTCGGACCAGTTTAGTATTCAGATTTCCCTTAAGCTCTCAGCCTGGTACTTTGCATCAAGCTTCACTTGAGTGAGACCTCTAGTCCTGCGTCCGACGGGGATTCATGGTCACCGGCCAGCCGCCGTATCCATGTCAGGTTGGCTCCTGAAACCCAGCGTGCGCTCATCTTGATTCCCTGCTTGACTTCATAAATAAACTGGAAGGCGTAGGTTCCAAACTTCAGCTGGTTTGTGATTGTTTATGGTGGAAGCTGCTGTACCTACAAACCTATTGTTATCATTTTTAGGCAGTGACCAGGCCGGCAGCACTCCTCCGAATAGTATATTTATTCTCATTACAGCTTACTGGAAATCGCAAAGCAAATGCATGTTTTTCAGGATCTGTAGCACAGATTTCCTCCAGGGATACCAAATAAAACCTTTTCTATAAGCATGCTATGGATTTCACTGGCTTGTGGTACTCTAGCACGTCTTGCGGTGCTCTTGCACGTCTTGTGGTACTCTTGCACGTCTTGCGGTACTCTTGCACGGCTTGTGGTACTCTTGCACGCCTTGCGGTGCTCTTGCACGCCTTGCGGTGCTCTTGCACGCCTTGCGGTGCTCTTGCACGCCTTGCGGTGCTCTTGCACTGGCTTCAGGTGCTCTTGCACTGGCTTCAGGTGCTCTTGCAGCGGCTCGAGGTGCTCTTGCAGCGGCTCGAGGTGCTCTTGCAGCAGCTCGAGGTGCTCTTGCACGTGGAAGATGAGGTGGAATGGGTAATGGTGGATGGGACCCTTAGGAAAGAGAGAGGGTCTTCATATGGATTGTCTTGGAAGGAATGGTCTCCCCGAGGTTGGTTTCTGTAGAGGCTGAACTAGGGAATCTAAGGGCTCGAAGCCAACAATGGGAAGGACATGAAAGGACTCGCAGCGCCCCCAAAACATCGGTTTTTGGAGTAGATGTGGGGAGGAAGAGCTGAAAAAGGTACGCCTTTCCGGAAATCTCAATATCCGATTGTTAATTTGAGACACGTCGCTGTGTAGATGATGAAGCTGAAAACTAGCACCAAGGAGCAGTGGTAGGAGCAAGAAAACAATAAAAGATGGGCCGTTCCGCAGTG
This sequence comes from Lissotriton helveticus, assembly GCF_964261635.1. Classification (NCBI taxonomy): domain Eukaryota; kingdom Metazoa; phylum Chordata; class Amphibia; order Caudata; family Salamandridae; genus Lissotriton; species Lissotriton helveticus. The sequence continues at coordinate 901,681,236 of NC_136073.1, forward strand.
AAGGAGCACAAAGTGAACACCCTGAGGGACAAGTCAGCTGCCATGTTCTACACTAGATAACAAGTAAAGACGTGGCAAGGATCCTTTACGAAGAACACCATGGCTTCCTGTTCCTGGATCATCTCCCAGGCATCAGAAGCATGCCTTGTGGACTCGCCCTGGAGTGGTACCCTGACCTTTCACCAATAGAAACCAGACTCTCAGCTGACTTACAACCTCTTTGATTCAGCAAGGCCGATTGACCATAGCTGTTTTCATAAAATGCAAAACATCAGAGAACCGTCCCATTTAGCAGCTGATGCAGCCAAGCGAACTCCCTGAGAAAAGCACTTTTCATGTATTCTTCAGGGAAATGCATTTATCTACCCCTGATTTGGTGACCGTAAGCAAGATAAAGGTAGACTGTTGCACTGTGACGTCGAAGGCCGCAACCTTTCCCACCATTACACGATGTTTACCAGTTTGAATGAAGACGCGCCCACATCTGCCACCAAGGAGAGGCCGTATTCTCCATGCCAATGTAGGTTTGCCCATGACCTGACGAGCCCTTGAATCATGTCTTACCCGCGTCATATCTATTTGGCTTAGTCGTCTATTCAGGGTGTGTTAATCTATGGAAGATGCTATGCAGGAGAAGGAAAAGCCACTTACCTGTCTGTACAGTCCTCTGACGTTGGGATGTTTCACAGATTTGCAGCCTCCTCCATGGGGCGGACAACGTCATTTGCAGTTTCCAGCCTCTGTTTTCGAACATGACTTTTGTGGTGAAGTGGGGGCAGGAGGTGGTAGGTGACTCCTGGGCACTAGGGGGCTGATCAAGGGTACAGGACGACAATCTTGAAGGTCCTCCACACTTGGAATGGAGATGAAAAGACCTGGGCGAAGGAGTTGGGCGAATCAAACTCTGCCTCAATAAAAATGAAATCTGCTCCTATTCGCAGCCAAATGATGAGGAACTATTCAAAGTATTGAAACTGCGACAGATTCTGATGCGAAGAACGATAGCTCCAGGTATCTTTGTGTTATCCGCGTGACGACCACCCTTCCCTGCCTGCTCTAGCAGCAGTATCAATCAACCAGGGGGTTGTAAAGCGCGCTACTCACCCGTGAGTATCGTAACAGCAGAGTCTTGGTTGGTAAACGCCCTCTGAACTTCATAACGAACCGTTACATGTACTTTATGGCTGATACCCATGTGGTCCATAGTCCCCTTGAAAGTTCTGTGTGTGAACAATCTTTCACCTGTGGCCTCTTTTCTACAAACTCCCTGTGCGGTCTCCAGTCCTAGCGGACCTGGTAGTAAAGAGCATCTTAAACTGGGGAAGAACTTGTTAACAATAGTGCTAAAAATTAGAGGGTGGGGAGAGCCGCGAACATGTCCTTGCCGGATTGTCCCATTGCCTCATGGTCATTGTAGTTTGGTATTCTTCGTTTTCTTTCGAAATTCTCAAAATGTTCAAAAGTTCGTGGCCAGTGCCCGTGTATTCTCAAATCATATCCCTAGACACGTGTTTCTGGTTAAATACCTTCATCAGTAGGGAAAAATATTTTCAGGGGTTGCTTGACATGCCACCATCGTCTTCTCAGGATAACAATAGTGCTCCCTGTTCTAGTCCCTCCTCACCCTTCAGATTGTGCTAGGGTGCATCCATACCAGCCCATACGTGACAATAATATCTAAGAAACAAATACTTTGCAAGGGATTCTTGAAAGGTTTTGTGCCCTTTAGAGCCTAAACAAAACAGCACCACGCGAGCCTGACCCTACAGCCTGTGTCTGAAGGCCTCCCCTGGTGCCAAAAATATTCTACACACAGTGACACTATTGTAAGGGGTTATTCTGGTTGGTAGGAACATAGGTGCTTGAATAACACTTTCATTGTGATTGCTCCACACAGATCTTGCACACATTTGTAATTAATTACTTTTTTTCTTTACTCTTTCACAGACTTCCTTTGGACCAGCGGCGGGGGTACAGTAACGTCTTCAATGCATTGATCAGGATAACGCGTGAAGAGGGCATTACCACCATGTGGCGGGTAGGGTCGAATCAATGTCCTTATGTGATTGCTTACACTTTGAAACAGATAAAGGTTTTGTCCTTTCAACCCACGGTGAAAACATTGGCTAATCCCAAAAACTTGCTGACCTGTTCTATTACCACCACCACAGCTAGCACAAGCCAATGCCTACATTTTCTATGCACTGCACCTAGCACATGCTCAGTACGGCTACAGCTAGCTCACGCTGAGCCCCACACTCAGTGCATGCAGGCACAGTAATGCTTAGTCCCACACGCGCTCTTAATTCGACCACAGCTAGTTCAGGTTCAGTCCTGCTCTCTCCACATAGTCAATACGAAGACAAACTTCGTTGTACGCTCTCAGTGCGCACACATTCACGTGTTCAGTCCCACTAACCTCTTGGATTTGTAAAGCGAACGTTTCCCTGTGAGTATAACTATTTTCTCGTCAGTACTGTGGTCTTCATAAAACACTGTTCTGATGTTGCCTACAAGAGATCAGTAGGCTCTTCTCCTTGAAACAAACTCCTGCAGTGCACTGGAAGACCGAAGTCCACTTTGAGGTGTGGAAACCCTCCTTGACCCACAGTCCAGGCGTGTCCAGAACAGCCGTCTAGGGAGCAGGCAGCTGTGGTGCAGAACTGTGCAAAGAAAGTTATTGGGGCCTTGTGTTTTAATGAAGGGGTGGGGATCATCCTACAGATGGTGAGTGTCCAGGGCTCACTCACCACCTCACTGAGTGCAAAGACCACAGACCACCCATGAGGGAAAGTAATGTGTGAAGAGATGAGGTCTGGCACTGATGGAAGGGCCCTTCCTGACTTCCATCTGTGGTTCTCTTCTGTCTCTGAGAGCTTCTCCTCATTAGTTTTGGGGTCATCTTTCATAAAAGAGCACAGCTCTGTTTCAACAGAAGCACTTTACAAAACCTGCTTCAGGGAACGCCTGCTATCTAACATTTGAATGCGCCTCTCCACTCCTCCTGCCCTTTATTCTGAAAAAATACCTTCTAAATAAAAGGCTGTAGGGAAGCGGGGTGCGTGACCGCCTTGGTCAGTATGATCCACTTTAGTGTCTGAACACGATAAAGGATCATTTTTTTTTCTACTCACTGTATTGTCTGTTTGATATTATTCACCTCTTGTGATGGAAACCTTCCGAGATGTAATGTCCACCCCTTACCTTCCCTCTGCTATCTTGAGATGTGTCCTCTGGCCCTCACCTTCCCTCTGTCTTGAGGTGTATTGCCTGGCCCTCACCTTCCCTCTGTTATCTTGAGATGTATCCTCTGGCCCTCACCTTCCCTCTGCTATCTTGAGATGTATCCTCTGGCCCTCACCTTCCCTCTGTTGTCTTGAGCTGTGTCCCTTGGCCCTCACCTTCCCTCTGTTATCTTGAGCTGTGTCCCCTGGCCCTCACCTTCCCTCTGTTATTTTGAGATGTGTCCTCTGTTATCTTGAGCTGTGTCCCCTGGCCCTCACCTTCCCTCTGTTATCTTGAGCTGTCCCCCTGGCCCTCACCTTCCCTATGGTATCTTGAGCTGTGTCCCCTGGCCCTCACCTTCCCTATGGTATCTTGAGATGTATCCTCTGGCCCTCACCTTCCCTCTGTTATCTTGAGATGTGTCCTCTGTTATCTTGAGATGTATCCTCTAACCCTCCCCTTTCCTCTGTTTTCAGATGTGTCCTCTGGCCCTCACCTTTCCTCTGCTATCTTGAGATGTATCCTCTGTTATCTTGAGATGTATTCTCTAACCCTCCCCTTTCCTCTGTTTTCAGATGTGTCCTCTGGCCCTCACCTTCCCTCTGCTATCTTGAGCTGTCCCCCTGGCCCTCACCTTCCCTAAGGTATCTTGAGCTGTGTCCCCTGGCCCTCACCTTCCCTCTGGTATCTTGAGATGTATCCTCTGACCCTCACCTTTCCTCTGTTATCTTGAGATGTATCCTCTGGCCCTCACCTTTCCTCTGTTATCTTGAGATGTATCCTCTGGCCCTCACCTTCCCTCTGCTATCTTGAGCTGTCCCCCTGGCCCTCACCTTCCCTAAGGTATCTTGAGCTGTGTCCCCTGGCCCTCACCTTCCCTCTGGTATCCTGTGATGTGTCCTCTGTTATCTTGAGATGTCCTCTGGCCCTCACCTTCCCTCTGGTATCTTGAGCTGTGTCCCCTGGCCCTCCCCTTCCCTCTGTTATCTTGAGCTGTGTCCCCTGGCCCTCACCTTTCCTCTGCTATCTTGAGATGTATCCTCTGGCCCTCACCTTCCCTCTGTTTTCAGATGTGTCTTCGGGTTCTCACCTTCCCTCTGGTATCTTGAGATGTGTCCCCTGGCCCTCACCTTCCCTAAGGTATCTTGAGCTGTGTCCCCTGGCCCTCACCTTCCCTCTGGTATCTTGAGATGTGTCCTCTGTTATCTTGAGATGTCCTCTGGCCCTCACCTTAACTCTGTTATCTTGAGCTGTCCCCCTGGCCCTCACCTTCCCTAAGGTATCTTGAGCTGTGTCCCCTGGCCCTCACCTTCCCTCTGTTATCTTGAGATGTCCTCTGGCCCTCACATTCCCTCTGTTATCTTGAGATGTCCTCTGGCCCTCACATTCCCTCTGCTATCTTGAGCTGTGTCCTCTGGCCCTCACCTTCCCTCTGGTAGCTTGAGATGTGTCCTCTGTTATCTTGAGATGTGTCCCCCGGCCCTCACCTTTCCTCTGTTATCTTGAGATGTGTCCTCTGTTATCTTGAGCTGTCCCCCTGGCCCTCACCCTCCCTATGGTATCTTGAGATGTATCCTCTGGCCCTCACCTTCCCTCTGGTATCTTGAGATGTGTCCTCTGGCCCTCACCTTCCCTCTGGTATTTTGAGATGTGTCCTCTGTTATCTTGAGATGTGTCCCCTGGCCCTCACCTTTCCTCTGTTATCTTGAGCTTTGTCCCCTGGCCCTCACCTTCCCTCTGCTATCTTGAGATGTATCCTCTGGCCCTCACCTTCCCTCTGGTATCTTGAGCTGTCCCCCTGGCCCTCACCTTCCCTAAGGTATCTTGAGCTGTGTCCTCTGGCCCTCACATTCCCTCTGTTCTCTTGAGCTGTGTCCCCTGGCCCTCACCTTCCCTCTGGTAGCTTGAGATGTGTCCTCTGTTATCTTGAGATGTGTCCCCCGGCCCTCACCTTTCCTCTGTTATCTTGAGATGTGTCCTCTGTTATCTTGAGCTGTCCCCCTGGCCCTCACCTTCCCTATGGTATCTTGAGATGTGTCCTCTGTTATCTTGAGATGTCCTCTGGCCCTCACATTCCCTCTGCTATCTTGAGCTGTGTCCTCTGGTCCTCACCTTCCCTCTGGTATCTTGAGATGTGTCCTCTGTTATCTTGAGATGTCCTCTGGCCCTCACATTCCCTCTGCTATCTTGAGATGTATCCTCTGGCCCTCACCTTCCCTCTGGTATCATGAGCTGTCCCCCTGGCCCTCACCTTCCCTCTGCTATCTTGAGCTGTCCCCCTGGCCCTCACCTTCCCTAAGGTATCTTGAGCTGTGTCCCCTGGCCCTCACCTTCCCTCTGGTATCTTGAGATGTGTCCTCTGTTATCTTGAGATGTCCTCTGGCCCTCACCTTCCCTCTGGTATCTTGAGCTGTGTCCCCTGGCCCTCCCCTTCCCTCTGTTATCTTGAGCTGTGTCCTCTGGCCCTCACCTTCCCTCTGGTAGCTTGAGATGTGTCCTCTGTTATCTTGAGATGTGTCCCCCGGCCCTCACCTTTCCTCTGTTATCTTGAGATGTGTCCTCTGTTATCTTGAGCTGTCCCCCTGGCCCTCACCCTCCCTATGGTATCTTGAGATGTATCCTCTGGCCCTCACCTTCCCTCTGGTATCTTGAGATGTGTCCTCTGTTATCTTGAGATGTCCTCTGGCCCTCACATTCCCTCTGCTATCTTGAGCTGTGTCCTCTGGCCCTCACCTTCCCTCTGGTATTTTGAGATGTGTCCTCTGTTATCTTGAGATGTGTCCCCTGGCCCTCACCTTTCCTCTGTTATCTTGAGCTTTGTCCCCTGGCCCTCACCTTCCCTCTGCTATCTTGAGATGTATCCTCTGGCCCTCACCTTCCCTCTGGTATCTTGAGCTGTCCCCCTGGCCCTCACCTTCCCTAAGGTATCTTGAGCTGTGTCCTCTGGCCCTCACATTCCCTCTGTTCTCTTGAGCTGTGTCCCCTGGCCCTCACCTTCCCTCTGGTAGCTTGAGATGTGTCCTCTGTTATCTTGAGATGTCCTCTGGCCCTCACCTTCCCTCTGGTATCTTGAGCTGTGTCCCCTGGCCCTCCCCTTCCCTCTGTTATCTTGAGCTGTGTCCCCTGGCCCTCACCTTCCCTCTGGTATCTTGAGATGTGTCCTCTGTTATCTTGAGATGTCCTCTGGCCCTCACCTTACCTCTGTTATCTTGAGCTGTGTCCCCTGGCCCTCACCTTCCCTCTGTTATCTTGAGATGTATCGTCTGGCCCTCACCTTACCTCTGTTATCTTGAGCGTTGTGCCCTGGCCCACACCTTCCCTCTGTTATCTTGAGATGTATCCTCTGACCCTCACCTTACCTCTGTTATCTTGAGCTGTGTCCCCCTGGCCCTCACCTTCCCTATGGTACCTTGAGCTGTGTCCCCTGGCCCTCACTTTCCCTCTGTTATCTTGAGATGTATCCTCTGACCCTCACCTTACCTCTGTTATCTTGAGCTGTGTCCCCTGGCCCTCACCTTCCCTCTGTTATCTTGAGATGTATCGTCTGGCCCTCACCTTACCTCTGTTATCTTGAGCGTTGTCCCCTGGCCCACACCTTCCCTCTGTTATCTTGAGATGTATCCTCTGACCCTCACCTTACCTCTGTTATCTTGAGCTGTGTCCCCCTGGCCCTCACCTTCCCTATGGTATCTTGAGCTGTGTCCACTGGCCCTCACCTTCCCTCTGTTATCTTGAGATGTATCCTCTGACCCTCACCTTACCTCTGTTATCTTGAGCTGTCCCCCTGGCCCTCACCTTCCCTATGGTATCTTGAGCTGTATCCTCTGGCCCTCACCTTCCCTCTGTTGTCTTGAGCTGTGTCCCTTGGCCCTCACATTCCCTTTGTTATCTTGAGCTGTATCCTCTGGCCCTCACCTTCCCTCTGTTGTCTTGAGCTGTGTCCCTTGGCCCTCACATTCCCTTTGTTATCTTGAGCTGTGTCCCCTGGCCCTCACCTTCCCTCTGTCGTCTTCAGCATTGAGTCCCATGCTTTCGATGACTTTAGGCCATGTCTCTTTCAGGGTTGTGTTCCCACCATGGCGCGAGCAGTTGTGGTGAACGCGGCTCAGCTGGCCTCTTACTCCCAGACCAAGCAGGCCTTATTGGATTCAGGTAAGTGCCTTTATTCAGCTTTCATTGCACCATATGATCTGGCTCAGGTGGACTCATGATCTGGGTGAGAGGGGGGACAAGGTGGACTCCTCCAGTGAGTGCTGATCTGTACAAAGCCCACAAGGATGCTACTTTCTGTTGTAGATCCACTTGATTGTTTTGGATTGCAAATGAGCCTATTCAGAGCAAACAAAGGAGGCCTCTGGAGTGACCCCTTTCTTGTGAGTAGGAGCTCTTGTCAGCTTTGCAGGTGTGATAGACCTCAGAGCCTCTTTTTAAGACTTCGCCGCAGTATTCTGTGTTCAGGCAGATCCACTCAAGATACCGGGTTCCCGGGGAGTCTCCTTTACTGCGGTGGGTGCTTGGCCGGGATACTCCGAGAGCAGCTGTCCCCATTTCATGGCTCGGGTTACCTAGCAAGAGCTCCACAGACTGGAACGCTTTCTAGGCACTGCTTTCGCATGACTTGGCGTTGTGCAAAGATCCTAGGCCCTAGAGACATGCTAGGTGGCACTCTGTCACAGACACCTGTTAATGAAAGTCCCTTCAAGGTTTAAGCCCTGTAGTCTTTGGAGAAGACCTATTCCTTTGCGCATGGAGAGCATTCTTTTCCAAAAACCTGTTATTGGACGATAAAAAGTTGAGGGACCAAGTTCCAGATTTGCTCCAAAGACTCATAAAGAAAGAACTGCTCTATGTAGCCCTGTATCTGTGGACACTATTGTTTCTGCTAATTTTCAGACGAGAAACGATCTAAGAGGGTGGGTGGGCGACAGGGGAGGGGCGAGGGGTGAGGGGTAAAGGGAGGGGTGAGGGGGTTTAAGAGAGGGGAGGGAGGAGCTAGGGGACAGAAAAGAGGGACTAGGGTGGAAAGAAGGAAGAGGGGCAAAGGTGGAAAGAGTGGAGGGTGAACTCAGCAACAGTCACAATACTCACATCTATGAGTCTAGGCCTGTCGTTTTGCATTAAAAACCTGAATTCTGTTGGTTTTCTGAATTTGAATAAAGTATCTTTCCTTCTTTGCTCCGGTACATAAGTAAGCGAGGTCTCCTGCTGATGCAGTGTATGACCCGCAAAGACCCCAGGTTGCGCAGAGTTTAAACTGGATTGGAAGCTCTCGCCGTACAAGGAGTAGAAAGAGGGTTGTCTGTCTTTTTTTAGAAGTTCAGAATTGTGATAGGGCTGTGGCAGAGGTGAGGACTTAAACCTTTATCTTTGTACGCAGGCTACTTTCGAGACGACATCCTCTGCCACTTCTGTGCCAGTATGATCAGCGGGCTGGTGACCACAGCCGCCTCCATGCCAGTGGACATTGCAAAGACCAGGTGAGGAACTGAATGCGCCCTGCAAGAGCGTGATATTTGTCTGACAGATCCCACCATATACATACATAGATTTGTAATGTGCTTGCCTGGGTCCTAGAGGCTTAAGGTGCCACCGGTGTGATCCTGAAGTAACCTTATCATTGACTCAAGATACCACGAAAGGAGGAGGCAAGCTTCAAAGGAAGCAGGACTGCTCTGGGCGGGTTTGAGTGACGAAGCACTGCCCGGAGTCTAGGACATCTCCTACTGGAAGGGCCAGCATCAGAGGTTTGAAGGCAAGCAGGAGAACTTCAGACTGCATGGGTTTTGAGACGGTCACCTTCATCCACTGGTGCCCTTCCCAGGGTGGGGAGAGCCTGGATCGCTCGCCCCTTCCCAGGGTGGGGAGAGCCTGGATCGCTCGCCCCTTCCCAGGGCGGGGAGAGACTGGATCGCTCGCCCCTTCCCAGGGCGGGGAGAGCCTGAATCGCCCGCCCCTTCCCAGGGCGGGGAGAGCCTGGATCGCTCGCCCCTTGCCAGGGTCGGGTGGGGAGAGCCTGAATCGCTCGCCCCTTCCCAGGGTGGGGAGAGCCTGAATCGCTCGCCCCTTCCCAGGGTGGGGAGAGACTGGATCGCTCGCCCCTTCCCAGGGCGGGGAGAGCCTGGATCGCCCGCCCCTTCCCAGGGCGGGGAGAGCCTGGATCGCTCGCCCCTTCCCAGGGCGGGGAGAGCCTGGGTCGCTCGCCCCTTCCCAGGGCGGGGAGAGCCTGGGTCGCTCGCCCCTTCCCAGGGCGGGGAGAGCCTGGGTCGCTCGCCCCTTCCCAGGGCGGGGAGAGCCCGGATCGACCGCCCCTTCCCAGGGTGGGGAGAGCCTGGATCGCTTCTTCCAAGGGTGGGGAGAGCCTGGATCGCTCGCCCCATCCCAGGGTGGGGAGAGCCTGGATTGCTCGCCCCTTGGGAGAGCCTGGATCGCTCGCCCCTTGGGAGAGCCTGGATCGCTCGCCCCTTGCCAGGGTCGGGTGGGGAGAGCCTGAATCGCTCGCCCCTTCCCAGGGTGGGGAGAGCCTGAATCGCTCGCCCCTTCCCAGGGTGGGGAGAGACTGGATCGCTCGCCCCTTCCCAGGGCGGGGAGAGCCTGGATCGCCCGCCCCTTCCCAGGGCGGGGAGAGCCTGGATCGCTCGCCCCTTCCCAGGGCGGGGAGAGCCTGGGTCGCTCGCCCCTTCCCAGGGCGGGGAGAGCCTGGGTCGCTCGCCCCTTCCCAGGGCGGGGAGAGCCTGGGTCGCTCGCCCCTTCCCAGGGCGGGGAGAGCCCGGATCGACCGCCCCTTCCCAGGGTGGGGAGAGCCCGGATCGACCGCCCCTTCCCAGGGTGGGGAGAGCCCGGATCGCTCGCCCCTTCCCAGGGTGGGGAGAGCCTGGATCGCTCACCCCTTCCCAGGGTGGGGAGAGCCTGGATCGCTCGCCCCATCCCAGGGTGGGGAGAGACTGGATCGCTCGCCCCTTCCCAGGGTGGGGAGAGACTGGATCGCTCGCCCCTTCCCAGGGTGGGGAGAGCCTGGATCGCTCGCCCCTTCCCAGGGTGGGGAGAGCCTGAATCGCTCGCCCCATCCCAGGGTGGGGAGAGCCTGGATCGCTCGCCCCTTCCCAGGGCGGGGAGAGCCTGGATCGCTCGCCCCTTCCCAGGGCGGGGAGAGCCTGGGTCGCTCGCCCCTTCCCAGGGCGGGGAGAGCCTGGATCGACCCTTCCCAGGGCGGGGAGAGCCTGGATCACTCGCCCCTTCCCAGGGTGGGGAGAGCCTGGATCGCTCGCCCCTTCCCAGGGTTGGGAGAGCCTGGATCGCTCGCCCCTTCCCAGGGTGGGGAGAGCCTGGATCGCTTGCCCCTTCCCAGGGCGGGGAGAGCCTGGATCGCTCGCCCCTTCCCAGGGTGGGGAGAGCCTGGATCGCTCGCCCCTTCCCAGGGCGGGGGGAGCCTGGATCGCCCCTTCCCAGGGCGGGAGAGCCTGGATCGCCCCTTCCCAGGGTGGGGAGAGACTGGATCGCCCCTTCCCAGGGTGGGGAGAGCCTGGATCGCTCGCCCATAGGGAGAGCCTGGATTGCTCGCCCCTTCCCAGGGTGGGGAGAGCCTGGATCGCTCGCCCCTTCCCAGGGTGGGGAGAGCCTGGATCCCTCGCCCCTTCCCAGGGTGGGGAGAGCCTGGATCGCTCGCCCCTTCCCAGGGTGGGGAGAGCCTGGATCGCCCGCCCCTTCCCAGGGTGGGGAGAGCCTGGATCGCTCGCCCCTTCCCAGGGTGGGGAGAGCCTGGATTGCCCCTTCCCAGGGTGGGGAGAGCCTGGATCGCTCGCCCCATCCCAGGGTGGGGAGAGCCTGGATTGCTCGCCCCTTGGGAGAGCCTGGATCGCTCGCCCCTTCCCAGGGTCGGGAGAGCCTGGATCGCTCGCCCCTAGGGAGAGCCTGGATCGCTCTCCCCTTCCCAGGGTGGGGAGAGCCTGGATCGCTCGCCCCTAGGGAGAGCCTGGATTGCTCGCCCCTTCCCAGGGTGGGGAGAGCCTGGATCGCTCGCCCCTTCCCAGGGTGGGGAGAGCCTGGATCGCTCGCCCCTTCCCAGGGTGGGGAGAGCCTGGATCGCCCGCCCCTTCCCAGGGTGGGGAGAGCCTGGATCGCCCGCCCCTTCCCAGGGTGGGGAGAGCCTGGATCGCTCGCCCCTTCCCAGGGTGGGGAGAGCCTGGATCGCTCGCCCCTTCCCAGGGTGGGGAGAGCCTGGATCGCCCGCCCCTTCCCAGGGTGGGGAGAGCCTGGATCGCCCTCCCCTTCCCAGGGTGGGGAGAGCCTGGATCGCTCGCCCCTTCCCAGGGTGGGGAGAGCCTGGATCGCTCGCCCCTAGGGAGAGCCTGGATCGCTCGCCCCTTCCCAGGGTGGGGAGAGCCTGGATCGCTCGCCCCTTCCCAGGGTGGGGAGAGCCTGGATCGCTCGCCCCTAGGGAGAGCCTGGATCGCTCGCTCCTTCCCAGGGTGGGGAGAGCCTGGGTCGCTCGCCCCTTCCCAGGGTGGGGAGAGCCTGGATCGCTCGCCCCTTCCCAGGGTGGGGAGAGCCTGGATCGCTCGCCCCTTCCCAGGGTGGGGAGAGCCTGGATCGCTCGCCCCTTCCCAGGGCGGGGAGAGCCTGGATCGCTCACCCCTTCCCAGGGTGGGGAGAGCCTGGATCGCTCGCCCCTAGGGAGAGCCTGGATTGCTCGCTCCTTCCCAGGGTGGGGAGAGCCTGGATCGCTCGCTCCTTCCCAGGGTGGGGAGAGAGCCTGGATCGCTCGCTCCTTCCCAGGGTGGGGAGAGCCTGGGTCGCTCGCCCCTTCCCAGGGTGGGGAGAGCCTGGATCGCTCGCCCCTTCCCAGGGCGGGGAGAGCCTGGATCGCTCACCCCTTCCCAGGGTGGGGAGAGCCTGGATCGCTCGCCCCTAGGGAGAGCCTGGATTGCTCGCTCCTTCCCAGGGTGGGGAGAGCCTGGATCGCTCGCTCCTTCCCAGGGTGGGGAGAGAGCCTGGATCGCTCGCTCCTTCCCAGGGTGGGGAGAGCCTGGATCGCTCGCTCCTTCCCAGGGTGGGGAGAGAGCCTGGATCGCTCGCTCCTTCCCAGGGTGGGGAGAGCCTGGGTCGCTCGCCCCTTCCCAGGGTGGGGAGAGCCTGGATCGCTCGCCCCTTCCCAGGGCGGGGAGAGCCTGGATCGCTCACCCCTTCCCAGGGTGGGGAGAGCCTGGATCGCTCGCCCCTAGGGAGAGCCTGGATTGCTCGCTCCTTCCCAGGGTGGGGAGAGCCTGGATCGCTCGCTCCTTCCCAGGGTGGGGAGAGAGCCTGGATCGCTCGCCCCTTCCCAGGGCGGGGAGAGCCTGGATCGCTCGCCCCTTCCCAGGGCGGGGAGAGCCTGGATCGCTCGCCCCTTCCCAGGGCGGGGAGAGCCTGGGTCGCTCGCCCCTTCCCAGGGCGGGGAGAGCCTGGGTCGCTCGCCCCTTCCCAGGGCGGGGAGAGCCTGGGTCGCTCGCCCCTTCCCAGGGCGGGGAGAGCCCGGATCGACCGCCCCTTCCCAGGGTGGGGAGAGCCTGGATCGCTTCTTCCAAGGGTGGGGAGAGCCTGGATCGCTCGCCCCATCCCAGGGTGGGGAGAGCCTGGATTGCTCGCCCCTTGGGAGAGCCTGGATCGCTCGCCCCTTGGGAGAGCCTGGATCGCTCGCCCCTTGCCAGGGTCGGGTGGGGAGAGCCTGAATCGCTCGCCCCTTCCCAGGGTGGGGAGAGCCTGAATCGCTCGCCCCTTCCCAGGGTGGGGAGAGACTGGATCGCTCGCCCCTTCCCAGGGCGGGGAGAGCCTGGATCGCCCGCCCCTTCCCAGGGCGGGGAGAGCCTGGATCGCTCGCCCCTTCCCAGGGCGGGGAGAGCCTGGGTCGCTCGCCCCTTCCCAGGGCGGGGAGAGCCTGGGTCGCTCGCCCCTTCCCAGGGCGGGGAGAGCCTGGGTCGCTCGCCCCTTCCCAGGGCGGGGAGAGCCCGGATCGACCGCCCCTTCCCAGGGTGGGGAGAGCCCGGATCGACCGCCCCTTCCCAGGGTGGGGAGAGCCCGGATCGCTCGCCCCTTCCCAGGGTGGGGAGAGCCTGGATCGCTCACCCCTTCCCAGGGTGGGGAGAGCCTGGATCGCTCGCCCCATCCCAGGGTGGGGAGAGACTGGATCGCTCGCCCCTTCCCAGGGTGGGGAGAGACTGGATCGCTCGCCCCTTCCCAGGGTGGGGAGAGCCTGGATCGCTCGCCCCTTCCCAGGGTGGGGAGAGCCTGAATCGCTCGCCCCATCCCAGGGTGGGGAGAGCCTGGATCGCTCGCCCCTTCCCAGGGCGGGGAGAGCCTGGATCGCTCGCCCCTTCCCAGGGCGGGGAGAGCCTGGGTCGCTCGCCCCTTCCCAGGGCGGGGAGAGCCTGGATCGACCCTTCCCAGGGCGGGGAGAGCCTGGATCACTCGCCCCTTCCCAGGGTGGGGAGAGCCTGGATCGCTCGCCCCTTCCCAGGGTTGGGAGAGCCTGGATCGCTCGCCCCTTCCCAGGGTGGGGAGAGCCTGGATCGCTTGCCCCTTCCCAGGGCGGGGAGAGCCTGGATCGCTCGCCCCTTCCCAGGGTGGGGAGAGCCTGGATCGCTCGCCCCTTCCCAGGGCGGGGGGAGCCTGGATCGCCCCTTCCCAGGGCGGGAGAGCCTGGATCGCCCCTTCCCAGGGTGGGGAGAGACTGGATCGCCCCTTCCCAGGGTGGGGAGAGCCTGGATCGCTCGCCCATAGGGAGAGCCTGGATTGCTCGCCCCTTCCCAGGGTGGGGAGAGCCTGGATCGCTCGCCCCTTCCCAGGGTGGGGAGAGCCTGGATCCCTCGCCCCTTCCCAGGGTGGGGAGAGCCTGGATCGCTCGCCCCTTCCCAGGGTGGGGAGAGCCTGGATCGCCCGCCCCTTCCCAGGGTGGGGAGAGCCTGGATCGCTCGCCCCTTCCCAGGGTGGGGAGAGCCTGGATTGCCCCTTCCCAGGGTGGGGAGAGCCTGGATCGCTCGCCCCATCCCAGGGTGGGGAGAGCCTGGATTGCTCGCCCCTTGGGAGAGCCTGGATCGCTCGCCCCTTCCCAGGGTCGGGAGAGCCTGGATCGCTCGCCCCTAGGGAGAGCCTGGATCGCTCTCCCCTTCCCAGGGTGGGGAGAGCCTGGATCGCTCGCCCCTAGGGAGAGCCTGGATTGCTCGCCCCTTCCCAGGGTGGGGAGAGCCTGGATCGCTCGCCCCTTCCCAGGGTGGGGAGAGCCTGGATCGCTCGCCCCTTCCCAGGGTGGGGAGAGCCTGGATCGCCCGCCCCTTCCCAGGGTGGGGAGAGCCTGGATCGCCCGCCCCTTCCCAGGGTGGGGAGAGCCTGGATCGCTCGCCCCTTCCCAGGGTGGGGAGAGCCTGGATCGCTCGCCCCTTCCCAGGGTGGGGAGAGCCTGGATCGCCCGCCCCTTCCCAGGGTGGGGAGAGCCTGGATCGCCCTCCCCTTCCCAGGGTGGGGAGAGCCTGGATCGCTCGCCCCTTCCCAGGGTGGGGAGAGCCTGGATCGCTCGCCCCTAGGGAGAGCCTGGATCGCTCGCCCCTTCCCAGGGTGGGGAGAGCCTGGATCGCTCGCCCCTTCCCAGGGTGGGGAGAGCCTGGATCGCTCGCCCCTAGGGAGAGCCTGGATCGCTCGCTCCTTCCCAGGGTGGGGAGAGCCTGGGTCGCTCGCCCCTTCCCAGGGTGGGGAGAGCCTGGATCGCTCGCCCCTTCCCAGGGTGGGGAGAGCCTGGATCGCTCGCCCCTTCCCAGGGTGGGGAGAGCCTGGATCGCTCGCCCCTTCCCAGGGCGGGGAGAGCCTGGATCGCTCACCCCTTCCCAGGGTGGGGAGAGCCTGGATCGCTCGCCCCTAGGGAGAGCCTGGATTGCTCGCTCCTTCCCAGGGTGGGGAGAGCCTGGATCGCTCGCTCCTTCCCAGGGTGGGGAGAGAGCCTGGATCGCTCGCTCCTTCCCAGGGTGGGGAGAGCCTGGGTCGCTCGCCCCTTCCCAGGGTGGGGAGAGCCTGGATCGCTCGCCCCTTCCCAGGGCGGGGAGAGCCTGGATCGCTCACCCCTTCCCAGGGTGGGGAGAGCCTGGATCGCTCGCCCCTAGGGAGAGCCTGGATTGCTCGCTCCTTCCCAGGGTGGGGAGAGCCTGGATCGCTCGCTCCTTCCCAGGGTGGGGAGAGAGCCTGGATCGCTCGCTCCTTCCCAGGGTGGGGAGAGCCTGGATCGCTCGCTCCTTCCCAGGGTGGGGAGAGAGCCTGGATCGCTCGCTCCTTCCCAGGGTGGGGAGAGACTGGATCGCTCGCCCCTTCCCAGGGTGGGGAGAGAGCCTGGATCGCTCGCTCCTTCCCAGGGTGGGGAGAGCCTGGATCGCTCGCTCCTTCCCAGGGTGGGGAGAGAGCCTGGATCGCTCGCCCCTTCCCAGGGTGGGAAGAGCCTGGATCGCTCGCTCCTTCCCAGGGCGGGGAGAGCCTGGATTGCTCGCCCTTTCCCAGGGAGGGGAGAGTCTGTTTCACCCCTCTTCCAGCCTGAGAAGGACTTGAGGACTTTTCACTATTGCCCCAAGGTTTGAGTGCAGCAGGCGCTCTGATTTCAGAACCATTTTTAGCATCGTTCTAACTCCTATGGCTCTGGAGAGATTGTGGGTGAATGATAAATGACACAACTGAAATCTAACCCTGAATTCCTTTTCCGCCATTGCTTCTGGGACCTGATGGGTCCTGTTGATGCCGAAGGTCCTGTGGGCGCCTCCATAACCCAGGATGTTTTCACTGCAACCAGCCCTTCATAAAATACTGGACAAGCACTGGCCGCTGGCCCATTTATGTCATCAATATTCACGCCCTCCCAGCCCCCTGCTTTGGGACTTTGGCTTTGGGGATCATTGGGCACAGTAGTTTGTCTCCATTTGAACCATGTCCTGCCGTCCTTCCAAAAACAGCGCGCCCGATACCGATTATATCCGTTTCGCTTTCAAATCGAATGGAAATGTGAAAATCTCTTCTTTGGGTAGGGGATGCCAGGTTTTCTTTATGGTAACGTTTTTTGGGTTTTGCAATCCAAAGTTTTTTCAGATTTTCAGCTGCTGTGCGCAAACCCTTCGAACGGCCCCCAAATGCCACTTCAACCAGTGTTTCACTAAAAAATTAGAACAAAGGGCAGGGCTATCCTAGCACGCTTGATGCACTGGTGGCACTCTGCCTTGAATTTTCAGATCCTTTGAATTGAATCTATGAACCTCCCTAGTGGGAGAATTGAGACCCCATTGTTTTTGATGGCTTCCAAGATCTTCCAGTCCGTCCCCTAGAGTAAAGCTTTGCTCTGGGGCCACCATGTTCCTTTATTCGAGTGAATGGTTTGGGTTATTTCTTGGTCCCAATTGTATTAGAACCTTGTCGTTTGTTTCATTGATTACTGTCTTACCATCCCAGAGTTCCTGGCCTACGGACAACTTCTAGAATAAGCATTTGCTGCTTTACTTAGCTACCCATGGTGATGACAAGTAAACGTAGCTTCGTTCTTCATTGGGACTTCAATAGCGTTTGGGGCCCCAGGACATTTAGTGGAAGAGCGTGTGGGGCCCCAGGACATTTAGTGGAAGAGCGTGTGGGGCCCCAGGACATTTAGTGGAAGAGCGTTGGGGGCCCCAGCAATGTTCCCTCTAATTTTTTTCCTCTGTGTGCGGCAGTGGAGGGTCTCTGTGCGCTGCAACCATGGCTATGTGCGCCATGAACCAGACCGCGCGTGTGCGGCGCCAAATGTCACTCAAAATGTTTACTTCACCTATATATAGAAAAAAGAAATATGTGCCATAGCCTCGAGGTGGATGTACGGCACGTGGGTGATGTGTGCGTGGATTGTGAGCAGAGTTTAAAGAGCTGAGTGGCTGTTGATCACCTGTTATCAAGTCCAAAGGTTATGAGTTTTCATGTCGTTGAGGCGCGGCCTGGTGGCAGACACCCATTGGTGGAGAGTCCCTCAGTAAATGGAGAAAAGTTATTAAAAGAATAACTGAATAGGTTGGTAATAGGGTACATTGTGTGATAACTGATGCCATCCAGATCATCATCAATGAAGTAATTGTTAAACACACATGCTCCTGAATGGAGGACTGACACACAGCAGCACACCCTCGTCCCAGCAATGTGCAGATGGTGTCCATAGCGCTATCTTGCAAAGCCAGCCTTACTATGAGTCACATTGGGTTGGGCAAGTGGGTGTTCTTTCCCGAGATCAAATTACAGGTCTCAATTAAGGGCACAAACTTGCTATCTATCAGTAGGGGTTGGATATTTGGTGGGGGGGGGTATAATGCCAAGTGGCTCTTGGCATGTGAAACCTTCCACCTGCTCTCATGTTTTAGTCATCAGCACTTTGCATGCTGGAAGTTTCAAACCTGTTACTATTGTGGTAAAGAAAAAAAAAGCCCCAAAATGAAAAGCACTTTTTGGATTAGAAAGCCAGGACTGAATGTGTTGCACATGCAGGATACAGTAAAAGTGATGCTTCATGAAGGGCATTTTTGAGGAGCAGCAGTGTTTTTGTTTAAGTATTGATGTTCATCACAGTCCGCGAAGGGTCGTCTCTGCTAATAGGCGTGACAAGCAGAAGAGTAGTCCTTGATAGTAACAATTTAATCTTCTCTGCAGTTTGGCAGCAGAGTAGTAGGTGAAGAATGCACCTAGAATATCACGCTGGGCATAGAGGTCAGTTTCTGTGGGTGAAGTGAACTCAAGGATTGACCCAAAGTGGGAATCCTGGCGGATCAGCCATGCCAGAAGTCATCCCGATTGGTCCCCCTCTCAGTGCATCTTAGCCTCATAGGATTTGAAATTGAAGCAGAGCAGCTGCTCCAGGAGGGCCGCGTATTGGGTATTGCCCTCTGTGAGTGCATCTCTCCCGGAGGCCTCCAGAGCCACGGATTTGTCTAGGTCAGCTGTCTGGCATTCAGAATTAGCTATCTTTCTGACAGCCATTATTTCTTGTAGTCGGTGTCCTCGGGTGACTACCTTAAAGGCGTCCCACTCTGTTGCCCTAGCGTAACACTGTGCCCTGGTTGTCTGAGAAATATTGGGTAATTCACTGGCGCTGAAACTCTTGGAAGGAAGGGCTCTCCAACTTCTGTCTGGGCAGCCACCACAAGGGCACTAGAGGCAGTGGAGAGCTCCATGTCAAATCAACAGCATGTGCATCATGGGTGGAAATTAAGCAGCCCAGATGATCAGCTTGGTGTATGACATCTAGAAGGGAGGTTGAAAAAAGGATGCAGTCAATGCACACATAAAAATTGTGACCTACTGAGTAGAAGAGATAGACTCGCTTATGAGGGTGTAAGGATCTCCACACATCTACTGACGACCATTGGTTAACCCATTTCTGGAAGTGATTTGTCTGTGCGTAGGGAAGAGAGCGGGGAAGGGGTGGGCAGGAGCAGTGTTGGAAAATGTCCCTCTCTGAAGGGTCACCCCAAACTTTTTGCATTCCTCCTCCTCTTTCGCTGAATTCCTTCTAATGGCTTTAGGACTCTAAGCACTTTACCACCGCTAACCAGTGCTAAAGTTCATGTGAACTCTCCTCTAAATGTGATATAATTGGTTTACACCTGTTTGTAATATCTAATTTAATTGGAAGTTCCTTGTGGTAAGACCCCCAGCCTCCCCTCATGAGGGTGCTGCTGGGCAAGAGGCAATGGCAGGCATAGGGGATGATTAGCAGAATAAAAGGTGGTTGACAATGTGGAGCTCTAGTAGAGAGCAACCAGCATGGTGATAAGTCAAGCCACTCCCCTGAATGAAGTACATAATGATGCTTTATCTTGCATATTGTGTTACTGTTTGTTTACAAAATATGTTTCATGTTGCAAATTAAAAAATATGAGTGAGCTTCAAAGGAACCCGCTCCCCCGCCCCCTCCGCGCAATGCCACAGCTTGTTTTGCTGAGCAGCGCTGCCTCACTAAAGTGTCTAAGCCGCTTCCCCGCCACGCAATGCCGAGAGCTTGGCCATGCCATATGCTATCAAACACTCGGCCCTGAAATCACCGAAATCATGAATGCATCCTTGGAAAAGCCCAGCCGAAATTGTAATTGGACTCATGAATTTGCGAATGCACAAAAGCTGAATTATGCAAAACTGCATGTTATGCAATGTTGTGCCTTTCTTGCCCCTTGCACAAAAAAATCATGTGCAATAACAACAACCATATTTTGTGGCATAGATGTAATTTTCCAAAACTTAACAGAAAATGTGATTCCACACTTCCCTAAAGTCGATACGCACAGCAAGAAGACTTGGAACAGGTTGTATGCTCGGAACAGAGTGATGGATGGCCTTCCCGAAAATGAAGAGCTCCAAGCTACCCAGTGCAAGCATTTTCAGAGCCTCAAGTAAAACGACAGCTTGCCGTTTAGGTGCTCCTTCTTCGGTAGCAACAAAGCCATTTTTTTAGGTAATTTTTTGCAATTTGGCGTCTTCTTGTGGCCCTCTGTGGTGGTGCAGCAAGACAGCTGCCTTCACTGGCCGTGCCCTATCACCTGCTCTTCCTCCAAGTGCTCTGAAGAACAACCCTGGCGTAAAGTCACAATCAATCAAATGAGTCTTTTTGTATTAGCACGTCTTTGGGTTATAGGTTTTCTGTTGTGTTTACCACCTCATCTACATACCATGAATGCCTTGTACAGGGGACGAGGCTGTGCTGTACATACCCACATCAATAAACTAACAAATATATCCTACTGGGAGCAGTCGGTCCAATGTAGCTAGAAGTAGAAATGTCCCAGTTTTCACTCTGGGAGCCCTGGCATAGCACAGTAACAGATTCACATGCTCCAGTGCCTCCGAGTGGATAAACGTGGTAACTGCAGTCTGGTCACCACTACAAGTTGCTTTAAATGCAGGCCTTGAACGAGACAATACTTTTTAAATAACTTTTGTACCCCAAACGCCCAGATATCCTGGGTCTAATTAACACAATCCCAGAACTCATTCTGCTCACTGCACTGTAGGATGTAGATATGCACTGGGAGAACTGGGCAATGCTTCTACCAAAATTAATGTCAGGTAGAGCCACTGGAATTATGTGGAAGTGGCGGACCCAATAATGCAGCAGTGTGTACTCACTCACCGTGTGTCCATTATTTATTTCCCTGTGCACTCACTCACCGAGTATCAATTCCTTCCCTGCGTACTCACTCACCGAGAGTTCATTCCTTCCCTCCTCATGGCACACTCTAGTCCCCTGTGGGATTACCCTCTCCTTCCTTTGAAGCGTACTCCCCACCCTTAATGTGAGGGACACCCGTGCCACAGCAGGCTCTCTATATGCAATCTCAGCCCCCTTCCCCCTTTGAGCACCCTCCAACTTGTTAGTATTTATCAGCTCAATCTAGCTGTGTGGTACAGGGCCCCCCTTTTTGGGTACTGCCTTAGAAATGTGTTGGCATCTTTGATTATACACCAGGTTAGTGTATTGTAGGCAAAGGTGTAGCTAGCATGGCAGGAGTGGAGAAAGGAAACTGTAAAATGCCTTTGTACTCTTCGGCAGGCAAGTGCTTTGCTGCATTCACAGGACTACTTGTGGGCACACACAGCGGCAGATCGTGCATTTTTGTGTAAATTAGGTGAGTAAAATTGGACAAAACTGGTTCAGGTTTTCATCCTCGGTAAGTGTTTCAGAAAATTAAGTTCATTTTGGTGCATTTGTAAGTACTTTAAGCCCATAACATTAGTCCAACTTTTGCAGGATTTAAAAAAATTTAAAAAGTGGAAACAAAGCATTTTTTGCAGCTAACCGGTTCTAATGCAGTTTGCAAAATGTTTCTATTCGTGACCCAGGAGTTCTGGGTGGAGGCACTAGGAAGCTCATGCAGAAAAATTATATTGACAGCAGGAGTAGACACCTTGCAATTTGTGTGCAGCTGCACCATTACCTATGCATTTTTGGCAGCACTAAAAATGTCCTACACTTCTGTCTTGTTAGAGGGGAGGCTAGCTATTATCCTAGATGACAATCGGCAAATGAATGCCTTCCCCGAACGTGCATACCAACAGCAGTATTTATAAATGATTGGTTTAAAAACGGTATCCAGGACAATGGCACTCAAGGGTTTAGCGTTGCTATCGATAGATACCCTGAAATTGAAGACATCCCAGCCATAAAGTAATCTTTCACTGGAACTGCAACAACATTATAAAGCTTTTTGCGCTCCCAGCTAAAAACTCAGCCCATTCTCATATCCTTGGAGAAGCTCCTAAAGACGCGCCTCATACCTACAACGGAATTAAACTATTCCTCCGAAGAGCGTAGATCCACCCTTTCTACCTTATGTGGATCTCTTGCTCGGCTGTACCACCGTCTGTTTTAACAGTTTCTGTACTTTGTTATTTTTCCTTGACAAACGCACTAATACTGCTTGGGAAAGTAGCGCTTTTGAAAATTGTTAAAAACCTGGTGTGTCCATGAGGGTTAGTTTAGCACGGTTCTAGAACTGCTCACCACAGGGATCTCTCAGAGGCATGCAACTAGTGGGTACTCTGCAGTGGAATCCACAGCACTGGCCTTTAAATTTACCACAGCACTCCTATTTTTTTTGTCCCACCTCTTACGTATTTGCATTTTATTTATTTTGTATCCTCTACTACCTTTCCCTGAAACGTTCTTGCCGTTACAGGAACAGCAGCAAATAGCCCCATCAGAGTTGATAGGGGTGGGCGCGCAGTCATTGAGGCGGACCTCAACCTAGAAATTAAGCTGTAGTTAGCTTCTGGGATCTCCCAGGGCCATCTGTAGTGACTAATTAAATGTTCTGCACATTGCGGGGATGAGCGAGTTAAAACACGAATTACCAGCACTTCTCTATTAACAAATAAAAGGCAGCAAATCTACAAGCATGACGTGTGTGATGCACACGTTATGCTTGTAGACTCGCGGCCTTTCGTTTGTTGAAAGGGCACATCTGCAGGGCAGTTGAGTGCCTTTGTTAAAGTAATCACGTTAATTGCAGCGCATGGCGGGTGCAGTGATTAACATGATTACTTTTACAAAGGCACTCAATCTGACCGTTTTCGCGCCACACGCATTTTAAAAGCGCCGGCGCCACTGTCCACGGTTCCCTGTGCGCGCTTTGTATTTTAAGGTGCGCGCTCCAGGAGATATAGGTGCGCGCCAGCGCACGCGCGCACATTAGTGGGAACAGTGGGCCCCAGGACATTTAGTGGAAGAGCGTGTGGGGCCCCAGGACATTTAGTGGAAGAGCGTTGGGGGCCCGAGGACATTTAGTGGAAGAGCGTTGGGGGCCCGAGGACATTTAGTGGAAGAGCCTTTGTGGCCCGAGGACATTTAGTGGAAGAGCGTTTGTGGCCCCAGGACCTTTAGTGGAAGAGCGTTTGGGGCCCCAGGACCTTTAGTGGAAGAGCGTTTGGGGCCCCAGGACCTTTAGTGGAAGAGCGTTGGGGGCCCCAGGACCTTTAGTGGAAGAGCGTTTGGGGCCCCAGGACCTTTAGTGGAAGAGCGTTTGTGGCCCCAGGACCTTTAGTGGAAGAGCGTTAGGGGCCCCAGGACCTTTAGTGGAAGAGCGTTTGGGGCCCCAGGACCTTTAGTGGAAGAGCGTTTGGGGCCCCAGGACCTTTAGTGGAAGAGCGTTAGGGGCCCCAGGACCTTTAGTGGAAGAGCGTTAGGGGCCCCAGGACCTTTAGTGGAAGAGCGTTTGGGGCCCCAGGACCTTTAGTGGAAGAGCGTTTGGGGCCCCAGGACCTTTAGTGGAAGAGCGTTAGGGGCCCCAGGACCTTTAGTGGAAGAGCCTTAGGGGCCACAGAGCATTTAGTGGAAGAGCGTTTGGGGCCCCAGGACCTTTAGTGGAAGAGCGTTTGGGGCCCCAGGACCTTTAGTGGAAGAGCGTTTGGGGCCCCAGGACCTTTAGTGGAAGAGCGTTAGGGGCCCCAGGACCTTTAGTGGAAGAGCCTTAGGGGCCCCAGGACCTTTAGTGGAAGAGCCTTAGGGGCCACAGAACATTTAGTGGAAGAGCGTTTGGGGCCCCAGGACCTTTAGTGGAAGAGCGTTAGGGGCCCCAGGACCTTTAGTGGAAGAGCCTTAGGGGCCACAGAACATTTAGTGGAAGAGCGTTTGGGGCCCCAGGACCTTTAGTGGAAGAGCGTTAGGAGCCCCAGGACATTTAGTGGGCTCTGAGGCATTCGCAGATACAAGGGGTCTGGTATCGGAGAGCGGCCTTACACAAGCGCACAGCGTAGGATGACTATGTGCTATCAACTTCTAATGCACCGTGCCTGGTCCTGCCACTAGACACCCTGCATCCCCACAGACTGATAAACAAGAGGGACTTGTAGGCTGGCATTTCCAGATGCACTCTGGGAGTATCACACCTATATGTGGACTCCATTATGAAAATCCAGCTCTTTGCACATTTGCTAACAACTTGCACTGGAATAAATCATGATGGCAAAAATGAATGAGCTTTGAACAAGACTGATGTCCGCTGTTCTATAACGAGCTGCTGCGTAATAATTGAGGTTTTCTGTGATATTTTGTTTTTTCGAGTGTTTAAAAGTAACAGTTGGTGTTCAGTTAATATCTTACCTTTGCTTTTCATTATTTCATCCTTCAAAATCGTTGCTTCTTGGAATTTGCCATTGCTACTCATCTTCTAGGCCCTTTTGAACTCTGCTGGATTCTGCATATTTCTGCACACATCAGGATTTCTCCGGTTGTATTGGTAGCCATCTGTGCACTGCTGCTCCAGCACTGCACGGGTTGTTTTTGATTCTCAGACTAGGCCTGGGCGAGTGACCAAAATACTCTGCCACGTGGAGTTCCGCAAGCGGCAGTGTGTGTTTGGTCATGCCGTTCGCATTGGTTTTCAGTGCCGGGGGTTTGTCCCGT
This sequence comes from Lissotriton helveticus, assembly GCF_964261635.1. NCBI lineage: Eukaryota > Metazoa > Chordata > Amphibia > Caudata > Salamandridae > Lissotriton > Lissotriton helveticus. The sequence continues at coordinate 901,705,369 of NC_136073.1, forward strand.
GCTGTAAAATCAGCGCAAACGGCACCATGCTGATTCTTTTCTTGCAGCGTAAGTAGATTTTCGAACCGAGCGGCCACTTTCTGAAGGCGAGCGGAAAGTTTCTCAACGCAAGCAGTTGCAACCATACGCGACCGTCCGCGTTCTGAAATCGCTGCGTTCTGAGCCCGCCCGCGTTCAGAAATCTCACTGGGAGGTGGTTTTCTTTGCACGCAAACTTGCCCTTGGCGCAAGGAAAAAAAACTCCGCTCTGCGAAGTTTTTCAGAACTCTTGCAGAGTGCATGCTTCGCGGAAAGGGGAATACTCTGCGAACGGAGCAAAGTTTACTGCCCAGGCCTATCTCAGACTCCGGTCTTTGGCTCTGTAGTGCAGAGTTCTAAGGGTGTTGAAGCTGTTTCTCAAGCAGATTCCTTGCTTAATTTGTGTGTGTGGGCCTCGGGTATTAGCTTTTCCCCCACTTTGGATTGTGTGAATTTGTACAGATTCTGTCTGTCCCCCTCTGATCCTGCTATTTACTGCTGCGTTTCCTTTTTTCCTAGAATCCAGAACATGAGGATGATTGATGGGAAACCAGAGTACAAAAATGGACTGGTGAGTGTCGTTTCCATTGAATGATTGGATGGAAATTCAGGCTGAATATTGTATTTCTGGGGACATCGCGTTCATCACACGCATCCCAGTGCTGTTGGTTTTCACCAGGTAGTGTCCACGGATTGTGTAGTTTTCCGACCGAGGCAAAAAGGAAGGTGTCTGCTTTGGATAACTGAGGTGCCTCAAGCCCATGTTCAGGGCCCTAGGAGCCCTGAGTCCTGTGGACTGACGCCACCATTCCTCTGGAGATTGCACTCCACCTTGTTCTAGTCTACTTGACAGTAGGGTAACGTAGAAAAGGCAGGTGGTCACTCGGTACCCACACCCCTTGGACAGCTGAGAGCAGGTAGCTATTAACTGTAGAGTCGCATACTGTTATGGCTTGAAGGAACATTCTGTTCATACCATCGACACTCAGAGCTGCCCTTTGGCATCATTCCTGGGAACCGTATGCCTGCATGGCCCGTGCAGCTGCCTCGCAGCTCCTAAAGGTGATGGGCAACTGACACCTGCATTAGGCGAGTCGCTCATGTCTGCCTAGGCTTGCTGGTTCTTGGCAAGGTGGTGTGTGCCTCAGCAGCGGAAGGTTTGGGGTGCAGGATGGGAAAGTAGCCGGGGCAAATCTTCGCTGAAGCTTGGCTGCAACCTATTGGAGTGCTCCTTATGCCAGCTATTAAGCATATGCAGCATCACATATCCATACAATCACTTACAAGTATCAAGAGTAGCTAACCAATTGATTGCTACAGAGGCATTCTGTATCAACTGGCCCTGAGGACTGCTCTGCGTTAGAGCCAGCGTGACTTCCTCGGATCATGCTACGCAGTCTCCTTCTAAAATTATGGAAACCTCTCTCTGGACACTTGTGGCTTTTTGCCCATCCCTCCCTCATCAATGTGGGTTACTTGGGTAGGAGAAACAGGAGAAGTGAGTCTGGTAGTGGTGCACCACAAATGTGAGAAGATGAGAACAAGGAGGAAAGTTGCTTTTGAGAGACCCGCACTGCTATCCTTCTGATCCTAGGGATCTTGGGGAATGAAGTGGAGTCTAAAGTATGATTCTTAAGAAACAATAGAAAATAAAGCCGCTCTAAGAAGGAGGTTGACCCAGGGAGCATGTCAAATCACTTCATCTTAGGGCTCCGCTTCTCAGGACAGGCTATTGGGAATCCACACATCTCATCAGCAAGGGTTCAGAAAATCAAGAATGTTCTGTCATGAGTTGGCAGTCTGTGTCAGAATACAGTCAGGAGTAAGGGAGGGAAAAGATATGAAAATGGAATACAAACAAATGTTGGTAATCATTTGCACCCTGGCCTCCCCCGTTGGACCCTGGCCTCCCCCGTTGGACCCTGGCCTCCCCCGTTGGACCCTGGCCTCCCCCGTTGGACCCTGGCCTCCCCCGTTGGACCCTGGCCTCCCCCGTTGCACCCTGGCCTCCCCCGTTGCACCCTGGCCTCTCCCGTTGCACCCTGGCCTCTCCCGTTGCACCCTGGCCTCTCCCGTTGCACCCTGGCCTCTCCCGTTGCACCCTGGCCTCCCCCGTTGGACCCTGGCCTCCCCCGTTGGACCTTGGCCTCCCCCGTTGGACCTTGGCCTCCCCCGTTGGACCTTGGCCTCCCCCGTTGGACCTTGGCCTCCCCCGTTGGACCCTGGCCTCCCCCTTTGTACCCTGGCCTCCCCCTTTGTACCCTCCTGGCCTCCCCCGTTGTACCCTCCTGGCCTCCCCCGTTGCACCCTCCTGGCCTCCCCCGTTGCACCCTCCTGGCCTCCCCCGTTGCACCCTCCTGGCCTCCCCCGTTGCACCCTCCTGGCCTCCCCCGTTGCACCCTCCTGGCCTCCCCCGTTGCACCCTCCTGGCCTCCCCCGTTGCACCCTCCTGGCCTCCCCCGTTGCACCCTCCTGGCCTCCCCCGTTGCACCCTCCTGGCCTCCCCCGTTGCACCCTCCTGGCCTCCCCCGTTGCACCCTCCTGGCCTCCCCCGTTGCACCCTGGCTTCCCCTGTTGCACCCTGGCCCCTGTGCTCTTAGGTGAAGCTATGTCCCAGAGTTGTAAATGGTTGTTGTTTTCATTGTGTGTCTGTTTGTCAACTAGCTACTAGCCTTCCTTGAGTCCACAGGAAGGCTCGTAAGTGAACTTTGCTTGGTCTGACTAAAAATGCTGCCACTGGAAAGAGCGATATCATTTTTGTTCATGTTTTGCAGGATGTGCTGATGAAAGTCGTCCGCTACGAGGGCTTCTTCAGCCTTTGGAAGGGATTCACCCCGTACTACGCTCGACTGGGCCCCCACACTGTCCTGACCTTCATCTTCCTCGAGCAGATGAACAAATACTACAAGAAGCTCTTCCTGAGTGCATGAGGGGCCAGGCACTGACCGTCCCCAGCCGTAGGCCGCCTCCTGACACTCCTCATGTGGGATTACAACAACTGACACAAACACTGGCGGAGAGAGACTTGTTGTCAGGCTCTTGGGGTGGTCGAGAACAGAAAGGTGCCAACTGATGTGGGCGAAAGGTGGATCCGAAAGCAGCCATTTTGAGTCTGCGTCCCTCAAGTGGCTGCAGGGTGTGATTCTCTGCAACGCTTTGCGGGGAGCTAGAACAGGCTTTTTGACCATCATTTTTCTAGAGGAAGAGTCTTATTCTTTGCAAATGTTAAGGGCATCCCAGAGCATGCGATTGCAGTGGGCTACAGAGGAGGGTGGGAAGGCACGGTGACCAGCGCATGCTAGCTGCGCATTCCAACCGCTCTAGAGAGCTTTCGGCAAAGGCTCATTTCAACCTTACAATACACATCCACCAACGAGAGACAAAAAAGCACTTAACTTTTCAAGAACAGAACTGCATCAGCATCTGCATGGCTCCGGCTCTAGGCGCGTTCATCTCAAAAGCAGCGGACTCCATCACAACCTCAAAGGCGTGAGTGTAGGTCACCCGGAGCCTCCATTAAAGCAACTTATTTGTGAAGGCTTGCACACTCCCGTACCTTGCCAGTGCACGAGTTATTTTATTTATACGGTTTGCACTCTAAGCCGAATGACCTCTAGCGACAGTTAAAGAAGAGCATCAAAAATTATGAATGACCGAATGAATTGTAAGCAACTTCCCAGCCTATCAGCCGTTGTAGTCGCGTTGATTTGAAGAAAGTCGCGGGGCAGCGTACATGCGCTGGCTGCGATAGTTGCTACGTGCAGATACCGAATGAGCTACCTCATTTGTTGCTAGACGCTTTCTCTGCCGGTAGACCCTCATTGGCTTTAGACAGTCCTTCATCTGGAGACAAAGCTGGCTCTGATTTGCATGAAATATGCTCTGTGCGATCATGACCCCTGTGGGTTCCACCAGGCCTGTTCTTCCATCTTGCTGCTGGCCTCATGTGCTGATTGCTGATGCGGTTCTGTTTGTGAAATGCGCCTTTGCCTTGAGTCGAAAGGAGAGACCGCTCTGTATTGCGAGTAAGCAGGTAAGATTGCTTTTCTAGAAGATGGTCTTAGCCCCGTTTCATTGTAGCGCCTTGACCGTGGTAGGTTGGGCAGTTCAGCGCTATGGAATGATCCGCCTCTCCGTTGCCACTGTGGTCTTTCCACGCATTGTCTTAGCCCCCGGAGTGCTGGTCCTGACCATGCTTAGTCTGGCATAACTTCATGTCCTCTGACTTTCCTCTCCTGGCTCTTTCTACCCATAAAAAGATGTGTCTGGGCACCAATGCCAGGAGCACTGAAATCTGACGGTCAAGCTCTCTCCCTCTCCACCTCCGACTATTCCCTGCTGCAGTCCCCCTTCACACATCGAAGGTTCACAGGAGGAAACTTTACAAACCAACTATTGAGTTAAAAATAGAGAGCGAAGAGTATTCGGAGTAATTATCGCGAGACCAGACACACACCGGTCAGTAATTCCCTGTTTAGGGCTCGGCCTACATCCCACGAAGTGGGTGTGGCTTAAGAGTCCTTTTCTGAGGAGCTCCAAAATCTAACCTACGAATTCCAGAGAAGCGCGTGAATTTTTTTAATTGGTTTTTAGCTCCTCCCCATTTGGTGGTTGGAACAACCGTGACTCCACTTGTCCCTGGCTATGGGCTGTGTGCATAATAGACATTTTTTGATTTACTCATCATTATATGTTCCTTCCTTCCAGAGGAAGTAAAAAAAAGATAGCATTTGCCCGTCTTCCTCCTGGACGCCCACTGGTGTAACTTTCACATTCATCACGTAAGCACAGAGCATAGCATCCGTTTGGCTGCATTTGTTATTTTTCTTGAATAAAATGCTATTTTCTCTCCGTAGGTTTCACCCCAACCCCACAACCTCCTTAATGGCTATTTGTAATCTTTATTCTTTACGTTCCTTTGAACTTTTGGCCTCATTGTGTGTGACGTTATGGGTTGTTTTCATTGGTGGAATTGTAGTTTGACGCGTGTGGTTTAGGGGGGACACTTTGATGATGAAACGCACATCCAGATTGGGCATGGTGAGGGCTGGCATTAAAACGGTTTCAAAGTGTGCTGTGGCCACAACAATGACCATGTAAGCTACTAAAAAACAAGAATTCATTATTAAAAGCTTACTGTTATAACATTTTGGATTTGTTTGAGAGTTGGTGTTTTCAACTGGGGTGAGCGGTGAACCAGTTGTACTGCTGGTCAGAATAAACGCGGAGAGTTGCTGAATGGGAATGGGGCTGAAGTTATATTGTAGCCAATAATTCTGCTCCACAATTAAAGGTAAGGCTATCAATTTTCTTGACTTGTTTTTGATTCAAAGGTAGATGGACACATTTTTTCTGTGCAGAAGTCCGGGGCGATCCTGGGTTCCTTTTATACACAGGGCTCGACAAATCTAAAAAATCTTTCTTGACCTGCAGGTCCAGTAAGTACACTTTTATATTCGACCTAACCTCGATTTAACTCGACCCACAAATTGGCACCTGGCACTGAAGCGGCAGATATCACTCGCCAGGCCGGTCACATAAGCCTGAAAACTGGCTCGCCCTAGAAGAAATATACTCGCATTTGCGAGCGGTCGAGTACATTTGTCGAGCCTTGATACAGTCAGTGTTAAAACCTTCACCAGAAAATGGGGCCGGGAATTAGAATTTTTTTCTGAGAAAGGGGTTTACCGTTTCTATGACCTGTTTAGGAATGTAGGACAATTTGAGCAACCAGCCTGGTTTTCTCGACTTGGACAGTGAATCACAACTGGTGTTCCGAGGTCATTAAATCTTTGGGGGCTACAGTCAGATTAAATTGAAATCTTTCCATTTTCTGTGAGCAGTCCTGCTTGGGACATTTTATCTTTTAGTTCCAGATATTTGGATCCAACAAGTGGAAGCTTTATTAGGTTTACTGTCGCCCAGGCATGTGAAGAAAGTATTTGCACAGCATTAATTCTCCCATGTTACCACAAGATCACGTCTGGGATATGACCTACATTATGCGTTGGGCAAGTTAGTTGGAATGTAGATCAGACATGCCAAAACTTTCTGGTTGGCAGGTGCCATTCTCCAATGTTGGATCTTTCATAGATTTACCTGCTTGAATCTTTCCCTGTTGTCGATGTGTGAAACCCACGGTGCCATGGTAAAGCAGTGTGCATCACTATCAGGGGCTAAATGACAGTGAAAAGGTCAGTTTAATACCCTATCTAGGTCCTTTTAAAAAAAGGACCAAACTTGAACTATAACTCATCAAGCGACACTACCCTCTACAACACTCCCAACAGAGGCTATTTCTCAGATTTTCTACCACACGTCTTGTCAAGGGAGTCTCTTCTCAGTTTCTTCAGCTATTACTTCTCTTTGGATCATCCAAAATTATATTTCATGTTTCATTTCTCTGACCCTGGCCCTAAATGTCGGAGTAACAGAAAACAAGGTAATGGACTACAAAATGTCTATGCTTTCCCTCAAAAACTCTTACGTTCAGAGAGATGAGGCCATTATTGGGACTACAAAAACTCAAATCTGTCACTTCTGATGAGACAGTGAGTATTCCTTCACCTCACAGGAGAGGTCAGAGGGAGAGGACGCGCCAAGTGTCCGGAAGGTGTTCAGAAAAGCCATAAGAAAGAGTTCCTGTTAGAAATGGGATCCCTGGCTGGCCAGGGTTTGCGCCAAAGTCAGTCAGAGACCACCATTCCCACGTCAGGGCAAGGGAGTTACACGCCAAGATAATCCCTGCTCATCCCCTTGGTAACGTAGCACGAGCAGTAAGGCTAAACTCGGAGGCAATGTGAGTTAAGTGTTAGCGCGCGCACCCCCAGCAACAACACCCAAGGCCCCCCACAAAGGAAACTCCACACAAGGTTATATATAAAAATAGCCTTTGTATTACACCAAAACACATTAGATAAAAACACACACTTTACAATGTGCCAACAGGCACGGGCAGAATTTACAGGGGATATGTACAAGACAGGGCCACATGGACCACTGTCAGGAATATGCACTTTTGGACTTAGTACTTGGTAGAATTAGCACTTGTAGGAATAATAATTAGCACATAGCACATATAATAATAATCACTGTAGCACAAAATAGAACATAAAGCACACCACCAGTAACCACTGGTCACAGGTAAGTACCACCTACGCAACCCTAACCACCTTAGGAAAAGGTCACGCAGGGAACCAGGACCTCACTAGCAACATCTGTATTAGGAGAAAAACAACCACCTAAGTATCACCATACATTTAGGGGTATAGGCATGGGAACAAAACACATGATGCATAAACATACATTCAGCGGGGTAAGAACAAGGCACATGATGCATCAAAACACATTCAGAGGTGCAGCACAGGAGAACACATGATGCATAAACGACACATTCAGAGGTGTAAGAACAAGGCACATGACGCATCAAAACACATTCAGAGGTGCAGGAAAACACAATTGCGCCAAACTCACATAAGTCACCACCTGTGACTGTCCCTAGGCCCTCTGGCCTTGTTGGGGCTAGGACGCCCTGTGTCCCAATGTCAGGGGAGCTTAAACGTGGCAGCTGCCCACTAAGTGCTGGGCAGCTGTGTACACTGATGAGGGGCCACGTTGGAGCCTCGCATGCTCTGACCAACTGACTGTCCCCTGAGCCCCTCTGGGCTCTACCAACAAGAAATCCCCCCTAGAGCCCTAGTGGCTCTGAGCAAAAGGTGGGGCAAGTGGGAGGCTCGGCCCCGAAGAACACATGTGCCCCCTGAGCCCTCGTGGGCTCTTCAAACAAAATGGTCCCACCGTTGGAGTACCCCTCCTGGGGACTCGAAATCTAACAAATGCCTCTGAGCCTCTCTGGGCTCTAATTAAACTGATTGCCCCCTGAGCCTCAACAGGCTCTACACACCGGAGGGGGGGCACGGGCACCGGCAATGTGCCCCGACGGCCCCCCTTTCTACTCTGAGCTGCACTCACCGGTCTCACGGCGGCTGGGGCTGCAGGGCTCCCGCTCCTGACTTCTGACAGCGGGGGCGGAGGCGGCTCCGCTCTCTCCTGCACTCCGGGCCTCTCTGCAAGCGGGCCCTTCCTCACCCGGTCCTGCTTCTGGGGGCCTGGGGCTGCTAGTGGGGGCAGGCGGGGGAACCAGCATTCTTCCCCTCTGCTCCGGGCTTCCTCTCCTCGTGGGTCCCGGAGCACGACTAGGCCCCGCCCACGTCTTCTCTCTTTTTGCCTGGCTTCCTGCCTCGGGTGGCCGCCAATGACAGCGCGGCCCCGAGCAGGGAGGCGGGCACAGCGTCTCCTCAGCAATCCCCGGGGACCGGCGGTTAATTCTTTTCCCTGGCGGGGTGGGCACCTGTCAGGGGTCACTGAAGGGCAAAAGCCACGGCAGTATGCGGCGTGGGCAGCCGCGAAACGAAAATAAAGCACTCTTAAGCGCTATAGCAATGTAAAGCGCTCCCAGGCGCTTAGAATACAAATAAAGCGCTCCCAAGCGCTAAAGAGTATAACTCAAGGTCCAGCAAAAGGTCCCTCAGCAGAGCAAGGTGGGGGGGGGGCAAGGCTGGGCACAGAGCCAGCTCACTGAGCCTCCAGGCAGGGAGGCAGTCCAAGTGGCGGTCCTCCTGGCGCCCAGCAGCAGCAGCCCCCCTCAGATAGGATCCTGGAAGAGAACAACTTGTAAGGGGACACAGCCCCTTTTTATACACAGTAAACCTTTGTCTTTGTTCAGGGTGAGGGGAAAAACCAGTCGCAGCTGGTTTGTGAGCAGTCTTGATGTGCTCAACCACCCTTTCTATTCACTGGCAGGGCTAGGGACATTAGACGCACCACAGGGGGCGGAGCCAGCATTGTATGGGGAAAGCCCAGCCCTATTCAGGACCCAGGTGCACCCCTCCCTCACATCAGCATGCTAATCTCACCACTCCCCACTGGGGCAGACCCATCCAGACTCCTGGAGCCAGGCTCACCAGCCAGCCCCAGCCAATCACGTGCCAGCACACTCACTGCACACGCACACCCATGTCTAGAAGCGGCACTTCCACACTAGACACATTCACGCCGCACACATCATTGCGCAGCATTCAATCACACGAGTCCGCACATACCAGACTCGAGCCTGCACACCTCACGCATCAGGAACTACCAGGGACACAGACATTCCCCCTGCATTCCTATGGGAGGGCAGGCCAACCTTACTCCACGCACTCAGAGTGCGCACGCACTTTCCACTGGGACACAGTGAAAGTGCGCAGAAACCAAAAATCACTACCACCAATCCACATTCGAAAAGCAAACAGTTTAGGGGTGAACCTGCCAGAAGGGCCAAGTCCAACAGTTCCCATGAGTCTTGATAAGCCATTTCTCGGAGAGTGAGAACATTGGAAAATACTTCCTCTTCAGCCCTGACACTACATCAGGGAAATCCACATAACCTGACAATGAGGCATCTACGGCAAATCTGCAGTCAAAATCGTTAACAACAATCACGATGAAAACGTCGACTTCCACAACCATGTTTACTATTACTGATTTGCCTATGATGGCCCCGTCTACGAATGGCTGCGTCTACAAATGGCCTTGCCTATGATGGTTATCTATGATGGCCTAATCTTTGAAGGTCATCTACGATAGCCTCATCTACGAATGGCTCACCTTCGATGGCCTAATCTGTGACTGTCGTATATAATTTCCTCATCTGACTGTCAGCGGCGGCAACCTCATCTACGACTGTCGTCGGTGGCAACCTTTTTACGATGGTCGTCTGCGAATGGCCTCATCTGCGAATTGCCTCAACTATGACGGTCAACGACGGCCCCATCTTAGATTGCCTTGTCTACGATAACCTTGTCGACGTTAACCACGTCTACGACAGCCTATGACTTCATCCTCCACGACGGCCTCATCGACGATGAACATTATCAACGTCAGCCTAGATGTCTGTGTCTGCATCGTCGACTACTATCTCAATGACAATGCACTCGACGACTAAAGCATCGTAGTCATCAACAAAAACAAAAGAGACATAATCCAGAATAACTTAATTTCAAGGGGACTAATAAGCGCAAGTCTACACCAGTCAGCAATATGTGGAGCAATTTCACAACTTCGCTTTAGTGCATGGGTCAGGCCCAAATAGCTCTAGTATTTGGCCTAAAGGGCATGTAACAGGATTACTACAAACACTTTTCTGAGCCTGCAAGGTCACATTGTGCCTGTTATGTCAGCCCCCTCAGATGCTCCTGCCACTGAAAGAATGATCCCAGTGTCAAATATAACCATGCTTTCCGGGAATGACCTGTTCATAACTTGTGATGATAGAAGGCCCTCACCCGGTGTATTCCCCACCTGATGGTTTTTGGTGGTTTCCAGAACAAGCGGCCAAACGCTTCCATCTTCCAATATAAAGCTCTTGGTTTGTTCTCTTTATGGTTTTAAATAGAAAGCTGACGACTTATTCCAGTTGTTGATATATCTGGGAGGAATTACAATCATGAAAAAAACACTAACTCATAACCCGCCTAACCAGCAAGGAGTCGTTCTCAACTATGCCTAGTGCTATTGTACGGGCTGCCAATTCATGGTGATACGGGGCAGGTATAACCACCAGATGGGGTCAGACATTGCCACCTACATAGAACTTCTACCGGAAGACAAAGTGCAGTGGAGAAGCGTGGCTCAGTGGTTAGAGGCGGCAGACCCGGAAGCTGAGATCGGCCGTGGACCAGGGTTCGATTCCCCGCCTCGGCGGGTCTCGGGCTCAAAAATTCCACGGACTCGACAATTCTCGCTCCGGTGCCTACTTGACTCACGGGGTCACACTCTGCGACTCTGGGCAATAGCTTGCTTAATCTCCACTACGGCCCCTCGCGGCGGGATGCCTGGCTTTCACCTTGTGGATACCCTGCCGGGGTATCTCACAGGGGAATACCAGGACGGGTTCCCTAAGCAAGCGCCTTGATACCTTCGGGTGATACGTGCGCTATATAAGTCGCAATACATTTACATTTACATTTACATGCAGCCACTTACACACCAACTGACAGACTGATGCACAAATTCACACAGATTAGTCACTCGCCCATGCATTCACTAAGAAACGTTAAATCACTCACTTATACCGTCAGTCACGCACCCACTGAATCCATACAGGTACCCACATACCCACTCATTCTTCTAATACACCCTGGCGTATAATAATAATATATAATATTTTAGAAACCGTCACTGGATGATGTCATCAGTAATGCCATTTTAGATGTCATCAGTGATGTCCCTGACCATGTCATGAGTGATGTAATATGTAGAGGTCAGTAGGTGACTAAAGCAAGATGGCAACTGCGTAGGACACTGCTCGGATCATTCCTACCGTAATGCTCCCCAGTGGCCAGTAACCGAAGGAAAAGGACTGTTCTGTTTTGTTGGAATATTATATCCGTACCTATTCCTGCAGATAAGGCGTTGTGCACCGGGAACCATTCTGTAGACTAAGCGTGGACCACGGATGCTGGCTGGTTGCTCTTTTGACGTTGCGTGGCTCCTGACACTTCCCACGGCGCCGACGCTCCCTGCTACATTGTTGCAGTGGAGTCAGCAGCGTGTCCAAAGACTACAAGATGCCTGGCTGTGGATCGTGGAAAACCGGCCTGAATACAGGAATGCTGGGGGCCTTCCTTCCGCCTCCTCCTCCCAAGATGCTGGTAAGCGGGCGAGGAGGGGGGGGGACAAGAAGGGACTATGGATAGGTGGGGGGGTCCAAATCTAGCAGCTTGGAGAGCGGTACCAGAACCCATCCAGGGAAGACTAGGACACATGGGTCACATGGACAATCCCGAATTACTACCATGTTTCCTGGCAGCAACAAGGCAGTGGACCAGAAGCTAAGCAAGAGGGAGGTGTAAGCCTCAAGCTGAGGGAGGAGTGGAGGGAAAGGTGGATGCCCCCTCCCCAGATTACCAATTAGACTTGGGGACTGTGAGTAATCTCAGATCTATGCAGAGTGAGACGTTAACTCCCACTATTGGTTCCCAAACTAACCCCATAACTCGTATAGGGGGGGGGCGGTAGAGGTAGCTCTTATTATGGCGACCCCAGAGGATACTAGAAGTGATTGATAATTGGGGCCAGGATCAAGATGGAAGCAAGCAAGTGGGAGGCATAAGGAAATGCGATGTCCGACCCAATCTGCGAATACTGGCCAGCTAAAGGCTTTCATTGAAAATAGTACTGGGTTTGCCTCAGAGCTAGTGCAAGATCTGGGGAGGGTGGCAAATGAGCGACCTCCATGCATAGCTAAATCTCCTGATGTCGGAGACAAGTTCTATTCATTGATGGATGAGTCATACCTTTCGAATATTGGAGAATCATCCTCCTTAACCGATGATCCAGCTTCAGAATCTTCTTCCAGTGATGCCCCAGAAGAGGCTGCTTACGCAACCCAATGCAAGCTGTCGGGAGAGGATCACGGGGAAAGAAGTGGAGGGACAAGAAAGGGCGAGCAAGTGGAGAAGTCTCTAAAGGCAGTAGTGGGGCCGGCTCCCTGGGTAATCTTTAATGGGCCTACTCTGCTTCCCGGCTGGCGTTTTCTGGGGGGGAACCTGAAAGATCTGTCAAAGAGAGTATTATGGGAACATCTGATATACAACCGCAATCCGCCTCGGTAGTGGGATCTCTGGCCACAATTCTTCAAACCATAAGACAGGTTCAAGATGAAGCCAGAAGCTCGAGTCGCCGGGCGAGGTTTGCTACTAAGAAATTGCATGCGACTGTGATAAAAAAATCAATAAAACCTGCTCTGATATCGCTAGCAGATTGTCCATGGTGGAGGAACGCACTGAGCATCTTGAATCCAATGTTAAGACTCTAAAAATGCAAGAAGCTTCACCGGCAGCAACATGGTCGATGTCTTATGGAAACTTGAAGAGCACGAGAATAGGCAAAGACGTAATAAATTGAGGCTTGGGGATCCCCCAGGGGGTGGAAGGCCCTGATGTACGTGCCTATATTATATTTCTTCAAGGCCGCCTTCCCTGAGAAAACCCATTGGGACTTGAGTGCAGAGATTCAACGTGCCCGCATGTTCCCCCTAATGATGGTTTCTTGATCCAATGATACCGGAAGACCTAGGGCGATCTTGGCATGTTTTGGGAACTTTCTCTTGTGGCAAGAAATTTACAATCAAGCTCGTCCCAACACAAGGAAGGTGTTTGGAGATGTGTTGTTCTTCGTAAGACCTGACTTGGCCCATGCCACAGTGGAGAGGCGGTGGCGGATGCGACAGCTGTTTAACCCTTTCCAGCAGCGCGGAGCAGAAGTTTTTCTCCTAAATACCGCCTCTTAAAAGTAACTTACAAGGGCAAACACATAGTTTTACATCGGAAATTAGTGCGCAGGAATATCTGAAAGAAATAGGTGGAGGAAACTTAGATTAAATATGGCTTAGTAAACCGCTAGGGATCCCTGCTCCATGTTTCCGGATTAATGATTGGTGGTACTACCTATTAGATAGTAAACAATTTGGGATTCTAAGGCTAATTTAGTCCTCATTGAATTTGGTTAGAGGGGACTATAGTTTAAGGGGGGCTTTTTTTGTTTGCTGTTAATTCCATTTTTTTATTTATGGGGGCACAGGTTAGGAGCGATCTGAGAGGTACTCTTGCATAGGCATTATGATTCAGGCTCTCAACCTGATTGCTTATTTGGTGGGGTGAGGTTGGAGGGGTTTCCAGCAGTTGGGTTTCGGGGGATGGGAAGGGGTGCGACATTGGAGGAGAAATGAGCACGGTGAAATACAAGAAGAGATCACGTTGCCTTGGATAGTAAGATATTTTTCCTGGGTGGTTCTGGGCAAGGAGTTAAGTGCGAGATGGGTAAGAAGGGATGTAGGAGATTGGGCAAATATCAAAACTAAGAATTGCCACGGTGAACATCTGTGGCCTCAATGATAGGAAACAGAGGGCCAGGGTAACCTTGGAGTTGCAAGCCTTAGAGGCAGATATAGTCTGCCTTCCAGAGACCCACATTGAGGGAACACAGTTGCCTTTATTGGACTTTTTAGGTTTTAAACTAATTGTGGGCACACGTCAAAATGCACAGACTTGTGGGGTGGCTTTTTTGGCTAAAAAAGATCTGGTTCTGTTTTTTTCACGTATTCATATTGATAGTCGGGAAAGATCAGTTATTCTGGAAGTTCTGTATAATGTGTGCACTTTTAAAAATGTTCTTTATACGAGGCAATTTTAGATGATGCTGGGCTTTTGACTTGTTGAACAATGAGCTTGTGCCTTGGCCAACTCCCATTATTATATATGGAGACTTAAACATCAATTTGGACAATAGTTGGTAGTGCGAGGAACAATACAAGTACTACGGATAAAAACCCAGGGTATTCCGGACTCTTAACAGTAAAGTAAAGATCATACCTTTGGCAGAGTAGGAAGCCAACTGAACATGGCTTCACCTTTTTTCTCTTCACCCCATCAATCACGCGCCTGTCTTGATTTACTTTTTTTGTCTCACATGCTATAATTCAAGACTGTGATATCGATTTTTTCCTCCGGGTCATGTCTGACCACAACCCTCTAGTTTTGGTAATTAAGGAAGGGGTGTCCCGTAGAAAGAGGCAGCTAGTGGAGCTTGAGTGGGCATTACAGTAAATGAAGAATACGTAACCCATATGAAAACCTGGATTACAACGTTCCTTAGTGAGAATCTTGGTAGCACTTCCCTGAAAATAGTTTGGGACACGTTAAAAGCTGGGATTCGTGGGAAAACTCTCCACTTCTCGCTGACTAGGGTAAGGAAGGAGAAGCAAAAGATGCGAGAATTAAATGCCCTATTAGCTCGGGAAGAAGAGAAATTAATTACCGCTACACAACAGGGGGCGGATATCAGGAAGAGCAGTTAGGAGTCACGATGGTTAAAGCAACCATAAATGATATTGCGATAAAGAAAATTTCAGCAAAATTCTTAGTTTGCAGCGAGCAAGCGTATGAATACGGAGAACAAGTGGGGCGCACGTTATCTATAAGAACAAGGCAAAGGAACAGCAAGAAGGAAGTCAGGGAGATGAGGGACCCCGATCTGGGTATTATTTCTGATCCAGTGGGGATAATATCTGCATTTTAAAGATTCTACTATAAAGTGTATCTTGAAACTGCTACGGGGGATCAGGAAGATATTTCTAATTATTTAGATATAAGTGAAATCTTGAAATTTGATGAAGATGATCAGGCAGGATTGGAAGGGATCCCCCTTTGGGTAGAGATTCTTACTGCGATCTCATCATTGGCGACCGGGACAGCTGCTGATGAAGATGGCATTTCAACCGAGTTCTATAGAAGATTCGCATCGGAGCTTAGGGACTGTCTTGTGAGACTGTTTAAACATATTTTTGAAGGTAATAAACCCCCCCCCCCCCTCCTTCTTGGTCTCAAGCGAAGATCGTAGTTTTCCCCAAAAAATTACGCCTGTCAGGGAGCTCGGATCATATAGGCCGCTCACTCTTATTAACGGGGCCTCTAAAATATATTCTAAAATCTTAGCCTCTCACTTGTCCTCCGTCATTAGTAAAGTAGTAAGCGGACGGCAACATGGATCTATACCCAGGAAGTGCACTACAGACCACATTAGGCAGGTAATAACTTGGTTCGACGCCAACCAGGTAACAGGAGACCCTATGGCCTTAATTCTGTTAGATGCTGAGAAGGCTTTTGATAGGGTCTCTTGGGGCTACATGTGGAAAGTGCTCAAGCAAATAAATATAGGGTCCAAATTTAGGCAAGTACGCCAGGTGCTTTATCATAAACCGAAGGCCAGGGTGTTTGTGGCCGGGGAACTCTGAGTCATTTTCAATTCCAAAAGGGACTAGGCAGGGCTGCCCCTGTTCCCCATTGCTGTTTCCCCTTTATATTGAACCATTTATTCGCAGGCTAGAAGCGAATGTAAAGATTTTTCCAATTTGGTATATTGGGTGGGATACTAAAACGCTTGCGTACGTGGACGACATCGCTGTAGTGATGCCCGAGTCTGCTACGGCGATGGTGGAAATTGAGAAAGAAGCTAGGGAATTTGGACATATCTCCGGTTACTCACTAAATAAAGAGAAAACTGTAATTTTGGTTAATAGCACACTATCCTGGCAGGATACACAGGTGGCTACAAGTGCGTCATATTTGGGAGTAGTTATCGCGCCTGATGTGGATTGTATTATTGAGGATAAATTTGAGCCTCTGACGGAAAAATCTAAGAAAGAACTGAAGAGGCTAAATAACTTGCATTTATCCCTGGCAGCTCGATGCAATGTCATTAAAATGATTTTCTTTCCCAAGATTCTTTATTTCTTTAGGGCCATTCCGTTAGGAAAAAGCAATGTATGGTTTGAAAAGATAGATTCCTTACCTTAGAATATCCCCAGGCGTCGGACTGGATCCGGAAAGTTTTGCTTAGCAGGACCCCTGCGCGTCAGTAGGTGGCATCCTGCAGCTCCGCGTCAGTCATTGGCGTCGTCAGCGCCGAGATGACGTCACGGAGAGTACTTAATCGCCACCTATGCGCGCTGACGTCAGTTCTTTCTTTCTTCCGCGCCAGTAAGCGCAGATCCGGATTGAGCACGTACCTTGGTCGCTTCTTGACCACTATTTTGAGACTTTATCTCCCCACTTTTTCCCCTGGTGCACGTAGGGATGCCCGTTTTAAGTCTTGTGGGGTTTGTGGCCATAATATGTCTGTGGCGGACCCCCAAGATGTTTGCCTCTACTATGACCGATCACGACTCCCGGGACTGCCGTGACTGTCGTGCCATGGCCCCCAAGGCCTTGCGAGAGCAGTGCCGGAAGTTGCTGGAGGTACAGCATTCGTCACGTCGCCGCTCCGGTTCTAGGGGCCGTTCCCGGGACCGCCCGTGGGACCAGAGCCGTCTCTGCTCGGACTCCAAGTCTTCATCTTCGGATTCCGGTAAGCGTCGCCACAAAAAGAAGTCGAAGAAGCGTGTTTGCTCTCTGATGTCCCCCCGTCGCTCCTTGGAGGAGGCTGAGGGGGACAGTGACCTCGCCCCTGCGGCTCCTCTGGAGCCTGGGAGTCCTGCGGCCTACCCTCTATACCCGGGTCCGTCGGCATCTCCCAAACAGATGCAAGAGTTTCTTGCTGCCATGGACCGCCTTTACAGGCCTTGGGCTCCTGCCGGCGTGCCTTCGGGCCCTGCGTTTGCGTGTCCAGATCCTGTTGGCCCAGCGGCTCTGGTGGAAGTTGATGTCACCAAGAAAGATGTTGTGTTTGCCCAATGGCTAGTAGGGTGATGAATTTGCCTCACTAGCAGAAGAAGGGGTGTTGTCCTGGGGGTCTGTAGGCGAGGGTGCCTCTGATGGTCGTTCTGCCGTTGGTTTGGAGTTGAGGTGTTCCATGATCGGTGTGGTGTTGTCACTGGTCGTCCAGCAGATGTTTTCATTGTGGATGATGGCGATGCCGCCTCTGTATTTGTTGGTGCGGTCCTGGGGTATCATCTTGTAGCCATTGGGCATCGTGGTGGTGATATCTGGGGTGGAGGAGGGACTAAGCAAAGTCTCTGAAAAGAAGATAACCTTGGCTGAGACTGGGTTTGGTGTCCCAGATTTCTGTGGTATGTTTGCAGAGTGGTTGGAGGTTGAACAGGATACAGCAAGGAAGTTTTGGGGCAGAGAGCTTTGCGGCTGAGTATCTATGTGTGACCGGAGGGCCAGGGTTCCTGGCACCTGGCTCTGACAGGTGCAGACGAACTTGCATTTGGTGCGCTGGTGGTGTGCCTAGGCTGTGGCCTCCATTAAGTAGGTTCTAGGCGGAGGGCTGTGCGCTGGGTGGAAGGAAGCAGGAGTGGCGGGGAAAAAGAGCAGCAGCAAGACAAGCCTGCTCTTGAGCAGAAAAAAAACAGACGAGCACAGAAAAGGAAGCAACAATGGGTAACCAGAAGGCAGAGAGGCTAAAGTAAACTAACTGCAGGTAGCACTAATGAAAAAACAACAGTGAGGCTAAAAATAAACAGTTTGCTTTGTTCAGCATTCTGTCCATCATTTGTTCTTTTACCTTTATTGTCCTAAGTGGGATGGGTATGCCCAGATGTGGGTCCTGTGCTCATTGTGTCACTGGATTAAAGCTATCCCGGCTGATGATGGGTGATGCCCTGAAACCGGTCCTAGGAAGCTTGTCTTCGGTCCAGGGAGGACCTGGCTTGGCAGTTCGGGCAGGACTGTTACCACAAGGAACAGGGTCAAGACTGATTTGCATATGGCTGGGTCCAAACTGGGGTGACGTGGTGAGCAAAAGAATGATTGATTAAACCCGGATCTTTGTGACTGGGGGTGAGCGTTTGCTTTCTGAAAGGACCTCTTGTGCTGGTTACACTCCAGCCTTTCAAAATCCCTCTGCGTTCCCAGGACATCCCGTTTAGAAGTTGGGTAGATTTGAGTCCTTGCTCCGTCAGCTCAGGTCTGTGTTTTTACCCATCTATTAAGAGCAGCTTAGGAGAGAACTGAATTGATTGGGCCCGGAGGATGGTGTCGGAAGGGCTGGGAAAGGACCAGCAGCCATTAGCGACCCTTCCCGAGTGGCTGAGGAATGTGCCAGTGCACCATGAGGATGCCGGCTGTGGGCAGTGCCCAATGCTGAGGGTTTTTGCATCGGAACCCCCTTTTAACAATCCAGGCTAATCTCACTGGAAGCAGGAAGTAACCCAGTGCCCTTAAATGAGCAACTCAATGATGCTGATTTCTGTTCTTTGCATTTTTAGATCCTTACATTGCATGAAAAGGGATAATTTAGGTTTTGTGTCACAATGCTGGTGACATAATGCCGTTGTTTTTCTTACAATAAAGTCACACATAAGGCATTGAGATGTCACACGTAAGAAGACGGAAAACATAAAAATGCCACACACGAGACCAGCAGAAAACTTGGCATCTATGCAGGAGGAGGAGCTGGGCCGGGAAAAGCAATGCTGTATTTAGGTTTAGCTGGCAGTTTTTACCACCAGGGACAGTCGGATAGCATCTGCAGAGGGCCCCCCGAGACAGAGGTCAGATTGCACTAGTTTGGCCATGTATTACCAAACGTGAAGGCATTGAGGCATGTAATACTGCAAGGGGCCAGCAGAGGGACTAACTGAAAGAACAAGCATTTGCAATGCAATAGGTTTCGCATTTGCGAAAGTTTAAGCTATTGGCATTGTTAATGACAATGCCTTTTTTATCTGTTTTGAAACCAACATATAAATAAATGGCATTATCATTTACAATGCCAATAGCTCAAACTCTCGCAAATGCGAGACCTATTGCATTGCAAATGCTTGTTAAATTGTGGAAACAAATAAGAGCTGAAGTTGCAGCCCTTGCGTGTCCGATTATTACCCAGCAGATGGCACTAGAGGCTTGTTTGTGAACTTTGTCTAATTTATTGTTCCATTTACAGTTTATTTAGCAAATTAGCTAATCTTTGGTGGCGGCTTTCGTGTGAACTATTGGTATGGGCTTCATCGTCTGTTGGTTGCTGGGGCTGAGGGCTCATGGAGAGTGGACCAAGTTTAAAAACACCCGTGTGTGGATTGTGGAAGTGATAGAGGGGTGACCAAAAGGAAGCATGAGTGAGGTCGCCCTGGGAAAGAATGAATCACACAAAGGAGGGGCAGGCAAAGTTGAAGGCGCTCGCAAAGGTGGGAAAAAAGCCCACCAACACATATGAAAATAAACTGAAGAGCACAAATACATGTAATCGAGCCAGTCGCAGCAACGGAGCAGGCTGTTGGAAATGTCACAGTGAAAGCCCCTTCTTTTTATGCCCAACTTGAGTTGAGGAGTAGGTGGGAGTGATGCTGGTCAAACAAGTCTGTCCGTGAAGCAGGGGGCGGGGAGCGAGCCTGCTTAGAGGAGAAAAACAGATGGCCTGAGAAGCGTCCGAGAAGAGAGAGCAAGAGGAGAAATAATCAAGGTAACAGAGAGTCAATGAAGGGGAATGAAAGAGAGAAAGAGAAATAAGGTGATAGAGAGAGTAAATAAAGGGTAAAAAAAAGAGAGAGAGGGAGAGAGAAAATGAAGGGGAATGAAAGAGAGAAAGAGAAATAAGGTGATAGAGAGAGTAAATAAAGGGTAAAAAAAAGAGAGAGAGGGAGAGAGAAAATGAAGGGGGAGCAAAAAGAGAGCGAGAAGATGCAATAAACAAGAGCGGCCGGGAAACTGAAAGTACGGCCGGCCAGCCATGAATAATTAGGGGAGGAGAAGCCGCAGAGCGCACGCTGGGAGAAGCCCTTTGATGTGGTGGCGGCAGTGAAAAAATGCAATTAGGAGGGAGGGAGGGAGGCCGATGCGCGTGCTTGTTTGGTCACATGATTCACGTGAACTCGAAGAAAACCGCACAGAAAAAGCCATAGTTTGACGAGTATTTTGACCACTTTAATTCTCTCCTTTTCCATTCCTGCGGAATGGGAAAAGGCGAGACCTAAAAACTACCCTGCCGTTTTTTTTTTTGAAGTGTGGTCCTAGACCAGGATCCTAGCAGATAAACGGAGCAACTGGCCTACTAATCAAAGCCAATCCATCACTTTTTTCATAGGATTTGTATTTTTTTTAATTAATATTTTATTAATTAATCATGTGATTCATCATACATAAATATACAGTTGATAACCCATGATATGACATTTTCATAAGAGTTCATATGCTAAAGTTTGAAGTATAAAATAACAAAAACGTACATCATATTAAAAGTGTTGAAAAATGCATACACTAGACAGACCGTGTCCCACACACACCGTATCAATCTCACTCACATTACCACATACTCAGGGGGGATATCATACTACCAATCTTTCATACATACACTTATGGTACATAAACACCATCAAAAGGAATAATAGATGGTCAATTATTCATACGGCATGGCAGACAAGAGAGTTCAAAAATGGGATTGGGGATGAAACGACCAATCCTTCTGCCCACAGCGATTCACGCTGACGCGCGTTTCGGTGTCTAGGTCGATAGGGACCACACCTTCATCAGGGCGACAATGTACCACGGAGTGGGGGACAGGGCCACTAGAATACAAAATTAGAATATCATACAAACAGTCATTTCAACATTGGTTTTTTCACATTTATGTACAGTTTCAGGGATACAAAAAGATACATTTGGCTCTAAGTTCAGATGTTGCTCAAATAGAGTTAATCTTAAGAACTGATATATTATAATTATAGTGAGGGGCTAAAGGATAAATAGCTCCCGGGTATGGAACAATTGCTTCAACATCCATCCATAATGCTACAGCTATTCTTCCCTCTCATTCATCTTACACCTGTCATTAAAATTTGCAATCATTCTTAACCTCTATGTCTCTAAGGGCCAGTTTAGCCCGTGGGGTCCCTGCCGTATCCGTAAGTCGGTTTCCGAAAACTGAGTGTCTGACCACCCTGGTTCATTAACTAAAAGAGGGGTAGGGAGGGGACTACTTACCCGTATTTGGCTAGGGCCTAAGGCGAAGAGGGGATCCACATAGCGATGACAATGGTTCCACTATGTCTCTTTTTCATGAACCGACGTTCTCTAGGCAGTGAAGGGGATTTGCGGCACACAGGTAATGCAGGAATAAACTGGAACAGTCTAGAATAAAATAAAAATACCCATTTGGCTTTTTCTGAACCTAATGTCAGACTCCTTAGGACTAGCAGGTGGAGATAGTATCAGAGACCCTATTCAGGCATTAGTTTTGGGTCTGCCCCTAAAGCTCAAGGGGGGGCGGGATATAATAACCGCAAGATCGGCTTACCTGGTGAGCTGTTCGGAGGCAAATCCTCACGAGGGGCTGTGTAGAGACCAATTCTTTATAGATATTTCCAGGTTTCCTCAAACTTCACATTGGTCACAGAGGGGGACTAGACAGTCCAAGGATAAAGAGAAGAGAGGATAATTAGCCTGTGTTAGGATGTCGTCACTTCAAAGAGGTCTATGGGAGCAGTTTTCATAAAACCCAAGGCGTGGGCGGGTCCCAGTGGGGGGAATATTAACTAAGTTATCCCATAGGTAATCGATCGGAAACTAGCAGATACGGTTGACCCCAGTTGCCCAACTCGCCACCTACAGGGAGGAGATTCCAAAAGAAGGTATAACGCTGGCTCTCTACGCCAGGGTAAAATACCACTGGCGGGAACTCTAGAGATTATAAGTTCGAAATAGGATTATCATAGCGATCCGCATAACTTGGCTACATGATATCAGATACCTTTAGCTGATAGTATTCGGTTCCGATGCCTCCCAGACCTGGGATATGGGTTTCGGGAGGGGGGGTTCGCCCGCAAGTCAAGTCCACTGGAGCAGCTCTGTGGGAGTATAGGAAAGAGAAGCATCTGTTAGGTTCTATAGTTGCGAGTGCCGATAGTGAGGCAGCACAGCAAGGCTGCCCGGGGGGTCGCGCTGCTCACGGCCCCCACCATAGTTCTACTGAGACGATAAATCCTCCTGGGGATCAAAAGTGTTCTTACCGGATGAGGCTGGCAGAGAGTTCTCCCAGAGACCAGGCGGGGAAACAGCACGGACGAGGATCGTCCTCGTGGCGAAACCGGGAAAGAAGCAATGTTTCCCGTGTTCTTTTTAAACTTTTATCGTCCACGGTTCCGCCCACTAGTTAACTCATCTAAAAATGTGGAAATAAAGGACGGTCTAGAAGTGAGACGCCTTTTAGGTTTTTGGAGTAGCCATTTTGGACAAGACTTCTTTCAGAATATAAAGCAATAGAATTTCTTTATAGGGCTTCGCTGAGGGACCTGCATTCCTCCATTCTGGCTAATTACTTGCCATGGTGTAATTTTCAAGGAGACCCAGAGATGGGAAGTGTCTATCATCCGGGGTTTGATTCTCGATGGATAAAGAGGAGTTTTTTTAAAAACAAAAATATATATATATTTAGAGAGAAGTATATATTGAAGCAGGTAGAGATTAGAAGCTGGAGTTCTGACATTATACCTACATTAGATGTACTACACTTTCAACCTATCTAGCTTCCAGTAGTTTTCTTTAATAAAGATGAAATATCGCAACACCTAAGAGGGTGAATTCACAGGATAGCATTAGGCCAGTGGCATTCCTCATTCAGTCCTCCTTTTACAGAGGCCAGGAGAAATATCCAAAACACTTCTCTTTTGCGTCGAAGGTTTAGGGGGTCAATCCCAGGTTGGGCCTGAATTTTCTCCAGTATGAACCATCTAAGTTCTTTCTCGGTATGGTTCTTATTCAGCCAGTGTGTCACAATGGGAGCCGATGTTTTTCCATTGCGAATATTCGACTTGTGTTCGCCTATTCTCAGTCGGCACTCCCTCCCGGTTTCCCCAAGGGGCATAAGATGACGTAAACAATATTGGAGGTAAGGGAATTAGTCAATCTTTTGTTTCGGGCCACCGATACAGTGCGTTTGATGGTAGTTACTGAGTCCCCAATTATGGCATGTGGGCAGGCTTGGCAACTGCCACAGCGGTGGTTTCCAAAAAGGGGGTGGGTACCTACAATGGCCGATTGGCATTGGGTCAATGGCTCCTGGAGTCTACCTCTCACCAGGAAATTCTTAAGGTTCTTGTTTCGCTTGAAAGCGAAGATAGATTTGCATAAAGGTGCTCTACTGTCCCCGAGGTTTAAGAGATGCCAGTTGGAGTTAATAGCTTGCCTCAGTTTGTGATCTAGGTTGGAGTGGCGGGTGATGCAAACCAATTGGTCCTGGGATGGTCTTTCTTTGGGAAGAAACATGGACTCTCGATTAAAATATCAAGCTCTTTTGAACGAGTCATTGATCAGTTTAGGGGGGTAACCCCTATAGGCCAGTTTCTCCTTTAGAATATCTGCCTGGGTAAGAAAATCCCAGATGTCTGTACAATTTCTCCTAATTCGGAGAAATTGACTAAAGGGTATACTATCCCTTTGACAGCGAGGATGGAAGCTCACGTTTTGCAGGAGCGTGTTTCTGGCCGTAGGCTTGGTGTAGAGGGATACCCTTAAAACGTCTTCCTGATGTTCTATCCAGATATCGAGAAATTCAATTCTGGAATTGTTAGCATTGACAGTGAATCTTAAGTTCACATCGGCTGCATTGAGCCATGCGACAAATTCATTCAGGGTTTGGCGGTCCCCGCTCCAAATGAAGAAAACGTTGTCGATAAATCTCGACCATGATCTCACATTCTCATGGAAGGGGGCCACCTCATTGTATATGTGGACCTTTTCGAATTCTACCACATATAGGCATGCTACACTCTGGGCGCAGCTGGCTCCCATGCTAACTCCTCGAGTTTGTTTGTAGAGCGTGTTGTTAAACTCAAAATAGTTCTCATGTAGTACAATCTGTAAACACTGCAAGATGAATTGACTATTGGTGATTTCTGGTCTAATTGACAGTATTCCTTCAATCGCTCTGTATGCTCCATCCTGGGGGATATTGGAATAAAGTGATTCTACGTCTAGAGTCACTAGAAGTTCCCTATCGGCCTGATATGGGGTACCTTCGATTTTGCTGATAAAGGGTCCCGTGTCTTTTACATAGGACTCTAAGTCACTAACCAGTGGCTTCAAAAATTGATCCACGTACTTTGACAAGGGTTCCGTCGCGGCCCCGATGGTTGAGACTATGGGTCTCAAAGGGGGATAGGAACTATTTTTCTGTAGTAGGGGATCTCTGTGTATAGTCATAATCTAGTGAATAGTCCCGCCCATGTGCGTGGACCCCGGAGCAATCGAAAATAATCTCTTACAGTGTCAAAAAATGCAGAAAATGCATAGACACTTAAGAGAGAATTTAAAGACAGATAATGCAGCCAAAAGGCTACACTGTCCAGTACTTCAACTAGAAATTCCACCATAAAATCCACAAAACAGCAAAGCCTGTACAGATTTCCCTTGCTTAACAGCAAAATCCCTCAGGAATGATAGAGAGAAGAACCTGGACAGAGAAGCCCCATAGGCTGCCATTATGTGGCTTAATCAGGATACTGCGCCTTTAAGGAACCTTCCAGAACCTTCTCTCAGTATCCCAGAATGCATAGCAGGTCCAACTTAGCCTCAGTTCTTTTTTCCGGCTCCTGCAAGCAGGACCCTGGAGCATTGAGCTCTCCCTTTTCAAGGGTTTTGTTGGTGTTTTTACACTGAATTCGATTTTTGGTACTTTTAAAGTACTTTGGTGACTTTCTTTCTGTGTTTCTGCACTCTTTGTTTGTCCATAATGCCTGCATTATTCGATAAATGCCCTGAGTGCTCAAGAAAGAAGGCCAGGTCAGACTCCCATGAGGTCTGTATTCTCTGCCTTCCCTCTTCCCACATCCCTGAGGAGTGTGTGATCTGCAGAAGCTTCTCTGGGAGAACCCTGAAGGAGAGGAAGAAAATCAGGCTTCAGGGTCTTGAGGAGAGAAAGCTGAAGGCACGAGGTGGGTCAGGAGGGGCTCCTTCTACCCATGCTGAGGCCTCTGGGGGGCTCCCCAGGGGCAGGAAGACCAGCCCTCGCCCAAGGTCTCCGTCTGGGTCAGTTGCGCTGACCACGACGTCGAGGGGACGGTCAACGGCCAGTTCCAGGTCTCCCCAGGGCTCTGGGTCGAGAAAACGTCGCCCGTCGACGTCGAGGAACGTGTTCCGGCCGCCGTCGAAGCCGGTGTCGATATCCTCGTCGTCGCTGTCGGCGTCGAGTGGTCGACATCGGAGGGCCCGGCGTCGGCGCTCGCCGTCGAGGCGACACCGCCGGTCGCCGTCGAGGACATCGTCGTCGAGGGGATCCTCGTCGTCGAGGTCGCCGTCGAGACGGAAGGCGTCTCCGGCGCCGAAGAGGTCGACGTCGAAGCATTCCAAAAGACCGACGTCGAGACGGTCAAGGAGATCGACGTCGAGAAGGTCAGAGAGGTCGACGTCGAGGAGGTCGACGTCGAAGCGATCCAAGAAGTCGACGTCGAGGCCGGCGAAGAGGTCGAGGTCGCCGTCGAGGCACCATCGCCCGTCGTCGAGGTTTCGTGGCTCGTCGATCTGGTCGGGGTCGACGTCGAGACGGAGACACGGTTCGACGTCGAGAAGTGTGATTCGGTCGACGCCGAAGGACCGTTCGACGTCGAGGGGACATCGGTCGTCGTCTGGACACCGGTCTTCAGCGTCTGGAGGTCCTAAGGACAGGCCCAGGACTGTGGGGGGCTCCCCACGCTCTGGAAGAGATGGTGGCTCGCCGGGACCGGCGCATTCCGGGGTGGATACTCCGATGAAGCCGTCTACACCTCCTCCGCGGCCTGCTATGCCGAAGGGTCCTCCTCCGAAGGCCCCTACCCCGCCTCCGAAGCCGGCTCCGCGGGACCCGCGTCCGGTTGCTCCTCCACCCCCGATCCCACCGAGGGCGGTGTCGATGCCTAAGTTCCCGACGCCTCCGAAGAAGACTCCTAAGAAGCCTAGAGCTCCTGACCCTGGGAGGCCGAAGGAGCGTCCGAGGCCCAAGAGGTCGAGGTCTCGCTCGGGGAGACGGGACAGATCAAGGAGTGGCCGTGGATCTTCCTCACGATCCAGGCGTCATCACAAGAGACGTCGGTCCAGGTCACGTTCTCCATCTGGGACCCGTTCCTACTCGCCCACGCTGTCCGATTCGCCGGAGACTAGGGTGTCTCCGATAGACGATATTAGCACATTTCAGGAGGTTCTCCTGCGTGGTGCGGCGAAGTTGGGCATTGAGGTTGAAGCACCTACGGCTTCTACCTCGGTGATATTTGAGACTTTACACAAAAGGCACTTGTCTCGCCCACTGTTACCTCTGGTGCCGGGGCTCCTTGAGCCCGCCGAACAGCTATTCCTGACGCCGGCAACGGTGAAATCTGTGCCTTCCAGGATCCTCAAAAAGTACAGGGCTCCGGACTCAGACCCAGCCTTCTTGAGGAAGGACCCGGTACCGGATTCAGTCATCGTGACTGCTGCTCGGAAGCTTCATGCCACCTCCCCTGCGTCCACGGTGCCTCCGGACAAGGAGAGCCGGTGGATCGATTCTGCTGGTCGCAAGGCGTGTGGGACATCCGCCTCGTCCATGAAGGCCGCCAGTGACTCGGCTTTGCTGGGACGTTACGACCGGTCCCTGTGGGACTCGATGGAGCAGTTCGCAGACCTCGTCCCTCGAGACCGCAAGGAGGACTTTGTGGAGATCGTCAAGGAGGGGATGCTGGTCTCTAATCAGGCCATCGGCGCCGCGGCGGACATATCATTGCTGTCCGCGCACGGATATTGCCACGGGATTCACCAGAGACGCCATGCTTGGCTCAGGTTGACGTCATTGAAACCGGAAGCACAGCAACGCGTGGCGAATCTCCCGTTTTCCGGAGGTACCCTCTTCGGGAAACACGCGGATGATGAGATGGCCAGGATGAAGGCCGAAGCGGAGACCCTGACGGCAGTGGGCTTGGAGAAGCCCAAGGAAAAGAAACCCTTCCGACAGTACCAACGTCGGTTTGGATCGCAGGGTCGTGGAAGGGGGCAGTCTGCTGGACAACATCAACAGCAGCAGCAGCAGCAGCAGTACAGGCGGCCCTTCCAGAAGCGACAGGGTGGTAGAGGTCGTCAACAGTCCTCTACCGCGACCAAGGGCCCGGCCGGGTCCCGTCCCTGAGCTGTTACTTCCCCCTCGTCCGTTACCCGCTCCGGTGGGGGGAAGCGTTCAATTTTTTCTGGCAGAGTGGAGAAAAATTACTCAGGACAAGTGGGTGCTGAATATTGTTTGCAATGGATACAGTCTACGTTTCACCAGCCCTCCTCCATCGATTCCTCCCGTCAGCTCGCAGTATCAACTGCACGAGCTTCAGGCGGAGGCGGACGTTCTGCTAAGGAAAAGGGCGATCGAAGACGTGCCTCTGTCTCAAAGAGGAAGAGGTCTGTACTCTCGGTTCTTTCTTGTCCGCAAGAAGGACAAAAACGAGTTCAGGCCCATTCTGGATTTGCGGCAGGCAAACAAGTGGATTCGCAGAGAAAAGTTTCGCATGCTGTCGTTGCATCAGATCTACCCTCAGCTGCAACGAGGAGACTGGATGTGTGCCATAGATCTACAGGACGCATACTTCCACGTGCCCATTGCATGCAATCACAGAAAATTTCTGCGCTTTCAAGTCGGCACCGATCACTATCAGTACACGGTGCTACCCTTCGGACTGAAGTCTGCACCCAGGACATTCTCAAAATGTATGGCAGTGGTAGCGGCGCACCTGAGGAAGAACAAGGTGTTTGTCTACCCGTACCTGGACGATTGGTTGATCAAAGCCTCCTCCTTCTCGGAAGCTCAAGCACACTTCCAGAAGACGTGCGTTCTCTTGAACAAGCTGGGGTTGCACATCAACATGTCCAAGTCGGTCCCGATTCCGGTGCAGTGCATCCAGTACTTGGGGGCCTCCATCAATACGCTGTCAGCAAGCGTGTCTCCTTCGGAAGAGCGACGTTTATCACTCGTTCGGAAGGCTCAGGCTCTCATGGACACTCCGTCTACGACTGTGAGGACGGTGTCTTCTCTACTGGGATCGATGGCCTCTTGCATCTTTCTCACTCCTCACGCACGGCTACGGATGAGACCTCTGCAGGAGTGCTTGGAGGATCAGTGGGACCAGAGGAGAGGTTCTTGGGACGACAGGATACGACTGTCTCTACATGCTCTTCAGTCTCTGAAGTGGTGGTGCTCAAAGGAGAATCTCCTCAGAGGCGTTCCCTTCCACAAGGACATTCCCACGCAGACCATCGTGACGGATGCGTCTCTCCAAGGTTGGGGGGCGCATTCCGGAGACCTGCAAATTCAAGGGACGTGGTCCCCGACGGAGTCCACGTACCACATCAATTTCCTGGAACTGAGAGCTGTTCACTTGGCACTGAAGGCCTTTCATCCGTCCTTTCAGACCAACTCTCTGCTTGTTCAGACGGACAACACGACGAATGGGTCATAAACGACGAAGTACTGGGAGAAGTCTTCGCAAGGTGGGGAACTCCAGACGTAGATCTGTTCGCCACCGCCGAAAACAGCAAATGCCGAGGCTTCGCCTCCAGGTACTACCAGCCAGGGACGCTGGGGAACGCGTTATGGATCAACTGGTCGAACAGCTTTCTGTACGCTTTTCCACGAATTCCCCTGATTCCGGCGGTTCTCATCAAGTTGTCTCACTCCAGGGCGAGGATGATTCTGATTGCCCCGGAATGGCCCAGACAGTGGTGGTTCACGGACCTACTTCACCGATCTCTCCTTCCTCACATGAAGCTGCCGTGCAGGCCGGACCTTCTCACGAAATTCGGGGGGCGGATGGTGCACCCCAACCTCTCGTCTTTGAGTTTGGCGGCATGGCTCCTGAAATAGTACAATATGGCCATCTGAATCTTCCAGAGGATTGTATGGGCATACTGAAGGAGGCTAAGCGACCTTCCACTAGGACTTCCTATGCTTACAAGTGGAAGAGGTTTTGCATCTGGTGCAAGTCTAAGAACTATGACCCTACGTCATGCAAGGAGGATGTCATCCTTCCATATCTGCTTCATCTGGCGCAGTCGGGCCTTAATGTCCATTCCATTAAGGTTCATCTGGCTGCTTCGACTGCCTACAGGAAAGGACCTTCACAGACTTCCTTTTTCCAGATCCCTGTGATCAAAGATTTTTTGGAAGGCTTGAAGAAAGTGTTCCCTCCTGTCAGGCTTCCTTCGCCTTCATGGGACTTGAATGTGGTGCTGTCCAGGTTGATGAAGGAGCCTTTTGAACCCATCCATAAGGCTTCGTTGCAGCACCTGTCCTGGAAGGCGGCGTTCCTCGTGGCCATTACATCGGCCCGCAGGGTGAGTGAGATTCAGGCATTGTGTTGCCAAGAACCTTATACTGTATTTCATAATGCTAAAGTTGTTATGCGTACTCACCCTAAGTTTCTTCCCAAGGTTGTTTCTGATTTTCATATCAATCAGACTATCACTTTGCCTACGTTCTTTCAGAACCCTTCCTCTCCAGCGGAAAGGTCTTTACATTCCCTGGATGTGCGGAGGGTGCTGAAGTTTTATCTTGATAAGACTAAAGATATTCGTAGGTCAGACCAATTGTTCATCAATTATGGCTCAGTCAGGACAGGTCTTGCTACCTCTAAACAGTCCATCTCGAGGTGGATTGTGTCCTGCATTCAGTTGTGTTACTGCAAAGCTAATAAGTCCTTAGGGGGCAAACCTAAGGCTCATTCCACCAGGGGCAAGGCTGCTACGACAGCTATGCTCCGTAATGTTCCCATTGCAGAGATCTGCAAGGCGGCCACTTGGAAGTCGGTCCATACCTTTGCTAAGCATTACTGCCTGGACTCTGATGCCAGGGCAGACGCTCAGGTTGGGCAGGCTTCGCTGCGGAATCTGTTCGCACAGTAGTGGCGTTATTTTACTCTCCACCCCCGCTTGGTGTGGGGATGGGCTTGCCATTCTATTCACTAGATTATGACTATACACAGAGATCCCCTACTACAGAAGGAGTAGTTTCTGTCCTGTAACTCCAGTTCTGTAGTAGGGGTATCTCTGTTATAGTCATAAGCGCCCTCCCGCCTCCCCGGTGGAGTGTTGTTCATGATCATAATGCTACAGGTCTGGCGTTTTCTACGCCTTCGAAAAGAACTGAGGCTAAGTTGGACCTGCTATGCATTCTGGGATACTGAGAGAAGGTTCTGGAAGGTTCCTTAAAGGCGCAGTATCCTGATTAAGCCACATAATGGCAGCCTATGGGGCTTGTCTGTCCAGGTTCTTCTCTCTATCATTCCTGAGGGATTTTGCATTCAGTTGTGATACTGCAAAGCTAATAAGTCCTTAGCGGGCAAACCTAAGGCTCATTCCACCAGGGGCAAGGCTGCTACGACAGCTATGCTCCGTAATGTTCCCATTGCAGAGATCTGCAAGGCGGCCACTTGGAAGTCGGTCCATACCTTTGCTAAGCATTACTGCCTGGACTCTGATGCCAGGGCAGACGCTCAGGTTGGGCAGGCTTCGCTGCGGAATCTGTTCGCACAGTAGTGGCGTTATTTTACTCTCCACCGCCGCTTGGTGTGGGGATGGGCTTGCCATTCTATTCACTAGATTATGACTATACACAGAGATCCCCTACTACAGAAGGAGTAGTTTCTGTCCTGTAACTCCAGTTCTGTAGTAGGGGTATCTCTGTTATAGTCATAAGCGCCCTCCCGCCTCCCCGGTGGAGTGTTGTTCATGATCATAATGCTACAGGTCTGGCGTTTTCTACGCCTTCGAAAAGAACTGAGGCTAAGTTGGACCTGCTATGCATTCTGGGATACTGAGAGAAGGTTCTGGAAGGTTCCTTAAAGGCGCAGTATCCTGATTAAGCCACATAATGGCAGCCTATGGGGCTTGTCTGTCCAGGTTCTTCTCTCTATCATTCCTGAGGGATTTTGCTGTTA
Source organism: Lissotriton helveticus (assembly GCF_964261635.1). Taxonomy (NCBI): domain Eukaryota; kingdom Metazoa; phylum Chordata; class Amphibia; order Caudata; family Salamandridae; genus Lissotriton; species Lissotriton helveticus. The sequence continues at coordinate 901,736,780 of NC_136073.1, forward strand.
AGCAAGGGAAATCTGTACAGGCTTTGCTGTTTTGTGGATTTTATGGTGGAATTTCTAGTTGAAGTACTGGACAGTGTAGCCTTTTGGCTGCATTATCTGTCTTTAAATTCTCTCTTAAGTGTCTATGCATTTTCTGCATTTTTTGACACTGTAAGAGATTATTTTTGATTGCTCCGGGGTCCACGCACATGGGCGGGACTATTCACTAGATTATGACTATAACAGAGATACCCCTACTACAGAACTGGAGTTACAGGACAGAAACTACTCCTTATGGGTCTTCGGGACCCCATAAATGATAGGTATCCTGATGAAGCTGGGGGTTAAATAGGCTGCTTCTTGGTCACAAATGTAGCCCTCTTCCACTCCTATCCTAACAACAGATAGTATCCTCTGTTTAAGCGCTGTTTCCGGGTTCCTAGTGACCTTCTGATAATAGTCAGAGGCTGATAAGAGATCGTCCATTTTAGCAATATATTCGGAGGTGTCAAATATGACGATCCCTCCGCCCTTGTCACAGGGTTTTATGGTCAGTAGTTTGTCTTCCCGTAATTTGTTAAGGATATCTTTTTCTTCTTTCGGCAGGTTGGAGGTGGGCACCGGCACATATTTGATAAGTTTTTCAATTCTCATAGTTACAGCTTTCTCAAATATATTCTCTTCCGGGCCCACCATATCAATGGTGGGGGTGAAGACGGAAGGAGGTTTGAGGCCTGATAGATTATCTTGCCCCTCTGATGTCTGTCGCTCTAAAAAAAAATGTTTAACAAATTTTTCTGAAAAACAGCTGTAGATCTCTGAAAAATTCAAACTTATCAAAGTTAGCGGATGGTACAAAAGAGAGGCCTCGGGAGAGGAGACTCAACGAGTGGGTGTCAATCTCTCGATTTGATAAGTTAAATACTGGTATACCTTTTATGTTCGCCAGTATTGATGGTGTCTCGTCTGTACATACATTTGGGGTTGACCGGGAGCCTGATGGTAATTCCTCGATTGTGTAGTCTGGATTCTCGGGTGGGGATTCCCCCGGCGATTTCCTAAAAAAAGATTGTGAGGGGTGTTTCTATCAAATGATCCTGGTCTCCCCTGGGGATTGGGGTTGAAGCCCTGGTCTAATATAGGATCATATTCTTCATTTCCATCTCCATCGGAGTCCGTACTATTAGAGAAGGTAGTTACTCTTTGGTTTCCCCATCTCGGGTGTTGATAATGTTGGCTTCTATCCTCTGAGTTGGTGTAGAAACCAGACGCTAAATAGGGATAGGCTCGCTCTTGGGTGAACAGACGCATGTCTTTTCTACGTTTTTCCGTCTTTCTTTTCAAAAGGTATTCAGAGAAAGAATCCAATTCCAGATGTATCTCTTCCAGTGCTTTCTTTCCTAGATCCACCGCGTTCCCATCCTTTAGCTTTTCCTCCAGTTCCAATATTTCTTTATTGAGGATGTCCAATACCTCCCGAGCGGTCTCAATGATGAGCATCATCCAGTCCCTGGAGCAACGGTTGGAAATCAGCGCCCATCGCTCCAGGAACTGTCTGATCTCAACAAAGAGACCAGGGATATTGTGCACTCCAAGTCCAATGGGGATAGTACCTGCTCTAAGGTAGTCTAGCATGAACTAAGCATGTAATTCTGTACGCTTGGACTTTTTTCTTAAATTAAGTAATTTTGTCCATTCTCCCTCAAGTCCTTTGGCTAGGGAGAACTGCTGGTCTCCATTGGGGGTAACACCAATCATTTTAGCAAAGTCCTCATCTGTGAATCCGAAGGTTTTAATACTGTCCATTTTATTCACAGGTATCTGGAATCCTTGACCAGATTCGGATCCAGACTAAGATATTAGAAGAGACAGTCTGGTTTCACACACGTCAATAATGACCAACACTCCAGGATCCAACGCACACAACTATTCAAACTTTCATAGCTTCCCATACATACCGGGCAATGGTTCCAAAACCACACAAGTACCCAAGGCCCCCACAGCTCAGGGCTGTGTAGAAACAACAAAATAGAAGAAGGCTCCCCCAGGGATTCTAGTTAAACGGCAGGAAAAAAGGGGTAAGAAACTAACTGAAAGAAAAACTACCCTGCCGTTTTTTTTTTTGAAGTGTGGTCCTAGACCCCTGGGTTCTGTCGGTGAGGAAGTAGGTGATCCAGTCCAGGGCTTTGTCATGGATCCCTGCGTCGTGGAGGCGTGTGCGTTGGGTGTTGTGAGGGGCCGGCAGAGGGAGCCGGGAGATCAGCAATATCTGCTGGTTATCAAAGCATATTATACCGCAAGAGGCCAGCAGAGGGAGCCAGAAAATCAGCAATATCAGCTGGTTATCAAAGCATGTTATACCGCAAGGAGCCAGCAGAGGGAGCCGGGAGATCAGCAATATCTATTGGTTATCAAAGCATGTTAAACCCTGGGGGGGCCAGCAGAGGGAGCCGGGAGATCAGCAATATCTGCTGGTTATCAAAGCATATTATACCGCAAGAGGCCAGCAGAGGGAGCCGGGAAATCAGCAATATCAGCTGGTTATCAAAGCATGTTATACCGCAAGGAGCCAGCAGAGGGAGCCGGGAGATCAGCAATATCTATTGGTTATCAAAGCATGTTAAACCCTGGGGGGCCAGCAGAGGGAGCCGGGAGATCAGCAAAATCTGTTGGTTATCAAAGCATGTTATACCACAAGAAGCCAGCAGGGGGAGCCGGGAGATCAGCAATATCTGCTAGTTATCAAAGCATGTTATACCGCAAGGAGCCAGCAGAGGGAGCCAGGAGATCAGGAATATCTATTGGTTATCAAAGCATATTATACCACAAGGGGCCAGCAGAGGGAGCCGGGAAATCAGCAATATCTGCTCGTTATCAAAGCATGTTATACCGTGAGGGGCCAGCAGAGGGTGGCGGAAGATGGGAAATATCAGCTTGTTATCGGGGCATGTAATACCACAAGAGGCCAGCAGAGGGAGCCGGGAAATCAGCAATATCAGCTGGTTATCAAAGCATGTTATATCGCAAGGAGCCAGCCAGCAAAGGGAGCCGGGAGATCAGCAATATCTATTGGTTATCAAAGCATGTTAAACCCTGAGGGGCCAGCAGAGGGAGCCGGGAGATCAGCAATATCTGCTGGTTATCAAAGCATGTTATACCGCAAGAAGCCAGCAGAGGGAGCCGGGAGATCAGCAATATCTATTGGTTATCAAAGCATGTTAAACCCTGAGGGGCCAGCAGAGGGAGCCGGGAGATCAGCAATATCTGCTAGTTATCAAAGCATGTTATACCTCAAGGAGCCAGCAGAGGGAGCCAGGAGATCAGCAATATCGATTGGTTATCAAAGCATGTTAAACCCTGAGGGGCCAGGAGAGGGAGCCGGGAGATCAGCAATATCTGCTAGTTATCAAAGCATGTTATACCTCAAGAGGCCAGCAGAGGGAGCCGGGAGATCAGCAATATCTGCTGGTTATCAAAGCATGTTAAACCCGGAGGGGCCAGCAGAGGGAGCCGGGAGATCAGCAATATCTATTAGTTATCAAAGCATGTTAAACCCTGAGGGGCCAGCAGAGGGAGCCTGGAGATCAGCAATATCTGCTAGTTATCAAAGCATGTTATACCGCGAGGGGCCAGCAGAGGGAGCCTGGAGATCAGCAATATCTGCAGGTTATCAAAGCATGTTAAACCCTGACGGGCCAGCAGAGGGAGCTGGGAGATCAGCAATATCTGCTGGTTATCAAAGCATGTTAAACCCTGACGGGCCAGCAGAGGGAGCTGGGAGATCAGCAATATCTGCTGGTTATCAAAGCATGTTATACCTCAAGAGGCCAGCAGAGGGAGCCTGGAGAATCGCAATATCTGCAGGTTATCAAAGCATGTTAAACCCTGAGGGGCCAGCAGAGGGAGCCTGGAGATCAGCAATATCTGCTAGTTATCAAAGCATGTTATACCGCAAGGGGCCAGCAGAGGGAGCCTGGAGAATCGCAATATCTGCAGGTTATCAAAGCATGTTAAACCCTGAGGGGCCAGCAGAGAGAGCCGGGAGATCAGCAATATCTGCTAGTTATCAAAGCATGTTAAACCCTGAGGGGCCCGCAGAGGGAGCCGGGAGATCAGCAATATCTGTAGTTATCAAAGCATGTTAAACCCTGAGGGGCCAGCAGAGGGAGCCGGGAGATCAGCAATATCACCTGATTAGACAAACACAGGAGCGTTTTTTGGAGACCCCTGGTGAGCATTGCGTCCTATATTTAGGCACGTTAGCTGGTGCACTGGTATTGAGAGGGTGCAATGGCTGCTGCGGGCAGATGATCTTTTGCGTGCATCAATGTTAGGCAGTTTTCGGGTGATTTGTAAACACCTGCCATATCACCAGCCTCTATAGCCCTGCTGATGCCCTCTTGTTTGCCAGTTCGTTTCTGCATCTTTCCCGCTCTCTCTTCCACGAAGGCTCAGCAGCATCCGCACAGCGGCCCAGCCCACTGATTACTGCTGGGGTGGATACCTGGCATTTGTGATTGGCCACAGGCAGCCAATGAACGACAGCATCAAGCATCCAGCACTGGTCAGGCATCCAGCACTGGTCAGGCATCCAGCCATGGTCAGGCATCCAGCTCTGGTCAGGCCTGGTTCTGATGCTTGTCGTGAAAAGGAGAAGTGATTACAAAGGGCTGCAGTGCATGCACCAGAAGCTTGCCTGTGCTGGGACAAAACCAGTGAAGGCAGACTCACCTGGCCTGTGCACTGAAGCACAATTGATTTTATTTATTTATTTATTACATTTTTATAAAGTGCGACCTTTACCTGAAGGTGTCAGAGCGCTGTACAATAGAACCAGTGAAGTTACATGAGAGAACTGTTACAAAAATGGAACAAACACAAATAGCAGGCCATAAAATCAAAACAACGCAGGCAAAAAGGAACAAAATACCAAGCACAGAAAGCACAGAGTGTACAAACAAAAATATAAGTATATATGACAAACTTACAATAACTAAAGAACTTCCTGGCGGGGTCTGAGAAGGAGGGAATTAGTTCTGACAGTGTCTTTGGAATAGAAGAGATGTGAGGTCCGCTTTGAAGATCTGGATGGAGGTGATGGCACGAAGCGAAGGAGGAAGCGAGTTCCAGGTTCTCACCGCATTACCTGAGAACGATTGCGCCATACATTTTTCCCTTTTGAAGGAGGGGGGCTTGAGCAGGAACTTTTCCGCATTCCGAGAAGGTCTTGAGCCTCCAGACAATTTCAGTTTATTTGCCAGGTAGCGAGGGGAGGAAGAGTGCAAAGCTTTGGGGGTGATGCACTCTGTTTTGTAGATAGCTCTAGCCTCGATGGGAAGCCATCGGAGAGAAGACAGGATAGGAGTGATGTGGTCACTTTGTTTGGACCCTGCAATGAAGCGAGCTGCTGAATGGAGGACAGATTTGAGGGGGAAAGGTGAGATTGGGAAGGCCAGTCAGAAGAGAATTACAATAATGCAGTCTAGAGAGAACTAGCGATTGGACCAAGGTTTTTAGGTCATTCTCCAGGAAGAACCGACGAATCCCCCATAGAAGGCGCAGTTGATAACGTGCGCTCTTGGCAATGGAATTGATGTGTGAGATTAGGTTGAGTCTTATGTCAAGTATGACACCTAGGGATTTAGCGCAGTCAGCAATGACGGGTTTACTGTTGAGTAAATTCAACTTATCCATCCAGGATTGAACAGGAGGTGGGGAGAGAGAGCTAGATAAGAGAAGGAATTCAGTTTTGGAGGGATTGAGAATGAGTGGTGAACTAACATTCAGTTGTGAATAGAGTTGAGATTAGAGTTGAGAAGTGAGAGATCATGAGATGAAGACACCTTGAGGTAGATTTGGCTGTCATCCGCATAGAGATGGTAGAGGATTCCAGATTTGCTTAGGAGGTTCCCTAATGGTTCCAGATAAAGATTAAACAGAGTGGGTGCAAGGATAGTGTGGAAAAGTAAATTTTGCCATGTTCTGTGTCCCTACGTGTTCCCCATCCTATGTTATGTGTGCATGATTAATATGCATATGTATTCCCCATCATTGATTAAAGATGCAATTACAGTTGTGTCCATCTCTAGTATGCCAGTTTCCAGTTCTCGTGAATACAACGAGTATCAGGCCTATGTAAAGCTACGTTGCCACGTTTCACAGTGTGCACGTTATTTCATTGTAAAATCCCCGTTTCTAGGCCTCAAAAGGGCCCGGACTCAGATTCAGCTCCTGTCTCCTGAACCCTCTTTGAGGAGCGATACAGCCCCCACCTGTATCCCTGACCTTTCACTTACTTCCTGCCTCACAGTGCCCGGCTCGGCCTGGCTCTGCCTGCCAGTCTGCCAAGAGTATGTTATGATTCTAGTTATCAGTCCAGCCCTCCTTCTCTGCATTCCTAAGCTACTGAATCGCATCAATAGTTTCCGTCATGGTCTAGCCTTTACGTCTCCATGTAAGAGAAATACTGTTTTAATGGTCATTTAATATTCCTCAACACGCACTACATGTAGAATAATGCATGCACCAGTCTTAGTGTCTGTTAGCCTTTACCCCGATAACTTTTGGATTCTATCAACATGTTCTCTAAACATCAGATACTAGATAGTGTTTAGGTACATGTCGCTCTGACTCTCCAGACTTCAGTCTCTCCTTCTAGCGCAGAAGTCGTAGCCCCCAGCTTCTCCTAGTAACACGTCATTGTCAGTTTGCGCGCACCATTAGGTTAGAGGTCCCGGCTCCTTAGGTAGCCCCCTCCATGTTTCCGCCCCGTTTATGACATATTCAGTTACGTTTACACCACATGTCTATGTTCACGCCTCTTGTTACACCTACTTTCACCCTTATCTTTCGCGACTGCTACGCACCCCACCCACTGCTCCGCCTACCGTATGTACTGTAATGCAATTGTTTTAGTATATATACTTGTGCACTGTTAGTAAATGTTACGCCGATCCTGCCCGTGCAGCGCTGCCATCCTGGTCCTGTGCAGGTTGTCCTGTTCCTGTCCTTTATGCTGTATTAAACCTGCAAACTCCTACTACCTCGAATCTTGACTCTTATTTATTGAGCTATCTGTTATTGTTATATCTAGTCAAAAAGAGAGGTATTATTTATTTATTTACCACATAATGGCGCCCGAATAGGGACTTGCCCTTTCCCCACGCGCCGGTGAAGCCACGCAGGCCCCCTGATCCTCTGCAGCCGTGACGGAACCATACCGTGCACGTGCAGATATTTCTGCTTCAAGTATCCCTCAGGCCCACGGAGGAGACGGAGGTTGCGGTCCAGCATCCAGACGAGGCGGTGGAGGAACGCGGCGAGTCCCGACCAGAGCCCAAGCCGAGAGTCCAAGGTCCGAGGTATCCGGAGGCCCACCCGTAACAGAAGTCCGAAGTTCGTCCGTCCGGCGTCGAAGCAGTCCAGTCCAGTCCGAGGCCTTCCGTTCTTGCTGCCCGGTGAGTACCGTTGCTGGGGTAGTATCTAGACAGGGTCAATCAAATTGTCTCTGGTCCGTGGGTTTGGTGGTACACAGATCCAACACGAAGTGTCCACTTAGGTGGATGCGGGTCCTGACGTGTCTCTTCATGAGACCGGTAAGTTCCGTACTGTTTTAGCAGTGCATCTAGTTTCTATTCTAGTCTGTTCTGTTCTCGAGAAATTCATGTATTTTGTTTTCAGTATTCCAGGTAGTATTTTGTCAGAACTGTTATTTTAAATGTCATTCATGTATTTCAATGTCCTGGTATGAAAGTGGTGTAATTATCGTGTTCATTGTGTATTGTATTGTGTTTAAACTACAGTCCAGTCATGCCTTTGTTTTCCAAACTACGTTAGTTAAAAACTAGAAAAGGTCTGTTAGAAGAAGCAGTTCCTGTCCCGCCTAGGGACAGTCCAGGTCATTTTATGTATCAAAAGCATGGCATAAGTGCCATATTGTATCTAGATTTATGGGTGGAGTACACCAAAGAGTTAGAGGAAAAGTATAGATGGCCCGTATCAGGTACGTGGGATGCCGAGTGCATCATGCGAGTAGAAGAAGCATTATGGAAAAAGAAAGCCAGACAGTCCCAGAAAGATGCCATCGAGTTATGGCGCAAAGAATCTCATAGAAGAACAGAAAAAGAAATCAGAAAGTCAGAATTAAGTAGAGAATCCTTAGAAAGAGCCCAAGAAAGGGAATTAATCGAGATAGGTGAACGAGTTAAAACCGAACAGTCAGACAGACAGAGGAATGCCCTCATTAAGGGTATGTATCCTCTTCTTGCCGAGGGCTTGCCAAAAGCAACCCCGGAGGCATCCAGTAATTTTCCGCCACCCTTAGTTCCGACCAAGCTACGTCACAAACCGACCGCAGCTGATATTTTTATCTCGTCCTATTTGGACGACACAGTCCCAGAATATGCAAATCCTGTTCCACCAGCTCCTGTAAGTAATGTAAATCCTGCTCCTCCAGTCACCGGGGCACCTGTTGCAGTACCTGCTACGGTACCCCCGGTCCAGCCCGTAGTACAACTTCCCGCCACATCAGTCACTCTGCCAGCACGAAGAGTATCAGTCGACGATTCTAGTATAGGGGCCGCAGGGGGAGGTCCTCCTGGTACCCCGCCGCCAAGTAGGCGTTTAGGAGCAGTCGAGTTACATGAACGTGCGTTACAGCGTACGCCCAAATTTAAGTCCGTTGCAGAAATCAGGCGAGCTCTTACTGAATGCTGTTATGATCCAGTCCCAGGCGAGGATAGCATGGTTATATATTCCATACGTATAAGACAGGTGTCCGAGTATTTGGTCACCCTACCGGATATGAAAGAAGATCTAGACAGAATGTATCGTTTCATTCGTACAGGACAAGATCCAGAAAGTATTGCTGACGTCATGTCTCACAGGAAATCCGAAACCCAGTTTATGCTATTAAAGTTTCTGATCAATTGTTTAATACGGGAACAAGATTCCCCGACTAAAGATCCGACCGAAATGAGAGTTCTAACAAGGTGGAGTGATAATATAGCCGAGGGTAAGCACAAGACACTCAATAGTATAGAGCATATGTACAAGAAAATTCGTAAAGAAATAATAAGGATACACGAACAACGCAGTGAAGCTCTAGGGAGCGAGAAAGAAAATGACTCTTTTACGGAAGAGGTAGAGGACGAGAATACCGCCAGAATAGCGTATGTAGGTAAATCTAGATTTCCAGACCGACATTTGCGTCTAGAACCCAAGAAAGTTTTTCATCATCCAGCACCAGAACAAGGCTCTCTAGAACAAGTATTTCAAGCTACCGATCACATTCTGAAATCACGAATCGGTTATAGTGAGTTAAGTACTATGCATGAACAAGAACTAGCCCGATCAGCAGTCCGATGGACTACTGATTCTACCACTTTTCCAGACGAAATAGTGGCACAAATGTTTCTGAAATTGCCCCCAGCCGAGCAGCGACTGGTGGGTATGTATATGATCCAGCACCTCATTACTCTGTATGAGGGTCAACATTCTGATCCAGGTCCGTTACATGATGTCCTGAACGAGTTACTCCAGTATAGATGGAAAGGTTTAGGTACCGATTTAATTAGTGTCATTCTAGAACAGCGCCACAAATATAGTACGTTTTTGAACCCGCATTTTGTTCATGTCTCACCTCCAGAAAGTAAACCGTTTTACATAGACAGACAGCATCCGCTACGAGAAGTACACCCAGTTAGGACAGCGGATGGTGAAATGCAACGAGTATTTGTTTACACCCCAGTTACCAAGATGGAACTCTTAGAGATGAAGAAATTAATTCCCTGTCATGATAAAGATCCAGCAGGGTTCCACCGAGAATTAAAAGACATGCTCCGTATGGGAGAATACACGTATCCAGATATTATTAAAATGTTAAAAGTCCTGTTGCCCGCAGGGGTATACGAAAAACTCAAGGAAAAAGAATGGGAGGTGGGAGAGAAAAAGATCGATTGGGCAGTTCTAGAAGCTGAAGATAAGATACGAGTACCAGGTACCGGTCTTGGAGACAAATATAAAGAATTACCAGAACTATTAATACAAGTTTTGCCTAGATTATTAGCCACTAAAAAGGAAGACTGGGATGCAATCTCAGCCTGTAAACAGAAACAAGACGAAGACACTAGTGATTTTTATTCTAGATTTGAGAAATGTTTTATCATAAACAGTGGCTTGAAGACGAGTAGCGAGTCATACCCTCATCTTTTTGTTACTAAATTAGTCGAGAATTCAAGTCCACAAGTTAAGAATCGAGTTTTGAAAGTCGAAAGTACATGGCAAGCTAGTACCCCGTCCCAGATGTTACAGATGCTCCAGTACCACCAGAATAGAATCAGAGAAGAGCAAGAACACGAGAGAAGACGTATGAAAGACACGAAAATGAAAGTACTAGTTGCACAGTCTGTCCCACAAGACAGTCAGAAGAGGGGTCCGAATCAAGCCAGTCATCCTGCAGCTCCCGTTAAAGGGACATGCAATTATTGTAAACAGCCAGGTCATTTTATAAACGAGTGTGCAGTTCTGAAACACAATATAGCCACTGGTAAAACTAAAGAAAGACCACGTCCGCCTAGACAAGAACAAGTTTCACAGACTTCTCAGCCACAGAATGCACAACAGACAGTTCCAGCACCGCAGCCTATCGCTGCAACACAGCATGTTACACAGCAGATGTACCAGTATGCACAGTCTGAGTATCCAGAGTACCAAGCGTACTCATGAAACAGCCTAGAGAGGGAGGTAGGCTTGCCTCTCATCGAGATTCCTGTAGATCAAGAAGGTCCCTATGTTCATAGTCAAGTACTAGGGAAAGACAGAAAGTTTCTGATTGATACGGGGGCAAGTAGGACTACCATAAGTCACGACGAGGTTCCAGGGGCTCCGCTCTCAGGCTCTAGAAATGTTTCCCTTGGATTTTCAGGAAAGCCTATTGTAAACGAGATTTCTAAACCAGTTACTCTAGAAGTAGGTCCATTGTCCCGAACTACTGATCTATTGCTTACAAAGTCATGTCCAGAAAATTTGTTAGGTATTAAGACACTGAAAGAATTAGGTGCAGTTATTTGCTGTTCCCCAGAGGGAATACGTTTGTTTTTACGTGACTTCAAGGGTCACTATGTTTTACGAGATTTTGATCCGAGATTGTCAAATGTCCCGCAGCATCTATGGGCGCAAGGTCCAACTGATGTTGGTTTCATGCAAATCACACCCCATCGTGTGACTCTCAAGCAAGGTATAGTCCTGCCACGAATCAGACAGTACAGATTGCCACCTGAGGCTGTAGCAGCCTTATCCAAAATTATTGACGAGCTCATGGCTCAAGGAGTAGTTGTAGAAACTGACTCCAATATATGTAATTCTCCGATCATTCCAGTCATGAAACGTACTGATCCAAATGCACCCCCAGTGGTGTACAGTCATAATATCGAGTCAATTATTTCGACTGGACAGAATATCGAGTAAAAAATATAGAATGGACATAATATCGACTAGACATAATATAGACAACAAAAATATCGACTAGAGAAAATTAATATCGAATAGAATGGACATAATATCGAATCAAAAATATAGAATGGACATAATATCGACTAGACATAATATAGACAACAAAAATATCGAATTTAAGGTAAGTTAATAATAATTTTTATTTTTTGTGTAATATAAGTCTGTAGCGGGTTGTGGGTTTATAGGGGAATAGGGTGGGAAGTAATTTAATTCTAATTAATTAAATATGTTAATTTATTTATTGATATATATTTAGAATTAATTGTTAATTAATTATTAATTGGTAATTAATTAAAATATAATTGGTAATTAATTATAATTGATTAATTGATAAATATTTTAATTTTAGTAATTTATTTTCTGTTGTGGGTTTATAGGGGAATAGGGTGGGAAGTAATTTAATTATAATTAATTAAATATGTTAATTTATTTATTGATAATAATTTAGAATTAATTGTTAATTAATTATTAATTGGTAATTAATTAAAATATAATTGGTAATTAATTATAATTGATTAATTGATAAATATTTTAATTTTAGTAATTTATTTTCTGTAGCGGGTTGTGGGTTTATAGGGGAATAGGGTGGGAAGTAATTTAATTATAATTAATTAAATATGTTAATTTATTTATTGATATTTTTTAAAAAATAATTGTTAATTAATTATTAATTGGTAATTAATTAAAATATAATTGGTAATTAATTATAATTGATTAATTGATAAATATTTTAATTTTAGGGTTCAGGGTCAGTTTTCAGTTTTTGGGTAAAGGGGTATTTTTAGGGTTCAGGGTCAGTTTTCAGTTTTTGGGTAAAGGGGTATTTTTAGGGTTCAGGGTCAGTTTTCAGTTTTTGGGGTAAAGGGGTATTTTTAGGGTTCACGGTCAGTTTTCAGTTTGTAGGTAAAGGGGTATTTTTAGGGTTCAGGGTCAGTTTTCAGTTTTTGGGTAAAGGGGTATTTTTAGGGTTCAGGGTCAGTTTTCAGTTTTTGGGTAAAGGGGTATTTTTAGGGTTCAGGGTCAGTTTTCAGTTTTTGGGGTAAAGGGGTATTTTTAGGGTTCAGGGTCAGTTTTCAGTTTGTAGGTAAAGGGGTATTTTTAGGGTTCAGGGTCAGTTTTCAGTTTTTGGGTAAAGGGGTATTTTTAGGGTTCAGGGTCAGTTTTCAGTTTTTGGGGTAAAGGGGTATTTTTAGGGTTCAGGGTCAGTTTTCAGTTTGTAGGTAAAGGGGTATTTTTAGGGTTCAGGGTCAGTTTTCAGTTTTTGGGTAAAGGGGTATTTTTAGGGTTCAGGGTCAGTTTTCAGTTTTCGGGTAAAGGGGTATTTTTAGGGTTCAGGGTCAGTTTTCAGTTTATGGGTAAAGGGGTATTTTTAGGGTTCAGGGTCAGTTTTGGGTTTTTGGGGTACAGGGGTACTTTGTAAAAATAAAGTAAAATTACATTTAAATTACATTTATTTAATAAAATTAAATTATATTAAATTATATTATAATATTTTTTATTAATTTATATTCAAAAAATTATTATATACTTACCAATACTTATGTTGTAATGGTATGCGTTGTAAAGGTATATGCGTTGTAAAATCTTGCGTTGTAAATGTATGCGTTGTAAAAGTTTTTGCGTTGTAAAAGTTTTGTTGTAATGGTAGGCGTTGTAAAAGTATGCGTTGTAACGTCATACATCCCTGGAGTGGGAATAGTAATTTTAACCTCTACGCTATCCAGCGCTTTCCCTACTGTTGCACCCACTGGAGTGGGAGTAGTAAATTTTACCTCTACGCTATCCAACACTTTTGCTAATGTTGAACTCACTATAGTTGTAACAATAAATGTTAAACATTTTCTAAAATGTTATATATGTTTATTTAATAATATGTTTAAATATATATATATATATATATATATATATATATATATATATATATAATGTGTGTGTGTAATTTTTGGTGATATAATTTTTTTAATTAGATAAATTATTTATTAAAATTATATTTTTTAATAATTATTTCTAAGTTTATATTAAATATATTTATTACTATATTAGTTTTAACTTACTTTTAAGACATTTTAAAAAATCGATATTTTGACAGTCTATATTTTTGTAAGTCGATATTTTGGAGTCGATATTTTGGTACTTACCTGTTTGAAGATAGGGAGTCGATATTTTGTCAATCGATATTTTTGACTCGATATTTGTGTATCTCGATATTTGTGTCGTCGATATTATGTCAGTGATCCACCCCCAGTATATCGATTAGTGATTGACCTTCGAGAACTCAATAAATGTATTATCCCCCAGTATCCAGTTGTTCCAGACATCTCATCCCTATTGACAGCCATTGATTCTGAGGCAATATTCTTTACCGTAATCGACCTCAAGAACGCATTTTTCAGTGTTCCAATTCATCCAGACAGCCAGTACCTTTTCGGTTTTTGTTTAAATGGAAGGAGCTATAAATTCACACGAGCTCCTCAAGGTTTCACAGAGAGTCCTAGCATTTACAGTCAAGCACTTAAGAGACAACTAGACAACATTCACATGCCAACTGACACTGCCCTGCTCCAGTATGTCGATGATCTATTGATCACAGCCCGTTCTGAACGTGCTTGCGAGCGAGCATCACTTACCGTTCTGTATTTCCTAGCCGAGATGGGGCACAAGGTGTCCCCTTCAAAGCTTCAATTCTGTGTACAGCAAGTGATCTACTTAGGCCACTTACTGTCCAAGTGGGGTAGGCAGTTGACACCCGACCGTATCCAGCTAATAGCGAGTCTTCCTCAGCCCAAGACACAGAAGGAGGTACGTGCTTTTATCGGCCTTACTTCTTATTGCAGACAATGGATTCCTCAGTATGCATTTCTAGCCAAGCCACTGATACAGTTAACGACACAGGAGGCAGCCGTATCGACAGTTCTCCCTTGGACATCTGAACATACACTTAGTTTCAATGAGTTAAAGAAAGCTCTATGCCAAGCTCCCGTTCTAGCTACACCGAACTACAGTAAGCCTTTTACACTTTTTGTCACAGAACGTGATGGTACAGCATTATCTGTTCTCACACAAGATCAAGCAGGACAATACAAGCCCTGTGCTTATTTTTCTAGCACATTAGATCCAGTAGCCCAGGCTCTGCCTGCGTGCCTCAAGTCAGTTGCAGCCACAGCACTAGCTATCAAACAAAGTGATTCCATAGTATTAGGACATTCCTTGACAGTACAAGTTCCACACTCCGTGGAAGTTCTTTTAAACCGAACACAGACTCAGCACTTGACAATTGCACGTTTGACAGGTTATGAACTAACACTGTTCCAGCCACACATAGAAATCAGACGCTGCAACGTTCTAAATCCTGCTACACTGTTACCGTCAGTTATTTCAAATCCTGCCACACATGACTGTGTGGAAGTAGTTAACACTATGACTAAGCCAAGACAAGATCTGACAGATATTCCATTACCAGATCCTGACCTGACACTTTATGTGGATGGTTCATGTATGAGAACAAGCACAGGAGAACTAATAGCCGCGTATGCAGTGACTACTGACACCGAAGTTATTGAAACACACCGTATTGACACCCTGTCTGCTCAAGCAGCAGAGCTAGTTGCTCTGACACAAGCCTGCATACACGCCAAGAGCCTGAAAGTTAATATTTACACAGATTCACGTTACGCATTCGGAGTTGTACACGACTTCGGAGTGCTCTGGCAGGAGAGAGGTTTCATGACTTCTCATGGGACCAAGATTCAGCATGGTCTCCTTATTCAAGCTCTGTTAGATGCCATACATTTACCGACATCCATCGCTATCATGAAATGCAAAGCACACACGAAAGTTACAGACATTATCTCTCAAGGCAATGATCTAGCAGATCGAACATCCAAGCTTACAGCACAGACACCAGACATACCAGTTAACAAGACACCGACATCCACTCTAGAACAGACTACTTGTATGACAGTTAAGGACCCCACTCAAGATGTCATAGATATCCAGTTACATGCTATTCCCGAAGAAATCAAGAAATGGTCCGAACAAGGAGGGGTCCAGACAGATCAGGGATGGGTGACGAAGGGTAGAGCCACATGGTTTCTCCCCGACTCTATGGTTCAAGTCATTATCAATACCGCACATAGTCCAGCACACTTAGGAGAAAAAGCCATGTTAGACAGTATCCAGAACATTTGGTTCAACAAGCATTTACGAGCTGCGGCTAAGCAGAAAGTCCGTACCTGTATGATATGTTGCCAGTTCAATCCAGGTAAAAGTGTCCCGGTGGAACAAGGTGGATTCCAGCCCCCTGACCACCCTTTTGAGGTCCTCCAGATGGATTATATTCAGATGGAGCGATGTCGAGGTTTCAAGTATGTCCTTGTAGTTGTATGCGCTTTGTCCAGGTGGACAGAAGCATATCCAGTCCCAGATTACACAGCCGCGACCACTGCCAAGCAGTTGGTTCGTGAATATTTCCCCCGTTATGGACTCCCAAGGGTCGTATATTCTGATAACGGCCAGCCATTCTCATCTGAACTGATGAAACACGTTTCCCTTTTGTTAGGGTACCAGTGGAAGTTCCATTGTGTACGACATCCAGAAGCAGCCGGTCTCGTAGAGAGACATAATCAAACCTTGAAAATCCGTATTGCTAAAATCTGTCAAGAAAAAGGTGTAGACTGGTTAGTAGCTCTGCCAGTCGCTCTGTTTTATATGCGCATGGTCGCACATTCCAGATCAGGTCTGTCCCCGTACGAGGTCGTATTCGGCCGCCCCCCAAATGTGTGGGGTACACCTAGACCCCGAAGTATTACAGATGTTTCCAGTAATATGCTGACAGATTACCTAGCTTCCTTGATGTCTGCCCTACACTCTTGTCGTTCACAGGTTGCCGCTGCATTTCCCGACAATACTGAAGTCAAGCCACACGAGATCCTTCCAGGCTCTTTTGTTCTCGTCAGGAATTTTGATCGTTCAAGTCCGCTGGAGCCTCGTTGGAAGGAGCCAAAGTTGGTTCTCCTGACCACCCGTACTGCCGTCAAGTTGGAAGGCAGGAAGGGGTGGGTCCACCTGTCGCATGTAAAGACATTTCATGTACCCCGACCACGAACTGTTTCCAAGAACTTTTCCAAGGATTGCCAAGATTTTAAGAACTACCGAGATACTATTCTTAAGGACTGTCCCGCAAATGACATTGATACCAAGCCTCCCCTGTTAGAGGAAACTCCGCAGCAGGAGTATAAGAAGAAATTACGGTCTAGTAAAATAAGTCAGCCAGTTTAATTGTCTAAGTCCTCCCCTAGGTGAAACGGTTAAATAGGTATCTGACATGTATGAAATAGACCCCCATAGTGAGAGAGTTAGTCAAAACTCAATCCGATGTATCGTTTTTCTAAGTTTCATATTATTTTTCAGCCTGATGGTTACCTGCACGAGTTATGCATTTCATTTATGTTTTCCAATTTCTCATGTAAATAAGTCTTCTAATGCTACAGTAGAGCACACGTTTAGTGATCTGCCTCCTCATGAACTATCTTATCGTCTTGCTATGCGCAACAATTCCTTTATCCGCATGTTACATTATTCACACCAGACCAGCAATGCCACTAATTGTTGGGTGTGTGGTCGACTCCCCCCTTTCCAGACACCGAAGGGAGTTCTGCCACTGTTTCCTTATCCATTTTCACATAACGGTTCATGTGGAGCATGGTCCACGTTAACGTCATCCTCAAATGATATGCCCTTTCTGAACAGCACATGTTTTCCAGACAAGCAAGGTCTTCCCCACAGAACAGGGTTAGATCCAGAAAATGAAGTTTATAATTTGGGTAATTATTCTTCGAATTTCATGGTCCTGAATGTTCAGTCTGATTCTACTCAAGACTTACCTGCTATGTCAGTATTACCAGTCAAAGGCGAATTATGTGTCAGGAATAATGGTTCCGTACATGTAGGACATAGTGATTGTACTACTATCATCAAGTATAGTGACAGTGGGAAATCTATTTTCAAAGCTTCACGTCATTCTTATTTTGTTTGTGGTCAGACCGCATATGTTCGTCTGCCCCTCGATTGGGAGGGAACCTGTTACATTGCCTTCCTACTGCCACCAGTTTTCCTAGCCCCACCTGACTATCATAGGAACTCCCACCTAGTACATACTAGACACAAGAGAGACCTCCCGATTGTCGATTATACTGAAACTGCTCTAGAACAATATATAGATCTCAATAAAGGTTTCTTCCCCTACTTAGGTACTGTCGTGAATAGTAAATTGATACGTAGATTGACCAGAACCCTTGAAGTAGTAGTGACTGAATCTACTTCTGCTCTAGGTAACTTAACCGAAGAGCAATCTGCTATGAGAGTTGTTGTGCTCCAAAATCGTCTCGTTCTTGACGTCATACTGGCCGATAGAGGAGGAGCATGTAGAGTCATCGGATCTAGTTGCTGCATTTTCATTCCTAATAACGCGCCGTCTGTTTATTCAGCTATAACTAGACTGCATAAAATTGCCCATCTGTTACACCAAAATCCAGGCACCTGGACATGGTCCGGTTGGTTCTGGAGTATAATTTCTGCCTGGGGATGGAAAGTATTGTCCTTTCTAGGTATTGCAGTAGCGATCACATTCAGTTGCTGCCTCTGTATACAATGTGGCCCTGCGATTTGCGGCATTTGTGCTACCTCTTGTATTCCTAGTCCCAAGTCCCGTCCTAAATCCCGTTCCAAGACAATTCGAGACGAGCAAATGATACTGTATGAGATGATAGATGGTATCATGAACATTGATGTTTCCTGATGGAAAACGTAGTGACAAGGAGGGAATGTGGAAAAGTAAATTTTGCCATGTTCTGTGTCCCTACGTGTTCCCCATCCTATGTTATGTGTGCATGATTAATATGCATATGTATTCCCCATCATTGATTAAAGATGCAATTACAGTTGTGTCCATCTCTAGTATGCCAGTTTCCAGTTCTCGTGAATACAACGAGTATCAGGCCTATGTAAAGCTACGTTGCCACGTTTCACAGTGTGCACGTTATTTCATTGTAAAATCCCCGTTTCTAGGCCTCAAAAGGGCCCGGACTCAGATTCAGCTCCTGTCTCCTGAACCCTCTTCGAGGAGCGATACAGCCCCCACCTGTATCCCTGACCTTTCACTTACTTCCTGCCTCACAGTGCCCGGCTCGGCCTGGCTCTGCCTGCCAGTCTGCCAAGAGTATGTTATGATTCTAGTTATCAGTCCAGCCCTCCTTCTCTGCATTCCTAAGCTACTGAATCGCATCAATAGTTTCCGTCATGGTCTAGCCTTTACGTCTCCATGTAAGAGAAATACTGTTTTAATGGTCATTTAATATTCCTCAACACGCACTACATGTAGAATAATGCATGCACCAGTCTTAGTGTCTGTTAGCCTTTACCCCGATAACTTTTGGATTCTATCAACATGTTCTCTAAACATCAGATACTAGATAGTGTTTAGGTACATGTCGCTCTGACTCTCCAGACTTCAGTCTCTCCTTCTAGCGCAGAAGTCGTAGCCCCCAGCTTCTCCTAGTAACACGTCATTGTCAGTTTGCGCGCACCATTAGGTTAGAGGTCCCGGCTCCTTAGGTAGCCCCCTCCATGTTTCCGCCCCGTTTATGACATATTCTGTTACGTTTACACCACATGTCTATGTTCACGCCTCTTGTTACACCTACTTTCACCCTTATCTTTCGCGACTGCTACGCACCCCACCCACTGCTCCGCCTACCGTATGTACTGTAATGCAATTGTTTTAGTATATATACTTGTGCACTGTTAGTAAATGTTACGCCGATCCTGCCCGTGCAGCGCTGCCATCCTGGTCCTGTGCAGGTTGTCCTGTTCCTGTCCTTTATGCTGTATTAAACCTGCAAACTCCTACTACCTCGAATCTTGACTCTTATTTATTGAGCTATCTGTTATTGTTATATCTAGTCAAAAAGAGAGGTATTATTTATTTATTTACCACAATAGAACCTTGAGGGACGCCTTGACCAACCACCAGTGGAGACGAGAGACTGTTTGCAATCTTGATCATTTGGGATCTGTCCGAGAGGAAAGAGGCAAACCATTTGAGTACTGTGCCTTCCACGCCCATTCTCTGTTGAAGAATGTTAAGGAGGGTGTTGTGATTAACAGTGTCAAAGGCTGCAGAGAGGTCAAGAAGAATCATAAAGCACGATTCCCCCGAATCGAGAATATGCAGCGCATCAGCGATCTCTCGCAGCAGAGCTGTTTCAGTGCTGCAATTTTGAATAAAGCCAGACTGGAACACGCAAGGAGATTATTGTCCGTAATGTGTTGGGAAAGTTGTTTTGCATCACATTTTTTCTGTGATTTTTTAAAGAAAAGGGAGAATGGTGATGGGGCGGAAGTTGTAGAGTTCGTTCGCATCTGCTGAGGTTTTTTTTAGAAGAGGGGTAACCTGTCCTGTTTTGAGGACAACTGGGAGGGATCCTTCACTGAGGAAGAGATTAACTAGCCTGGTCCAGTAGGAGAGAGTGTTGGTATAGAAATCAATGGCGATGACACTGATGGTGGGCAGAAGAATGGTTGGAGGGTTTGGTTTCGGGGATTCATTTGAGGAGATCATCTTCCGAGATGGCAGCAAAGTTCTGCCAAGTGACTAAGGATTTTTGCTCCTCGACGGGGGTGGGGTGGGTGACCTGTTCCACCAGAGATTTTACCTTTTGATCAGAGAATATAGCGAACTCAGTTGCTTTCTTTGAAGCATACTCAGGTTTAATGGTTTGGGGAGAGCAGTTTGGGTTTTTGATGAGGTCGAAAAGTTTTTTGGGGGTGTTTTTAGCTGAATTGAGGAGGGATCTGAAATGTGATGTTTTTTCCTGGAAGATGTGATTGTGGTATTTGGATCTTGCTGAATGTAAAAGAGAGAGGTTGGAGGTGGATGGAGTTTTCCTCCAATTTTTTCTCCAAGATTCTAAGGTTTTTCCTTTCATCATACAGAGCTTTATTGAACAAAGGAGCTGATGGGGTGGGTCTTTTCCTTTTGCTTTGGAGTGGAGCAACCTTGTCGATTTCGACTGCAAGGATTGAGAGGCAAAGGGGAGTGAGATTGTTGACATCCGTATTGGGGTCTAGACTAGGAAGAGACTGCATAGCAGAATCACATAAAGAGTCAAGATCAATGTTTTTTGTGTTGCAGAACCAAGTAGAAGCCTCTTTTAGGTAGGCCGAGAGTTATAATGTGCGAGAGGTGAAAACGGAAGGGAATGAGAAAATGGTCTGACCACTCTACACGGATAGGGGGAGTAGTGGCAAGCAGGCCTGATTTCGAAATAACAAGGTCCAGAATTGAGCCCTTGGCATGTGTAGATTCCGAGCAGTGTTGTGTAAGATCATTAGCGGAAAGAAAGGTTGCAAGCTTGTTGGCAGCCGAGTCTTCCAAAGAGCCCCAGTGGAAATTGAAATCGCCTAGGAAGATCTGTTTGTCGCTTTGTGAATATGGGTCACTAATGAAGTCGATGAGTTCCTCCATGAAGGAAGAGCAGTTTCCAGGCGGGTGGTAGATGGTATGGAACCTGAAGGGTGTGCCATGATGAACTTGGAATTCTAGGGAAAGGCATTCAAAAGTGCGAAAGAGGGTGGTGGGAAAGGCTTTGATTTGGAGGGAGTTTCTGAAGATAATCGCAACACCTCCCCCGATCTTGCATGTTCTGTTGTTTCTGAGGATAGAGTAGTCAGTAGGTATCAAAAGATCAAATAAAGTGTAAGAGGAGACAATAAACCAGGTCTCAGTGAGAAAGAGCATGTTGAGATTGTGGTGGGTGATGGTGTCGGAGATTTCCAGTTTGTGTTTGGTTGCAGATCTGCAGTTATCGAGCATACAGTGTAGCTCTGACGCAACTGTTTTGGTGATGTGAGAGTCTCGACTGATGAGAGGGATAGGGCTTAGATTCTTGAATGAGGGTGCCCCTTGAGGGGGAGGCTGGTAAGTTCTGACGGAAGAGATGGTCTGAATGGAAAATTGAGTAGAATTGTTAGGAGAGGCGAGTGGAGGGGAATTGACGTTGGTGGTCTTGTCGGTAGCCAGTAAGTTGGTGATGTCTGTGGAGAACAGACTGTTGTTGGCTTTATTGGGGCGTGGGAGCAAGTAACTCCTCGGGAGGTTATTTGAGGAGGGGGATATCTTAGCACATAAGAGTGAAATGGACGCTTCAAGCTGGGAGATGGAAGAGATGAGAGAATCAAGTTTAGTTTCCAGAGAGAGGGGTGCCGAGCACGGAGTGAAGGGTGGCTCGATGGTTAAGGGAGGGAGTGGACTAGGCGAAGGAGGACAGGGGGAGGTTGGGGACCCGGGAGAGTGTTGGGGTGCGAAGGTGGAAGGTGGGGGAGGAAGTGAAGCAGGCGAAGGAGGACAGTGGGCTGTGGGGGACTGGGGAGAGATATGTGATGTAAGGGTCTGAGGGGGGGGGGAAGAAGGGAGTGGAAAGGAGTGGATGGAGTTACAGTGATATTGTTACTGGTGTTGAGCAGAGGTGAAGAATAGAGATCATACCTAGGAGGAGAAAGTTGAGAAGTAGAAATGGATGGCTGGAGGAGGAGGGGGAAGGAGTGGAGTAATGGGAAGGCCATGGATGCGGTGAGGTGAGAGGAGAAGGGGCTGTGCAGGGAGGGAGGGGAGGGAGGGAGGGAGGTCAAAGGAAGGCCACAGGAATGGGGAGAAGAGAGAGGGTGCAGGCCAGGTAGCATGGGTAATGAAAGGTGAATGTAGGGGTAAAGGCACCAGGCAGAGTGGGGGGGGGGTTGAGCAATATGAAAGTTGTGGGAGGAGTGAAGGACTGTGCGGTCGAAGGGAGGGAGGAGGGAGGAATTGCCAAGAGGGGAAACAGAGTCGTGACGCATAGGGGGGAGTGTAAGTTGTGGAGAGATGGGAGGTGTAAGGTCAGTGGGAGGGAAGATGATGGGATTACCAATAGGGGAGGCAGGGATGTGATGCATGCAACAGAATTGAAGGTACGAGAAAAGGGGAAGAGTGGAAAGGGGTGAGAAGAGGGGGTAGGGTAAGGGGAGTTGATCGGTAGTTCAGGTTGTAAGAAAGGTGGATTAAACAGGGGGGAAATGAGTAGGAATAGGGGATTTGGGGGGTGGGAGAAGGCCGTGGAATAGTGGGGAGATGCAGGATGTAGAGGTGAAGTGGGGTGTAAAGCAGACGAGGTAAGGGGGAGGTCCAGTTGGGAAGGGGGCAGAGTGGGAGGGGAGGGAACGAGAGAAGGGGGGGTAAGGGGTAGACCTGTGACTCCCGGGAGAGCGGTCTGAAGGAATGTGTGGGGGTCAAGGGGGGAGAAAGGGAGAAAGTAGCCAAGCTAGAAGAAGAGGAAGAACCTAGAGAGATAGTAGTCGCAGGGGTGGGACGAAGGGAGTGGAAGAGGTGGTCGAAGAGAGAGACACAGGAGTCAGAAGCTTGGGTCATGACGGGGCCATTGTTATAAAGTGTAATGGTGAGAGAGCCATTAAAGCAAGCGGAGGGAGACATTTTTAACCGCTTCCCATGCGGGAAAGAAGAGGAGGAGGAGACGTTGAAGGAATTGGAGAAGCTGGAGGACCAGGAAGGGATGTCATGAGTGAAGAAAAGGAAGTCATTTTTGATCTTCCCTAGGCGCGCATTATGGAATTAGTCAACAAAGAGGGAATCTGGAAATTGTTCAATCGTGTTGTGCTTGAACCGTTTTGCTGCTGCTTTGGACAGATACAGTGGATCAATGACTTTGAAGCAGTTGATTCCAGACTTAATTCGACTGGAAGCCATGATAAGGAGTTGAGGTGAAGACGTGGTCTGGTGGATAGAAAAAGGGGCCACTAGGGTAGTGATGGCGCAAAGAAGTAAAATAAGAGGGATGCGCGAATTCCGGGAATCAAGCGAGAAAAAACCCAATAGTAATGAGGTCAAATCAGGACCAAAGGGAGATACCTAACAAGGCTAAAAACAGGTAGAAAGGTAAAGGGGAGAAGCAGCATTGAATCATGTGTGCATACCTCTTCTGTTTCTAATAGTGGAGGAGGAAGCAGCAAAAAGGGGTTGCCCAATCCAAGATGGCCACCAAAGATGGAAAGCACGTTCCTCTTTCTGTTTCCATGCCCAATTTGTCATGAGTAGCCCCAAGACACTGCCTGTATTCCTCGCATCCCCTCCGAAATGACAGGGGACTCTGTGAGCTGTGGTGGCAGTTACTAACTAGGTGAAAAAGGCCTCCCGCTGGATTGAGGAGTGCTCTCAATGTTGTGCTGGTCTGTATCCTGAACGGACACTTCCACCAGTGGAAGGGGGAGCCAAGAACAGCAGAAGCCCCCACTGAGCGGGCATCTGCTGATTATAAACACGAGCATGGATTTAAAAAACTACATTTGAATTGCAGCACGCCACAGGTCACGTCCCCAGATCAGCTAAATTGAAAGTAGTGGCCTTTAAAAAACTTGTGGACTCAATTCACCAAAATGCCAGGTAGTGGAGCTATTGTGCACCCTTTGACCTTCCGGCTCCTGCCCCTGATGACGTATGAGCGTGATATCACATGACCTTCCACCAACAGCATGTCACATGACTGGCAACATCACAGGAAGCGACATCAGTAACGTTGAAAAAAATGCACAAATGCTTCATTAATTGAAAACCGAAACACTGATGAGTGGAGATGTGGTTATATTTTATTATCAATGAAGGGGCAGCCCTTACGTGTCATAGGCTCATCCTTCACACACCTGGGTCCAGACATAATATAGCGACAGAATCCTGAATTAAAATACGGCTGGCTGATTTTTTTAGGGTGAAGTTGACCATTTTGTGCAGTATCTTCAGCTAGTGAATTTTGCATAACTTTTCCTTCAGGTACATTTTCCACAAAACCCTCTAGGGAAATGTCTTGCTGAAATCATATTTTTGCAGTTTATCACCTGTCAAGTCACTTTTAGCAGGTTTTTCCCCTGCTCTTCTTTAAGACTTTGCATACTTAACGCAGTGGAACCCTCCACGTGCCCTCAGGTGAGACCCCACGTCCCTCCACATGGCCAGCCGCCCGTTGGCGTGAAAGACTCCCAGGAGAGCAGCAGTGCCCCAATCCGGCCATAACGCCACGACTGGTCACCCCGATGGACCTCGCTCCAAAGGCCGGCCACTGCCCGCATGGTGTGAACGTTGTACGGTGGGGGTGCTTCCCAACTCAACACCTCATTGGTCATCGGAGTGACTTGGCCATTGTGGTACTGCTCCTCAGAAACTGTCTTATCAGAATCTTCCCCCCCACCAGCCACCCACCTACCTCCAACATTTCCATTAGCTTGCAGACAGAAGCATCCAAATAAACCTAAGCGTGTGCCTCCTACCCCTGACAGTTAATTCTTGCAGTTTTGGTGTTAATTATCCAGTCTCAACAGTGAAGAATTTCCTTCACCTTGTTGCAGTTTCCAGTTGGACTCTGAGTGCCAAATTTGAGCTGTTTGCCACACAAGACCTGGGCAGCAGGTACCACCGTCGTGTCCTACATCAACATTTACAGATGGTACAGTATTGAGTACTGACTGAGGAACGTCGCGCCTTAAGGACCGGTCCTACAGGGTGGACAGAGAATATTCTCTGACACTGGTGGCCAGTGGTTGGACTTCCATCTCTGGACTTGGGCCGGATAGCCTCTTCTTGTCCTGGCGGGCGCCCGCTGCTCCTCTGAAACTCGAGAAAGTCGGTCTGGAGGTGCCCGTTGCTCGGGCCGGCGCCCGCTGTGGGGACCCCTCTTTATTCAGCAAGCTGTAGCGGACCAGCCAGATGTTGGGTGGTTTCTGCACGTAGACCTTGGTGGGCTTGTAATATTTTACATAAACCCAACACATCCAGATGAGGAGAACCAGGATCTCCAACAGCAAGATCAGGAGGGAGACCAGGTACAAGATGAGATGGAGGAAGCAGCAGTATTTGGCGATGTAGTCAGCCAGCGTCCCCAGTTGTTTGTCGTGACTCCCAATCACTGAGAAGACATCAATGGTATTCAGGAAAGCCGTGGTGAGGCCTGTTGGTTCCATGGTGCTCACGTTTGCTGTTGTCTCCTCATAAGGAGAAGCTGTTTGAGTGAAGCTTGTGTATTGTTGGGTGGTGGGTTGTGTTTTTCTCTGGTTGGTGGTGATGGCGGTGGTGGTTG
Organism: Lissotriton helveticus; assembly: GCF_964261635.1. Classification (NCBI taxonomy): domain Eukaryota; kingdom Metazoa; phylum Chordata; class Amphibia; order Caudata; family Salamandridae; genus Lissotriton; species Lissotriton helveticus. The sequence goes on from NC_136073.1 coordinate 901,762,441, forward strand.
CCTTCACAGGTCTGTGTGTGCTTGTCGGTATCAGTATTTTGATGGAGGTTGAGAATGCAGTGGTCTTTTGTGTCAGTTTCTCAGTTGTAGTTGGTGGTTCTGTGGTTGGCGTTGTCTTTGTTGTTGTTGGGATTGCAGTGCTCGGTTCAGTGGGTTGTTCTGTGGTTGTTTCAAGCACTGTGGTCAGTTTAGTCAATTTCTCTGTTGTTGTGATGGAAGTGATTAGTTCAGTCACTTGATCTGTTGTTGTTAGGAGCATCGTGGTTGTTATAAATGTGGTGATTGGTTCGGTCAGTACAGTCGTGGGCACGGTTACTCTCTCGGTAGTTGTGGGCAGCCATGTGGTGAGTTGCGTTGTAACCTCCGTAGTGGTTGGGAGACTCGTGGTAGGTTCTTCCTCGTGTACAAGTGCACCATCGACAGCCTTGCCGCAGTGATCAGTAGGGAACTGCATGACTGGGGTGCCCTTCAGCTTCCGAGGGGACGAGCACCTCACGCTCTCCGGATCCAAATGTGTTATGGTGCCATTCAAAACGTAAATGTTAAAGTCATTTTCTGCAACCCACGTCTTAAGGTTCTCCAGGGCGCAGTTGCAGTTCCAAGGATTGTTATAGAGGTAAACATAAGCCAAGGCGTCCAAGCCTTCAAAGAACTGGTCTGGGAGCTCGGTCAGGCGGTTCCCAGACAGGTAGAACCTGTTTAACATCTGTAGGCTGCTCACCAGGTGCCGGGGCAGGATCCGCAGCTGGTTGAAAGACAGGTCAAGGGACTCCAGGACATGCAGGTCCTCAAAAACCTGATCAGAAAGGAAGGCAATCTGGTTCCCCTGGAGGTCTATCTCCTTGAGTTTGTCCAAGCCCCGGAAGACATCGTCTGGAACATCTGTGATTGAATTGTGAGCCAGGACGACCTTCGTCAACTTCTTAAAGCCGACGAGGCTGGGAGCCTGAGCGAGAGAATTGTTGGACAGGTTGAGCTCCTCCAGCGGGAGTGGGTCACTCGTGTCCAGCTTGGTTAGCTTATTGTTGGAGAGGTCCAGCTTGGATAGCCCTGGCAATCCTGCGAAGGAGCTGGTGGAGACGAGTCGCAGATTGTTGAAGTTTAGGAGGAGGACGTCCGTGCCCGTGGGTATGGAGGAGACGGGGACATCTGAGAGGCTCTGCTGGCTGCAGTTGGTTTCACTCTTTCCGTGCTCGTTTGTGTCGGTTTTGCAGACGTCCTTCACGTGTACAACTCCAATCATGGCCGAAGCAAGGAGGAAGAGATGAAACGTGTTCCGCTGCTGAGGAGCCATGTTCTAGAAGGACAAAAAAACAAGAAAAGAGATGTCATTGGTTGGTTCTATCAGTGTTTCTTCAGCCCTGACTCGCGCCCTGGACACTTTGTATCCTTTGAAACCAGCATCCGACCATCTCCATGAGACGTAACTACCAAGGAACCATGGCTGGTGCGATCCCACTAGTGGGTGTATGCATAGGATGCCTCCACCGACGTATCCCTTACGGGTTCATGTGTGAGTGTATGGGCTTCTTACAGGTATCAGGCATTAGAACAGGTTTGTGGGGGGGTCCCAGCAGGTGTCGTGTAGGTTTGGATAACACTGGTGCTGCTCAGGATTGCAAAGAACCATAAAACAAATTATAGATGGACTCACTGCTCATCTAAGAGAAGGCTGACCGCAGTGCCATCGGTGGGGGTCTTACGGCACCGTCGCCAGCATTGGCTCTATCGCAGTCTATGAATTGGTGGAAGCTATGCACTCAATACGATTGGGTTCCACTGAGAACCCCCTGTCCCATCACATAATATTATCCAAACCTAACCTTTTCAGTGCACGTTTGACTAATCTGTTTAACTGTCGACTTCCTGGCTGCCTGGAAACACGTCACTCTTCTCACCCTACTAAAAAAAAACATTGACTGACCCTTTCACCCTGTCCAGTTTTCGACCTATTTCCTTACTCCCCTTTCCATCCAAAATGTTTCAAATTCATATAAACTTCTTACAATCATTTGGACCCTACACAGTCAGGTTTTAGGGCCGCTCACGGTACTGAAACCGCCCTATTGGCTGCCACTGACAATATTAGGCTACGTCTGGATGACGACAGACCAGCGACCCTCATTCTACGTGAGCTCTCTGCAGCTTTTGATGCAGTCTCACATGCAGTGTGAATCTAAAAACTCTGCATGACATTGGCATCCTATCGAAGGCTCTTCAGAGGATCGCGTTCTTCCTCTCTAGGAGATCCCGGTCCACCCACCTTTCTCCATTTCAGTGCAACTCTACGCCTGATTTTGATCTCGGCAGATGGCTTAATCCATCACAAAGGTGTTGGATATCCCATTCCTCAAAATATAAATTCCATTATATTCTATGACATTCAGTTTCAGTTTGTTTATTTTGCAGAGTTACTTAAAACCATTGCAATACATGCAAAAAATAAAACCATATATATAGAATATTCGACCACAATAATATTCTAATTCTATTTATATTCTATGGGATTTCTGGCAAGTTTTCTCTGAGGGGCCTGGGGTGTGCACTCTCTAAGTGGAGACGGCTGCTGCAGTCAGTAGGTTTTGTGTACAGTGAGGTGCCAAGTTTTGCTTCTACAGCGATGATATTCACATCTAGAAAAGACACAGAGTTGCTGAATTTTAGGAAGGGGTTCCTGTTGTTGATCCATTCATAAAAGGGATTAATGGTGGGTAGCTTGGCACGAGCAGACTTATCCCAAAGGCAATGTGTAAAGTATTTGTACTCAAAACACACAGTGATACAGTGATAACGCCACGAATGGACACCAAACGAGTTTAGAAAAATAAAGTATCTCTATCTAAACTCAACAAGACCAAAACGACAAAAATTCAACTTATAAGTAATAAGATATGACTTTAGAACAGATAAAAGTACTAAATATATACTTTCCTCACTATGTTTTTTATTTCTACTTTATTTGAGGTATTGTATATTGCTGACCACATCAAGTCAGCGTCAGAGCACTTTAAATTGGAATAGAGAATGAATGTGTTATATTTAGCCTGTCTCTTTTCTGTCTGTGGGTTTTCATTGTCACTCACATGATGTCACACTAGAATCTTTGGTGACATCATGGAGTGTTGGGGGCTTGCCCTGGTCTCTACTGGCAGTTGGCACCAGGCAGGCTGAGTGACAAGGAGGTCACTCCTGGTGGGTCTTCTCTATACTTTCATCTTTCCATCTTGATGACTTGACCTGCAACTTAACTTTAATAAAGGAACCATAATTATACACCCGGCTCGAGGACTTCTATTTACAACAGAATGTATGGAGGACGTAGAATTAGAATACACAGATATGTAAAACGTCACATTGTAGCATTGACCTTATAAACAATAGTGAAAATATTAATGCTATTGAAGTCAAAATCATATTATCGAATGTTTACATCTGCAGAACTGTGAGCCAGGCTACAATAATGACAGATTGTACTGAGGATGCAGTCACGCATGGAGCTATAAGGACTCTGGACCAGGAAGCAGGATGTCCAAGGAGGTACAAGGTATTGTAGTTTTTGGGATAGAAGGTCCTTCACCCTCTCTTGATTCGCTGTACGCAGCAGCCTTCCACATGCATACTACTGAAATGTGGTTTCAGGTCTGGGTCGCTGCCTCAGAGACAGACTGACGGTACTTTTGCTTCCTGTATTCTGAGATTTCAAGTACCAGAGTCTCCTTTGTTTCTGGAGTTGGTGTTTCTGCCTTGGGTATGTAGTCTTTGTGCTAAGAAAGATGAGGGTGGTGATGCATCAGAGGGTGAACATGGCATCCTGTGTATGCAGAGTTCCTGACAGGGAGCTGGGTCAAAGATCCCAGGACTGTCAAGAAGTGCTCAGTTTTCTTTGTGATTGTGATTGGACACGTTGAAAAGTTCAGTGACACTTTTAGGGGCATTCCTCTTAGGAAGCCATAGAGTACAGCTGCATCATGTCTAGTGTGGAGATACCTAGAGAGCGGGCTGTCACTTGTAGGTCATGAGTGGATATGAAGACTGTCAGGTTGTGAATGGTGCACAAAACTCCTGGACATTGCTGGCCATGTTGCCATATTCTGTTACAGAGGTGATTGCCAGTATGAATCCCAAAGACTCAGCTTTACTTATTATCATTGGCCTGGTTCCTTCAGTGTTTGAGTTTGGTGTCCACCCATGGACTAGGGATGTTGCGTTGTTCGGTGATATGAGAGGGAATCCATCTCATCGCGACTGAGCTGCAGCAACTGTTTGGTGAGCCAAGCCTGCGCTCCGAGGGCTTTCTTGGGTAAGCAGTTTCTTGTTCACACCTAAGTTTGAGATGGAATGGAGTACAATCTCCACCTGAATCCCAAACTCTATGCGACTCCATAGCGAATTTTTTCCAAGAAAAAATGTCCATAATCTATGACAATTTTCCTGTCTAACGCATTAACAACTCTGGATTCACGGCATTTCCGGACAATTTCATCACATTTACCATATGTACTCTTAATCAGTTTGAGACCATCTCACTTGCCGACACAAACAACTTACTGCTAGCAGCAAAATCAGGCTCACCAACTGATTTGGGCCTACCTAGCATAAAGGCTCTTCTCTTTCCAACTTGCGCTCCTATAATTCAAAAAATTCTGAACTGTTCCATTCTGACCGGCCTCATTCCGAGCACCTGGAAAGAGGCCTATGTCTGCCCCATTCTAAAGAAACCATCGGCAGATCCCCAGGTGCTCAGCAATTATAGACCAATATACTTGTTACCCCTGCTAGGCAAAATGCTGGAATCAGTAATAAATAAATAAATGAGTCAGTATCTGGAATCCAATGACATCCTTGATCCATCTCGGTCGGGCTTTCGCCCAGGCTTTAGCACAGAAACGGCCATCTTCGCAGTGACTGACTCTCTGAGACTTACCCTCGATGCCGGAGGATCCACGATCTTGATCCTCCTAGATCTCTCCGCGGCATTCGATACTATTTCGCATCAACGACTAGCGGAGAGACTGCTCAAATGTGGCATCGGGGGTATGGCCCTGCAGTGGCTGAGAAACTTTCTAACGGACAGATGGCAAACCACCACCCTGGGCCCGTTTGTATCTCCCAAAAAATTCTTGCTGGACAAGGAGGTGCCTCAGGGTTCGCGCCTAAGCCCCACCCTCTTTTGTGATGTATTCCTATAGATTCTGTATCGATCCCCCTATTCCTGACCCTATTCTGGTTAGCAAACTAACAAGTTAACTAGCAGCCATCTCATGAGGCAGAAAACCCCCATGATGCAGGAACCGTTATCTGATAAAGCCACACTACGGCAAAGGAACGTGTTATCTGATTAGGTCATAACGCTTGCCATCTAATTAGACAAGCGATATTCCTCCAGCCCCTGATAAGGCATACGGAGTTCTCATAACAAATCAAACCTATGACAACCTGGGAAAAACCCTGCGGCCATTGTTTTGATTTCACCGAGAACTTCAGCAAAAGAATGTGCTAACGACCTGGTCGTATGACATCCTTATTGACGTATCTATGTCCATCCTTACGTCAATCTCGGCACCTTAAAGGTATAAATATTACCGATATTGCCCTATGGTGACGAGAACGGAGCAGCCAGACTTGCCGAAGCCCAGAGCAGAGCAGACCCCGCTGGCGCAGCCCCGCCTTCCTGACGCGCTGAGAACGAGCAGCTGCCTATTTCTCCTGCCGAGAAATCCAGCTCCGGCGCTTCCGGGTAGCCCTCGCAGGCAGCCTGGAATATCGAGACCAGAGACGAGAGATACCATCCCTCATCCATCCTAGATTCCAGGTACAGAACTGAATAACCCCTCACAGAGAATTCTTTAGTCAGTCACTTGGCAAAACAAACTTAACGTAAACTGTAACTTTCTATTCCCGCCCACGTATTAGGCTTAGGTCAGGTACACGGGGTAGGCGTAGCTAGAAACACCAGTTGAGTACGATTAACCAAATGTATATGTGTATGTAATATATTTTATTCATTTTAAACCTTCATATGGCTTAGAAACCATATCAATGTTTTTACAGTATTATTTTATACTTCTGCTTTTAATGTATGCACTTTACTTAACCATAAGTATTGCAATAATATCGATCCATTTCTCTTGTATGAGAAAAGAGACTGATCAATAAATAACATCTTTTATTGAACACGCCCGTCTCTTCCTTTTCTCTACAAACTGATGAGACTAAGAATGCACGTACTGACTGAGTAAAATAAATTGCCTTTTGTTCACACGACTCTCGAGATACACTCTTGATTAGGGGAGAGCAAAGTTGTCATGTTCTATGGTTGTCAGAAACTAAATCCCTTCTTGTCTATCCAGGGAGGTTCAACTCCTCCTTGCCTATTCGAGAAAGTTTCTAGTGAACTCTGAGCTAGCTGGCAAACCCAAAACTTTAAGTCTAATATCGACAGTAGTAGACCTAGTTAACGTCTGGTCTAGGCCTATACTATTGAAGGTATTATTCCAATGCGCAGAGCCTATTGGGATAATAGGAACTACACTACATGGCGCCCAACGCGTTTGGAAGGGAGATAAAACTAACGTAAGACATTTAGAGTAACTCAGTCGTGCTTTCTCACTCAGACCCCTTTTTTCCCATAATACTCCAAAGACGTCTGGAGTGGGTGAAAGGTAATATCCGCCAAACCTCGCAGGAGGAAACTCCTATGTATGGTACTTGGTTTAGTCAACGTTGAAGGATAAACCGTTCCAAAATATTGTGCATCTAATCTTTGTTTCCATAAGAAACCTGATCTGCAAACAAACAAAATAACCTTCTGTCGGTACAATGTCAGACAGTGAAGGAGAAAGAGAGGCAGTTAGATTAGCAACTGAAATAGCAGCAGCTGATACTGCACTGCAAGACGCAGACCCGGATATAATACTCATCCCGGTCATTAAAAGGAAATCTATAACTTTAAAACTTATAGAAAATGGACTGACACCTAGAGGTGGTACAGTCATATTCGTAATTGAGGCACACGAATATCGGCAGACAGAGGTATACTATTCATGGATACATTTTCCAGCAGCAAATGCTGTAACAAAGTACTTCCACTATTACAAAGTAGAGGAACCTCCTGGAGAGTACACTCCTTTCGAGGAGGTGGAAGTACCACTTAAATTTCAAGAGCATTTGCTCTTATTTAATGGCGCCCTAAAACATAATAATCACATCACCAGGCTCGGTCCTTTAGGTAGACCAGGAGCAACGTGGCCGGTCCTAGCTGGATACACACCACATCCAGACATCAATGGGATGTCTGCAGCAGAGCTGTTAACACAGCTAAAACAATTAATAAAAATACATAGACAATTAGTCCAATATGTGATGCGGACTTCAACAATTCAGCCAGCAATTAAAATTCCACAGCTGACCCCTCACCAGGGGAACACAAATAAAATTACACCACAGAGCATTCAATCATGCCTAGGTAAAGTACCAGCTAAACGGGAACAAATACCATTCTGGTTAGCACAAAAAATCACCCAAATCGAGGCTGTGTTTCCAGACACCACCCCGTTAGAAAAACACAGGATTCTGACTATCTGTCTTCCAATGGGAATCGCACCACACATTGAGGACTGTGACACTTGGGGTACAGTCTTTGCTTCCATCTACACAAAAACGCACGGTGTTCCATCCATTTCGGTAATACCAGATGTGCTAAAACAAATTCAAGATGAATATGGTCCAGAACCCGCTTTAACTCTTGGTATGAAATTACTAAAAGACTTCAAGCAGGTCTCGGCTATATTATTAGCCAACATAAAAGGAGAAGCAGCGAACGTGGCGATCCGCCAGAGGTTAAAAGAGACAGATATAGCAGACCATCCAGCTGAAATTGCCAGAATCATAGAAAAATCCTATGAGGAACTAGGTAGAGATAGTTTAGGTGGAATACCAGTAAAACCACAACTGATTGAAAGTCCTGAAAAAATATTTTTTAATAATAACTCAACATCACAAAAAAAGAGCTGGGATGGAAACAAACAATCCAATCCTAAAGAAAAGAAATTCCAGTCCAGAGGAAGGTCTCCTAGGCGAAGAGAAAAATCTCCGAACCAAAGACACAGGTCACCCCAGAGTGACCCCTCTGGGAAAAGATATAACCTGAGAAATAGGGATAATATAAAGAAACCTGATAGATATCAAGACATTGATACACGTCCCTCTCAATCTTTTCAGACTTCCTCGCAGAAATCGGAAAGAAGAGGACGATCAGAACAAAGAGAAGAGCACGCCAAGTCCAAAGACAAGGAACCTGCTCAGCTAAAAAAGAAATTACAATTTCCAAAAAAGAAGGTAGCCAGTATCAAGGTAGTTAACAATGCCGAGAATACTGAGGACACAACTGAAAAACGGAGAATGGGCTCAGACAATGCTAGACAGCGCAGCAGAAGTGAGCATAGCTCGCAAAGTCCTTATGAATCATCTGGAGACAGTGGACACGAATGAATATCTTCAAGTGGAAACTGCAGACACCAGAGTTAGCAAACCTCACAAAATATATGAAATAACATTACGTATAGAAGGGGATAAGACTAGAAAAATAAGGGGACTATTTTGGGATAATCTCTCCAAGGGCTATGACATCCTTCTAGCTGAAAAGGACTGGCCACCAGAATTTGTCAGGGAGTGCCCTCATGGCGAAGAAATAATTATGCCTGCCTTCTCAAATCATATCCCAATTCATAAAAAATACACACTTGCCAGAAAGTGGGCAGTAGCCCTAGCTCCTGCTTTATATAAAAATCACGTAGGATGGGATGAGGACTCTCCTCCTCACAAAATCCAGTTAAAATCACAACCTACTGCACAGAGGCAGTACCCAATTAAGCAAGAAGCTAAAAAACAGGTAAAAGAAATCCTAGATCAGCTAGAATACCAGGGGGTGATTGAAACTTGCACCTCACAAATGAACAACCCTTTGTTTCCGGTCTCCAAACCAGACAATTCATATTGTCTAGTTTTGGATTACCGACACCTTAACTCATGTTGCAAAACTTTTGCAGTGCAAAACTCGCATAGTGCTGCACTAATGAATAACATAGTGCGCAAAAAATACAAAACAACATTAGACATCTCTAATGGATTCTTTTGTCAAAACATAGCACCAGAGAGCAGATATTTGTCTGCATTCTCAATAAATGGCACTCAAAAACAATTCTGTCGGTTAGCCCAGAGGTACAAGAACAGCCCAGGAGTATTCTCAGCGAGAGTAACAGAATTACTACAAACATATGACGACGAAGCATTATCGTATGTCGACGACATATACCTAACAGATGATGACTTGGAGACTCACTTGAAGAGAGTGAACACCATAATACTTGGGTTCGCAGCAGAGGGTTACAAATTCAACTTTAAAAAATCCAGAATTGCCCATCTGACAGTCCTGTTCTTAGGATATGAATTATCAAGTGAAGGCAAAAGCCTGGCTGACAATTTCCTAGAGAAATGTGCCGTACTCCAAGCACCTAGAACACTAAAAAACCTACAGTCAATTCTAGGCTTCCTAAATTTCGGAAGAACATACATTGCAAATTACGCAGAAAGGGTCAAACCCCTTTATGATCTAATAAAACCGGATTTTAAAAGAACCAATTGGACTCAAATACACACAGAAATTCTGAGATCCTTACAAACAGACATGCTAATTAAAACAAAATTAGAAACACGTGATAACACACGCAATCTTGTGATTCGAGTCATCCCAGGAAGATGCGGATTCACATACCTGACCTCTAATGAGGGAGAAAAGGTACCAATTGCATTCAAATCACACTTGTACACTAAGGCTGAAATGAAATTCAGCCCAACGGAAAAAATTCTAACTGCAACACAGACAGCTATAGCAAAAGAACGAGCCCTGGCACAAGGTAAACGAATAATAATCGTGACACCGATACCAGCCCTAGAGGCGGTAACAAAGGCAAGCATTCCAAATGCTAAAGCGCTCCATCCGAGATGGATACAATGGGCTAATTCTCTTGCTGCAACAGACGTGGCATACGAATTTGATCATAACTTAAAGACACAAGAATTTCTCCAATATGAATTTGAATGTCCTCCGCCGACCGAAATTCTGCCTCTAGAACATTACGGCTGTATAATATATACAGACGGATCAGCACAACCCGCAGTAGGGGGTAAACAAGCTTACAGTGCTGCGTGCGCGATCGTTAAAGGTCGCTGGCACGAAGGGAAATTTAAACCAGCAATCACTAAAACACAATCTTTAGGAGATTGTACAGCTCAGCGAGCTGAACTATTGGCGTTCAAGATGGCGCTTGAAAATACCGATCGAGAATTCCCCACACTCATAGTGTGCGATTCGTATTATTGCGTTCAGTCTTACAATGAATACTTGCAGATCTGGCTTCAGAATGGTTTCAAGGATGCAAAAGGTGGCACAATCAAGCATAAAATGCTCTGGGAACAAGTAGTTCTTTTACAAAAAGAACTACCAAAGACTCACGTGATACACACACTGAGTCATCAACGTGATGGCGTTCACGTTGCAGGGAATTCATCGGCTGATGAGGCCGCGAAGGCAGCTGTGCAAACGGCTTCCGTAGCTGCCATCACACGGTCAAAAACAAAAATAGACAGCGAAATATTACAGGCTGTCAGCGCTACAGTAAAGGATTCGATAGAAACACTCCCGAAAGGTTTTCCAGTAAAATACTCATACATAACTGATGCAAACAATGTTCCTTTTGCTCGAATCCCTGGAGTGGGGGATAGGGCAATTCCAAACATGGAACATAGGTTAGGACTGATAATAGCGGCACACGAAGGGCTTGCTTCTATACATGCTGGCGTCTCAGCCACAGTATCATTATTAAAACAGAGATACTGGTGGCCACAAATGAGAAGACAAACAAGGAACTATGTTTTAGAATGTGAAATATGTCAAAGAATGAAAGTATCAACAGTGAGACGCCCAGCGCAGACGCCCCTTCTAATCTCGGATAAACCATTAGCCTGTGTTTACCTAGACCACTGTGGTCCCTTACAAAGGGATGGTAACTATAAATATATCTTGGTTGCAGTGGACTCATGTACGAGATTCATATGGATGTGGCCCCAGCGAACGGCTGACGCCAGAACTGTTATAAAAGATTTGCGAGTCTTTATCGGCACATACGCAATTGGCATGCTGCATTCGGACCATGGTCCTGCTTTTAGCTCTAGAGCTTATAAGGAGGCCATGGTCAGCATGGGCGTGACATTGCGGTACTCTTGTCCATTTCACCCTGAGGGGAACGGAATTGTTGAAAGAAAAAACCGTGACATAAAGCAATCTATAACGGCAAAGGTATTAGGTTCGGGAGCTGGGTGGGTCAAACATCTAATAAGTGTCCAACGTAGTCTAAATAACCTGCCAAGAAATTCTCTGAAGGGATTCAGTCCGTACAAATTATTATTTGGAACTAGGATGTTAATCTCTGACCTTGACAGTCAGACTTCAGTGGTAAAGGAAAAAAGCTTTGATATCAAAGATCGTTTGGCTATTTTACAGGACTTAAACGAAACAAGAAAAGACCTGAGCAACATAAAGTTGAAACAGCAGCCAACAACCACTGAAGAACCACCACCTGTCCCAGCAAGACCTGTCTGGATTCCAAAAATCGGGGATCTAGTCAGAGAAAAGATCGCGGTAAAGAAGGAATTTGGGCCTTCTTACAGAAAAGCAGTTCCTGTCTTGTCTGTCAACGGGACAAGATCAGTTGTACTACCGCCGCTTGCTGGTAAAAAGGAGAACCGAGTTGTATCCATCGACCTGGTAAAACCACAATCATGTGGCCGATAACAAATAGTAGGCCGAGTGGACTCCCCATAAGTAGCAGAACACCAAGGTTTGCTACCAGTACAGAGGTACTAACAAAGAGGCTAATCACATTCGAAACGCCTACAGAAGAACAACAAGGACTATGCAACAATGCAATGGAACTTAGACCTCTGAAAACCCAAATAAAAACATTTAGCAGAGACACACCAACCTATAATGAAGTAACAAACGACTATGCAAGAAACAGTAATCCTGAAGCTATTGGAACAATTGACAGAACTGCATCCGGCTACTTCATAAACTTCGATGATTCCTCTGAAGGCTTCACTGAATCAAAAACACAGCCATCAACAAAAACCTTTAAAGATAAAGTTAAAGTACTTTTGAAACAACTGAAAGAAACATATCTAGTTTCTCCATGGATCGAATTTTGGGTGGGTTTTGGTGCATTTATCCTCATGCTTTGGCTCATCATGATACTTACATTGGGACGCTTCATTGAGGGAAAATATGCTAAAATGGACACAGCAAGTCAGAAAATCAACTTGATCCTCAAACCACACACATCTTCACACGTCGAGAAAAGAGAACTTTCTTCAGTCAACTTCACAGCCAATCCTATACCGGGTGGGGTAGCATGGGACAACACTGACTACGAAATCTATGGTCCGGTTGAAATCCTGAAATATCCACACCAAATTAAGATCTCATTGAGTGACTTTGTAAAACCAAGCTCATTTGCTGATGATTGGGACTTTGAAAGTATAAATAATATGATGTCTGACTTAGTGATGTCTGCTAAATTTACCAAACATGATTATTTGCAGGGTTCTACAAATTATGATAGTATGTACTGTTATAACCACTATGGTAACCATTTTCTACATAGATCTGCACAACCTAGAAATGTTTTAAATTATAATCAATGGGAACATTGTGCAACCCCTCCAAAAGGAAGCTCACGAACCGTTTACGACAAATATTCATATTTTTCAGGTTTTAACATAAGTAATGCTGAAACATTTTATTTCAAATTGTCAAATAAGACAGGAAAGAAGACCATGATAACAAACACAAAATTGATCTATTCAGACTCATTCTTTGAACAAATGAATACTTTTGGTTTTGATTATTGGGACAAATATGTTGAATTGAAAAGTGTTTGGGGCACAAAAGAATGGCAAGTACAGGGTATAGAATCTTTGTTTAGAGCCTGCATGATCCCAGAACAAATTATATTTTTAAATGACACTGTTCAACAAACTACCTGTCTTGGCTTAGCCAAAATCAAAGACTTAAATAAACCGTCTATTCCAAAACCAACAATGAACAGCAATAGCTCTACAGATGAAGAGATAGACGTAAATTATGTATTAAACCAAAACAGAACACATCCAGATTGGAAAAAGTGGTTGATCTGGCCCACAGATACTAATAACTGTCAAGACAGATTCCTGAACAAAACACAGGGGTTCAAAATGACCAGGCCAGACCCTAGATATTCCCAAAGACATCACCCAGGAATAATAACCACCTACAGTGTGGGCAAATTATGCCTTCAATGGCTACAAACTTCCACACTGGCAGAAATTAAGCAACACCTAACTTTACTTACTGATGGTGCTGACTTACGTGATTTCATTATGGGACCGCGCAAACAGCGTCAAAAACGTTTCATAGCAGCCTCTGTATATGCAGCATACAACGAGGCCTGGAAGGTTACTCAAATTGAGACAGCAGAAAGGATACGAGAAATTGACCGTATTAATTTGGAAAAATCACTTTCTGTAGTGGACAATGGGTTAATGACTCTGTCCTCCAGAATTTTTTCTTTGGACAGCATTGTGTCTTCAGCAATCGACATATTATCGCAAGACTTACTGTTATTACAACACGGTCAGTCCCAATTGCGTTCTATTGTACAGCTTGGCTGGACGTTACAAAATCTGCGTTCAGGCTATGTGCCTTGGCGTTTAATCAACACAACGTCACTTTTCAATATCTTTAACCTTACTGATAGACAAATCAGTATGGCCCAGAAGGGTGCTGATTATACAATCCTGAGCATTGAGAAACTTGAGAGATTACCAGTGACAATGTCAGAACGACCTGTCAGTGAATGGATAATACATGGGATAATTAATATTCCAATATCAACCTTCAGGTTTCAATACTGCCAACAATATATACAGGCTGGCATGTACGAAAAGCTGGGAAAGGGGTACATTAAAACAACATGGAACTTGCCCTATTCACATGCATGTGTCAGTAATAAAGGACAGAAAGTGTTTCTTAGTGGCAATAATTGTGCAATGTCACTAAGCGGTACACTTCTGTGTAACGGAATTAGTTTGCATGGAGCCTGTGAAGGGAACTCAAATAACCTTTCATGTCACCAGCAAGGCGCGCCTGCAACAGAGATTGAACCATTCTTTCAAAGACTCTATAATGGGAGTTACATTCTAATTGTAGACCGCAGATGCTGTAGTCTTATGCCCGGGACTCCTTATCTCGTAACTACGACTGCGAAGGTCAAGTGCTGTGGACACTCATTGTTCCCCAGCTCCTTTCCAGACAGGGAGGCAAGGGCATGGCCCAACTTGAAAATTACTTCTATTCGAATAGATACTTTAAGCAGAATGAAAACAGTGCTTCTTCAGACGCCGACAAGGCTCACGTCATCAAAAGAAACGTATGATCTCCAAGTCGCAAGGACGACTGCAGAGATACATTCATTGTTATCAACTAATTCCCCCATACATTTCGCAGAAATCCTGAATGAAATCTTAAATATTTCTGATACCAGTGGAGTCTCAAAGGTATTTAAGACAGTATTTTCGATGGCATTAACACCATTCAAAGCCATACTGGGTATTTTTCCAGATTTCGTCCATTCGATTTTTGGCGGACTTCCCCTCATTTTGGGACTAATTGCAGGAATCCTATTCCTAGTCCTTATATTTCGTTATGGCAAACCATGTCACAGACAAAACACCTGCGACAAGGGAAGAAACAATCCTAGCAATTGGATACCGGGACCGGATATCAAAAATCCTGGGACTATCCCGGCTTAGAGACCTGAACATGACTTGGTTTCTATCCTTTCGACCAATGTGGCAACGATGTGTTTTACCTGTATTAAGGTGCCTGCTATGCGGAGAAGAATGCGTGTTAGACACCTGTCTGACGCTACAATCGGATGCGCCAATGGATGCAGAAACATTGTTGAGTCCAACAAAGGCTCATGCTTTGTGCTGCCCTCAACGGCTACCAATCCTGATGACGGCATTCATGGAAGCTTCACCACTACGATTAAGGGGTAGTGAGGTTCAAGATGAAAGCAGCATCGATCAGGTACGACCTTCTGTCAGCAATCCAAATCAGAATGTCAATGGAGACAATCATGCGCACGAATGCATGGTTACACCTATTTCCGAGTTAGTGGAACTCTCCCAGGAAGCTGTTGACAACTTTTTCGAGAGTCTAAATGATATGATGTTCTCACCGGAGCAGAAATAGAGACTTTTGAGCAAGCTCGTACACGGCGTTCCCTGAATTTGGCCTTCAACTTTAATAATACAGTCACATGAACAATTTTCCCTCCAGTTCACGGACAGCATATTTTTCAGCGGCCCCAAAATATTTTTGCATATTTTTCGGGACACTATCTTCTGCTTAAAGTAAGAACTATTCTTAGAGAACTAACATTTCTAATTTTAGATAGTTTATAGACATTAGCTGCCCGCTGGTATGTTCATAAATATTTTATTCTGTGATGAAATGGTCTCGAACTTTTTTTTCTGTATTAAGAGCCATTTCATGTGTAAATTTTCATATACAAAATAGCAATAATGTATACAAATGCGTGATTACTTTAGCATTTTCCTACAGCTTGAGTGCATACTATACACATGACTGCATTTTTTCCGTGTATTTGATAATTTCAAAATGCATTTATGTATTTTGGGGTGGTAAGGTATACACATTACTCTATAGTATGTTTTACTATGCATAGATTAGTAAATATGTCCATAGTTAGCGTGGAGTGGGTGTGATGTATTCCTATAGATTCTGTATCGATCCCCCTATTCCTGACCCTATTCTGGTTAGCAAACTAACAAGTTAACTAGCAGCCATCTCATGAGGCAGAAAACCCCCATGATGCAGGAACCGTTATCTGATAAAGCCACACTACGGCACAGGAACGTGTTATCTGATTAGGTCATAACGCTTGCCATCTAATTAGACAAGCGATATTCCTCCAGCCCCTGATAAGGCATACGGAGTTCTCATAACAAATCAAACCTATGACAACCTGGGAAAAACCCTGCGGCCATTGTTTTGATTTCACCGAGAACTTCAGCAAAAGAATGTGCTAACGACCTGGTCGTATGACATCCTTATTGACGTATCTATGTCCATCCTTACGTCAATCTCGGCACCTTAAAGGTATAAATATTACCGATATTGCCCTATGCAAACACACGCGGTGGTGACGAGAACGGAGCAGCCAGACTTGCCGAAGCCCAGAGCAGAGCAGACCCCGCTGGCGCAGCCCCGCCTTCCTGACGCGCTGAGAACGAGCAGCTGCCTATTTCTCCTGCCGAGAAATCCAGCTCCGGCGCTTCCGGGTAGCCCTCGCAGGCAGCCTGGAATATCGAGACCAGAGACGAGAGATACCATCCCTCATCCATCCTAGATTCCAGGTACAGAACTGAATAACCCCTCACAGAGAATTCTTTAGTCAGTCACTTGGCAAAACAAACTTAACGTAAACTGTAACTTTCTATTCCCGCCCACGTATTAGGCTTAGGTCAGGTACACGGGGTAGGCGTAGCTAGAAACACCAGTTGAGTACGATTAACCAAATGTATATGTGTATGTAATATATTTTATTCATTTTAAACCTTCATATGGCTTAGAAACCATATCAATGTTTTTACAGTATTATTTTATACTTCTGCTTTTAATGTATGCACTTTACTTAACCATAAGTATTGCAATAATATCGATCCATTTCTCTTGTATGAGAAAAGAGACTGATCAATAAATAACATCTTTTATTGAACACGCCCGTCTCTTCCTTTTCTCTACAAACTGATGAGACTAAGAATGCACGTACTGACTGAGTAAAATAAATTGCCTTTTGTTCACACGACTCTCGAGATACACTCTTGATTAGGGGAGAGCAAAGTTGTCATGTTCTATGGTTGTCAGAAACTAAATCCCTTCTTGTCTATCCAGGGAGGTTCAACTCCTCCTTGCCTATTCGAGAAAGTTTCTAGTGAACTCTGAGCTAGCTGGCAAACCCAAAACTTTAAGTCTAATATCGACAGTAGTAGACCTAGTTAACGTCTGGTCTAGGCCTATACTATTGAAGGTATTATTCCAATGCGCAGAGCCTATTGGGATAATAGGAACTACACTACACTTTAACATGTACTTGGCCCACCTGGCCAGGATTGTCCAACCTTTCGGCTTTGAGATAGTCTCGTATGCCGACGATACACAGCTGCTGTTCCAATAGGCTTACATCCCACTGATGAGAAAGTGCGTTTCTCGGGTGGAATGTTAGCAATCTCGGAATGGATGAGGGAGAATTGTCTCCAGCTTAATCCGGGAAAAACGGAGCTCATGATCTTAGGTAGAGCCGCCCACTCCTGGTCACCTGATTGGTGGCCTCCCCAACTGGGTGAAGCCCCTACTCCTCATTTCTCAGTGAAGAGTCTGGGAATTCAGCTGGATTCTAAACTCACCATAAAAGATAACGTTAAGAGCATCTCTGGGGCGTGCTACTATAGCCTGCGCCTACTACTTAGAATACTCCCCTATCTACCATTAGAACACAGCAGAACAGTAGCCCAGGCAATGGTTATCAGTCGGCTTGACTACGGCAACGCCCTGTTGGCTGAAGGAGGGGTGACTACTCTAACAAAACTTCAGGTGATACAGAATACTGCTGCAAGGATGGTTCTCAACCGCCCCCCAGGATCCCCATCCCTGCCCTTACTTAGAGAATTGCACTGCCTTCCGGTGGTAAAAATATCATTTTTTAAGGTCTGTTGTCTTTCCTTTATAGCACTAAAGTGTTGGGGACCCCGCTACCTGCAAAACAAACTTTTCAAACAGATATCCGAATACAATTTAAGATTGAATGCACTCGCCCTCTTGAAGGTCCCTCGTATCCGGCTAAGTCGCACAGGTGGCAGAGCTTTTTCTTATATCGCTCCCAAATACTGGAATTTGCTTCCAGGGGCCCTGCATAAATTCTCTTCCTACCTGTCTTTTAGGAAACAATTAAAAACGTTCTTGTTCTAAGCTGGTCTCTCCTGAATAAACTTCCCCGGAAGCCCCTCCTGGAATCCCCTAGGTAAGCACTGAGATGCCCCCGGGTGAGTCATGCGCTATATAAGAACGCATAACATAAGAATGCATAACATAACTGTCAGAGTATTGCTGTATGTTAAGGTCAGTTCTCTTATGTTTATTGACTGGTTCGACGTAAGGTTACAGAGTGTTGTAGTACCCCCATGGGAAGATTAGGAGGCATCTGGGAAGTCTGCCATCAAAGACTCCCCAGATGCAGCACTGAGACATCGAAGCCACCTGCATGCATGGTGGTACGGATGTGTAGATGAATGTGCAGGGGTAGAACGGCAGCAAGGCCTGAAACACCTTAGCTCTAGGTCAAAGGGAGGGGGTTCACGTGAAGCAAAACAGAGAGCAGTGCCAGAGAAAACCCTCTTGTAGGCTCTGGCCCTGATGTTACTAGTGCGACAATATAGACCATACGGGCATAGATGTTCCCTCGGGTAAGTGTGGTGGATAACATTACTAAGCACAATCCCTCACCATGATGACACTGGGTCGCAGTGTGGTTACTGATGTGGGCTTCAGTGCACCGTATAAACGTGACACGACTGGGTCGCTCTACGGCTCGGGCACACTAGCAGCAATCAGAGTTAGAGGAAACCTTTCTCTCCTCTGGCTCGCTGGTTCTGGAAATAAGGGCTCCAGCGATTTGACCCTGGGTGTGCCTGGAAGCAGAGGAGGC
This sequence comes from Lissotriton helveticus, assembly GCF_964261635.1. Taxonomy (NCBI): domain Eukaryota; kingdom Metazoa; phylum Chordata; class Amphibia; order Caudata; family Salamandridae; genus Lissotriton; species Lissotriton helveticus. The sequence goes on from NC_136073.1 coordinate 901,781,325, forward strand.
AGAGAGCTGTAGTATCCCTAGTAGTGTCTTGAAAATAAAAGAGCGCTGAAACTCTTTTGGTTCCCACTGTACACCGTAGGCCTGTGACGTAAGCGCTGGAGGGATGAGCGGAAGGCAGGCTTAGAATGATCAGTTCTGACTTACATGCAGTGAATTAAAGACATGTAAAACTACTCTCTGTGTGTGGCATGGTTATTGGTGAGTACCTGAGCTGGAAGGATGCTACAACTGGTGACGAGATAGGGTATACAAAGCCCATACATTGAAAGCGCTCTTCCGTAGAGTTTGGCGTGGTTAAGCAAACTGCTTGTGCATGCCACATGTGCCGTAGTTGAAGTGTAGAATTTATTCTGGTAGCGGTGGAGTCTTAACGCAACGCCAGCTTGTGTAAAATGCTTGAGGATAAATAAAAGCAACATTGAAAGTCTACATGTCGGTGGCCAGGAACTGAATGGAATGGGCACAAATAAAAGGTACTGTGTCATTATACAAATTAATACCATACTCTATCCGGAGTAAGAACAAAGGCGGATGCAAACGGGTTTGGAAAGCAGCGCACAGCATTAGTTCAGTACGAGTCAAACTGAAATTCAGGTGTTATAAATCAGAGATTAACCAGGTGTTTGTGAAGAAACATTTAAGCACAAACTGATCAATGTTATCTGCCTTTATACACCTGTAGTGTGCAAAGATTTATCTACTTACTGAAAACACTAACGACTCATCATGCAATGACCTGCTGCGAAGTGGCCCCAGAAGGAAGTTCGCGGGTTGTGTTTGACAGCTGCGCGGCCACCTCTAAAGCTGCACCGTAGGGGCCCAGAACAACTTGACAGACCGCCATCAAGTAGAGAGTTTAGATGGAGAGCCAAGGTGAGATCCAAGCTCCAAAAATATTACGTATGACCCCGAAGCCAGCGCATCAAAAGGTGCTAGAGAAGCTGTACCCGATCGAGTTCCACAAGAAGTGCCTGTGAGACCACTACTGTCCATCAATGTATACACGGTTGCTGCACTCTTAAAACCACCATCTGCATTTGATACTGCCAAAAAAACACAATATTGGCACTGGGTGGACTGTATGGAAAGAGACTTTTGAAGATTTCATAGATGCAATAGATGGAAAAGATCATAAAAAGATTATAATATATCTTGAGAAACATGGCTGGCGAAGGAGTGAAAGAAGTCATGAAAAAGATACCACATGAAGATGAAGTGACATACGATCAAATCAAAACAGCCATCAATCTCACGGTGAATCCAGTTTTACGAAAGATACATGTTCAGTCAAGAGCGCCAGAGAGTGGGTGAGACCATCGATGAGTTTGTTGAGAGACTGGATATTCTTAATGATGATGAAGCTATCTGCCTCAGAGTAATCAATAGAGGTCTGTCAGATTCCTTTCAACGATGACAAATGCTAAAGGAAACTCTGAGCAAGTCCTCAAGGCTGCTCGCGCTGAAGAGCATTTCGATCGTCAAGCATCTGACACGGCCGCTGGGGGAGCCCAAAGTGCGCCAGTCATGAGCTTGAAAAGTAAGCCAAGGTACAAGGCTGAGGGACACAAGGCGATGTCTCCACAGAAAAAGAAAGCATGTTATAGATGTGGTAATTTCCACATGAAGATAAATGTCCTGCCATTGGACAGATTATGCATCGGCTGTAGTAAAGCAAACCATTTTGTGACGACTTGCAGGGCGAAGAGAAACGTAAGTGCGTCACAGAGGGAAGACAAAATGGCTGACAAAAACACTACCTCTTCGAAGTTCCACCTGCTCCCACCAAGCAGTCCCACCAACTGAGGCAAAATGACAGAAAACTAATTTGAACATTCCCAAAATCATCAACAAAGAGTTCCTCAGTCTCAGTTTCCAGTGAAAGTGACAATGATAGTTGTGTGATGTCGATGTTTACTTCAGAAAGGCATGCGCATGTTGGACTAGTCGAATGTGAGAAAAATTCAAAGTGAAGAAAAAGCACCAAAAACATTCACACATTGTCTGAAGATCACTGTAACGATAAGTGGGTGTTCATTACCATTCATAATTGATAGCAGTGCGTCAACAAATATCATGCCTGAGGAGAAGTATCAAGAATTATCTCTGTTACCACAACTTATAAAGTCAAAGGATAAAGTATACACATGGGCTGCCTCAACGCCCTTAGAAAGTCAAGGTTAATTTGTAGCCCCAATGAAACAGAAAACTGTGTTACAAGCACCCGTTCATGTACTTCAAGGAACAGCTTACAGTGTCTGTTTGCTGAGTTTCAACACTGCTGCGGATATGGGACTGAGATCAGTGAGCTACAATATGAATGCTCTTCATGAAATTGTAAGTCAATTTCCTTCATTATTTCATGAGTTAGGAACACCCAAAGCAATGAAAGTAAGGTAACATGTAAATGAGGGTATTCGTTCTGTTGCTCAAAGACTCAGAGGTTTCACTTGCTAGAAGCTGTTGAAAAGGAACTTAATTCATTGCTTAAACATGACATCATTGAACGTTCCGCTGGTCCGACACTATGGATTTCTACCATTGTAGTAGTGCCTAAAACAGGCAGTGACGGAGCAGTATGCATATGCGTTGACATGCGTCAGGCCAACAAGGCAATTGAGTGAGAGAGACATACAGGTCCGCACAGTGCTGATATGATAACTCAATTGAATGACATGAAGTTCTTCTCTCAAGTCGACTTAAAGGATATCACCAATTGGAACTTGAAGAAAGATCCAAGTATCATACAAACTTTCTGTCCATAATGGTCTATTTTGCTATAAGTGGTTTAATTTTTGTGTATCCTCTGCTGCAGAACTTTTCCAAGATGTAATTTGAGGTATCATACAGGCTGTAGTAAATGCATTTAACTATAGTGATGACATATTTATTTTCGGAGCTACACAGAAAGAGCATCACAAAACTCTCATGCAAGTATGTCGTTTGATGAACGATGCAGGCTTAACTCTGAATCCTGACAAATGTGAATTCCAGAAGAAAATCTTGACATTCTTTGGCCATGTCTTTTCTGATGGGGATATGAAACCTGATCCAGCTAAAGTGCAAGCACTGTATACTGCAAACCCCCCACAAGACATTTGTAGGTTACAATCATTTCTTGAAATGGGCAGTTGCTGTTTTAGTTACATACAAGACTTTGCTACGATCAGAGCCCTATTACGACAACTGGTGGAAAAGAATGTGGTCACATGAATGTGAGAAGAGCCTCTAAAAAGTCAAGCAAGCTATTGAGAGTGCCACTGAAATAACCTATTTTGATCCCAAACTTCACACAGAGGTTGTAGTTCACGTTAGCCCTGTCGGGTTAGGTGCAATCCTTGCACAGCACATCAGACAGCCAAATGCACGAAGATATATTGTGGCATACGCCAGTAAAAGCCTGTCACAAACAGAATGTGCTTACGCCCAACCAGAGAAAGAACGTTTGGCAGTGGTCTGGGCTTACTAATATTTCCATGTGCTCTTGTACGGAAAGCCTTTCACAGTAGTGACTGATCATCGTGCAATGCTGACAATATTTACTAAACCCAAAGCCAAAATGCCTCCTCAAATTGAATGTTGGAGTTTGAGGTTACAAGAATACAACTATACAATTCTTCATTGCCCGGGCAAAGGTCACAATGATGCTAATTATTTTTCAAGAGTGCTATTACAGTGCCCTGGTACCCCAGCTAAGACAGCTGAGGCCTTCATCGATTTTATTGTGAAACCGAGCACACCAGCTGCCATGTCTTTAGAACAAATTGTCACTTCCATGTGCCGAGATAGTGATATTTGAAAGTTAAAAGACATTATTTCTGATCAGTCATGGAACCAGCACTCTGGACCTCTCACTAGTGACAGTGAGTATTTGAAGTTTAAAAATGCAAGACATTAACTTTCAGTGACTCAAGAAGGCCTTATTCTGCCAAGTACACTAATTTATTTTCCTGAGAGTCTATAGCGCGAACCAGACTAAAGATATCAGGTATCAGAGCGCTTTACATGAGCACCAGTTGCGTTACAGATGGACACATTCATTTTTGTTTTGCACGGGGAGATTAAGTGATTTGCCCAGAATCACAGGATGTTGATCGTCGTTGCCGAGACTCGAACCCGGTTCCTTAGCTCCAAGGTTGACCGCTCTAGCCGTAAGGCTACCTCTTCTCCCCTGCATCCTCTTGACTACACATGACAAGGTCATTCAAGGGTTAGATGGCATCTTTGCAACATGGGGTGTACCTGCAGTCTTAAAATCTGACTTCAGCCTACCATTTATTAGTCGAGAATTAAATACTTTCTAAATCACCTCAATAAAATATATCAAAAAGCATTCCTCTTTGGCCCCAGGCCAATGGTCTGATAGAACAGTTCATGAGTACTGTAAAGAAAGCTGTTCAGTGATCTGTCAGTGATCTGCATTGGAGAAGCTCGACCTCCAAGTTGTTCTGAACACTACTCTTCAGCTTACCATTTGACCCTTCACTCAACAAGAGTGGAAAGTAAGTCAGGGCAGTGAACTCTGCTCCGCTTGTGTAGTTTGCAGAGTTTTCTGAACTCTGTGGAGCTTACGGAGTTCCGAAAAACTCCGCTCCGCGTAGCAGAGATTTTTCCCTCGCTTGCGTTTGTCAACGTCAAGTTGGCGAGCGCGGAAAAACCACCTCCCAGCAAGATTTTCCCTTTTTCACGATGGTCAACATCAAGTTGGCGAGCGCAAGCATGGAAATCAACCTCCCGGCGAGATTTCTCAACGCGTGCGGTCAGATTTCTTATTGCGAGTGACCGCGTATGCTCACGCCGCTCGCATTAGGAAACCATCCTTTTGCGTTGAGAAAGCTGCCGCTCGCGTGAAAATCTACTCGAGCGCAGAAAAGAAGCAGCACCGCTTGCACTGTGCATAGTGCCGTTTGCGATGATTGCACAGTACGGACAAGCACCTGGCACTGAAAATCACTGCGAACGGCATTTATCTTAGCGGAAATCCCTGCGACTCTCATTTCTGGAAGAGCCATGGCGAACAAGCTGCCCCAGTGGGACAACCTTAGATCCAGGAATGAGGAAGATATTCATACTACGAACTTTGGTAGTGAACCGAATATATGCTGACAAATGACTTCATGTAAAAGATGTCATCTTCAGAAGTGGAGATTAAGTGCTTGTCATCCAACACAGAAAAAGAAAGGCTGATGCTCCTTTTAAGGCTGCGCGAGCCCTTTACTCTCTCTAATGCCAAAGGACGCATGGTGACTGCACAGTGTCTTGGGAGTCACTTACGAGAGATTCCTCTCATTTTCAACATGTAACCCATCACTCACTAAACATGGATGTCAATGTAGAGACTGGGTCCAGACAAACTGTCGATGACTCTGTGTCTGCTGATGGCTCCACCTCACCTGTGCGGATCACTTACACTCGGACTGCCAGATCCCGGCTTCCAGTAACCTGATCAGGACGTGTGATTCAGATACCGCAACGCTTAAATGAAGAATTATAATTTCCTGTATATCTATGATCATTTGTTTGTTCATTCATGTATCTATTGTGAAAAGTTGTGACTTTTTATTTAATAAAGCGGGAGATGTAGTGTCTTGTAAATGAAAGAACGCTGGAAGACTTTTGGTTCTTACTGTACACCGTAGGCCTGTGACGTAAGCGTTGGAGGGATGAGTTCAAGCAGGCTTAGAATGTCGAGTTCTGACTTACACGCAGTGGAATAAAGACGCGTAAAACTACTCTCCATGTGTGGCCTGGCAACATTGATGGTAGCCATAAACAAAGGGTGGTGGGGTGGGTGGGGTCGCGCGTGAGGTGTCGCCTGCGGGTTTGGGGGAATACAATATATATAAAAATAATAATAAACGTAGCTTTAGCCGCCGGCCGCCTCCAGCATCGCGTCTCGTTGCGCCACCTCTCCTCTTCCTATCTGGTCCCAGCAGCCCCTACCAAGGACAAGGAAACGACTGAGTAGCATTATAAGCTGAGGTGACATGTCCCTGTATATGGATGTCAGCTAAAGGGCGATGCTGTGGAGACAGTGGGAAACCTACTTTACCGGAACCATAACCCTGAAATGTCCATGGAGCTTCAAGCGGTTATAGATTTAACTGCACCTCAGGACGGCACCATTGCGCCGGTAATTCAGGAAAAGAACTCAAGACCTGGATGTTCGAATGAATAAACCACCACGCAGCAGCCAACATCTCCAGCGCCTCGAAACCCTCACGGCTGATTTGCCGTGCTCTATAAATGTCTGATTGATTCATTGATTGAATGGTGATGGCCACATAAGGAGACGTGTTAGTGAACGTGAAGGTGGCCGTGGCACCGGCGGTCCGTGCCTTTGGGGGGTCCGGGTCCTGTGCACCTCCTCGGTGTTCGTGCACTGCGGTGGTGGCGCACCTCCTTTTGAATTCAAGTGTCACGTGTGCTCGGCTCGTATGTCTCATGCACCGGCTGCATCACTAGAGGGGCACGCGTCACGTGACAAACAAGAAACCTGGTGAGCGCGTGAGGCCCGACAGAGATTGAGGAGGACAGCGTACGCAGTGGCGGCTTTTCCTCTAAGGCGGAGGAGCGTCGCCCCTCTGTCAGAAAGCCCCAAAAGAGAGGAAATAATAAAATGTTAATAACGGAATGGTATTATCATTTTATCTTGTGCTCCTGCTGCTGCAGTGTGTGAGGGGGTGTGGGCGGAGCTGTGGGGGAGGGGTGGTAGATCACTCCTGTGCGCAGTGACTGTTTGGTCGGCCCTCTCGGGTCGCCCAAATCTGTCATGCGCACATCTCTGTAGGCTGGATTACAGCCTGCATGGAGAACATGCCCACCCCTCCAGCCCCTGGCTGAGAGAGGTGTCACGGCGCTCAGACCAATCAAAATTTTGTATTGCAGTGTTGTGATTGGCTTAGGGGTGGGAGCCCGGCTGCCTGCTTCCTGTTCCGACCTGGAGCGGACACAGGCCAGTAGGAGAGAAGGCGCAGGACCTGGCGGCTGCAAGGTAAGGGTTATTTATTTGTTTTTTTAATGCAGCCTGCACACCTATCTCCCCTCCGCGCCTGCACCGCCAGCCACGAGCCGTGCCGGCCGCCCCTGAACGTATGGTCTTTAAAACTGCATGTTAAAAGTATTTTGTGAATTTTACGGCTTCCTGTGCAGAGCGACCAGAGGAAAACCTGTCTTATGGATTGAGGGTCTGTTTGTGGGCGTTTGTGTCAAACTAATGCATTATGGGTGTTGTAGTCTTGGTATGCTTGCATTTACTTAATTAGACTCTCACACATGATAGCAATAATTTAAGTTGAACAGATCAGGACTGAAGTCAGTGTCTGTGATGAGCTGCCTTTGAAAAAGAGGCCCCTGCGCTGCCCGGGCTGAGAGGAGGAGATGACCTTTGACCTGGACGACAGGAACAAGGCAACTGTCTGACCCTGTGAAAGGGTCGTCTTGGGCTGTGGGTCGGATTCGAACCACAGACATCTGCCTTGAAAGAGATTCTGGACCTGCAGGAGACACCCCAGAGCTGAGAGGGAACCTGCAGCCCCCCCCCCCTGACCTGCCCTTCTTTTGCCACCCCCGACCTGGGGGGTGGGGGGGCGGGCAAGGGAACGGTCCCAGGCTCTAGGCCTGGGGCCTGTTGGCCGTGCTCTCTGCCTACTTATAAATAAAGGTTCTGCCTTTTTAGGTCTCGCGAACTATCAATGCGCGCAAGCGCATTGAGCGGAGCGAGAATTCATGTCCTGAAAATCCTCGTGAAACCGAGGGCTTCTTGCTGCGGTTTTCTTTAAGTTCACGTGAATCACGTGACAAAACAAGCACGGGCATCAGCCTCCCTCCTACTCGTACTTTCAGTTTCTCCCGCCCCCATCCGGCCTCTCTCCAAGCGCATCGCGCTTTCGCACACAGGCATTCCGCCTGCCACACTTCTCCTCCCTCGCATTCCCACCCCCCCACCAGGCTCTCCTGCCCCCATCCGGCTTCCCTCAGGCATTCCGCCTGCCACACTTCTCCTCCCTCGCATTCCCACCCCCCCCACCAGGCTCTCCCGCCCCCATCCGGCTTCCCTCAGGCATTCCGCCTGCCACACTTCTCCTCCCTCGCATTCCCACCCCCCCACCAGGCTCTCCCGCCCCCATCCGGCATTTGCTTTCTTGTTTATCGTGTCAGCACGTTAGGTTTCGCTTTCACGTCGCTAGTCATCCGGGAACCCTCACAAGGGACACGCACGGGTTCTCATTCCAGCCGCTCCATTTTAAATCTGCATTCCTTGGTCCCTCCCAACGTGCGCAGTAGTCCGAGTTTGCTTCTAAACTGACAGATCTGGCCAGTGATTCACTTTCTCGTTAGGCCATGCTAGTAAATAATGTGCTACACCGCATCCCTTTCTTTACCTCATGTGAGGAAACAGCGCCACTCGCTGGGCGGCATTGGAACATGTGCCTAGGCTGCAAATTAATGAAGTGGAAGATGTGCTCACGATTATTACGTCTGTCTGCCTTCCTCTGTTTAACATTTTCCACTGTTCGGAATAGACTGGAACTCCGACGCCATCTCACAATTTTCGGAAAGGCTTTACAGCTCAGTTTTAAGAAGGTTACGTTAGCATGACTTTAACAATCCGTCCTATTTTTCTAGCCACACATATTTCTTCCATTTCTCTGTCCCCTTTCTGCGTCCTCCTCCTACAAAATCCATGCAATTCCTTTGGTGGTTGCAGTCGTCGCCCTGCACCACTTCATGCTAGCAGGGGTTTTTCTTGCAGTGAGGGTCAACTGTCTAACCCCTTCCCTGCTCTCAAATGTTCTGCCCGTGCATGCTCACGGCTCACCCCTACGTCTTCCGCAGAGCAGTGAGCAGCCCCTGTCGAGCCACAGGGGCCAGAGCGGGGCTGCCCCCTTGAAGACATGCACGCTCTCCAGGTAGGATGTTTCCTGCCCGCTTCTCGTTCCTCCAACCTGAACCCCTTGACCCTCACTTCATGAGAATCGTGTGTTTGGATAGTGCGGTGCACAGATAAAGAAACAAGCATTGGCATGGCCAATAGGTCTCGCTTGTGGGACCTTATAAGTATTTAGTTATGCAGCACAATATCCTTAGTGCAACAACATCAACTGTTGCATGCCTAAACACTTATAAGGTACAAGGTTTAGCCGTGCAACAGCTGATGTTGTTGCACCAAGGATATTGTGCTGCAAAACTAAATACTTATAAGGCCCCACAAGCGAGACCTTTTGGCTATGCCAATGCTTGTTAGACCTGCAGCTCCCACTGGACCGTGAGTTCGTTAAGTTTGAGAAGGGAGAAGTGTGGCGCAGCGGCCAGGGCGACTGACGCTGGAATCTGGGGATCAGGGTTCGATCCCCGGCAGATTAGCCCAGCACCATGTGACTCTGGGCAATAGCTTGCTTAATCTTCCTGACGGCCTCCAGCGCCTAGAGACCCATAAGGGTGATTGTTCGCACTTTACAAATGTGGATTATTATTATTATTATTATTACTGGCCCCAGACCCCGCAGGCCTTGACTGCTTCACTTGCTACCCTGAGCTTGTCAAGTTTACAACGGGACGACCCCGGTCGGTTGAGTCCAGCGGTACTGGCCCGGTGCCCCGGTCACTGGTGGCATGGACAGTACCAACGCAGGGCACTGCCCAGAACCCACTGGCCACTGCAGGGGTGCGAGGGAAGGCCTTTCGCTGGCAGGCTCTTGGCCTGGGGTTCCCCACGAGTAAAGGAGGGTGATGGGTGGAGGCTGGCATTGACCTCACGAGCCCGCACGCAGATGGGTGAGTTAGGCACATGAGGAGGTAGGCATGATGGAATAAATTAAGTTTATCAGCAGTATATCTCAGAGACGAAAGGCGATGCACGTAATTGGGGCAGTGACCACTGTATGATCTGACGTTAAGTAAAAAATAAAAACAAGCATTTGCAATGAAATAGGTCTCGCATTAGGAAAGTTTGAGCTATTGGTATTGTAAATGACATTTTTTTTATTTATGTGTTGGTTTGGGAAATAGCTAAATTAATAGCTTTGTCATTTACAATGCCAATAGTTATAACTTTCGCAAATGTGACACCTATAACCTGGGGTTGCGCTGAGTGATGCTGTGGTGGTGCTGAGCGGTGCTGTGGTGGTAATGAGTGATGCTTTGGTGGTGCTGAGTGGTGCTGTGGTGGTGCTGAGTGGCGCTGTGGTGGTGCTGAGTGGCGCTGTGGTGGTGCTGTGGTGGTGCTGTGGTGGTACTGAGTGATGCTGTGGTGGTGCTGAGTAATAATGTGGTGGTGCTGAGTGGTGCTGTGGTGGTGCTGAGTGATGCTGTGGTGGTGCTGAGTGGTGCTGTGGTGGTGCTGTGGTGGTACTGAGTGATGCTGTGGTGGTGCTGAGTAATAATGTGGTGGTGCTGAGTGGTGCTGTGGTGGTGCTGTGGTGGTAATGAGTGATGCTGTGGTGGTAATGAGTGATGCTGTGGTGGTGCTGAGTGGTGCTGTGGTGGTGCTGGGTGGTGCTGTGGTGGTGCTGTGGTGGTGCTGTGGTGGTACTGAGTGATGCTGTGGTGGTGCTGAGTGGTGCTGTGGTGGTGCTGAGTGATAGTGTGGTGGTGATGAGTGGTGCTGTGGTGGTGCTGAGTGGTGCAGTGGTGGTGCTGGGTGATAATGGGCAGGGTGAGTGATGCTGTGGTGGTGCTGAGTGGTGCTGTGTTGGTGCTGTGGTGGTGCTGAGTGGCGCTGTGGTGGTGCTGAGTGGTACTGAGTGATAATGTGGTGGTGCTGAGTGATAATGTGGTGGTGCTCAGTGATGCTGGGGTAGCGCTGAGTGATGATGTGGTGATGCTGAGTGGTGCTGTGGTGGTGCTGAGTGATGCTGTGGTGGTACTGAGTGGTGCTGTGGTGGTGCTGAGTGATGCTGTGGTGGTGCTGAGTGGTGCTGAGTGGTGCTGTGGTGGTGCTGAGTGATAATGTGGTGGTGCTGAGTGGTGCTGTGGTGAATTTGAATTTAAAATATTTATTGAGCGCAGCATTCACCAGCGGTTTCTTGGCGCTATGGAGGGCAGGGTACCAGTGGGGGAGAGTGACCACCACACCTAAAAACTGATAGGCCTAAGGAGAAGTGAGAGCATATCACAAGGGAAAGGCCTGTTTAAAAAGAAAGGTTTTAAGGTCTTTCCGAAAGGGAAGGTAGTGTGTTGCCAGTCTTAGGTGATCCGGTAGAGAGTTCCAAAAAGTGGGTGCCAGAGTAGAAAAGTTCGACCCACCCCACTTCTTGCGCTTAAAGCAGGGGACCACCAACAAGGACTGGGAAGAAGAGCGAAGCTCTCGAGTGGGGATATACTCCCTGATCATGGAAGAAATCAAGGCGGGAGCAGAGCCCCGCCGTGAATGAAAAACCATGCAACCCAACTTAAACAAGGCCCTCTCTTTAACTGGCAACCAATGAAGTGCCTTCAGAAGAGGAGTGCAATGATGCGAGCGAGAAAGGCCATGAATAAGTCGGGCTGCCTGGTTTTGAACCAACTGGAGTTTCCGTAGGCTGTACGCTGGAATGCCATTGTACAGGGCAGTTGCGTAGTCCAGCCGGGAGACAACAAGAGCGGACATAATCAGCTTGAGTGCCAGAGTAGAGAAAAAGCGAGAAACAGTGCGAATAGTGCAGAGAGGGAGAAAACAAGAGGTGGTGGTTCTGAGTAGGTGCTGTGTTGGTGCTGTGGTGGTGCTGAGTGGTGCTGTGGTGGTGCTGAGTGGTACTGTGGTGGTGCTGAGTGGTGCTGTGGTGGTGCTGAGTGATGCTGTGGTGGTGCTGAGTGGTGTTGTGGTGGTGCTGAGTGATAATGTGGTGGTGCTGAGTGATAATGTGGTAGTGCTGAGTGATGCTGGAGTAGCGCTGAGTGATGATGTAGTGATGCTGAGTGGTGCTGTGGTGGTGCTGAGTGATGCTGGGGTGGCGCTGAGTGGTGCTGTGGTGGTGCTGAGTGATGCTGGGGTAGCGCTGAATGATGATGTGGTGGTGCTGAGTGAACCTTTTGAGAGTGCAAGCTTCCCTCACACACCGAGCACGTACAGCACAGGCCGCAGCAGTGCAAGCTTCCCTCACACATGGAGCAGGTACAGCACAGGCCGCAGCAGTGCAAGCTTCTCTCACACACAGAGCAGGTACAGCACAGGGAGCAGCAGTGCAAGCTTCCCTCACACACAGAACAGGTACAGCACAGGGAGTAGCAGTGCAAGCTTCTCTCACACACAGAACAGGTACAGCACAGCAAGGAGCAGTGCAAGCTTCCCTCACACACAGAACATGAAGGGCACAGGCAGCAGCAGTGCAAGCTTCCCTCCCACATAGAACAGATATAGCACAGGCAGGAGCAGTGCAAGCTTCCCTCACATACAGAACAGGCACAGCACAGGCAGCAGCAGTGCAAGCTTCCCTCACACACAGAGCAGGTACAGCACAGACAGCAGCAGTGCAAGCTTCCCTGACACACAGAATAAGTACAGCACAGGGAGTAGCAGTGCAAGGTTCCCTCACATACAGAACAGGCACAGCACAGGCAGCAGCAGTGCAAGCTTCCCTCACACACAGAGCAGGTACAGCACAGGGAGCAACAGTGCAAGCTTCCCTCACACACAGAACAGGTACAGCACAGGGAGTGGCAGTGCAAGCTTCCCTCGCACACAGAACAGGTACAGCACAGGCAGGAGCAGTGCAATCTTCCCTCACACACAGAATATGAAGGGCACAGGCAGCAGCAGTGCAAGCTTTCCTCACACATACAACAGGTACAGCACAGGCAGGAGCAGTGCAAGCTTCCCTCACATACAGAACAGGCACAGCACAGGCAGCAGCAGTGCAAGCTTTCCTCACACACAGAGCAGGTACAGTACAGACAGGAGCAGTGCAAGCTTCACTCACACACGGAGCAGTAACAGCACAGGTAGCAGCAGTGCAAGCTTCCCTCTCACACGGAATAAGTACAGCACAGGGAGTAGCAGTGCAAGGTTCCCTCACATACAGAACAGGCACAGCACAGGTAGCAGCAGTGCAAGCTTCCCTCACACACAGAGCAGGTACAGCACAGGGAGCAGCAGTGCAAGCTTCCCTCACACACAGAACAGGTACAGCACAGGGAGTGGCAGTGCAAGCTTCCCTCGCACACAGAACAGGTACAGCACAGGCAGGAGCAGTGCAATCTTCCCTCACACACAGAATATGAAGGGCACAGGCAGCAGCAGTGCAAGCTTTCCTCACACATACAACAGGTATAGCACAGGCAGGAGCAGTGCAAGCTTCCCTCACATACAGAACAGGCACAGCACAGGCAGCAGCAGTGCAAGCTTTCCTCACACACAGAGCAGGTACAGCACAGGGAGGAGCAGTGCAAGCTTCCCTCACACACAGAGCAGGTACAGCACAGGGAGGAGCAGTGCAAGCTTCCCTCACACATGGAGCAGGTACAGCACAGGCAGCAGCAGTGCAAGCTTCCCTCACACATAGAACAGGTACAGCACAGGCAGCAGCAGTGCAAGCTTCCCTCACATACAGAACAGGCACAGCACAGGCAGCAGCAGTGCAAGCTTTCCTCACACACAGAGCAGGTACAGTACAGGCAGGAGCAGTGCAAGCTTCACTCACACACGGAGCAGTAACAGCACAGGTAGCAGCAGTGCAAGCTTCCCTCACACACAGAGCACGTACAGCACAGGCAGCAGCAGTGCAAGCTTCCCTCACACACAGAACAGGCACAGCACAGGCAGGAGCAGTGCAAGCTTCCCTCACACACGGAGCACGTACAGCACAGGCCGCAGCAGTGCAAGCTTCCCTCACACATGGAGCAGGTACAGCACAGGCAGCAGCAGTGCAAGCTTCCCTCACACACAGAGCACATACAGCACAGGCAGCAGCAGAGCAAGCTTCCCTCACACACAGAACAGGCACAGCACAGGCAGGAGCAGTGCAAGCTTCCCTCACACACGGAGCACGTACAGCACAGGCCGCAGCAGTGCAAGCTTCCCTCACACATGGAGCAGGTACAGCACAGGCCGCAGCAGTGCAAGCTTCTCTCACACACAGAGCAGGTACAGCACAGGGAGCAGCAGTGCAAGCTTCCCTCACACACGGAACAGGTACAGCACAGGGAGTAGCAGTGCAAGCTTCTCTCACACACAGAACAGGTACAGCACAGCAAGGAGCAGTGCAAGCTTCCCTCACACACAGAACATGAAGGGCACAGGCAGCAGCAGTGCAAGCTTCCCTCACACACACAGCAGATGCAGCACAGGCAGCTGCAGTGCAAGCTTCCCTCACACACAGAGCAGGTACAGCACAGGGAGCAGCAGTGCCAGCTTCCCTCACACATAGAACAGATATAGCACAGGCAGGAGCAGTGCAAGCTTCCCTCACATACAGAACAGGCACAGCACATGCAGCAGCAGTGCAAGCTTCCCTCACACACAGAGCAGGTACAGCACAGGGAGCAGCAGTGCAAGCTTCCCTCACACACAGAACAGGTACAGCACAGGGAGTGGCAGTGCAAGGTTCCCTCACATACAGAACAGGCACAGCACAGGCAGCAGCAGTGCAAGCTTCCCTCACACACAGAGCAGGTACAGCACAGGGAGCAGCAGTGCAAGCTTCCCTCGCACACAGAACAGGTACAGCACAGGCAGGAGCAGTGCAATCTTCCCTCACACACAGAATATGAAGGGCACAGGCAGCAGCAGTGCAAGCTTTCCTCACACATACAACAGGTATAGCACAGGCAGGAGCAGTGCAAGCTTCCCTCATATACAGAACAGGCACAGCACAGGCAGCAGCAGTGCAAGCTTTCCTCACACACAGAGCAGGTACAGTACAGGCAGGAGCAGTGCAAGCTTCACTCACACACGGAGCAGTAACAGCACAGGTAGCAGCAGTGCAAGCTTCCCTCACAGAGCAGGTACAGCACAGGCAGCAGCAGTGCAAGCTTCCCTCACACACAGAGCACGTACAGCACAGGCAGCAGCAGTGCAAGCTTCCCTCACACACGGAGCACATACAGCACAGGCAGCAGCAGAGCAAGCTTCCCTCACACACAGAACAGGCACAGCACAGGCAGGAGCAGTGCAAGCTTCCCTCACACACGGAGCACGTACAGCACAGGCAGCAGCAGTGCAAGCTTCCCTCTCTCACATAACAGGCACAGCACAGGCAGGAGCAGTGCAAGCTTCCCTCACACACGGAGCACGTACAGCACAGGCAGCAGCAGTGCAAGCTTCCCTCACACACAGAACAGGTACAGCACAGGCAGGAGCAGTGCAAGCTTCTCTCACACACTGAGCACGTACAGCACAGGCAGCCGCAGTGCAAGCTTCCCTCACACATAGAACAGGTACAGCACAGGCGGCAGCAGTGCAAGCTTCCCTCACACACAGAGCAGGTACAGCACAGGCAGCAGCAGTGCAAGCTTCCCTCACAAACAGAGCAGGTACAGCACAGGCAGCCGCAGTGCAAGCTTCCCTCACAGAACAGGTACAGCACAGGCAGCAGCAGTGCAAGCTTCCCTCACACACGGAGCACTTACAGCACAGGCAGCCGCAGTGCAAGCTTCCCTCACACATAGAACAGGTATAGCACAGGCAGGAGCAGTGCAAGCTTCCCTCACACACAGAGCAGGTACAGCACAGGCAGGAGCAGTGCAAGCTTCCCTCACACATGGAGCACATACAGCACAGGCAGCTGCAGTGCAAGCTTCCCTCACACATAGAACAGGTATAGCACAGGCAGGAGCAGTGCAAGCTTCCCTCACACACAGAGCAGGTACAGCACAGGCCGCAGCAGTGCAAGCTTCCCTCACACACAGAGCAGGTACAGCACAGGCCGTAGCAGTGCAAGCTTCCCTCACACACAGAGCAGGTACAGCACAGGCAGCAGCAGTGCAAGCTTCCCTCACACACGCAGCACGTACAGCACAGGCAGCCGCAGTGCAAGCTTCCCTCACACACGGAGCACGTACAGCACAGGCAGCTGCAGTGCAAGCTTCCCTCACACACAGAGCAGGTACAGCACAGGCAGCCGCAGTGCAAGCTTCCCTCACACTCAGAGCAGGTACAGCACAGGCAGGAGCAGTGCAAGCTTCCCTCACACACAGAACATGAAAAGCACAGGCAGCAGCAGTGCAAGCTTCACTCACACACACAACAGGTACAGCACAGGCAGCAGCAGTGCAAGCTTCCCTCACAGAACAGGTATAGCACAGGCAGCAGCAGTGCAAGCTTCCCTCGCACACAGAACAGGTACAGCACCGGCAGCAGCAGTGCAAGCTTCCCTCTCACATGAGACAGGCACAGCACAGGCAGCAGTGCAAGCTTCCCTCTCACACAGAGCAGGTACAGCACAGGCAGGAGCAGTGCAAGCTTCCCTCAGACACAGAACATGAAAAGCACAGGCAGCAGCAGTGCAAGCTTCCCTCACACACAGAACAGGTACAGCACAGGCAGCAGCAGTGCAAGGTTCCCTCACACACAGAGCAAGTACAGCACAGGCAGCAGCAGTGCAAGCTTCCCTCACACACAGAACATGAAAAGCACAGGCAGCAGCAGTGCAAGTTTCCCTCACACACAGAACAGGTACAGCACAGGCAGCAGCAGTGCAAGCTTCCCTCTCACACAGAGCAGGTACAGCACAGGCAGGAGCAGTGCAAGCTTCCCTCACACACAGAACAGGTACAGCACAGGCAGCAGCAGTGCAAGCTTCCCTCTCACACACAGAGCAGGTACAGCACAGGGAGCAGCAGTGCAAGCTTCCCTCACACACAGAACAGGTACAGCACAGGGAGTAGCAGTGCAAGGTTCCCTCACACACAGAGCAAGTACAGCACAGGCAGCAGCAGTGCAAGCTTCCCTCACACACAGAACATGAAAAGCACAGGCAGCAGCAGTGCAAGCTTCCCTCACACAGAATAAGTACAGCACAGGCAGCAGCAGTGCAAGCTTCCCTCTCACACACAGAGCAGGTACAGCACAGGGAGCAGCAGTGCAAGCTTCCCTCACACACAGAACAGGTACAGCACAGGCAGGAGCAGTGCAAGCTTCCCTCACACACAGAACAGGTACAGCACAGGCAGCAGCAGTGCAAGCTTCCCTCTCACACACAGAGCAGGTACAGCACAGGCAGCAGCAGTGCAAGCTTCCCTCTCACACAGAACAGGTACAGCACAGGGAGTAGCAGTGCAAGCTTCCCTCACACACAGAGCAAGTACAGCACAGGCAGCAGCAGTGCAAGCTTCCCTCACACACAGCACAGGCAGCAGCAGTGCAAGGTTCCCTCACACACAGCACAGGCAGCAGCAGTGCAAGCTTCCCTCACACACAGAACATGAAAAGCACAGGCAGCAGCAGTGCAAGCTTCCCTCACACACAGAACAGGTACAGCACAGGCAGCAGCAGTGCAAGCTTCCCTCTCACACAGAGCAGGTACAGCACAGGCAGGAGCAGTGCAAGCTTCCCTCACACAAAGAGCAGGTACAGCACAGGCAGCAGCAGTGCAAGGTTCCCTCACACACAGCACAGGCAGCAGCAGTGCAAGCTTCCCTCACACACAGCACAGGCAGCAGCCGTGCACGGTCCCCTCAACACAGCACAGGCAGCAGCAGTGCAAGCTTCCCTCACACACAGCACAGGCAGCAGCAGTGCAAGTTTCCCTCACACACAGCACAGGCAGCAGCAGTGCAAGCTTCCCTCACACACAGCACAGGCAGCAGCAGTGCAAGGTTCCCTCACACACAGCACAGGCAGCAGCAGTGCAAGCTTCCCTCACACACAGCACAGGCAGCAGCAGTGCAAGCTTCCCTCACACACAGCACAGGCAGCAGCAGTGCAAGGTTCCCTCACACACAGAGCAGGTACAGCACAGACCGCAGCAGCGCAGTTGACGCTCAGCATGTACCTTCGAGCCTCAGTCTTTAGACACAGGCCTGGCCTTCAACAGTCTGAGCGGGTCCCACCGGTCACCTGCAGTGCTCTCTGGTTTCAGAATGACGTCACATCCAGGAGTGACCTCCAACAGTCCAGGTATGGCACATACACAAGTGGTCTCCTCTCGGCCGAGGGGGTCACACAAGAGACGGCCCCAGCGGGCGGTGTCCTTGGGGTGTCACGCGCAGCGCTGCCACACACTGGACCGTGCCCTCAAGATGCCACGCAGAGGACTGGAGTCCAAGGACGTCACACAGGGTGCCCAACAACACTCCGTGTCCTTAGCATGTCTCAGATGCACATGTCACACGCAGGAGTGGGTCCAATGCTCCGTGTCCTTAGCATGTCACATACATGACTGCTCTCAGATGCACATGTGACACGCAAGAGTGGGTCCAATGCTCCGTGTCCTTAGCATGTCACACACATGACTGCCCTCAATGGTCCATGTAACACGCAGGAGTGGCTTCAACGCTCTGTGTCCTTAGCATGTCACATACATGACTGCTCTCAATGGTCCATGTCACTCGCAGAACTGGCTCCAATGCTCCGTGTCCTTAGCATGTCACACACATGAATGCTCTCAGATGCACATGTCACGCGCAGGACTGGCTCCAGTGTCCCGTGTCCTTTGCATGTCACACCCCATGGCCGCCCCTGATGTCCAGTGTTGCACAGGTCCGGTCTGCGGGTGGCTTCGGTCTGTGCTGGTTTGCTCCTCACGCCCCCTCCCTCCTCACGCCCCCTCCCTCCTCACGCCCCCTCCCTCCTCACGCCCTCCTCACGCCCCCTCCCTCCTCACGCCCCTCCCTCCTCGCGCCCCCTCCCTCCTCACGCCCCCTCCCTCCTCACGCCCTCTCCCTCCTCACGCCCCCTCCCTCCTCACGCCCCTCCCTCCTCGCGCCCCCTCCCTCCTCACGCCCCTCCGCTCCAGGAAGGACAGGCGGACACGGCCCCTGCCTGCTATTAGCTCTTCTGAGGCTTCCGGGAGCTGCTGTGTGGGAGGACTGATAAGGCCCAGCCCTGCACCCCCCCCGTGGGCACGCGCTGCCCTCACGCACCCCACATCCGCTGCTCTGTCACCGATAAGAGCCCACGTCAGCCCGTGAGTGACAGGGCGGGTGTGACGAGTGCAGCCGCACCGTGAGCAGGCAACACAGGCAGGGCCCGTGCACCACTGCAGGAGCGTGCAACAGGCACCTGAAGGATGAAAGGCTGAGCTGCACTGCCAGAGGGCAAACCCAAGCAGGGCCCGGGCACCACTGTGGGAGCGTGCAACATACACCTGAAGGATGAAAGGCTGAGCTGCACTGCCAGAGGGCAAACCCAAGCAGGGCCCGGGCACCACTGTGGGAGCGTGCAACATACACCTGAAGGATGAAAGGCTGAGCTGCACTGACGCCATGAGCGGGCAAACACAAGCAGGCCCCGGGCACCACTGTGGGAGCGTGCAACGGACACCTGAAGGATGAAAGGCTGAGCTGCACTGGCGCCATGAGCGGGCAAACACAAGCAGGCCCCGGGCACCACTGTGGGAGCGTGCAACATACACCTGAAGGATGAAAGGCTGAGCTGCACTGACGCCATGAGCGGGCAAACACAAGCAGGCCCCGGGCACCACTGTGGGAGCGTGCAACGGACACCTGAAGGATGAAAGGCTGAGCTGCACTGGCGCCATGAGCGGGCAAACACAAGCAGGCCCCGGGCACCACTGTGGGAGCGTGCAACGGACATCTGAAGGATGAAAGGCTGAGCTGCACTGACGCCATGAGCGGACAAACACAAGCAGTCCCCGGGCACCACTGTGGGAGCGCGCAACAGACACCAGAAGGATGAAAGGGTGAGCTGCACTGACGCCATGAGCAAACAAACACAAGCAGGGCCCGGGCACCACTGTGGGAGCATGCAACAGGCACCTGAAGGATGAAAGGCTGAGCTGCACTGACGCCATGAGCGGACAAACACAAGCAGGCCCCGGGCACCACTGTGGGAGCGCGCAACAGACACCAGAAGGATGAAAGGGTGAGCTGCACTGACGCCATGAGCGGACAAACACAAGCAGGGCCCGGGCACCACTGTGGGAGCGTGCAACATACACCTGAAGGATGAAAGGCTGAGCTGCACTGACAGTGGACAAACACAAGCAGGGCCCGGGCACCACTGTGGGAGCGTGCAACAGACACCTGAAGGATGAAAGGCTGAGCTGCACTGACGCCATGAGCGGACAAACACAAGCAGGGCCCGGGCACCACTGTGGGAGCGTGCAACATACACCTGAAGGATGAAAGGCTGAGCTGCACTGACGCCATGAGCAAACAAACACAAGCAGGGCCTGTACACCACTGTAGGAGCATGCAACAGGCACCTGAAGGATGAAAGGCTGAGCTGCACTGACGCCATGAGCGGACAAACACAAGCAGGCCCCGGGCACCACTGTGGGAGCGTGCAACGGACATCTGAAGGATGAAAGGCTGAGCTGCACTGACGCCATGAGCGGACAAACACCAGCAGGGCCTTTGCACCACTGGAGGAGCGTGCAACGGGCACCTGAAGGATGAAAGGCTGAGCTGCACTGGCACCATGAGCGGGCAAACACAAGCAGGCCCCGGGCACCACTGTGGGAGCGTGCAACGGACATCTGAAGGATGAAAGGCTGAGCTGCACTGACGCCATGAGCGGACATACACCAGCAGGGCCTGTGCACCACTGTAGGAGCGTGCAACAGACACCAGAAGGATGAAAGGCTGAGCTGCAATGACAGAGGGCAAACACCAGCAGGGCCTGTGCACCAATGCAGGAGCGTGCGACAGACACCAGAAGGATGAAAGGCTGAGCTGCAATGACAGAGGGCAAACACCAGCAGGGCCTGTGCACAACTGGAGGAGCGTGCAACAGACACCTGAAGGATGAAAGGCTGAGCTGCAATGACAGAGGGCAAACACCAGCAGGGCCTGTGCACCAATGCAGGAGCGTGCGACAGACACCAGAAGGATGAAAGGCTGAGCTGCAATGACAGAGGGCAAACACCAGCAGGGCCTGTGCACCACGGGAGGAGCGTGCAACAGACACCTGAAGGATGAAAGGCTGAGCTACACTGACGCTATGAGCGGGCAAACACAAGCAGGGCCTGGGCACCACGGGATGAGCGTGCAACAGACACCTGAAGGATGAAAGGCTGAGCTGCACTGACGCCATGAGCGGACATACACCAGCAGGGCCTGTGCACCACCGTAGGAGCGTGCAACAGACACCAGAAGGATGAAAGGCTGAGCTGCACTGACGCAACACAAGCAGGGCCGGGGCACCAATGCACCTGAAGGATGGAAGGCTCTACCTATGATACAGAGGGACGGTGCACAGCCCGGGGCTCTACCTATGATACAGAGGGACGGTGCACAGCCCAGGGCTCTACCTATGATACAGAGGGACGGTGCACAGCGGGGGCTCTACCTATGATACAGAGGGGCGGTGCACAGCCGGGGGCTTTACCTATGATACAGAGGGACGGTGCACAGCCCGGGGCTCTACCTATGATACAGAGGGACGGTGGACAGCCCGGGGCTCTACCTATGATACAGAGGGACGGTGCACAGCGGGGGGCTCTACCTATGATACAGAGGGACGGTGCACAGCGGGGGCTCTACCTATGATACAGAGGGACGGTGCACAGCCCGGGGCTCTACCTATGATACAGAGGGACGGTGCACAGCCCGGGGCTCTACCTATGATACAGAGGGACGGTGCACAGCCGGGGGCTCTACCTATGATACAGAGGGACGGTGCACAGCCCGGGGGCTCTACCTATGATACAGAGGGACGGTGCACAGCCCGGGGCTCTACCTATGATACAGAGGGACGGTGCACAGCCCGGGGCTCTACCTATGATACAGAGGGACGGTGCACACCCCGGGGGGCTCTACCTATGATACAGAGGGACGGTGCACAGCCGGGGGCTCTACCTATGATACAGAGCGACGGTGCACAGCGGGGGCTCTACCTATGATACAGAGGGACGGTGCACAGCCCGGGGCTCTACCTATGATACAGAGGGACGGTGCACACCCCGGGGGGCTCTACCTATGATACAGAGGGACGGTGCACAGCCCGGGGCTCTACCTATGATACAGAGGGACGGTGCACACCCCGGGGGCTCTACCTATGATACAGAGGGACGGTGCGCAGCCGGGGCTCTACCTATGATACAGAGGGGACGGTGCACAGCCCGGGGCTCTACCTATGATACAGAGGGACGGTGCACAGCCTCGGGCTCTACCTATGATACAGAGGGACGGTGCACAGCCGGGGGGCTCTACCTATGATACAGAGGGACGGTGCACAGCCCGAGGCTCTACCTATGATACAGAGGGACGGTGCACAGCCCGAGGCTCTACCTATGATACAGAGGGACGGTGCACAGCCCCGGGCTCTACCTATGATACAGAGGGACGGTACACAGCCGGGGGCTCTACCTATGATACAGAGGGACGGTGCACAGCGGGGCTCTACCTATGATACAGAGGGACGGTGCACAGCCTCGGGCTCTACCTATGATACAGAGGGACGGTGCACAGCCCTGGGCTCTACCTATGATACAGAGGGACGGAGCACAGCCCGGGGCTCTACCTATGATACAGAGGGACGGTGCACAGCGGGGCTCTACCTATGATACAGAGGGACGGTGCACAGCCCGGGGCTCTCTACCTATGATACAGAGGGACGGTGCACAGCCCAGGGCTCTACCTATGATACAGAGGGACGGTGCACAGCCCCGGGGGGCTCTACCTATGATACAGAGGGACGGTGCACAGCCCGGGGCTCTACCTATGATACAGAGGGACGGTGCACAGCGGGGGCTCTACCTATGATACAGAGGGACGGTGCACAGCCGGGGGGCTCTACCTATGATACAGAGGGACGGTGCACAGCGGGGGCTCTACCTATGATACAGAGGGACGGTGCACAGTCGGGGGCTCTACCTATGATACAGAGGGACGGAGCACAGCCCCAGGCTCTACCTATGATACAGAGGGACGGTGCACAGCCGGGGGCTCTACTATGATACAGAGGGACGGTGCACAGCCCGGGGCTCTACCTATGATACAGAGGGACGGTGCACAGCCGGGGGCTCTACCTATGATACAGAGGGACGGTGCACAGCGGGGGCTCTACCTATGATACAGAGGGACGGTGCACAGCCGGGGCTCTACCTATGATACAGAGGGACGGTGCACAGCCGGGGGCTCTACCTATGATACAGAGGGACGGTGCACAGCGGGGGCTCTACCTATGATACAGAGGGACGGTGCACAGCCCGGGGCTCTACCTATGATACAGAGGGACGGTGCACAGCCTCGGGCTCTACCTATGATACAGAGGGACGGTGCACAGCGGGGGGCTCTACCTATGATACAGAGGGACGGTGCACAGCCCGGGGCTCTCTCTATGATACAGAGGGACGGTGCACAGCCCGGGGCTCTACCTATGATACAGAGGGACGGTGCACAGCGGGGGCTCTACCTATGATACAGAGGGACGGTGCACAGCGGGGGCTCTACCTATGATACAGAGGGACGGTGCACAGCGGGGGCTCTACCTATGATACAGAGGGACGGTGCACAGCGAGGGCTCTACCTATGATACAGAGGGACGGTGCACAGCGGGGGCTCTACCTATGATACAGAGGGACGGTGCACAGCCGGGGGCTCTACCTATGATACAGAGGGACGGTGCACAGCGGGGGGCTCTACCTATGATACAGAGGGACGGTGCACAGCCTGCGGCTCTACCTATGATACAGAGGGACGATGCACAGCCTCGGGCTCTACCTATGATACAGAGGGACGGTGCACAGCGGGGGCTCTACCTATGATACAGAGGGGACGGTTCACAGCCCAGGGCTCTACCTATGATACAGAGGGACGGTGCACAGCCCCGGGCTCTACCTATGATACAGAGGGACGGTGCACAGCGGGGCTCTACCTATGATACAGAGGGACGGTGCACAGCCCGGGGCTCTACCTATGATACAGAGGGACGGTGCACAGCCCGGGGCTCTACCTATGATACAGAGGGACGGTGCACAGCCTGGGGCTCTCTCTATGATACAGAGGGACGGTGCACAGCGGGGGCTCTACCTATGATACAGAGGGACGGTGCACAGCCCGGGGCTCTACCTAGGATACAGAGGGACGGTGCACAGCCCGGGGCTCTACCTATGATACAGAGGGACGGTGCGCAGCCGGGGGCTCTACCTATGACACAGAGGGACGGTGCACAGCCGGGGGCTCTACCTATGATACAGAGGGACGGTGCACAGCCCGGGGCTCTACCTATGATACAGAGGGACGGTGCACAGCCCGGGGCTCTACCTATGATACAGAGGGACGGTGCACAGCCCGGGGCTCTACCTATGATACAGAGGGACGGTGCACAGCCGGGGGCTCTACCTATGATACAGAGGGACGGTGCACAGCCGGGGGCTCTACCTATGATACAGAGGGACGGTGCACAGCCCGGGGCTCTACCTATGATACAGAGGGACGGTGCACAGCCCCGGGCTCTACCTATGATACAGAGGGACGGTGCACAGCGGGGGCTCTACCTATGATACAGAGGGACGGTGCACAGCCCGGGGCTCTACCTATGATACAGAGGGACGGTGCACAGCCCGGGGCTCTACCTATGATACAGAGGGACGGTGCACAGCCCGGGGCTCTACCTATGATACAGAGGGACGGTGCACAGCCCCGGGCTCTACCTATGATACAGAGGGACGGTGCACAGCGGGGGCTCTACCTATGATACAGAGGGACGGTGCACAGCCCGGGCTCTACCTATGATACAGAGGGACGGTGCACAGCCCGGGGCTCTACCTATGATACAGAGGGACGGTGCACAGCCCGGGGCTCTACCTATGACACAGAGGGACGGTGCACAGCCTCGGGCTCTACCTATGATACAGAGGGACGGTGCACAGCCCCGGGCTCTACCTATGATACAGAGGGACGGTGCACAGCCTCGGGCTCTACCTATGATACAGAGGGACGGTGCACAGCCCCGGGCTCTACCTATGATACAGAGGGACGGTGCACAGCCTCGGGCTCTACCTATGATACAGAGGGACGGTGCACAGCCCGGGGGGCTCTACCTATGATACAGAGGGACGGTGCATAGCCCGGGGCTCTACCTATGATACAGAGGGACGGTGCACAACCCGGGACTCTACCTATGATACAGAGGGACGGTGCACAGCGGGGCTCTACCTATGATACAGAGGGACGGTGCACAGCCCGGGGCTCTACCTATGATACAGAGGGACGGTGCACAGCCCGGGGGCTCTACTATGATACAGAGGGACGGTGCACAGCCTCGGGCTCTACCTATGATACAGGAGGGACGGTGCACAGCCCCGGGCTCTACTTATGATACAGAGGGACGGTGCACAGCCCGGGGCTCTACCTATGATACAGAGGGACGGTGCACAGCTGGGGGCTCTACCTATGATACAGAGGGACGGTGCACATTGGGGGCTCTACCTATGATACAGAGGGACGGTGCACAGCCCGGGGCTCTACCTATGATACAGAGGGACGGTGCACAGCCCGGGGCTCTACCTATGATACAGAGGGACGGTGCACAGCCGGGGGCTCTACCTATGATACAGAGGGACGGTGCACAGCCGGGGGCTCTACCTATGATACAGAGGGACGGTGCACAGCCGGGGGCTCTACCTATGATACAGAGGGACGGTGCACAGCCCGGGGGCTCTACCTATGATACAGAGGGACGGTGCACAGCCTCGGGCTCTACCTATGATACAGAGGGACGGTGCACAGCCCCGGGCTCTACTTATGATACAGAGGGACGGTGCACAGCCCGGGGCTCTACCTATGATACAGAGGGACGGTGCACAGCTGGGGGCTCTACCTATGATACAGAGGGACGGTGCACATTGGGGGCTCTACCTATGATACAGAGGGACGGTGCACAGCCCCGGGCTCTACCTATGATACAGAGGGACGGTGCACAGCGGGGGCTCTACCTATGATACAGAGGGACGGTGCACAGCCCAGGGCTCTACCTATGATACAGAGGGACGGTGCACAGCCCGGGGCTCTACCTATGATACAGAGGGACGGTGCACAGCCCAGGGGCTCTACCTATGATACAGAGGGACGGTGCACAGCCCGGGGCTCTACCTATGATACAGAGGGACGGTGCATAGTCCGGGGCTCTACCTATGATACAGAGGGACGGTGCACAGCCCGGGGCTCTACCTATGATACAGAGGGACGGTGCACAGCCTCGGGCTCTACCTATGATACAGAGGGACGGTGCACAGCGGGGGGCTCTACCTATGATACAGAGGGACGGTGCACAGCCGGGGGCTCTACCTATGATACAGAGGGACGGTGCACAGCCCGGGGCTCTACCTATGATACAGAGGGACGGTGCACTGCCGCGGGCTCTACCTATGATACAGAGGGACGGTGCACAGCCTCGGGCTCTACCTATGATACAGAGGGACGGTGCACAGCGGGGCTCTACCTATGATACAGAGGGACGGTGCACAGCGGGGGGCTCTACCTATGATACAGAGGGACGGTGCACAGCCCGGGGGCTCTACCTATGATACAGAGGGACGGTGCACAGCGGGGGCTCTACCTATGATACAGAGGGACGGTGCACAGCCTCGGGCTCTACCTATGATACAGAGGGACGGTGCACAGCGGGGCTCTACCTATGATACAGAGGGACGGTGCACAGCGGGGGGCTCTACCTATGATACAGAGGGACGGTGCACAGCCCGGGGGCTCTACCTATGATACAGAGGGACGGTGCACAGCCCGGGGCTCTACCTATGATACAGAGGGACGGAGCACAGCGGGGGCTCTACCTATGATACAGAGGGACGGTGCACAGCCCGGGGCTCTACCTATGATACAGAGGGACGGTGCACAGCCCGGGGCTCTACCTATGATACAGAGGGACGGTGCACAGCCTCGGGCTCTACCTATGATACAGAGGGACGGTGCACAGCCCGGGGCTCTACCTATGATACAGAGGGACGGAGCACAGCGGGGGCTCTACCTATGATACAGAGGGACGGTGCACAGCCCGGGGCTCTACCTATGATACAGAGGGACGGAGCACAGCGGGGGCTCTACCTATGACACAGAGGGACGGTGCACTGCCGCGGGCTCTACCTATGATACAGAGGGACGGTGCACAGCGGGGGCTCTACCTATGATACAGAGGGACGGTGCACAGCCTCGGGCTCTACCTATGATACAGAGGGACGGTGCACAGCGGGGCTCTACCTATGATACAGAGGGACGGTGCACAGCGGGGGGCTCTACCTATGATACAGAGGGACGGTGCACAGCCCGGGGGCTCTACCTATGATACAGAGGGACGGTGCACAGCCCGGGGCTCTACCTATGATACAGAGGGACGGTGCACAGCCTCGGGCTCTACCTATGATACAGAGGGACGGTGCACATTGGGGGCTCTACCTATGATACAGAGGGACGGTGCACAGCCCGGGGCTCTACCTATGATACAGAGGGACGGTGCACATTGGGGGCTCTACCTATGATACAGAGGGACGGTGCACAGCCCGGGGCTCTACCTATGATACAGAGGGACGGTGCACTGCCGCGGGCTCTACCTATGATACAGAGGGACGGTGCACAGCGGGGCTCTACCTATGATACAGAGGGACGGTGCACAGCGGGGGGCTCTACCTATGATACAGAGGGACGGTGCACAGCCCGGGGGCTCTACCTATGATACAGAGGGACGGTGCACAGCCCGGGGCTCTACCTATGATACAGAGGGACGGAGCACAGCGGGGGCTCTACCTATGATACAGAGGGACGGTGCACAGCCGGGGGCTCTACCTATGATACAGAGGGACGGTGCACAGCCCGGGGCTCTACCTATGATACAGAGGGACGGTGCACAGCCCGGGGCTCTACCTATGATACAGAGGGACGGTGCACAGCCCGGGGCTCTACCTATGATACAGAGGGACGGTGCACAGCCCGGGGCTCTACCTATGATACAGAGGGACGGTGCACAGCCCGGGGCTCTACCTATGATACAGAGGGACGGTGCACAGCGGGGGGCTCTACCTATGATACAGAGGGACGGTGCACAGCCCGGGGCTCTACCTATGATACAGAGGGACGGTGCACAGCCCGGGGCTCTACCTATGATACAGAGGGACGGTGCACAGCCCCGGGCTCTACCTATGATACAGAGGGACGGTGCACAGCGGGGGCTCTACCTATGATACAGAGGGACGGTGCACAGCCCGGGGCTCTACCTATGATACAGAGGGACGGTGCACAGCCCGGGGCTCTACCTATGATACAGAGGGACGGTTCACAGCCCGGGGCTCTACCTATGATACAGAGGGACGGTTCACAGCCCGGGGCTCTACCTATGATACAGAGGGTCGGTGCACAGCCGGGGGCTCTACCTATGATACAGAGGGACGGTGCACACCCCGGGGGGCTCTACCTATGATACAGAGGGACGGAGCACAGCCGGGGGCTCTACCTATGATACAGAGGGACGGTGCACAGCCCGGGGCTCTACCTATGATACAGAGGGACGGTGCACAGCCCAGGGCTCTACCTATGATACAGAGGGACGGTGCACATTGGGGGCTCTACCTATGATACAGAGGGACGGTGCACAGCCTCGGGCTCTACCTATGATACAGAGGGACGGTGCACAGCCCAGGGCTCTACCTATGATACAGAGGGACGGTGCACAGCCTCGGGCTCTACCTATGATACAGAGGGACGGTGCACAGCGGGGGCTCTACCTATGATACAGAGGGACGGTGCACAGCCGGGGGCTCTACCTATGATACAGAGGGACGGTGCACAGCCCGGGGGCTCTACCTATGATACAGAGGGACGGTGCACAGCCTCGGGCTCTACCTATGATACAGAGGGACGGTGCACAGCCCAGGGCTCTACCTATGATACAGAGGGACGGTGCACAGCCCGGGGGCTCTACCTATGATAGAGAGGGGCGGTGCATAGCCCGGGGCTCTACCTATGATACAGAGGGACGGTGCACAGCGGGGGCTCTACCTATGATACAGAGGGACGGTGCACAGCCGGGGGCTCTACCTATGATACAGAGGGACGGTGCACAGCCCGGGGCTCTACCTATGATACAGAGGGACGGTGCACAGCCTCGGGCTCTACCTATGATACAGAGGGACGGTGCACAGCCTCGGGCTCTACCTATGATACAGAGGGACGGTGCACAGCCCGGGGCTCTACCTATGATACCGAGGGACGATGCACAGCCCAGGGCTCTACCTATGATACAGAGGGACGGTGCACAGCCTCGGGCTCTACCTATGATACAGAGGGATGGTGCACAGCGGGGGCTCTACCTATGACACAGAGGGACGGTGCACAGCCCAGGGGCTCTACCTATGATACAGAGGGACGGTGCACAGCCTGCGGCTCTACCTATGATACAGAGGGACGGTGCACAGCCGGGGGCTCTACCTATGATACAGAGGGACGGTGCACACTCCGGGGGGCTCTACCTATGATACAGAGGGACGGTGCACAGCCGGGGGCTCTACCTATGATACAGAGGGACGGTGCACACTCCGGGGGGCTCTACCTATGATACAGAGGGACGGTGCACACTCCGGGGGGCTCTACCTATGATACAGAGGGACGGTGCACAGCCCGGGGGCTCTACCTATGATACAGAGGGACGGTGCACACTCCGGGGGGCTCTACCTATGATACAGAGGGACGGTGCACACTCCGGGGGGCTCTACCTATGATACAGAGGGACGGTGCACAGCCCGGGGGCTCTACCTATGATACAGAGGGACGGTGCACAGCCCCGGGCTCTACCTATGATACAGAGGGACGGTGCACAGCCGGGGGCTCTACCTATGATACCGAGGGACGGTGCACAGCCCAGGGCTCTACCGATGATACCGAGGGACGGTGCACAGCGGGGGCTCTACCTATGATACAGAGGGACGGTGCACAGCGGGGGCTCTACCTATGATACAGAGGGACGGTTCACAGCCCGGGGCTCTACCTATGATACAGAGGGACGGTGCACAGCCTCGGGCTCTACCTATGATACAGAGGGACGGTGCACAGCCTCGGGCTCTACCTATGATACAGAGGGACGGTGCACAGCCGGGGGCTCTACCTATGATACAGAGGGACGGTGCACAGCGGGGGGCTCTTCCTATGATACAGAGGGACGGTGCACAGCCTCGGGCTCTACCTATGATACAGAGGGACGGTGCACAGCGGGGGCTCTACCTATGATACAGAGGGACGGTGTACAGCCCGGGGCTCTACCTATGATACAGAGGGACGGTGCACAGCGGGGGCTCTACCTATGATACAGA
The DNA here is from genome assembly GCF_964261635.1 of Lissotriton helveticus. Taxonomy (NCBI): domain Eukaryota; kingdom Metazoa; phylum Chordata; class Amphibia; order Caudata; family Salamandridae; genus Lissotriton; species Lissotriton helveticus. Next base: position 901,811,678 of record NC_136073.1, read on the forward strand.
GGGACGGTGCACAGCCCAGGGCTCTACCTATGATACAGAGGGACGGTGCACAGCGGGGGGCTCTACCTATGATACAGAGGGACGGTGCACAGCCTCGGGCTCTACCTATGATACAGAGGGACGGTGCACAGCCCGGGGCTCTACCTATGATACAGAGGGACGATGCACAGCCCGGGGCTCTACCTATGATACAGAGGGACGGTGCACAGCCCGGGGCTCTACCTATGATACAGAGGGACGGTGCACAGCGGGGGCTCTACCTATGATACAGAGGGACGGTTCACAGCCGGGGGCTCTACCTATGATACAGAGGGACGGTGCACAGCGGGGGCTCTACCTATGATACAGAGGGACGGTGCACAGCCCGGGGGGCTCTACCTATGATACAGAGGGACGGTTCACAGCCCGGGGCTCTACCTATGATACAGAGGGACGGTGCACAGCCGGGGGCTCTACCTATGATACAGAGGGACGTGCACACCCCGGGGGGCTCTACCTATGATACAGAGGGACGGTGCACAGCCCGGGGCTCTACCTATGATACAGAGGGACGGTGCACAGCCCGGGGGCTCTACCTATGATACAGAGGGACGGTGCACAGTCCGGGGCTCTACCTATGATACAGAGGGATGGTGCACAGCCCGGGGCTCTACCTATGATACAGAGGGACGGTGCACAGCCTCGGGCTCTACCTATGATACAGAGGGACGGTGCACAGCCCGGGGCTCTACCTATGATACAGAGGGACGGTGCACAGCGGGGGCTCTACCTATGATACAGAGGGACGGTGCACAGCGGGGGCTCTACCTATGATACAGAGGGACGGTGCACAGCGGGGGCTCTACCTATGATACAGAGGGACGGTGCACAGCGGGGGCTCTACCTATGATACAGAGGGACGGTGCACAGCGGGGGCTCTACCTATGATACAGAGGGACGGTTCACAGCCCAGGGCTCTACCTATGATACAGAGGGACGGTGCACAGCCCCGGGCTCTACCTATGATACAGAGGGACGGTGCACAGCCGGGGGGCTCTACCTATGATACAGAGGGACGGTGCACAGCCCGGGGCTCTACCTATGATACAGAGGGACGGTGCACAGCCCGGGGCTCTACCTATGATACAGAGGGACGGTGCACAGCCCGGGGCTCTACCTATGATACAGAGGGACGGTGCACAGCGGGGGCTCTACCTATGATACAGAGGGACGGTGCACAGCCCGGGGCTCTACCTATGATACAGAGGGACGGTGCACAGCCCGGGGCTCTACCTATGATACAGAGGGACGGTGCACAGCCCGGGGCTCTACCTATGATACAGAGGGACGGTGCACAGCCCGGGGCTCTACCTATGATACAGAGGGACGGTGCACAGCCCGCGGCTCTACCTATGATACAGAGGGACGGTGCACAGCCCCAGGCTCTACCTATGATACAGAGGGACGGTGCACAGCCCAGGGCTCTACCTATGATACAGAGGGACGGTGCACAGCCCGGGGCTCTACCTATGATACAGAGGGACGGTGCACAGCCCGGGGCTCTACCTATGATACAGAGGGACGGTGCACAGCCCGCGGCTCTACCTATGATACAGAGGGACGGTGCACAGCCCCGGGCTCTACCTATGATACAGAGGGACGGTGCACAGCCCCAGGCTCTACCTATGATACAGAGGGACGGTGCACAGTCCGGGGCTCTACCTATGATACAGAGGGACGGTGCACAGCCCCAGGCTCTACCTATGATACAGAGGGACGGTGCACAGCCCGCGGCTCTACCTATGATACAGAGGGACGGTGCACAGCCCGGGGTTCTACCTATGATACAGAGGGACGGTGCACAGCGGGGGGCTCTACCTATGATACAGAGGGACGGGGCACAGCCCGGGGCTCCACCTATGATACAGAGGGACGGTGCACAGCCCGGGGCTCTACCTATGATACAGAGGGACGGTGCACAGCCCCAGGCTCTACCTATGATACAGAGGGACGGTGCACAGTCCGGGGCTCTACCTATGATACAGAGGGACGGTGCACAGCCCGGGGCTCTACCTATGATACAGAGGGACGGTTCACAGCCCGGGGGCTCTACCTATGATACAGAGGGACGGTGCACAGCCGGGGGCTCTACCTATGATACAGAGGGACGGTGCACAGCCCCAGGCTCTACCTATGATACAGAGGGACGGTGCACAGCCCGCGGCTCTACCTATGATACAGAGGGATGGTGCACAGCCCAGGGCTCTACCTATGATACAGAGGGACGGTGCACAGCCCAGGGCTCTACCTATGATACAGAGGGACGGTTCACAGCCCGGGGCTCTACCTATGATACAGAGGGACGGTGCACAGCCGGGGCTCTACCTATGATACAGAGGGATGGTGCACACCCCGGGGGGCTCTACCTATGATACAGAGGGACGGTGCACAGCGGGAGCTCCACCGATGATATAGAGGGACGGTGCACAGCCGGGGGCTCTACCTATGATACAGAGGGACGGTGCACAGCGGGGGGCTCTTCCTATGATACAGAGGGACGGTGCACAGCCGCGGGCTCTACCTATGATACAGAGGGACGGTGCACAGCCCCGGGCTCTACCTATGATACAGAGGGACGGTGCACAGCCCGGGGCTCTACCTATGATACAGAGGGACGGTGCACAGCGGGGGGCTCTTCCTATGATACAGAGGGACGGTGCACAGCCGCGGGCTCTACCTATGATACAGAGGGACGGTGCACAGCCGGGGGCTCTACCTATGATACAGAGGGACGGTGCACAGACCGGGGCTCTACCTATGATACAGAGGGACGGTGCACAGCCCGGGGCTCTACCTGTGATACAGAGGGACGGTGCACAGCGGGGGCTCTACCTATGATACAGAGGGACGGTGCACAGCGGGGGCTCTACCTATGATACAGAGGGACGGTGCATAGCCCGGGGCTCTACCTATGATACAGAGGGATGGTGCACAGCGGGGCTCTACCTATGATACAGAGGGACGGTGCACAGCCCAGGGCTCTACCTATGATACAGAGGGACGGTGCACAGCGGGGGGCTCTACCTATGATACAGAGGGACGGTGCACAGCGGGGGCTCTACCTATGATACAGAGGGACGGTTCACAGCCCCGGGCTCTACCTATGATACAGAGGGACGGTGCACAGCCCAGGGCTCTACCTATGATACAGAGGGACGGTGCACAGCCCCGGGCTCTACCTATGATACAGAGCGACGGTGCACAGCGGGGGCTCTACCTATGATACAGAGGGACGGTGCACAGCCGGGGGCTCTACCTATGATACAGAGGGACGGTGCACAGCCGGGGGCTCTACCTATGATACAGAGGGACGGAGCACAGCGGGGGCTCTACCTATGATACAGAGGGACGGTGCACAGCGGGGGCTCTACCTATGATACAGAGGGACGGTGCACAGCCTCGGGCTCTACCTATGATACAGAGGGACGATGCACAGCCTCGGGCTCTACCTATGATACAGAGGGACGGTGCACTGCACGGGGCTCTACCTATGATACAGAGGGACGGTGCACAGCCCGGGGCTCTACCTATGATACAGAGGGACGGTGCACAGCGGGGGCTCTACCTATGATACAGAGGGACGGTGCACAGCGGGGGCTCTACCTATGATACAGAGGGACGGTGCACAGCCCGGGGCTCTTCCTATGATACAGAGGGACGGTGCACAGCCCTGGGCTCTTCCTATGATACAGAGGGACGGTGCACAGCCCAGGGCTCTACCTATGATACAGAGGGACGGTGCACAGCCCGGGACTCTACCTATGATACAGAGGGACGGTGCACAGCCCGGGGCTCTACCTATGATACAGAGGGACGGTGCACAGCCCCGGGCTCTACCTATGATACAGAGCGACGGTGCACAGCGGGGGCTCTACCTATGATACAGAGGGACGGTGCACAGCGGGGGCTCTACCTATGATACAGAGGGACGGTGCACAGCCCAGGGCTCTACCTATGATACAGAGGGACGGTGCACAGCGGGGGCTCTACCTGTGATACAGAGGGACGGTGCACAGCGGGGGCTCTACCTATGATACAGAGGGACGGTGCACAGCCCAGGGCTCTACCTATGATACAGAGGGACGGTGCACAGCGGGGGCTCTACCTGTGATACAGAGGGACGGTGCACAGCGGGGCTCTACCTATGATACAGAGGGACGGTGCACAGCCCGGGACTCTACCTATGATACAGAGGGACGGTGCACAGCCCGGGGCTCTACCTATGATACAGAGGGACGGTGCACAGCCTCGGGCTCTACCTATGATACAGAGGGACGGTGCACAGCCCAGGGCTCTACCTATGATACAGAGGGACGGTGCACAGCGGGGGGCTCTACCTATGATACAGAGGGACGGTGCACAGCCCGGGGCTCTCTCTATGATACAGAGGGACGGTGCACAGCCTCGGGCTCTACCTATGATACAGAGGGATGGTGCACAGCGGGGGGCTCTACCTATGATACAGAGGGACGGTGCACAGCCCAGGGCTCTACCTATGATACAGAGGGACGGTGCACAGCGGGGGCTCTACCTATGATACAGAGGGACGGTTCACAGCCCGGGGCTCTACCTATGATACAGAGGGACGGTTCACAGCCCGGGGGCTCTGCTATGATACAGAGGGACGGTGCACAGCCGGGGGCTCTACCTATGATACAGAGGGACGGTGCACAGCGGGGGGCTCTACCTATGATACAGAGGGACGGTGCACAGCCCGGGGCTCTCTCTATGATACAGAGGGACGGTGCACAGCCCGGGGCTCTACCTATGATACAGAGGGACGGTGCACAGCCTCGGGCTCTACCTATGATACAGAGGGACGGTGCACACCCCGGGGGGCTCTACCTATGATACAGAGGGACGGTGCACACCCCGGGGGGCTCTACCTATGATACAGAGGGACGGTGCACAGCCCGGGGCTCTACCTATGATACAGAGGGACGGTGCACAGCGGGGGCTCTACCTATGATACAGAGGGACGGTGCACAGCCCGGGGCTCTACCTATGATACAGAGGGACGGTGCACAGCCGGGGGCTCTACCTATGATACAGAGGGACGGTGCACAGCCCAGGGCTCTACCTATGATACAGAGGGACGGTGCACAGCGGGGCTCTACCTATGATACAGAGGGACGGAGCACAGCCGGGGGCTCTACCTATGATACAGAGGGACGGTGCACAGCCTCGGGCTCTACCTATGATACAGAGGGACGGTGCACAGCGGGGGCTCTACCTATGATACAGAGGGACGGTGCACAGCCTCGGGCTCTACCTATGATACAGAGGGACGGTGCACAGCCTCGGGCTCTACCTATGATACAGAGGGACGGTGCACAGCCCGGGGCTCTACCTATGATACAGAGGGACGGTGCACAGCCGGGGGCTCTCTCTATGATACAGAGGGACGGTGCACAGCGAGGGCTCTACCTATGATACAGAGGGACGGTGCACAGCGAGGGCTCTACCTATGATACAGAGGGACGGTGCACAGCGGGGGCTCTACCTATGATACAGAGGGACGGTGCACAGCCCGGGGCTCTACCTATGATACAGAGGGACGGTGCACAGCCCGGGGCTCTACCTATGATACAGAGGGACGGTGCACAGCCCGGGGCTCTACCTATGATACAGAGGGACGGTGCACAACCCGGGGCTCTACCTATGATACAGAGGGACGGTGCACAGCCCGGGGGCTCTACCTATGATACAGAGGGACGGTGCACAGCCCGGGGGCTCTACCTATGATACAGAGGGACGGTGCACAGCCCAGGGCTCTACCTATGATACAGAGGGACGGTGCACAGCCTCGGGCTCTACCTATGATACAGAGGGACGGTGCACAGCCTCGGGCTCTACCTATGATACAGAGGGACGGTGCACAGCCGGGGGCTCTACCTATGATACAGAGGGACGGTGCACAGCCTCGGGCTCTACCTATGATACAGAGGGACGGTGCACAGCGGGGGCTCTACCTATGATACAGAGGGACGGTGCACAGCCCCGGGCTCTACCTATGATACAGAGGGACGGTGCACAGCGGGGGCTCTACCTATGATACAGAGGGACGGTGCACACCCAGGGGCTCTACCTATGATACAGAGGGACGGTGCACAGCCCGGGGCTCTACCTATGATACAGAGGGACGGTGCACAGCCCGGGGCTCTACCTATGATACAGAGGGACGGTGCACAGCCCGGGGCTCTACCTATGATACAGAGGGACGGTGCACAGCGGGGGCTCTACCTATGATACAGAGGGACGGTTCACAGCCCGGGGCTCTACCTATGAAACAGAGGGACGGTGCACAGCCCGGGGCTCTACCTATGATACAGAGCGACGGAGCACAGCGGGGGCTCTACCTATGATACAGAGGGACGGAGCACAGCGGGGGCTCTACCTATGATACAGAGGGACGGAGCACAGCGGGGGCTCTACCTATGATACAGAGGGACGGAGCACAGCGGGGGCTCTACCTATGATACAGAGGGACGGAGCACAGCCCGGGGCTCTACCTATGATACAGAGGGACGGTGCACAGCCCGGGGCTCTACCTATGATACAGAGGGACGGTGCACAGCCTCGGGCTCTACCTATGATACAGAGGGACGGTGCACAGCCTCGGGCTCTACCTATGATACAGAGGGACGGTGCACACCCCGGGGGGCTCTACCTATGATACAGAGGGACGGTGCACAGACCGGGGCTCTACCTATGATACAGAGGGACGGTGCACAGCGGGGGGCTCTACCTATGATACAGAGGGACGGTGCACAGCGGGGGCTCTACCTATGATACAGAGGGACGGTGCGCAGCCCGGGGCTCTACCTATGATACAGAGGGACGGTGCACAGCCCGGGGCTCTACCTATGATACAGAGGGACGGTTCACAGCCGGGGGCTCTACCTATGATACAGAGGGACGGTGCACAGCGGGGCTCTACCTATGATACAGAGGGACGGTGCACAGCGGGGGGCTCTACCTATGATACAGAGGGACGGTGCACACCCCGGGGGGCTCTACCTATGATACAGAGGGACGGTGCACAGCCCGGGGGGCTCTACCTATGATACAGAGGGACGGTGCACAGCCCGGGGCTCTACCTATGATACAGAGGGACGGTGCACAGCGGGGGCTCTACCTATGATACAGAGGGACGGTGCACAGCCGGGGGCTCTACCTATGATACAGAGGGACGGTGCACAGCCGGGGGCTCTACCTATGATACAGAGGGACGGTGCACAGCCGGGGGCTCTACCTATGATACAGAGGGACGGTGCACAGCCGGGGGCTCTACCTATGATACAGAGGGACGGTGCACAGCCCAGGGCTCTACCGATGATACAGAGGGACGATGCACAGCCCAGGGCTCTACCGATGATACAGAGGGACGGTGCACAGCCTGGGGCTCTACCTATGATACAGAGGGACGGTGCACAGCGGGGGCTCTACCTATGATACAGAGGGACGGTGCACAGCCCGGGGGCTCTACCTATGATACAGAGGGACGGTGCACAGCCCGGGGGCTCTACCTATGATACAGAGGGACGGTGCACAGCCCGGGGCTCTACCTATGATACAGAGGGACGGTGCACAGCCTCGGGCTCTACCTATGATACAGAGGGACGGTGCACAGCCCGGGGCTCTACCTATGATACAGAGGGACGGTGCACAGCCTCGGGCTCTACCTATGATACAGAGGGACGATGCACAGCCCGGGGCTCTACCTATGATACAGAGGGACGGTGCACAGCCCGGGGCTCTACCTATGATACAGAGGGACGGTGCACAGCCTCGGGCTCTACCTATGATACAGAGGGACGGTGCACAGCCTCGGGCTCTACCTATGATACAGAGGGACGGTGCACAGCCGGGGGCTCTACCTATGATACAGAGGGACGGTTCACAGCCGGGGGCTATACCTGTGATACAGAGGGACGGTGCACAGCCCGGGGCTCTACCTATGATACAGAGGGACGGTGCACAGTCGGGGGCTCTACCTATGATACAGAGGGACGGTGCACAGCCGGGGGCTCTACCTATGATACAGAGGGACGGAGCACAGCCTCGGGCTCTACCTATGATACAGAGGGACGGTGCACAGCCCGGGGCTCTACCTATGATACAGAGGGACGGAGCACAGCCTCGGGCTCTACCTATGATACAGAGGGACGGTGCACAGCCCGGGGCTCTCTACCTATGATACAGAGGGACGGTGCACAGCCCGGGGCTCTGCCTCTGATACAGAGGGACGGTGCACAGCCCGGGGCTCTACCTATGATACAGAGGGACGGTGCACAGCCCGGGGGCTCTACCTATGATACAGAGGGACGGTGCACAGCCCCGGGCTCTACCTATGATACAGAGGGACGGTGCATAGCCCGGGCTCTACCTATGATACAGAGGGACGGTTCACAGCGGGGGGCTCTACCTATGATACAGAGGGACGGTTCACAGCGGGGGGCTCTACCTATGATACAGAGGGACGGTGCACAGCCTCGGGCTCTACCTATGATACAGAGGGACGGTGCGCAGCCCGGGGCTCTCTACCTATGATACAGAGGGACGGTTCACAGCCCGGGGCTCTACCTATGATACAGAGGGACGGTGCACAGCTGGGGGCTCTACCTATGATACAGAGGGACGGTGCACAGCCGGGGGCTCTACCTATGATACAGAGGGACGGTGCACAGCCCGGGGCTCTACCTATGATACAGAGGGACGGTGCACAGCCCGGGGCTCTACCTATGATACAGAGGGACGGTGCACGGCCGGGGGCTCTACCTATGATACAGAGGGACGGTGCACAGCTGGGGGCTCTCTCTATGATACAGAGGGACGGTGCACAGCCCCGGGCTCTACCTATGATACAGAGGGACGGTGCACAGCCCGGGGCTCTACCTATGATACAGAGGGACGGTGCACAGCCCGGGGCTCTACCTATGATACAGAGGGACGGTGCACAGCGGGGGGCTCTACCTATGATACAGAGGGACGGTGCACAGCGGGGGCTCTACCTATGATACAGAGGGACGGTGCACAGCCGGGGGCTCTACCTATGACACAGAGGGACGGTGCACAGCCCGGGGCTCTACCTATGATACAGAGGGACGGTGCACAGCCGGGGGGCTCTACCTATGATACAGAGGGACGGTGCACAGCCCGGGGCTCTACCTATGATACAGAGGGACGGTGCACAGCCAGGGGCTCTACCTATGATACAGAGGGACGGTGCACAGCCCAGGGCTCTCTCTATGATACAGAGGGACGGTGCACAGTCGGGGGCTCTACCTATGATACAGAGGGACGGTGCACAGCCCGGGGCTCTCTACCTATGATACAGAGGGACGGTGCACAGCCCGAGGCTCTACCTATGATACAGAGGGACGGTGCACAGCCCCGGGCTCTACCTATGATACAGAGGGACGGTGCACAGCCCGGGGCTCTACCTATGATACAGAGGGACGGTGCACAGCCCGGGGCTCTACCTATGATACAGAGGGACGGTGCACAGCCCAGGGCTCTACCTATGATACAGAGGGACGGTGCACACCCCGGGGGGCTCTACCTGTGATACAGAGGGACGGTGCACACCCCGGGGGGCTCTACCTATGATACAGAGGGACGGTGCACAGCGGGGGCTCTCTCTATGATACAGAGGGACGGTGCACAGCGGGGGCTCTACCTATGATACAGGGGGACGGTGCACAGCGGGGGCTCTCCCTATGATACAGAGGGACGGTGCACAGCCCCGGGCTCTACCTATGATACAGAGGGACGGGGCACAGCCCGGGGGCTCTACCTATGATACAGAGGGACGGTGCATAGCCCGGGGCTCTACCTATGATACAGAGGGACGGTGCACAGCGGGGCTCTACCTATGATACAGAGGGACGGTGCACAGCCCCGGGCTCTTCCTATGATACAGAGGGACGGTGCACAGCCGGGGGCTCTACCTATGATACAGAGGGACGGTGCACAGCCGGGGGCTCTACCTATGATACAGAGGGACGGTGCACAGCCGGGGGCTCTACCTATGATACAGAGGGACGGTGCACAGCCTCGGGCTCTACCTATGATACAGAGGGACGGTGCACAGCCCAGGGCTCTACCTATGATACAGAGGGACGGTGCACAGCCCCGGGCTCTACCTATGATACAGAGGGACGGTGCACAGCCTGGGGCTCTACCTATGATACAGAGGGACGGTGCACAGCCCGGGGCTCTACCTATGATACAGAGGGACGGTGCACAGCCCGGGGCTCTACCTATGATACAGAGGGACGGTGCACAGCCCCGGGCTCTACCTATGATACAGAGGGACGGTGCACAGCCTGGGGCTCTACCTATGATACAGAGGGACGGTGCACAGCGGGGGCTCTACCTATGATACAGAGGGACGGTGCACAGCGGGGGCTCTACCTATGATACAGAGGGACGGTGCACAGTCCGGGGCTCTACCTATGATACAGAGGGACGGTGCACAGCCCGGGGCTCTACCTATGATACAGAGGGACGGTGCACAGCCCGAGGCTCTACCTATGATACAGAGGGACGGTGCACAGCCCGGGGCTCTACCTATGATACAGAGGGACGGTGCACAGCGGGGGCTCTACCTATGATACAGAGGGACGGTGCACAGCCCGGGGCTCTACCTATGATACAGAGGGACGGTGCACAGCCGGGGGCTCTACCTATGATACAGAGGGACGGTGCACAGCCGGGGGCTCTACCTATGATACAGAGGGACGGTGCACAGCCCGGGGCTCTACCTATGATACAGAGGGACGGTGCACAGCCCGGGGCTCTACCTATGATACAGAGGGACGGTGCACGGCCGGGGGCTCTACCTATGATACAGAGGGACGGTGCACAGCCGGGGGCTCTACCTATGATACAGAGGGACGGTGCACAGCCCAGGGCTCTACCTATGATACAGAGGGACGGGGCACAGCCGGGGGCTCTACCTATGACACAGAGGGACGGTGCACAGCCGGGGGCTCTACCTATGATACAGAGGGACGGTGCACACTCCGGGGGGCTCTACCTATGATACAGAGGGACGGTGCACAGCCGGGGGCTCTACCTATGACACAGAGGGACGGTGCACAGCCGGGGGCTCTACCTATGATACAGAGGGACGGTGCACAGCCCGCGGCTCTACCTATGATACAGAGGGACGGGGCACAGCCGGGGGCTCTACCTATGATACAGAGGGACGGTGCACAGCGGGGCTCTACCTATGATACAGAGGGACGGTGCACAGCCGGGGGCTCTACCTATGATACAGAGGGACGGTGCACAGCGGGGGCTCTACCTATGACACAGAGGGACGGTGCACAGCCGGGGGCTCTACCTATGATACAGAGGGACGGTGCACAGCCTCGGGCTCTACCTATGATACAGAGGGACGGTGCACAGCCGGGGGCTCTTCCTATGATACAGAGGGACGGTGCACAGCCGCGGGCTCTACCTATGATACAGAGGGACGGTGCACAGCCGGGGGCTCTACCTATGATACAGAGGGACGGTGCACAGCCGGGGGCTCTACCTATGATACAGAGGGACGGTGCACAGACCGGGGCTCTACCTATGATACAGAGGGACGGTGCACAGCCCGGGGCTCTACCTATGATACAGAGGGACGGTGCACAGCGGGGGGCTCTTCCTATGATACAGAGGGACGGTGCACAGCCGCGGGCTCTACCTATGATACAGAGGGACGGTGCACAGCCGGGGGCTCTACCTATGATACAGAGGGACGGTGCACAGACCGGGGCTCTACCTATGATACAGAGGGACGGTGCACAGCCCGGGGCTCTACCTGTGATACAGAGGGACGGTGCACAGCGGGGGCTCTACCTATGATACAGAGGGACGGTGCACAGCGGGGGCTCTACCTATGATACAGAGGGACGGTGCATAGCCCGGGGCTCTACCTATGATACAGAGGGATGGTGCACAGCGGGGCTCTACCTATGATACAGAGGGACGGTGCACAGCCCAGGGCTCTACCTATGATACAGAGGGACGGTGCACAGCGGGGGGCTCTACCTATGATACAGAGGGACGGTGCACAGCGGGGGCTCTACCTATGATACAGAGGGACGGTTCACAGCCCCGGGCTCTACCTATGATACAGAGGGACGGTGCACAGCCCAGGGCTCTACCTATGATACAGAGGGACGGTGCACAGCCCCGGGCTCTACCTATGATACAGAGCGACGGTGCACAGCGGGGGCTCTACCTATGATACAGAGGGACGGTGCACAGCCGGGGGCTCTACCTATGATACAGAGGGACGGTGCACAGCCGGGGGCTCTACCTATGATACAGAGGGACGGAGCACAGCGGGGGCTCTACCTATGATACAGAGGGACGGTGCACAGCGGGGGCTCTACCTATGATACAGAGGGACGGTGCACAGCCTCGGGCTCTACCTATGATACAGAGGGACGATGCACAGCCTCGGGCTCTACCTATGATACAGAGGGACGGTGCACAGCCCAGGGCTCTACCTATGATACAGAGGGACGGTGCACAGCCCGGGACTCTACCTATGATACAGAGGGACGGTGCACAGCCCGGGGCTCTACCTATGATACAGAGGGACGGTGCACAGCGGGGGCTCTACCTATGATACAGAGCGACGGTGCACAGCGGGGGCTCTACCTATGATACAGAGGGACGGTGCACAGCGGGGGCTCTACCTATGATACAGAGGGACGGTGCACAGCCCAGGGCTCTACCTATGATACAGAGGGACGGTGCACAGCGGGGGCTCTACCTGTGATACAGAGGGACGGTGCACAGCGGGGGCTCTACCTATGATACAGAGGGACGGTGCACAGCCCAGGGCTCTACCTATGATACAGAGGGACGGTGCACAGCGGGGGCTATACCTATGATACAGAGGGACGGTGCACAGCCCGGGGCTCTACCTGTGATACAGAGGGACGGTGCACAGCGGGGCTCTACCTATGATACAGAGGGACGGTGCACAGCCCGGGACTCTACCTATGATACAGAGGGACGGTGCACAGCCCGGGGCTCTACCTATGATACAGAGGGACGGTGCACAGCCCGGGGCTCTACCTATGATACAGAGGGACGGTGCACAGCCTCGGGCTCTACCTATGATACAGAGGGACGGTGCACAGCGGGGGCTCTACCTATGATACAGAGGGACGGTGCACAGCCCGGGGCTCTACCTATGATACAGAGGGACGGTGCACAGCGGGGGCTCTACCTATGATACAGAGGGACGGTGCACAGCCGGGGGCTCTACCTATGATACAGAGGGACGGTGCACAGCCCGGGGCTCTACCTATGATACAGAGGGACGGTGCACAGCCCCGGGCTCTACCTATGATACAGAGGGGCGGTGCACAGCCGGGGGCTCTACCTATGATACAGAGGGACGGTTCACAGCCCGGGGCTCTACCTATGATACAGAGGGACGGTGCACAGCCCGGGGCTCTACCTATGATACAGAGGGACGGTGCACACCCCGGGGGGCTCTACCTATGATACAGAGGGACGGTGCACACCCCGGGGGGCTCTACCTATGATACAGAGGGACGGTGCACAGCCCGGGGCTCTACCTATGATACAGAGGGACGGTGCACAGCGGGGCTCTACCTATGATACAGAGGGACGGTGCACAACCCGGGGCTCTACCTATGATACAGAGGGACGGTGCACAGCCCGGGGGCTCTACCTATGATACAGAGGGACGGTGCACAGCCCCGGGCTCTACCTATGATACAGAGGGACGGTGCACAGCGGGGGCTCTACCTATGATACAGAGGGACGGTGCACAGCCTCGGGCTCTACCTATGATACAGAGGGACGGTGCACAGCCTCGGGCTCTACCTATGATACAGAGGGACGGTGCACAGCCGGGGGCTCTACCTATGATACAGAGGGACGGTGCACAGCCTCGGGCTCTACCTATGATACAGAGGGACGGTGCACAGCGGGGGCTCTACCTATGATACAGAGGGACGGTGCACAGCCCCGGGCTCTACCTATGATACAGAGGGACGGTGCACAGCGGGGGCTCTACCTATGATACAGAGGGACGGTGCACACCCAGGGGCTCTACCTATGATACAGAGGGACGGTTCACAGCCCGGGGCTCTACCTATGAAACAGAGGGACGGTGCACAGCCCGGGGCTCTACCTATGATACAGAGGGACGGAGCACAGCGGGGGCTCTACCTATGATACAGAGGGACGGAGCACAGCGGGGGCTCTACCTATGATACAGAGGGACGGAGCACAGCCCGGGGCTCTACCTATGATACAGAGGGACGGTGCACAGCCTCGGGCTCTACCTATGATACAGAGGGACGGTGCACAGCCTCGGGCTCTACCTATGATACAGAGGGATGGTGCACAGCGGGGGCTCTACCTATGATACAGAGGGACGGTGCACAGCGGGGGCTCTACCTATGATACAGAGGGACGGTGCGCAGCCCGGGGCTCTCTACCTATGATACAGAGGGACGGTGCACAGCGGGGGCTCTACCTATGATACAGAGGGACGGTGCGCAGCCCGGGGCTCTCTACCTATGATACAGAGGGACGGTGCACAGCGGGGGGCTCTACCTATGATACAGAGGGACGTGCACTGCCGGGGGCTCTACCTATGATACAGAGGGACGGTGCACAGCCGCGGGCTCTACCTATGATACAGAGGGACGGTGCACAGCCCGGGGCTCTACCTATGATACAGAGGGACGGTGCACAGCCCGGGGCTCTACCTATGATACAGAGGGACGGTTCACAGCCGGGGGCTCTACCTATGATACAGAGGGACGGTGCACAGCGGGGCTCTACCTATGATACAGAGGGACGGTGCACAGCGGGGGCTCTACCTGTGATACAGAGGGACGGTGCACAGCCCGGGGGGCTCTACCTATGATACAGAGGGACGGTGCACAGCCCGGGGCTCTACCTATGATACAGAGGGACGGTGCACACCCCGGGGGGCTCTACCTATGATACAGAGGGACGGTGCACAGCCCGGGGCTCTACCTATGATACAGAGGGACGGTGCACAGCGGGGGGCTCTACCTATGATACAGAGGGACAGTGCACAGCCCGGGGCTCTACCTATGATACAGAGGGACGGTGCACAGCGGGGGGCTCTACCTATGATACAGAGGGACAGTGCACAGCCCGGGGCTCTACCTATGATACAGAGCGACGGTGCACAGCGGGGGCTCTCTCTATGATACAGAGGGACGGTGCACAGCCCGGGGCTCTCTCTATGATACAGAGGGACGGTGCACAGCCCGGGGCTCTACCTATGATACAGAGGGACGGTGCACAGCCGGGGGCTCTACCTATGATACAGAGGGACGGTGCGCAGCCCCGGGCTCTACCTATGATACAGAGGGACGGAGCACAGCCCGGGGCTCTCTACCTATGATACAGAGGGACGGTTCACAGCCCGGGGCTCTCTACCTATGATACAGAGGGACGGTGCACAGCCCGGGGCTCTACCTATGATACAGAGGGACGGTTCACAGCCCGGGGCTCTCTACCTATGATACAGAGGGACGGTGCACAGCCCGGGGCTCTAACTGTGATACAGAGGGACGGTGCACAGCCCGGGGCTCTACCTATGACACAGAGGGACGGTGCACAGCCCGGGGCTCTACCTATGATACAGAGGGACGGTGCACTGCCGGGGGCTCTACCTATGATACAGAGGGACGGTGCACAGCCGGGGGCTCTACCTATGATACAGAGGGACGATGCACAGCCCAGGGCTCTACCGATGATACAGAGGGACGATGCACAGCCCAGGGCTCTACCGATGATACAGAGGGACGGTGCACAGCCTGGGGCTCTACCTATGATACAGAGGGACGGTGCACAGCGGGGGCTCTACCTATGATACAGAGGGACGGTGCACAGCCGGGGGCTCTACCTATGATACAGAGGGACGGTGCACAGCCCGGGGGGCTCTACCTATGATACAGAGGGACGGTGCACAGCCCGGGGCTCTACCTATGATACAGAGGGACGGTGCACAGCCTCGGGCTCTACCTATGATACAGAGGGACGATGCACAGCCCGGGGCTCTACCTATGATACAGAGGGACGGTGCACAGCCCGGGGCTCTACCTATGATACAGAGGGACGGTGCACAGCCGGGGGCTCTACCTATGATACAGAGGGACGGTGCACAGCCCGGGGCTCTACCTATGATACAGAGGGACGGTGCACAGCCTCGGGCTCTACCTATGATACAGAGGGACGGTGCACAGCCTCGGGCTCTACCTATGATACAGAGGGACGGTGCGCAGCCCGGGGCTCTACCTATGATACAGAGGGACGGTGCACACCCAGGGGCTCTACCTATGATACAGAGGGACGGTGCACAGCCGGGGGCTCTACCATGATACAGAGGGACGGTGCACAGCCCCGGGCTCTACCTATGATACAGAGGGACGGTGCATAGCCCGGGGCTCTCTCTATGATACAGAGGGACGGTGCACAGCCCGGGGCTCTACCTATGATACAGAGGGACGGTGCACACCCAGGGGCTCTACCTATGATACAGAGGGACGGTGCACAGCCGGGGGCTCTACCATGATACAGAGGGACGGTGCACAGCCCCGGGCTCTACCTATGATACAGAGGGACGGTGCATAGCCCGGGTGTTGGAAATGGGATCCCTGGCTGGCTAGGGCTTTCGCCAAAGTCAGTCAGAGACCACCACACCCAAGTCAGGGCAAGGGAGTTACACGCCAAGATAACCCCTACTCACCCTCTAGGTAACGTGGCGCGAGCAGCAAGGCTAAACTTGGAGGCGATGTAGGCTAAGTATTTGCGCACGCACCCCAGCAACAACAACCAAAGGCCCACCACAAAGAAAACTCCACACAAGGTTATATAAAAATAGCCTTTGTATTACACCAAAACACCTTAGATAAAACACACACTTTACAATGTGCCAGAGGCACGGGCAGAATTTACAAGGGATTATTTACAAGACAGGGCCACCTGGACCACTGTCAGGAATCAGAAGTAGCACTTTCAGAAATAGCACTTAGTACATAGCATATAGCCCAAAATAGCACACAACCAGTAATCACTGGTAACCAGGACCTCACTAGCACCACCTGTACTAGGGAGAAAACAACCACCTACACATCACAATACCTGTGGGGGTGGAAGCACATAACACATGATGCAATGCATAACATTCATTCAGAGGTGTAAAGGCACATGACGCATAAACAATACATTCAGAGGTGCATAGAAAGTACAATTGCGCCAAACTCACGTAAGTCACCACCTGTGACTGTCCCTAGGCCCTCTGGCCTTGTTGGGGCTAGGACGCCCTGTGTCCAAAGTCCAGGGGGGCCTAAACGGAGCAGTTGCCCACAAAGTGCTGGGCAACTGGTGCAGCAAGGTTTGAGCCTTCCAGGGCTCAAAACAACAATGGGGCCAATGTGGGAGCCTCGCTGGGCTCTCAAGAAATAAATTGGCCCCCGAGCCTCTCTTAGGCTCTAGGCACTACTGGGGCGCTTCTCTGTGGGAGTCCCCTCTCTGGGGACTCAAAGTGACAATGTCTGCCAAGAGCCTCGCTGGGCTCTAAATCACCTGATGCCCCCGGGGCACCTCGAGCCCCTCAGGTCTCTAGCCACAGAAATGCCCCCAAGAGCCTCTCTCAGGCTCACATACAGAAAATGCCCCCGAGCCTCTTCGGGCTCAACAAACAAATGCCGCCTTTACGAGCCTCTCTGGGCTCTAGAACGATGGGGGTGCTGTAAGCGGGAGTCCCCCTCCTGGGGACTCCCAGGGCAATGGTGCGCACTGAGCCTCTCGGGGCTCAAGCGACCCTGCAATGCCCCCAGAGGTCGCGCTAATGAGAGGGGGCGGGGCGGACACCGGCAATGTGTCCCGACGCCCCCCTCTCCTTTCCCAAGCACCAGCACTCACCGGCTCGGTCTCTCCGTAGGCTGCGGGGACGCTGGCAGTCTCCTTCCTCGTCCGGAGCTTGGCTCTCCTCCTTACCGGGCCGCGGGCGGGGCTCTCTCACCCTCGAGAGCCTCGCCGAGGACAAGACGCTGGGCTCCTTCTTCCTCCTGGGCAGTATGTGCGGCCGGCGCCCCAGCCGCGATTAGGCCGCCATTTTCCCCGACGTCCTCGAGGACGCTTCTCCCGTGGCCGGGCAACACTCCGGCCAGGCTAAAGCGTGATAGGCTGGCGAGACAGCCAATGGCAGCGCGGCCCTGCAGACGAGCCCCCCAGGCTCCGGGTCGCGCTGCTGAGGCCAAGGGAACTTCTTTTTGCCGCAATCCGGGGTAGCCTCCCGGGAATTCACAAATAAAAGCGAGGTGGCACTCGCTTGGGCGGACAAAGCGCTCCTCAGCGCTAAAAGGCAATTTAAAGCGCTCCCTGCGCTAGATGCAAAATACAGCGCTCTCAGGCGCTATAAGTAAAATAAAGGTCCAGCAGAGTCCTTCAGCAAGGCAGGGGGGCAAGACTGGGCCCAGAGCCAGCTCACTGGGTCTCCAGGCAGGGAGACACCCCAAGTGGCGGTCCTCTGGCCCAGCAGCAGCAGCAGCAGCCCCCTCAGGATCCTGGAAGAGAACAACCTCTGTGGGGACACAGCCCCATTTTTATACAGTGCATTCCTTTGTCTGAGGGTGCAGAGTGGGGGCGGAACCAGTCGCAGCTGGTTCTTGAGTACTCTGTTTACCTCAACCACCCTCTCTATTCACTGGCAGGGCTTGGGTCATTAGACACACCACAGGGGGGCGGAGCCAGCATTGTGTGGGGAAAACCCAGCCCATCCAGGACACAGGTACACTCCTCCCACACATTACTCATGCAGATCTCCCACTCACCACCGGGCAGACCCATCCAGACTTCCTGGAGCCTGGCATGCCAGCCAGCTCCAGCCAATCACACGCCAGCACCCTCACAGCACACGTACAGCCATGTCTAGAAATGGCGCTTCGCTACTAGACACATACATGCTGCATACACCATCTCGCAGCATTCACTCTCACGAGTTCACACATACCAGACTCAAGCCTGTACACCCCACGCATCAGGAACTACCAGGGACACATACATTCCCCATGCATTCCTATGGGCGGGCAGGCCTAGCTCAGCACATGCACTCAGAGTGCGCACGCACTTTCCACTGGGACACAGTGAAAGTGCGCAGAATCCAAAAATCACCATCTCCAGGTCACCATTTCAAGCAAAAAGTCTCGGGGTGAACCTGCCCTAAGGGCCAAAGTCCAACATAACCCCCTTTCAGCCAAAACGCAGGGGAGACCAATCACCACCGTGATGGACTTCCCTGCTTGGGGCGATAGAACACGGACGCGGGCCCAAAACTGCAGGGACACCCTCCTGTTCTACGCCACGGTGAACCCATGGGATTCCCTCTAAACACCCTGTCTGGACCAACTGGGCTGCCCCACTGGTACTCCCAAGTTGTCCGCGGCCAGGACCAGGCCCTGGGCCACCCAGGTGCCACTGGTCCATGCCAATTCGCAGAGCGGGGGGTAGTAACCCCTGGCACATAGGAGCCATTTTCCACTCTTCCTGTCTGCAAGACAGGACTAGACTGCCACTGGTACTCCAGCCTAGGGCCTACAACCTCAGGCGGACCAGGAGTCTCGGGGAAGGTTCTCCTCCCCCTACCTCTTCTCCTAGGGTTCCTCCTCCCTCTGCGAGGGGTACCCCTAGAACGCCATTCCAACCCAGGACTTATCCACTCAGGTTGCACCGGGGTCAGAGGTGGGCTCTCCCACCCTCTACACCCCCTTCCAGAGGTCTGCCCTCTCCCACCTGGAGAAGTTCCTCTGGAAGAAGAACCGGTCAGGACACTGGTTACAGTCGTCCTACCCTTCAGGTCAGGCCGATCCTGAACCTGGCCTTCCAACCTCTGGTCTAAAACCTTCGGTGGAACAATTGCCTGGCACTCCAGGACTTCTGGGGACTTACACTCCATCCCCCTGAGGCTAACAAATGCCACATCGGTTGCGTGACTGTCTGTCTGGCGCAGATCTCCCGCCCTCTGTCCACCTGACAGTGCGTGACGATCCCCCAGACCAGAAGTGGTGTCACCATGGTCACTACACGGGAACCTAGCCCAACTGGGTAGTCCCTGACCCACTGGTCCTTCCACTGGGGAACTCCCCCAATCACTCCTCACTCTGGACTCCTGTACCCTCCCTACCGGAGCGGTACTGCCAGACTCTAGAACCACAGGAGCTCTGGTTACAGACACTCCAGGTCCTCTACTCACTAGGAGATCCTCCTCAAGTGGACTAACAGGACAGCCTAGGTCCCCAACCTGGTGTTCCCTCAAGAAACCACCCAGGTTCTGAGACAGGGCTTCGGGCCTCTGGGGGCTCTCAGCCACCCACTGACTCCTGCTCCACTGAGCCAGGCAGTCAGCCCCTACACCCTTCTCACTAACCAGGGACCTAGCTGGGCTACACTGAGCCTCTTCCACCACGCTGGGCTGGAAGATCCCTGACCCACTACTTTTGGAGTCACTCACCAATGACTCTACAGAACCTCTGGTCCCTTCCCAGCGGTCTGCTTCCTCTGCCAGCTCACATGGTTCAGACAATCCACACCCTAACAGGTGTTGGCGCAACCCTGGTGAACAACAACTGAGCAACTGCTCTCTGAGAAGCATATCGAACAATAGGTCCCAATCACATTTCGTGGGCTCCCGTACCCAATCACACAGGGCTTCACAACAGTCATCCTCAAAGTCTTCCCAAGACTGATGAGACGGTTTCCTAAGGTTCCTAAACCTCAACCTATTCTCCTCCTCTGGGGAAACAGGAACCATACTCTGGGAACTGGGACTTTCTAGACTGAGATTTAAATAGCTGCCACCACTGGACCCAACCCTCCCTGGGAGATCCAGAAACTCAACACTGCGCGCAGGGGATAGTCTACCCTCCAGAGCTACTTTGCCTCTGGTGGCGGCCCTCTCAGCCTCCTCTATCCTTTCCTGCGCTAAGACCCTCTCGGTCTCCAGCTGTTGCTTTCTAATGCCCAGCTGTGCCATAGCCTGGGCATGCTCCAACCTGAGCTTTTCTAAAGCCAGCTGGTGCTCCCTTTCTCTCCTCCTATCTTCCAGCTCCTCTGGGGACAGGGAAAGGGATGAGGCGCTGCCTCCTATGCTGGACCCAGCAAGGGACTCCCTATCTATGGGGTCCTCACTATCTGCTGGCGTCCCTGTGCTATCATTTTCTTCCTCCTCTTCTGAATCTTCAGGGCTCCCCACAGACCCACCACCCTCCTGGTGTGAAGCCCGGGCCCTTTCCTCACTGCGCTCAAGGTCCCACTGACACTTTTGCCATAGGATCAGGCTGCTCCTAAGTTCGGACTGAGTGTCTAACTCATCCACCCCTATGTCTCTCTCTTCACAGAACCTTACCAACTCTCCCATACTGTATCTAAACAGAACACAGAAATCAAAAGCAGGCTCCATTCTGGCGGACGTTCTAAAAGAAGAGATCACACAGGGAACCTAGGGGTCTGAGCTAACACAGGAGTACACAATTCACAAGGTATTCAGCAAGCTCTCTACCCCAGAGAACTCACACTCACTTGCCTAGTGCCACACACCATTCATCCACACACAACCCCCCCCTCGGACTAGTAAGGCAGTTTCTACCACCCCTGACTTCTCAACCTGACCACAAGTGACACAGGTACCAGACTCTGGGCGCGGGGCAGGGGAACAAATGCACTGGACACAATTGCACAATGATACTTTCAGGAGAAGAAAATATGAAACTTCCAAAAAAACAATCCCCTTAAAATGTGGTCATCTAAAATGCAGAGTTTTGTGGTGCAGCCAGCCGCTACTAAGGTACAAGGCAAACACAAATCCTTATCCCACCGCTTGCCGCCAATGTTGGAAATGGGATCCCTGGCTGGCCAGGGCTTTCGCCAAAGTCAGTCAGAGACCACCACACCCAAGTCAGGGCAAGGGAGTTACACGCCAAGATAACCCCTACTCACCCTCTAGGTAACGTGGCGCGAGCAGCAAGGCTAAACTTGGAGGCGATGTAGGCTAAGTATTTGCGCACGCACCCCAGCAACAACAACCAAAGGCCCACCACAAAGAAAACTCCACACAAGGTTATATAAAAATAGCCTTTGTATTACACCAAAACACCTTAGATAAAACACACACTTTACAATGTGCCAGAGGCACGGGCAGAATTTACAAGGGATTATTTACAAGACAGGGCCACCTGGACCACTGTCAGGAATCAGAAGTAGCACTTTCAGAAATAGCACTTAGTACATAGCATATAGCCCAAAATAGCACACAACCAGTAATCACTGGTAACCAGGACCTCACTAGCACCACCTGTACTAGGGAGAAAACAACCACCTACACATCACAATACCTGTGGGGGTGGAAGCACATAACACATGATGCAATGCATAACATTCATTCAGAGGTGTAAAGGCACATGACGCATAAACAATACATTCAGAGGTGCATAGAAAGTACAATTGCGCCAAACTCACGTAAGTCACCACCTGTGACTGTCCCTAGGCCCTCTGGCCTTGTTGGGGCTAGGACGCCCTGTGTCCAAAGTCCAGGGGGGCCTAAACGGAGCAGTTGCCCACAAAGTGCTGGGCAACTGGTGCAGCAAGGTTTGAGCCTTCCAGGGCTCAAAACAACAATGGGGCCAATGTGGGAGCCTCGCTGGGCTCTCAAGAAATAAATTGGCCCCCGAGCCTCTCTTAGGCTCTAGGCACTACTGGGGCGCTTCTCTGTGGGAGTCCCCTCTCTGGGGACTCAAAGTGACAATGTCTGCCAAGAGCCTCGCTGGGCTCTAAATCACCTGATGCCCCCGGGGCACCTCGAGCCCCTCAGGTCTCTAGCCACAGAAATGCCCCCAAGAGCCTCTCTCAGGCTCACATACAGAAAATGCCCCCGAGCCTCTTCGGGCTCAACAAACAAATGCCGCCTTTACGAGCCTCTCTGGGCTCTAGAACGATGGGGGTGCTGTAAGCGGGAGTCCCCCTCCTGGGGACTCCCAGGGCAATGGTGCGCACTGAGCCTCTCGGGGCTCAAGCGACCCTGCAATGCCCCCAGAGGTCGCGCTAATGAGAGGGGGCGGGGCGGACACCGGCAATGTGTCCCGACGCCCCCCTCTCCTTTCCCAAGCACCAGCACTCACCGGCTCGGTCTCTCCGTAGGCTGCGGGGACGCTGGCAGTCTCCTTCCTCGTCCGGAGCTTGGCTCTCCTCCTTACCGGGCCGCGGGCGGGGCTCTCTCACCCTCGAGAGCCTCGCCGAGGACAAGACGCTGGGCTCCTTCTTCCTCCTGGGCAGTATGTGCGGCCGGCGCCCCAGCCGCGATTAGGCCGCCATTTTCCCCGACGTCCTCGAGGACGCTTCTCCCGTGGCCGGGCAACACTCCGGCCAGGCTAAAGCGTGATAGGCTGGCGAGACAGCCAATGGCAGCGCGGCCCTGCAGACGAGCCCCCCAGGCTCCGGGTCGCGCTGCTGAGGCCAAGGGAACTTCTTTTTGCCGCAATCCGGGGTAGCCTCCCGGGAATTCACAAATAAAAGCGAGGTGGCACTCGCTTGGGCGGACAAAGCGCTCCTCAGCGCTAAAAGGCAATTTAAAGCGCTCCCTGCGCTAGATGCAAAATACAGCGCTCTCAGGCGCTATAAGTAAAATAAAGGTCCAGCAGAGTCCTTCAGCAAGGCAGGGGGGCAAGACTGGGCCCAGAGCCAGCTCACTGGGTCTCCAGGCAGGGAGACACCCCAAGTGGCGGTCCTCTGGCCCAGCAGCAGCAGCAGCAGCCCCCTCAGGATCCTGGAAGAGAACAACCTCTGTGGGGACACAGCCCCATTTTTATACAGTGCATTCCTTTGTCTGAGGGTGCAGAGTGGGGGCGGAACCAGTCGCAGCTGGTTCTTGAGTACTCTGTTTACCTCAACCACCCTCTCTATTCACTGGCAGGGCTTGGGTCATTAGACACACCACAGGGGGGCGGAGCCAGCATTGTGTGGGGAAAACCCAGCCCATCCAGGACACAGGTACACTCCTCCCACACATTACTCATGCAGATCTCCCACTCACCACCGGGCAGACCCATCCAGACTTCCTGGAGCCTGGCATGCCAGCCAGCTCCAGCCAATCACACGCCAGCACCCTCACAGCACACGTACAGCCATGTCTAGAAATGGCGCTTCGCTACTAGACACATACATGCTGCATACACCATCTCGCAGCATTCACTCTCACGAGTTCACACATACCAGACTCAAGCCTGTACACCCCACGCATCAGGAACTACCAGGGACACATACATTCCCCATGCATTCCTATGGGCGGGCAGGCCTAGCTCAGCACATGCACTCAGAGTGCGCACGCACTTTCCACTGGGACACAGTGAAAGTGCGCAGAATCCAAAAATCACCATCTCCAGGTCACCATTTCAAGCAAAAAGTCTCGGGGTGAACCTGCCCTAAGGGCCAAAGTCCAACACCGGGGCTCTCTCTATGATACAGAGGGACGGTGCACAGCCCGGGGCTCTACCTATGATACAGAGGGACGGTTCACAGCCGGGGGCTCTACCTATGATACAGAGGGACGGTGCACAGCCCGGGGCTCTACCTATGATACAGAGGGACGGTGCACAGCCGGGGGCTCTACCTATGATACAGAGGGACGGTGCACAGCCCGGGGCTCTACCTATGATACAGAGGGACGGTGCACAGCCGGGGGCTCTACCTATGATACAGAGGGACGGTGCACAGCCGGGGGCTCTACCTATGATACAGAGGGACGGAGCACAGCGGGGGCTCTACCTATGATACAGAGGGACGGTGCACAGCGGGGGCTCTACCTATGATACAGAGGGACGGTGCACAGCGGGGGGCTCTACCTATGATACAGAGGGACGGTGCACAGCCCGGGGCTCTACCTATGATACAGAGGGACGGTGCACAGCCCGGGGCTCTACCTATGATACAGAGGGACGGTGCACAGCGGGGGGCTCTACCTATGATACAGAGGGACGGTTCACAGCCGGGGGCTCTACCTATGATACAGAGGGACGGTGCGCAGCCCGGGGCTCTACCTATGATACAGAGGGACGGTGCACAGCCTCGGGCTCTACCTATGATACAGAGGGACGGTGCACGGCCGGGGGCTCTACCTATGATACAGAGGGACGGTGCACAGCGGGGGCTCTACCTATGATACAGAGGGACGGTGCACAGCCCGGGGCTCTACCTATGATACAGAGGGACGGTGCACAGCCCGGGGCTCTACCTATGATACAGAGGGACGGTGCACAGCGGGGGCTCTACCTATGATACAGAGGGACGGTGCACAGCGGGGGCTCTACCTATGATACAGAGGGACGGTGCACAGCCTCGGGCTCTACCTATGATACAGAGGGACAGTGCACAGCGGGGGGCTCTACCTATGATACAGAGGGACGGTGCACCGCCCGGGGCTCTACCTATGATACAGAGGGACGGTGCACAGCGGGGGCTCTACCTATGATACAGAGGGACGGTGCACAGCCCGGGGCTCTACCTATGATACAGAGGGACGGTGCACAGCCGCGGGCTCTACCTATGATACAGAGGGACGGTGCACAGCCCGGGGCTCTACCTATGATACAGAGGGACGGTGCACAGCGGGGGCTCTACCTATGATACAGAGGGACGGTGCACAGCCCGGGGCTCTACCTATGATACAGAGGGACGGTGCACAGCCCGGGGCTCTACCTATGATACAGAGGGACGGTGCACAGCCCGGGGCTCTACCTATGATACAGAGGGACGGTGCACAGCCCGGGGCTCTACCTATGATACAGAGGGACGGTGCACAGCCGCGGGCTCTACCTATGATACAGAGGGACGGTGCACAGCCCGGGGCTCTACCTATGATACAGAGGGACGGTGCACAGCCGGGGGCTCTACCTATGATACAGAGGGACGGTGCGCAGCCCGGGGCTCTACCTATGATACAGAGGGACGGAGCACAGCCCGGGGCTCTACCTATGATACAGAGGGACGGTGCACAGCCCGGGGCTCTCTACCTATGATACAGAGGGACGGTGCACAGCCCGGGGCTCTGCCTCTGATACAGAGGGACGGTGCACAGCGGGGGCTCTACCTATGATACAGAGGGACGGTGCACAGCCCGGGGCTCTACCTATGATACAGAGGGACGGTGCACAGCCCGGGGGCTCTACCTATGATACAGAGGGACGGTGCACAGCCCCGGGCTCTACCTATGATACAGAGGGACGGTGCATAGCCCGGGCTCTACCTATGATACAGAGGGACGGTTCACAGCGGGGGGCTCTACCTATGATACAGAGGGACGGTTCACAGCGGGGGGCTCTACCTATGATACAGAGGGACGGTGCACAGCCTCGGGCTCTACCTATGATACAGAGGGACGGTGCGCAGCCCGGGGCTCTCTACCTATGATACAGAGGGACGGTTCACAGCCCGGGGCTCTACCTATGATACAGAGGGGCGGTGCACAGCCCGGGGCTCTACCTATGATACAGAGGGACGGTGCACAGCCCCGGGCTCTACCTATGATACAGAGGGACGGTGCACAGCCCGGGGCTCTACCTATGATACAGAGGGACGGTGCACAGCGGGGGGCTCTACCTATGATACAGAGGGACGGTGCACAGCCCGGGGGCTCTACCTATGATACAGAGGGACGGAGCACACCCCGGGGGGCTCTACCTATGATACAGAGGGACGGAGCACACCCCGGGGGGCTCTACCTATGATACAGAGGGACGGTGCACAGCCCGGGGCTCTACCTATGATACAGAGGGACGGTGCACAGCCGGGGGCTCTACCTATGATACAGAGGGACGGTGCACAGCCCGGGGCTCTACCTATGATACAGAGGGACGGTGCACAGCCCGGGGCTCTACCTATGATACAGAGGGACGGTGCACGGCCGGGGGCTCTACCTATGATACAGAGGGACGGTTCACAGCGGGGGGCTCTACCTATGATACAGAGGGACGGTGCACAGCCCGCGGCTCTACCTATGATACAGAGGGACGGTGCACAGCCCGGGGCTCTACCTATGATACAGAGGGACGGTGCACAGCCCAGGGCTCTACCTATGATACAGAGGGACGGTGCACAGCCCGGGGCTCTACCTATGATACAGAGGGACGGTGCACAGCTGGGGGCTCTACCTATGATACAGAGGGACGGTGCACAGCGGGGGGCTCTACCTATGATACAGAGGGACGGAGCACAGCCCGGGGCTCTACCTATGATACAGAGGGACGATGCACAGCCTGGGGCTCTACCTATGATACAGAGGGACGGTGCACAGCCCGGGACTCTACCTATGATACAGAGGGACGGTGCACAGCCCGGGGCTCTACCTATGATACAGAGGGACGGTGCACAGCCCGAGTGTTGGAAATGGGATCCCCGGCTGGCCAGGGCTTTCGCCAAAGTCAGTCAGAGACCACCACACCCAAGTCAGGGCAAGGGAGTTACACGCCAAGATAACCCCTACTCACCCTCTAGGTAACGTGGCGCGAGCAGCAAGGCTAAACTTGGAGGCGATGTAGGCTAAGTATTTGCGCACGCACCCCAGCAACAACAACCAAAGGCCCACCACAAAGGAAACTCCACACAAGGTTATATAAAAATAGCCTTTGTATTACACCAAAACACATTAGATAAAACACACACTTTACAATGTGCCAGAGGCACGGGCAGAATTTACAGGGGATATGTACAAGACAGGGCCACCTGGACCACTGTCAGGAATCAGAAGTAGCACTTTCAGAAATAGCACTTAGAACATAGAATATAGCACAAAATAGCACACAACCAGTAATCACTGGTAACCAGGACCTCACTAGCACCACCTGTACTAGGGAGAAAACAACCACCTATGTATTACAATACCTGTAGGGGTGTAAAGAGGAAAACACATGATGCATCACAATACATTCAGAGGTGTAAAGGCACATGACGCATAATCAATACATTCAGAGGTGCAGAACAAATACCAACTTCCCCAAACTCACCAGTCACCACCTGTGACTGTCCCGGTGTCCCAATGTCAGGGCCTAAACGTGGTAGTTGCCCACAAAGTGCTGGGCAACTGGAGCAGGGAAAGTTAGCGCAAGGTTGGAGCCTCTCTGGGCTCAAAGAACCACCACTGTGGCACTGGTGAGCCTCTCTTAGGCTTTCTCACCAGCAAGGGGGGCTGCTGAGCCTCTCAGGGCTCCAGCAACAGAAAGGTACAGCCTCGCTGGGCTGGGGGGTCCCTCGCTCTGGGGACCCAAAGCAATAATGCTGGCCAAGAGCCTCGCTGGGCTCTAACGCTACTGGTGCCCCCGGGGCACCTCGTGGCTCCACAAACGCGGAGGTGCTTTCTCTCGGTGGAGCCTCTCTGGCTCGGGTTGGAGTCCCCCTCTTGGGGACTCGGGTCGCTCGCAAGTGCCCCCTGAGCCCTCAGGCTCAAAACACAAAGGCGCGAGGTCGCGCTACAGAGAGGGGGCGGGGCGGACACCGGCAATGTGTCCCGACGCTCCCCCCTCTTCTGCAGGCACCTACCGAGTTCGCGCTGGGCTCTCCAGCGGAGGCGGGTCTCTCCCGCTGGTCCCGGGGCTCTCCTGGGCGGCGGGGCTCTCCACACCGCGACGGAGCCTTGCCGGCACCTTTTCTCTGCTCTCCTCGCTGCTGGGCTCTCCTCTCCCGGCGGCGAGGCGGAACTTCCGGTTGCTTCTCCCGGGGCCGCGCTCTGATTGGCCGACCGCCTCACCACTTCCGGGTCGCCGCGGGCAGCGCGGCGGCTCGCTTCTAGGCAGGCAGGCGGCTTCCCAGATGATCCGAGGAGTGGGCTCCCTCGTAGATCGATTAAATCACGGGCACAACAAAGCGGCGAGGAGCGGGGTGGCACCCGCGCCGCCAAAGCAAATATAAAGCGAGGTAGGCACTCGCTAGGCCACCACGAGCAGGGTGGGCACCTGCACAGCAATTGGCGCGCTCCCAAGCGCTAGGCAGATAATCACAGCGCTCCAAGCGCTATAATTCAAAATAAAGCGCTCTCAGCGCTGGGGTGAAGGCACAGCGCTCCCAAGCGCTACAAGCCAAATAAAGCGCTCCCAGGTGCCCTCAGCAAGCAGGGCAGATTCCCAGCAGTCCTTGGGCAGGCAGGGGGGACAAGGCTGGGCCCAGAGCCAGCACACTGGGTCTCCAGGCAGGGAGACAGCCCAAGTGGCGGTCCTCTGGCCCAGCAGCAGCAACAGCCCCCTCAGGATCCTGGAAGAGAACAACTTCTGTGGGGACACAGCCCCATTTTTATACAGTGCATTCCTTTGTTCAAGGGTGTAGAGTGGGGGCGGAACCGGTCGCAGCTGGTTCTTGAGTACTCTGTTTACCTCAACCACCCTCTCTATTCACTGGCAGGGCTTGGGTCATTAGACACACCACAGGGGGGCGGAGCCAGCATTGTGTGGGGAAAACCCAGCCCATCCAGGACACAGGTACACTCCTCCCACACATCACTCATGCTAATCTCCCACTCACCACCGGGCAGACCCATCCAGACTTCCTGGAGCCTGGCATGCCAGCCAGCTCCAGCCAATCACACGCCAGCACCCTCACAGCACACGTACAGCCATGTCTAGAAATGGCGCTTCGCTACTAGACACATACATGCTGCATACACCATCTCGCAGCATTCACTCTCACGAGTTCACACATACCAGACTCAAGCCTGTACACCCCACGCATCAGGAACTACCAGGGACACATACATTCCCCATGCATTCCTATGGGCGGGCAGGCCTAGCTCAGCACATGCACTCAGAGTGCGCACGCACTTTCCACTGGGACACAGTGAAAGTGCGCAGAATCCCAAAAATCACCATCTCCAGGTCACCATTTAAAGCAAAAAGTCTAGGGGTGAACCTGCCCTAAGGGCCAAAGTCCAACATAACCCCCTTCCAGCCAAAACGCAGGGGAGACCAATCACCACCGTGATGGACTTCCCTGCTTGGGGCGATAGAACACGGACGCAGGCCCGCAACTGCAGGGACACCCTCCTGTTCTACGCCACGGTGAACCCATGGGATTCCTTCTAAACACACTGTCTGGACCAACTGGGCTACCCCACTGGTACTCCCAAGTTGTCCGCGGCCAGGACCAGGCCCTGGGCGACCCAGGTGCCACTGGTCCATGCCAATTCGCAGAGCGGGGGGTAGTAACCCCTGGCACATAGGAGCCATTTTCCACTCTTCCTGTCTGCAAGACAGGACTAGACTGCCACTGGTACTCCAGCCTAGGGCCTACAACCTCAGGCGGACCAGGAGTCTCGGGGAAGGCTCTCCTCCCCCTACCTCTTCTCCTAGGGTTCCTCCTCCCTCTGCGAGGGGTACCCCTAGAACGCCATTCCAACCCAGGGCTTATCCACTCAGGTTGCACCGTGGTCAGAGGTGGGCTCTCCCACCCTCTGCACCCCCTTCCAGAGGTCTGCCCTCTCCCACCTGGAGAAGTTCCTCTGGAAGAAGAACCGGTCAGGACACTGGTTACAGTCGTCCTACCCTTCAGGTCAGGCCGATCCTGAACCTGGCCTTCCAACCTCTGGTCTAAAACCTTCGGTGGAACAGTTGCCTGGCACTCCAGGACTTCTGGGGACTCACACACAATCCCCCTGAGGCTAACAAATGACACATCTGTTGTGTGATTGTCTGTCTGGCGCAGATCTCCCGCCCTCTGTCCACCTGACAGTGCGTGACGATCCCCCAGACCAGAAGTGGTGTCACCATGGTCACTACACGGGAACCTAGCCCAACTGGGTAGTCCCTGACCCACTGGTCCAGCCACTGGGGAACTCCCCCAATCACTCCTCACTCTGGACTCCTGTACCCTCCCTACCGGAGCGGTACTGCCAGACTCTAGAACCACAGGAGCTCTGTTTACAGACACTCCAGGTCCTCTACTCACTAGGAGATCTTCCTCAAGTGGACTAACAGGACAGCCTAGGTCCCCAACCTGGTGTTCCCTCAAGAAACCATCCAAGTCCTGAGGCAGGGCTTCGGGCGTCTGGGGAACCTCGGTCTCCCCCTCACTCCTGCTCCACTGAGCCAGGCAGTGAGCCCCTACACCCTCCTCGCTATCCTGGGACCTAGCTGGGCTACACTGAGCCTCCTCCACCACGCTGGGCTGGAGGATACCTGAACCACTACTTTTGGAGTCACTCACTAGGGACTCTAGAGAACCTCTGGCCCTCTCCCAGCGGTCTGCTTCCCTTGCCAGTAACTCTGGATCAGTAAATCCAATTTGCAACAGGTGTTGGCGCAACTCTGGCGAACAACCACTGAGCACCTGCTCTTGGACAATAAGATCAAACAAGACTTCAAAATCAGAGTCAGTGTGAACCTCTACCCAAGCCCACAGTGCTCCACAACAGTCATCCTCAAAGTCTACCCAAGACTGGTGAGACGGTTTCCTAAGGTTCCTAAACCTCAACCTATTCTCCTCCTCTGGGGAAACAGGAACCATACTCTGGGAACTGGGACTTTCTAGACTGAGATTTAAATAGCTGCCACCACTGGACCCAACCCACCCTGGGGGATCCAGACACTCAACACTGCGCGCAGGGGATAGTCTACCCTCCAGAGCTACTTTGCCTCTGGTGGCGGCCCTCTCAGCCTCCTCTATCCTGTCCTGCGCTAAGACCCTCTCGGTCTCCAGCTGTTGCTTCTTAACCTCCAGCTGTTGCCTTCTAATGCCCAGCTGTGCCATAGCCTGGGCATGCTCCAACCTGAGCTTTTCTAAAGCCAGCTGGTGCTCCCTTTCTCTCCTCCTATCTTCCAGCTCCTCTGGGGACAGGGAAAGGGATGAGGCGCTGCCTCCTAAACTGGACCCAGCAAGGGACTCCCTATCTATGGGGTCCTCACTCTCTGCTGGCGTCCCTGTGCTATCATCTTCCTCCTCCTCAGACTCTTCAGGGCTCCCCTCTGACCCACCACCCTCATGGTGTGAGACCCGGGCCCTCTCCGCACTGTGCTCACGCTCCCAGTCATCCTTCTGCCATTGGATCAGGTTACCCCTAAGTTGGGACTGGGTGTCTGACTCATTCACTTCAATGTCTCTCTCTTCGCAAAACTCTCTCAGTTCATGCAAAAACAGACCCCAGACATTAAAAGCAGACTCCATCTTGGCAAGATGATCACAGACACGTGCAACACAGGGGACTGAACAATCTGAAGTAAGAGGACACAATTCCAAAACTTCAACAATCTCCTTATCAAAGAGAACTCATACTCATGCGTCCAGGAAAACACACCATTCATCCACACACACCCTCCCCTCGGATCGGTAAGGCAGTTTCTACCACCCCTGACTTCTCAACCTGACCAAAAGCGACACAGGTACCAAACTCTGGAAGCAGGGCGGGGGACAAATGTACTGAACACAATCAAATGACACTCTTCAGGAGAAGAAACAATGGAATTTCAAAAACACAATCCCCTTAAAATGTGGTCATCTAAATGCAGAGTTTTGTGGTATGGCCAGTTACTACTAAGGTACAACGCAAACACAAATCCTTATCCCACCGCTTGCCGCCAATGTTGGAAATGGGATCCCCGGCTGGCCAGGGCTTTCGCCAAAGTCAGTCAGAGACCACCACACCCAAGTCAGGGCAAGGGAGTTACACGCCAAGATAACCCCTACTCACCCTCTAGGTAACGTGGCGCGAGCAGCAAGGCTAAACTTGGAGGCGATGTAGGCTAAGTATTTGCGCACGCACCCCAGCAACAACAACCAAAGGCCCACCACAAAGGAAACTCCACACAAGGTTATATAAAAATAGCCTTTGTATTACACCAAAACACATTAGATAAAACACACACTTTACAATGTGCCAGAGGCACGGGCAGAATTTACAGGGGATATGTACAAGACAGGGCCACCTGGACCACTGTCAGGAATCAGAAGTAGCACTTTCAGAAATAGCACTTAGAACATAGAATATAGCACAAAATAGCACACAACCAGTAATCACTGGTAACCAGGACCTCACTAGCACCACCTGTACTAGGGAGAAAACAACCACCTATGTATTACAATACCTGTAGGGGTGTAAAGAGGAAAACACATGATGCATCACAATACATTCAGAGGTGTAAAGGCACATGACGCATAATCAATACATTCAGAGGTGCAGAACAAATACCAACTTCCCCAAACTCACCAGTCACCACCTGTGACTGTCCCGGTGTCCCAATGTCAGGGCCTAAACGTGGTAGTTGCCCACAAAGTGCTGGGCAACTGGAGCAGGGAAAGTTAGCGCAAGGTTGGAGCCTCTCTGGGCTCAAAGAACCACCACTGTGGCACTGGTGAGCCTCTCTTAGGCTTTCTCACCAGCAAGGGGGGCTGCTGAGCCTCTCAGGGCTCCAGCAACAGAAAGGTACAGCCTCGCTGGGCTGGGGGGTCCCTCGCTCTGGGGACCCAAAGCAATAATGCTGGCCAAGAGCCTCGCTGGGCTCTAACGCTACTGGTGCCCCCGGGGCACCTCGTGGCTCCACAAACGCGGAGGTGCTTTCTCTCGGTGGAGCCTCTCTGGCTCGGGTTGGAGTCCCCCTCTTGGGGACTCGGGTCGCTCGCAAGTGCCCCCTGAGCCCTCAGGCTCAAAACACAAAGGCGCGAGGTCGCGCTACAGAGAGGGGGCGGGGCGGACACCGGCAATGTGTCCCGACGCTCCCCCCTCTTCTGCAGGCACCTACCGGGTTCGCGCTGGGCTCTCCAGCGGAGGCGGGTCTCTCCCGCTGGTCCCGGGGCTCTCCTGGGCGGCGGGGCTCTCCACACCGCGACGGAGCCTTGCCGGCACCTTTTCTCTGCTCTCCTCGCTGCTGGGCTCTCCTCTCCCGGCGGCGAGGCGGAACTTCCGGTTGCTTCTCCCGGGGCCGCGCTCTGATTGGCCGACCGCCTCACCACTTCCGGGTCGCCGCGGGCAGCGCGGCGGCTCGCTTCTAGGCAGGCAGGCGGCTTCCCAGATGATCCGAGGAGTGGGCTCCCTCGTAGATCGATTAAATCACGGGCACAACAAAGCGGCGAGGAGCGGGGTGGCACCCGCGCCGCCAAAGCAAATATAAAGCGAGGTAGGCACTCGCTAGGCCACCACGAGCAGGGTGGGCACCTGCACAGCAATTGGCGCGCTCCCAAGCGCTAGGCAGATAATCACAGCGCTCCAAGCGCTATAATTCAAAATAAAGCGCTCTCAGCGCTGGGGTGAAGGCACAGCGCTCCCAAGCGCTACAAGCCAAATAAAGCGCTCCCAGGTGCCCTCAGCAAGCAGGGCAGATTCCCAGCAGTCCTTGGGCAGGCAGGGGGGACAAGGCTGGGCCCAGAGCCAGCACACTGGGTCTCCAGGCAGGGAGACAGCCCAAGTGGCGGTCCTCTGGCCCAGCAGCAGCAACAGCCCCCTCAGGATCCTGGAAGAGAACAACTTCTGTGGGGACACAGCCCCATTTTTATACAGTGCATTCCTTTGTTCAAGGGTGTAGAGTGGGGGCGGAACCGGTCGCAGCTGGTTCTTGAGTACTCTGTTTACCTCAACCACCCTCTCTATTCACTGGCAGGGCTTGGGTCATTAGACACACCACAGGGGGGCGGAGCCAGCATTGTGTGGGGAAAACCCAGCCCATCCAGGACACAGGTACACTCCTCCCACACATCACTCATGCTAATCTCCCACTCACCACCGGGCAGACCCATCCAGACTTCCTGGAGCCTGGCATGCCAGCCAGCTCCAGCCAATCACACGCCAGCACCCTCACAGCACACGTACAGCCATGTCTAGAAATGGCGCTTCGCTACTAGACACATACATGCTGCATACACCATCTCGCAGCATTCACTCTCACGAGTTCACACATACCAGACTCAAGCCTGTACACCCCACGCATCAGGAACTACCAGGGACACATACATTCCCCATGCATTCCTATGGGCGGGCAGGCCTAGCTCAGCACATGCACTCAGAGTGCGCACGCACTTTCCACTGGGACACAGTGAAAGTGCGCAGAATCCCAAAAATCACCATCTCCAGGTCACCATTTAAAGCAAAAAGTCTAGGGGTGAACCTGCCCTAAGGGCCAAAGTCCAACACCGAGGCTCTACCTATGATACAGAGGGACGGTGCACAGCCCGGGGCTCTACCTATGATACAGAGGGGCGGAGCACAGCGGGGGCTCTACCTATGATACAGAGGGACGGTGCACAGCCCGCGGCTCTACCTATGATACAGAGGGACGGTGCACAGCCCGGGGTTCTACCTATGATACAGAGGGACGGTGCACAGCGGGGGGCTCTACCTATGATACAGAGGGACGGGGCACAGCCCAGGGCTCTACCTATGATACAGAGGGACGATGCACAGCGGGGGGCTCTACCTATGATACAGAGGGACGGTGCACAGCGGGGGGCTCTACCTATGATACAGAGGGACGGTGCACAGCCCGGGGCTCTACCTATGATACAGAGGGACGGTGCACAGCCCGGGGCTCTACCTATGATACAGAGGGACGGTGCACAGCCCGAGGCTCTACCTATGATACAGAGGGACGGTGCACAGCCCCAGGCTCTACCTATGATACAGAGGGACGGTGCACAGCCCGAGGCTCTACCTATGATACAGAGGGACGGTGCACAGCCCGGGGCTCTACCTATGATACAGAGGGACGGTGCACAGCCTCGGGCTCTACCTATGATACAGAGGGACGGTGCACAGTCCGGGGCTCTACCGATGATACAGAGGGACGGTGCACAGCCGGGGGCTCTACCTATGATACAGAGGGACGGTGCACAGCCCGGGGCTCTACCTATGATACAGAGGGACGGTGCACAGCCGGGGGCTCTACCTATGATACAGAGGGACGGTGCACAGCCCGGGGCTCTACCTATGATACAGAGGGACGGTGCACAGCCCGGGGCTCTACCTATGATACAGAGGGACGGTGCACGGCCGGGGGCTCTACCTATGATACAGAGGGACGGTGCACAGCTGGGGGCTCTCTCTATGATACAGAGGGACGGTGCACAGCCGGGGCTCTACCTATGATACAGAGGGACGATGCACAGCCCGGGGCTCTACCTATGATACAGAGGGACGGTGCACAGCGAGGGCTCTACCTATGATACAGAGGGACGGTGCACAGCGGGGGCTCTACCTATGATACAGAGGGACGGTGCACAGCCCCGGGCTCTACCTATGAAACAGAGGGACGGTGCACAGCCCGGGGCTCTACCTATGATACAGAGGGACGGTGCACAGCCCGAGGCTCTACCTATGATACAGAGGGACGGTGCACAGCCCGGGGCTCTACCTATGATACAGAGGGACGGTGCACAGCCTCGGGCTCTACCTATGATACAGAGGGACGGTGCACAGTCCGGGGCTCTACCGATGATACAGAGGGACGGTGCACAGCCGGGGGCTCTACCTATGATACAGAGGGACGGTGCACAGCCCGGGGCTCTACCTATGATACAGAGGGACGGTGCACAGTCCGGGGCTCTACCGATGATACAGAGGGACGGTGCACAGCCGGGGGCTCTACCTATGATACAGAGGGACGGTGCACAGCCCGGGGCTCTACCTATGATACAGAGAGACGGTGCACAGCCTCGGGCTCTACCTATGATACAGAGGGACGGTGCACAGCGGGGGGCTCTACCTATGATACAGAGGGACAGTGCACAGCCCGGGGCTCTACCTATGATACAGAGGGACGGTGCACAGCCCGGGGCTCTACCTATGATACAGAGGGACGGTGCACAGTCCGGGGCTCTACCGATGATACAGAGGGACGGTGCACAGTCCGGGGCTCTACCTATGATACAGAGGGACGGTGCACAGCCCGGGGCTCTACCTATGATACAGAGGGACGGTGCACAGCCTCGGGCTCTACCTATGATACAGAGGGACGGTGCACAGCGGGGGACTCTACCTATGATACAGAGGGACAGTGCACAGCCCGGGGCTCTACCTATGATACAGAGGGACGGTGCACAGCCGGGGGCTCTACCTATGATACAGAGGGACGGTGCACAGCCCGGGGCTCTACCTATGATACAGAGGGACGGTGCACAGCCCGGGGCTCTACCTATGATACAGAGGGACGGTGCACAGCCCGGGGCTCTACCTATGATACAGAGGGACGGTGCACAGTCCGGGGCTCTACCTATGATACAGAGGGACGGTGCACAGCCCGGGGCTCTACCTATGATACAGAGGGACAGTGCACAGCCCGGGGCTCTACCTATGATACAGAGGGACGGTGCACAGCCCGGGGCTCTACCTATGATACAGAGGGACGGTGCACAGCGGGGGGCTCTACCTATGATACAGAGGGACGGTGCACAGCCCCGGGCTCTACCTATGACACAGAGGGACGGTGCACAGCCCAGGGCTCTACCTATGATACAGAGGGACGGTGCACAGCGGGGGGCTCTACCTATGATACAGAGGGACGGTGCACAGCGGGGGCTCTACCTATGATACAGAGGGACGGTGCACAGCCGGGGGCTCTACCTATGACACAGAGGGACGGTGCACAGCCCGGGGCTCTACCTATGATACAGAGGGACGGTGCACAGCCGGGGGCTCTACCTATGATACAGAGGGACGGTGCACAGCGGGGGGCTCTACCTATGATACAGAGGGACAGTGCACAGCCCGGGGCTCTACCTATGACACAGAGGGACGGTG
Organism: Lissotriton helveticus; assembly: GCF_964261635.1. NCBI lineage: Eukaryota > Metazoa > Chordata > Amphibia > Caudata > Salamandridae > Lissotriton > Lissotriton helveticus. The sequence goes on from NC_136073.1 coordinate 901,849,500, forward strand.
CACATTGGGGGCTCTACCTATGATACAGAGGGACGGTGCACAGCCCGGGGCTCTACCTATGATACAGAGGGACGGTGCACAGCCCGGGGCTCTACCTATGATACAGAGGGACGGTGCACAGCCCAGGGCTCTCTCTATGATACAGAGGGACGGTGCACAGTCGGGGGCTCTACCTATGATACAGAGGGACGGTGCACAGCCCGGGGCTCTCTACCTATGATACAGAGGGACGGTGCACAGCCCGGGGCTCTACCTATGATACAGAGGGACGGTGCACAGCCCGGGGCTCTACCTATGATACAGAGGGACGGTGCACAGCCCAGGGCTCTACCTATGATACAGAGGGACGGTGCACACCCCGGGGGGCTCTACCTGTGATACAGAGGGACGGTGCACACCCCGGGGGGCTCTACCTATGATACAGAGGGACGGTGCACAGCGGGGGCTCTCTCTATGATACAGAGGGACGGTGCACAGCGGGGGCTCTACCTATGATACAGGGGGACGGTGTACAGCGGGGGCTCTCCCTATGATACAGAGGGACGGTGCACAGCCCCGGGCTCTACCTATGATACAGAGGGACGGGGCACAGCCCGGGGGCTCTACCTATGATACAGAGGGACGGTGCATAGCCCGGGGCTCTACCTATGATACAGAGGGACGGTGCACAGCGGGGCTCTACCTATGATACAGAGGGACGGTGCACAGCCGGGGGCTCTACCTATGATACAGAGGGACGGTGCACAGCCGGGGGCTCTACCTATGATACAGAGGGACGGTGCACAGCCGGGGGCTCTACCTATGATACAGAGGGACGGTGCACAGCCGGGGGCTCTACCTATGATACAGAGGGACGGTGCACAGCCTCGGGCTCTACCTATGATACAGAGGGACGGTGCACAGCCTCGGGCTCTACCTATGATACAGAGGGACGGTGCACAGCCCAGGGCTCTACCTATGATACAGAGGGACGATGCACAGCGGGGGGCTCTACCTGTGATACAGAGGGACGGTGCACAGCCCGGGGCTCTACCTATGATACAGAGGGACGGTGCACAGCCCGGGGCTCTACCTATGATACAGAGGGACGGTGCACAGCGGGGGCTCTACCTATGATACAGAGGGACGGTGCACAGCGGGGGCTCTACCTATGATACAGAGGGACGGTGCACAGCCCCGGGCTCTACCTATGATACAGAGGGACGGTGCACAGCCTGGGGCTCTACCTATGATACAGAGGGACGGTGCACAGCCGGGGGCTCTACCTATGATACAGAGGGACGGTGCACAGCCGGGGGCTCTACCTATGATACAGAGGGACGGTGCACAGCCCGGGGCTCTACCTATGATACAGAGGGACGGTGCATAGCCCGGGGCTCTACCTATGATACAGAGGGACGGTGCACAGCCGGGGGCTCTACCTATGATACAGAGGGACGGTGCACAGCCCGGGGCTCTCTCTATGATACAGAGGGACGGTGCACAGCCCGGGGCTCTACCTATGATACAGAGGGACGGTTCACAGCCCGCGGCTCTACCTATGATACAGAGGGACGATGCACAGCCCAGGGCTCTACCTATGATACAGAGGGACGATGCACAGCCCAGGGCTCTACCTATGATACAGAGGGGCGGTGCACAGCGGGGGCTCTACCTATGATACAGAGGGGCGGTGCACAGCCCGGGGCTCTACCTATGATACAGAGGGACGGTGCACAGCGGGGGCTCTACCTATGATACAGAGGGACGGTGCACAGCCTCGGGCTCTACCTATGATACAGAGGGACGGTGCACAGCCCAGGGCTCTACCTATGATACAGAGGGACGGTGCACAGCCCAGGGCTCTACCTATGATACAGAGGGACGGTGCACAGCCCGGGGCTCTACCTATGATACAGAGGGACGGTGCACAGCCCGGGGCTCTACCTATGATACAGAGGGACGGTGCACAGCCCGGGGCTCTACCTATGATACAGAGGGACGGTGCACAGCGGGGGCTCTACCTATGATACAGAGGGACGGTTCACAGCCGCGGGCTCTACCTATGATACAGAGGGACGGTTCACAGCCGGGGGCTCTGCTATGATACAGAGGGACGGTGCACAGCGGGGGCTCTACCTATGATACAGAGGGACGGTGCACAGCCCGGGGCTCTACCTATGATACAGAGGGACGGTGCACAGCCTCGGGCTCTACCTATGATACAGAGGGACGGTGCACAGCCTCGGGCTCTACCTATGATACAGAGGGACGGTGCACAGCCCGGGGCTCTACCTATGATACAGAGGGACGGTGCACAGCCCGGGGCTCTCTCTATGATACAGAGGGACGGTGCACAGCCCGGGGCTCTACCTATGATACAGAGGGACGGTGCACAGCGGGGGCTCTACCTATGATACAGAGGGACGGTTCACAGCTGGGGGCTCTACCTATGATACAGAGGGACGGTGCACAGCCCGGGGCTCTACCTATGATACAGAGGGACGGTGCACAGCGGGGCTCTACCTATGATACAGAGGGACGGAGCACAGCCCGGGGCTCTACCTATGATACAGAGGGACGGTGCACAGCATCGGGCTCTACCTATGATACAGAGGGACGGTTCACAGCCTCGGGCTCTACCTATGATACAGAGGGACGGTGCACAGCATCGGGCTCTACCTATGATACAGAGGGACGGTGCACAGCCCGGGGCTCTACCTATGATACAGAGGGACGGTGCACAGCCTCGGGCTCTACCTATGATACAGAGGGACGGTGCACAGCGGGGGCTCTACCTATGATACAGAGGGACGGTGCACAGCCCGGGGCTCTACCTATGATACAGAGGGACGGTGCACAGCCCGGGGCTCTACCTATGATACAGAGGGACGGTGCACAGCGGGGCTCTACCTATGATACAGAGGGACGGTGCACAGCATCGGGCTCTACCTATGATACAGAGGGACGGTGCACAGCCCGGGGCTCTACCTATGATACAGAGGGACGGTGCACAGCCCGGGGCTCTACCTATGATACAGAGGGACGGTGCACAGCCCGGGGCTCTACCTATGATACAGAGGGACGGTGCACAGCCCGAGGCTCTACCTATGATACAGAGGGACGGTGCACAGCCCGGGGCTCTACCTATGAAACAGAGGGACGGTACACAGCCGGGGGCTCTACCTATGATACAGAGGGACGGTGCACAGCCGGGGGCTCTACCTATGATACAGAGGGACGGTGCACAGCGGGGGCTCTACCTATGATACAGAGGGACGGTGCACAGCCCGGGGCTCTACCTATGATACAGAGGGACGGTGCACAGCCCGGGGCTCTACCTATGATACAGAGGGACGGTTCACAGCGGGGGGCTCTACCTATGATACAGAGGGACGGTGCACAGCCCGGGGCTCTACCTATGATACAGAGGGACGGTGCACAGCCCGGGGGCTCTACCTATGATACAGAGGGACGGTTCACAGCGGGGGGCTCTACCTATGATACAGAGGGACGGTTCACAGCGGGGGGCTCTACCTATGATACAGAGGGACGGTGCACAGCCCGGGGCTCTACCTATGATACAGAGGGACGGTGCACAGCCGGGGGCTCTACCTATGATACAGAGGGACGGTGCACAGCCCGGGGCTCTACCTATGATACAGAGGGACGGTGCACAGCCCGGGGCTCTACCTATGATACAGAGGGACGGTGCACAGCCGGGGGCTCTACCTATGATACAGAGGGACGGTGCACAGCCCCGGGCTCTACCTATGATACAGAGGGACGGTGCAGAGCCCGGGGCTCTACCTATGATACAGAGGGACGGTGCACAGCCCGGGGCTCATCCTATGATACAGAGAGACGGTGCACAGCCCGGGGCTCTACCTATGATACAGAGGGACGGTGCACAGCCCGGGGCTCTACCTATGATACAGAGGGACGGTGCACAGCCCGGGGCTCTACCTATGATACAGAGGGACGGTGCACAGCCTCGGGCTCTACCTATGATACAGAGGGACGGTGCACAGCCCGGGGGGCTCTACCTATGATACAGAGGGACAGTGCACAGCCCGGGGCTCTACCTATGATACAGAGGGACGGTGCACAGCCCCGGGCTCTACCTATGATACAGAGGGACGGTGCAGAGCCCGGGGCTCTACCTATGATACAGAGGGACGGAGCACAGCCCGGGGCTCTACCTATGATACAGAGGGACGGTGCACAGCCCGGGGCTCTACCTATGATACAGAGGGACGGTGCACAGCCGGGGGCTCTACCTATGATACAAAGGGACGGTGCACAGCCTCGGGCTCTACCTATGATACAGAGGGACGGTGCACAGCGGGGGCTCTACCTATGATACAGAGGGACGGTCCACAGCCGGGGGCTATACCTATGATACAGAGGGACGGAGCACAGCCCAGGGCTCTCTCTATGATACAGAGGGACGGTGCACAGCCCAGGGCTCTACCTATGATACAGAGGGACGGTTCACAGCCGGGGGCTCTACCTATGATACAGAGGGACGGTGCACAGCCCAGGGCTCTCTCTATGATACAGAGGGACGGTGCACAGCCCAGGGCTCTACCTATGATACAGAGGGACGGTTCACAGCCGGGGGCTCTACCTATGATACAGAGGGACGGTGCACAGCCCCGGGCTCTACCTATGATACAGAGGGGCGGTGCACAGCCGGGGGCTCTACCTATGATACAGAGGGACGGTGCACAGCCCAGGGCTCTACCTATGATACAGAGGGACGGTTCACAGCCGGGGGCTCTACCTATGATACAGAGGGACGGTGCACAGCCCGCGGCTCTACCTATGATACAGAGGGACAGTGCACAGCCCGCGGCTCTACCTATGATACAGAGGGACGGTGCACAGCCCGCGGCTCTACCTATGATACAGAGGGACGGTGCACAGCCCGGGGCTCTACCTATGATACAGAGGGACGGTGCACAGCCTGGGGCTCTACCTATGATACAGAGGGACGGTGCACAGCCCGGGGCTCTACCTTTGATACAGAGGGACGGTGCACAGCCCAGGGCTCTACCTATGATACAGAGGGACGGTGCACAGCCCGGGGCTCTACCTATGATACAGAGGGACGGTGCACAGCGGGGGCTCTACCTATGATACAGAGGGACGGTGCACAGCCCGGGGCTCTACCTATGATACAGAGGGACGGTGCACAGCCCGGGGCTCTACCTATGATACAGAGGGACGGTGCACGGCCGGGGGCTCTACCTATGATACAGAGGGACGGTGCACAGCGGGGGCTCTACCTATGATACAGAGGGACGGTGCACAGCCCGGGGCTCTACCTATGATACAGAGGGACGGTGCACAGCCCGGGGCTCTACCTATGATACAGAGGGACGGTGCACGGCCGGGGGCTCTACCTATGATACAGAGGGACGGTGCACAGCTGGGGGCTCTCTCTATGATACAGAGGGACGGTGCACAGCCCAGGGCTCTACCTATGATACAGAGGGACGGTGCACAGCGGGGGCTCTACCTATGATACAGAGGGACGGTGCACAGCCCGGGGCTCTACCTATGATACAGAGGGACGGTGCACAGCCGGGGGCTCTACCTATGATACAGAGGGACGGTGCACAGCCGGGGGCTCTACCTATGATACAGAGGGACGGTGCACAGTCCGGGGCTCTACCTATGATACAGAGGGACGGTGCACAGCGGGGCTCTACCTATGATACAGAGGGACGGTGCACAGCGGGGCTCTACCTATGATACAGAGGGACGGTGCACAGCCCCAGGCTCTACCTATGATACAGAGGGACGGTGCACAGCCGGGGGCTCTACCTATGATACAGAGGGACGGTGCACAGCCGCGGGCTCTACCTATGATACAGAGGGACGGTTCACAGCCGGGGGCTCTGCTATGATACAGAGGGACGGTGCACAGCCGGGGGCTCTACCTATGATACAGAGGGACGGTGCACAGCGGGGGCTCTACCTATGATACAGAGGGACGGTGCACAGCCCAGGGCTCTACCTATGATACAGAGGGACGGTGCACAGCCCAGGGCTCTACCGATGATACAGAGGGACGGTGCACAGCCCGGGGCTCTACCTATGATACAGAGGGACGGTGCACAGCCCGGGGCTCTACCTATGATACAGAGGGACGGTGCACAGCCCGGGCTTTACCGATGATACAGAGGGACGGTGCACAGCCCGGGCTTTACCGATGATACAGAGGGACGGTGCACAGCGGGGGCTCTACCTATGATACAGAGGGACGGTGCACAGCCCGCGGCTCTACCTATGATACAGAGGGACGGTGCACAGCCCCAGGCTCTACCTATGATACAGAGGGACGGTGCACAGCCCAGGGCTCTACCTATGATACAGAGGGACGATGCACAGCCCGGGGCTCTACCTATGATACAGAGGGACGGTGCACACCCCGGGGGGCTCTACCTATGATACAGAGGGACGGTGCACACCCCGGGGGGCTCTACCTATGATACAGAGGGACGGTGCACAGCCCCGGGCTCTACCTATGATACAGAGGGACGGTGCACAGCATCGGGCTCTACCTATGATACAGAGGGACGGTGCACAGCCCGGGGCTCTACCTATGATACAGAGGGACGGTGCACAGCCCGGGGCTCTACCTATGATACAGAGGGACGGTGCACAGCCCGAGGCTCTACCTATGATACAGAGGGACGGTGCACAGCCCGGGGCTCTACCTATGATACAGAGGGACGGTGCATAGCCCGGGGCTCTACCTATGATACAGAGGGACGGTGCACACCCCGGGGGGCTCTACCTGTGATACAGAGGGACGGTGCACACCCCGGGGGGCTCTACCTGTGATACAGAGGGACGGTGCACAGCATCGGGCTCTACCTATGATACAGAGGGACGGTGCACAGCCCGGGGCTCTACCTATGATACAGAGGGACGGTGCACAGCCCGGGGCTCTACCTATGATACAGAGGGACGGTGCACAGCTGTTGGACTTTGGCCCTTAGGGCAGGTTCACCCCTAGACTTTTTGCTAGAAATGGTGACCTGGCAATGGTGATTTTAGGGATTCTGCGCACTTTCACTGTGTCCCAGTGGAAAGTGCGTGCGCACTCTGAGTGCATGTGCTGAGCTAGGCCTGCCCGCCCATAGGAATGCATGGGGAATGTATGTGTCCCTGGTAGTTCCTGATGCGTGGGGTGTACAGGCTTGAGTCTGGTATGTGTGAACTCGTGTGAGTGAATGCTGCGCAACGGTGTATGCAGCATGTATGTGTCTAGTAGCGAAGCGCCATTTCTAGACATGGCTGTACGTGTGCTGTGAGGGTGCTGGCGTGTGATTGGCTGGAGCTGGCTGGCATGCCAGGCTCCAGGAAGTCTGGATGGGTCTGCCCGGTGGTGAGTGGGAGATTAGCATGAGTGATGTGTGGGAGGAGTGTACCTGTGTCCTGGATGGGCTGGGTTTTCCCCACACAATGCTGGCTCCGCCCCCCTGTGGTGTGTCTAATGACCCAAGCCCTGCCAGTGAATAGAGAGGGTGGTTGAGGTAAACAGAGTACTCAAGAACCAGCTGCGACTGGTTCCGCCCCCACTCTGCACCCTTGAACAAAGGAATGCACTGTATAAAAATGGGGCTGTGTCCCCACAGAAGTTGTTCTCTTTTCCAGGATCCTGAGGGGGCTGTTGCTGCTGCTGGGCCAGAGGACCGCCACTTGGGGTGTCTCCCTGCCTGGAGACCCAGTGAGCTGGCTCTGGGCCCAGCCTTGCCCCCCCTGCCTGCCCAAGGACTGCTGGGACTCTGCCCTGCTTGCTGAGGGCGCCTGGGAGCGCTTTATCCTGTTTATAGCGCTTGGAGCGCTGTGATGGTCTGCCTAGCGCAGGGAGCGCTGTAAATTGCCTCTAGCGCTGGGAGCGCTTTGTCTGCGGAGGCCGGTGCCCACCCGGCATTGTCCGCCCCAAGCGAGTGCCACCTCGCTTATTTTTGAGGGTATTGTCGCCTGGCAGGTGCCCACCCTGCCAGGGACCTTGCCGCCCGTTTTGCGCATTTTCCTCGAGGGTGCCGACCCCTCGGTAAATTCATCCCCCGCCTGCAGTGCCTGAGCCGGGCCGCCGCGCTGCCCGCGACGACCCGGAAGTGGTTGTCCGGCCGGCCAATCGGTGCGCGGCCGACCGGAAGTCCCGCCCACCGCAGCCGAGAGGACAGAGGAAGCCGGAAGCTGCCGGGAGCCGACCCCGGGATCCGGTGAGTGAGGAGGGAGAGCGGCGCCTGCCTTCCCAGCCCAAGAGCCGCCGCAGCACGACCGGGACCAGAGTGGAGCTCCCCGGTGTGGGAGAAGAGTCCAGCACTCCAGGAAGAAGTCGCCCGGTAAGTGGAGCCGGGCCTGGGGGGACTCCGTCGGTACAGACGAAGGGAGGAGGGCGTCGGGGCACATTGCCGGTGCCCGCCCCTCCCCCCTGTGCCATCCGGGTTGCAGGAACCTACCTGGGGGCATTGTGGGTATCTCGAGCCCGTCAAGGCTCCAACGTGAGTGCCGCCATTGTGGGAGAGCCCTGAGAGGCTCCCGGGGCCTGTTAGTGATCTCGAGCCCCCAGAGGGGGGACTCCAACGACGGGCTGCCTTGTTCTTTAGAGCCTGCGAGGCTCGGGCGCAATTTGGCATAATTCGAGCGCAGAGAGGCTCCTGAGTGCCCACATTGTGTTTCAGAGCCCAGAGAGGCTCAGAGGAGGCATTTGGTAGCGTGAAGAGCCCAGCGAGGCTCAAAGGGGCATTTTGATTCCAGAGCCTGTGAGGCTCCCACGATTGGCTCATCCTCAATTGCACCAGTTGCCCAGCACTTTGTGGGCAACTGCTACGTTTAGGCCCCTGGACACTGGACACAGGGCGTCCTAGCCCTAGAGAGGCCAGTTGGCCTAGGGACAGTCACAGGTGGTGACTTACGTGAGTTTGGCGCAATTGTACTTTCTATGCACCTCTGAATGTATTGTTTATGCGTCATGTGCCTTTACACCTCTGAATGAATGTTATGCATTGCATCATGTGTTTTCCTCTTACACCCCTACAGGTATTGTAATACATAGGTGGTTGTTTTCTCCCTAGTACAGGTGGTGCTAGTGAGATCCTGGTTACCAGTAATTACTGGTTGTGCGCTCTATTGTTATATTGTGTGCTATTTTGTGCTAAAGTAATTGTATTTCTGAAAGTGCTACTTCTGATTCCTGACAGTGGTCCAGGTGGCCCTGTCTTGTAAATATCCCCTTGTAAATTCTGCCCGTGCCTCTGGCACATTGTAAAGTGTGTGTTTTATCTAATGTGTTTTGGTGTAATACAAAGGCTATTTTTATATAACCTTGTGTGGAGTTTCCTTTGTGGTGGGCCTTTGGTTGTTGCTGGGGTGCGTGCGCAAATACTTAGCCTACATCGCCTCCAAGTTTAGCCTTGCTGCTCGCACCACGTTACCTAGAGGGTGAGTAGGGGTTATCTTGGCGTGTAACTCCCTTGCCCTGACTTGGGTGTGGTGGTCTCTGACTGACTTTGGCGAACGCCCTGGCCAGCCGGGGATCCCATTTCCAACATTGGCGGCAAGCGGCGGGATAAGGATTTGTGTTTGCCTTGTACCTTAGTAGCGGCTGGCTGCACCACAAAGCTCTGCATTTTTAGATGACCACATTTTAAGGGGATTGTTTTTTTTTGGAAGTTTCATATTTTCTTCTCCTGAAGGTATCATTGTGCAATTGTGTCCAGTGCATTTGTTCCCCTGCCCCGCGCCCAGAGTCTGGTACCTGTGTCACTTGTGGTCAGGTTGAGAAGTCAGGGGTGGTAGAAACTGCCTTACTAGTCCGAGGGGGGGGTTGTGTGTGGATGAATGGTGTGTGGCACTAGGCAAGTGAGTGTGAGTTCTCTGGGGTAGAGAGCTTGCTGAATACCTTGTGAATTGTGTACTCCTGTGTTAGCTCAGACCCCTAGGTTCCCTGTGTGATCTCTTCACTAGAACGTCCGCCAGAATGGTGCCTGCTTTTGATGTCTGTGATCTGTTTAGATACAGTATGGGAGAGTTGGTAAGGTTCTGTGAAGAGAGAGACATAGGGGTGGATGAGTTAGACACTCAGTCCGAACTTAGGAGCAGCCTGATCCTATGGCAAAAGTGTCAGTGGGACCTTGAGCGCAGTGAGGAAAGGGCCCGGGCTTCACACCAGGAGGGTGGTGGGTCTGTGGGGAGCCCTGAAGATTCAGAAGAGGAGGAAGAAAATGATAGCACAGGGACGCCAGCAGATAGTGAGGACCCCATAGATAGGGAGTCCCTTGCTGGGTCCAGCATAGGAGGCAGCGCCTCATCCCTTTCCCTGTCCCCAGAGGAGCTGGAAGATAGGAGGAGAGAAAGGGAGCACCAGCTGGCTTTAGAGAGGCTCAGGTTGGAGCATGCCCAGGCTATGGCACAGCTGGGCATTAGAAAGCAACAGCTAGAGACCGAGAGGGTCTTAGCGCAGGAAAGGATAGAGGAGGCTGAGAGGGCCTCCACCAGAGGCGAAGTAGCTCTGGAGGGTAGACTATCCCCTGCGCGCAGTGTTGAGTTTCTGGATCCCCCAGGGAGGGTTGGGTCCAGTGGTGGCAGCTATTTAGATTCCAGTGTAGGAAATCCCAGTCCCAGTTCCCCCAGTCTGGTACCTGTTTCCCAAGAGGAGGAGTATAGGTTGAAATTCAGGGGCAGTAGGAAGCTGCCTCACCAGTCGTGGGAGAAGTTTGAGGATGAATGTTGTGGAGCACTGTGGGCTTGGGTAGAGGTTCACACTGACTCTGATTTTGAAGTCTTGTTTGATCTTATAGTCAAAGAGCAGGTGCTCAGTGGTTGTTCGCCAGAGTTGCGCCAACACCTGTTGCAAGTTGGATTTACTGATACAGAGTTACTGGCAAGGGAAGCCGACCGCTGGGAAAGGGCCAGAGGTTCTCTAGAGTCATTGGTGAGTGACTCCAAAAGTAGTGGTTCAGGGATCTTCCAGCCCAGCGTGGTGGAGGAGGCTCAGTGTAGCCCAGCTAGGTCCCAGGATAGCGAGGAGGGTGTAGGGGCTCACTGCCTGGCTCAGTGGAGCAGGAGTGAGGGGGAGACCAAGGTTCCCCAGACGCCCGAAGCCCTGCCTCAGGACTTGGATGGTTTCTTGAGGGAACACCAGGTTGGGGACCTAGGCTGTCCTGTTAGTCCACTTGAGGAGGATCTCCTAGTGAGTAGAGGACCTGGAGTGTCTGTAACCAGAGCTCCTGTGGTTCTAGAGTCTGGCAGTACCGCTCCGGTAGGGAGGGTACAGGAGTCCAGAGTGAGGAGTGATTGGGGGAGTTCCCCAGTGGAAGGACCAGTGGGTCAGGGACTACCCAGTTGGGCTAGGTTCCCGTGTAGTGACCATGGTGACACCACTTCTGGTCTGGGGGATCGTCACGCACTGTCAGGTGGACAGAGGGCGGGAGATCTGCGCCAGACAGACAGTCACGCAACAGATGTGACATTTGTTAGCCTCAGGGGGATTGCGAGTGAATCCCCAGAAGTCCTGGAGTGCCAGGCAATTGTTCCACCGAAGGTTCTAGACCAGAGGTTGGGAGGCCAGGTTCAGGATCAGCCTGACCTGAAGGGTAGGACGACTGTAACCAGTGTCCTGACCGGTTCTTCTTCCAGAGGAACTTCTCCAGGTGGGAGAGGGCAGACCTCTGGAAGGGGGTGCAGAGGGTGGGAGAGCCCACCTCTGACCCCGGTGCAACCTGAGTGGATAAGTCCTGGGTTGGAATGGCGTTCTAGGGGTACCCCTCGCAGAGGGAGGAGGAACCCTAGGAGAAGAGGTAGGGGGAGGAGAGCCTTCCCCGAGACTCCTGGTCCGCCTGAGGTTGTAGGCCCTAGGCTGGAGTACCAGTGGCAGTCTAGTCCTGTCTTGCAGACAGGAAGAGTGGAAAATGGCTCCTATGTGCCAGGGGTTACTACCCCCCGCTCTGCGAATTGGCATGGACCCGTGGCACCTGGGTGGCCCAGGGCCTGGTCCTGGCCGCGGACAACTTGGGAGTACCAGTGGGGTAGCCCAGTTGGTCCAGACAGTGTGTTGAGAAGGAATCCCATGGGTTCACCGTGGCATAGAACAGGAGGGTGTCCCTGCAGTTGCGGGCCCGCGTCCGTGTTCTATCGCCCCAAGCAGGGAAGTCCATCACGGTGGTGATTGGTCTCCCCTGCGTTTTGGCTGGAAGGGGGTTATGTTGGACTTTGGCCCTTAGGGCAGGTTCACCCCTAGACTTTTTGCTAGAAATGGTGACCTGGCAATGGTGATTTTAGGGATTCTGCGCACTTTCACTGTGTCCCAGTGGAAAGTGCGTGCGCACTCTGAGTGCATGTGCTGAGCTAGGCCTGCCCGCCCATAGGAATGCATGGGGAATGTATGTGTCCCTGGTAGTTCCTGATGCGTGGGGTGTACAGGCTTGAGTCTGGTATGTGTGAACTCGTGTGAGTGAATGCTGCGCAACGGTGTATGCAGCATGTATGTGTCTAGTAGCGAAGCGCCATTTCTAGACATGGCTGTACGTGTGCTGTGAGGGTGCTGGCGTGTGATTGGCTGGAGCTGGCTGGCATGCCAGGCTCCAGGAAGTCTGGATGGGTCTGCCCGGTGGTGAGTGGGAGATTAGCATGAGTGATGTGTGGGAGGAGTGTACCTGTGTCCTGGATGGGCTGGGTTTTCCCCACACAATGCTGGCTCCGCCCCCCTGTGGTGTGTCTAATGACCCAAGCCCTGCCAGTGAATAGAGAGGGTGGTTGAGGTAAACAGAGTACTCAAGAACCAGCTGCGACTGGTTCCGCCCCCACTCTGCACCCTTGAACAAAGGAATGCACTGTATAAAAATGGGGCTGTGTCCCCACAGAAGTTGTTCTCTTTTCCAGGATCCTGAGGGGGCTGTTGCTGCTGCTGGGCCAGAGGACCGCCACTTGGGGTGTCTCCCTGCCTGGAGACCCAGTGAGCTGGCTCTGGGCCCAGCCTTGCCCCCCCTGCCTGCCCAAGGACTGCTGGGACTCTGCCCTGCTTGCTGAGGGCGCCTGGGAGCGCTTTATCCTGTTTATAGCGCTTGGAGCGCTGTGATGGTCTGCCTAGCGCAGGGAGCGCTGTAAATTGCCTCTAGCGCTGGGAGCGCTTTGTCTGCGGAGGCCGGTGCCCACCCGGCATTGTCCGCCCCAAGCGAGTGCCACCTCGCTTATTTTTGAGGGTATTGTCGCCTGGCAGGTGCCCACCCTGCCAGGGACCTTGCCGCCCGTTTTGCGCATTTTCCTCGAGGGTGCCGACCCCTCGGTAAATTCATCCCCCGCCTGCAGTGCCTGAGCCGGGCCGCCGCGCTGCCCGCGACGACCCGGAAGTGGTTGTCCGGCCGGCCAATCGGTGCGCGGCCGACCGGAAGTCCCGCCCACCGCAGCCGAGAGGACAGAGGAAGCCGGAAGCTGCCGGGAGCCGACCCCGGGATCCGGTGAGTGAGGAGGGAGAGCGGCGCCTGCCTTCCCAGCCCAAGAGCCGCCGCAGCACGACCGGGACCAGAGTGGAGCTCCCCGGTGTGGGAGAAGAGTCCAGCACTCCAGGAAGAAGTCGCCCGGTAAGTGGAGCCGGGCCTGGGGGGACTCCGTCGGTACAGACGAAGGGAGGAGGGCGTCGGGGCACATTGCCGGTGCCCGCCCCTCCCCCCTGTGCCATCCGGGTTGCAGGAACCTACCTGGGGGCATTGTGGGTATCTCGAGCCCGTCAAGGCTCCAACGTGAGTGCCGCCATTGTGGGAGAGCCCTGAGAGGCTCCCGGGGCCTGTTAGTGATCTCGAGCCCCCAGAGGGGGGACTCCAACGACGGGCTGCCTTGTTCTTTAGAGCCTGCGAGGCTCGGGCGCAATTTGGCATAATTCGAGCGCAGAGAGGCTCCTGAGTGCCCACATTGTGTTTCAGAGCCCAGAGAGGCTCAGAGGAGGCATTTGGTAGCGTGAAGAGCCCAGCGAGGCTCAAAGGGGCATTTTGATTCCAGAGCCTGTGAGGCTCCCACGATTGGCTCATCCTCAATTGCACCAGTTGCCCAGCACTTTGTGGGCAACTGCTACGTTTAGGCCCCTGGACACTGGACACAGGGCGTCCTAGCCCTAGAGAGGCCAGTTGGCCTAGGGACAGTCACAGGTGGTGACTTACGTGAGTTTGGCGCAATTGTACTTTCTATGCACCTCTGAATGTATTGTTTATGCGTCATGTGCCTTTACACCTCTGAATGAATGTTATGCATTGCATCATGTGTTTTCCTCTTACACCCCTACAGGTATTGTAATACATAGGTGGTTGTTTTCTCCCTAGTACAGGTGGTGCTAGTGAGATCCTGGTTACCAGTAATTACTGGTTGTGCGCTCTATTGTTATATTGTGTGCTATTTTGTGCTAAAGTAATTGTATTTCTGAAAGTGCTACTTCTGATTCCTGACAGTGGTCCAGGTGGCCCTGTCTTGTAAATATCCCCTTGTAAATTCTGCCCGTGCCTCTGGCACATTGTAAAGTGTGTGTTTTATCTAATGTGTTTTGGTGTAATACAAAGGCTATTTTTATATAACCTTGTGTGGAGTTTCCTTTGTGGTGGGCCTTTGGTTGTTGCTGGGGTGCGTGCGCAAATACTTAGCCTACATCGCCTCCAAGTTTAGCCTTGCTGCTCGCACCACGTTACCTAGAGGGTGAGTAGGGGTTATCTTGGCGTGTAACTCCCTTGCCCTGACTTGGGTGTGGTGGTCTCTGACTGACTTTGGCGAACGCCCTGGCCAGCCGGGGATCCCATTTCCAACAACAGCCCGAGGCTCTACCTATGATACAGAGGGACGGTGCACAGCCCGGGGCTCTACCTATGATACAGAGGGACGGTGCACACCCCGGGGGGCTCTACCTATGATACAGAGGGACGGTGCACACCCCGGGGGGCTCTACCTATGATACAGAGGGACGGTGCACAGCCCCGGGCTCTACCTATGATACAGAGGGGCGGTGCACAGCGGGGGCTCTACCTATGATACAGAGGGACGGTGCACACCCCGGGGGGCTCTACCTATGATACAGAGGGACGGTGCACAGCCCCGGGCTCTACCTATGATACAGAGGGACGGTGCACAGCGGGGGCTCTACCTATGATACAGAGGGACGGTGCACAGCGGGGGGCTCTACCTATGATACAGAGGGACGGTGCACACCCCGGGGGGCTCTACCTATGATACAGAGGGACGGTGCACAGCGGGGGCTCTACCTATGATACAGAGGGACGGTGCACAGCCCCGGGCTCTACCTATGATACAGAGGGACGGTGCACAGCGGGGGCTCTACCTATGATACAGAGGGACGGTGCACAGCGGGGGCTCTACCTATGATACAGAGGGACGGTGCACAGCCCCGGGCTCTACCTATGATACAGAGGGACGGTGCACAGCCCGGGGCTCTACCTATGATACAGAGGGACGGTGCACAGCGGGGGGCTCTACCTATGATACAGAGGGACGGTGCACAGCCTCGGGCTCTACCTATGATACAGAGGGACGGTGCACAGCGGGGGGCTCTACCTATGATACAGAGGGACGGTGCACAGCCCGGGGCTCTACCTATGATACAGAGGGACGGTGCACAGCGGGGGGCTCTACCTATGATACAGAGGGACGGTGCACAGCCCGGGGGGCTCTACCTATGATACAGAGGGACGGTGCACAGCCCGGGGCTCTACCTATGATACAGAGGGACGATGCACAGCCCAGGGCTCTACCGATGATACAGAGGGACGGTTCACAGCCGGGGGCTCTACCTATGATACAGAGGGACGGTGCACAGCCGGGGGCTCTACAGAGGGACGGTGCACACCCCGGGGGGCTCTACCTATGATACAGAGGGACGGTGCACAGCCGGGGGCTCTACCTATGATACAGAGGGACGGTGCACAGCCCGGGGCTCTACCTATGATACAGAGGGACGGTTCACAGCCCGGGGCTCTACCTATGATACAGAGGGACGGTGCACAGCCCCGGGCTCTACCTATGATACAGAGGGACGGTGCACGGCCGGGGGCTCTCTCTATGATACAGAGGGACGGTGCACAGCGGGGGCTCTACCGATGATACAGAGGGACGGTGCACAGCCCCGGGCTCTACCTATGATACAGAGGGACGGTGCACAGCCCGGGGCTCTACCTATGATACAGAGGGACGGTGCACAGCCGGGGGCTCTACCTATGATACAGAGGGACGGTGCACAGCCCCGGGCTCTACCTATGATACAGAGGGACGGTGCACAGCCCAGGGCTCTACCTATGATACAGAGGGACGGTGCACAGCGGGGGCTCTACCTATGATACAGAGGGACGGTGCACATTGGGGGCTCTACCTATGATACAGAGGGACGGTGCACAGCCCAGGGCTCTACCTATGATACAGAGGGACGGTTCACAGCCCGGGGCTCTACCTATGAAACAGAGGGACGGTGCACAGCGGGGGCTCTACCTGTGATACAGAGGGACGGTTCACAGCCGGGGGCTCTACCTATGATACAGAGGGACGGTGCACAGCGGGGGGCTCTACCTATGATACAGAGGGACGGTTCACAGCCCAGGGCTCTACCTATGATACTGAGGGACGATGCACAGCCGGGGGCTCTGCTATGATACAGAGGGACGGTGCACAGCCCGGGGCTCTACCTATGATACAGAGGGACGGTGCACAGCGGGGGCTCTACCTATGATACAGAGGGACGGTGCACAGCCGGGGGCTCTACCTATGATACAGAGGGACGGTGCACAGCCGGGGGCTCTACCTATGATACAGAGGGACGGTGCACAGCCGGGGGCTCTACCTATGATACAGAGGGACGGAGCACAGCCCGGGGCTCTACCTATGATACAGAGGGACGGTGCACGGCCGGGGGCTCTACCTATGATACAGAGGGACGGTGCACAGCCCGGGGGCTCTACCTATGATACAGAGGGACGGTGCACAGCCGGGGGCTCTACCTATGATACAGAGGGACGGTGCACAGCGGGGGGCTCTACCTATGATACAGAGGGACGGTGCACAGCGAGGGCTCTACCTATGATACAGAGGGACGGTGCACAGCCCAGGGCTCTACCTATGATACAGAGGGACGGTGCGCAGCCCGGGGCTCTCTACCTATGATACAGAGGGACGGTTCACAGCCGGGGGCTCTACCTATGACACAGAGGGACGGTGCACAGCCCGGGGGCTCTACCTATGATACAGAGGGACGGTGCACAGCGGGGGCTCTACCTATGATACAGAGGGACGGAGCACAGCGGGGGCTCTACCTATGATACAGAGGGACGGTGCACAGCGGGGGGCTCTACCTATGATACAGAGGGACGGTGCACAGCCCGGGGCTCTACCTATGATACAGAGGGACGGTGCACAGCCTCGGGCTCTACCTATGATACAGAGGGACGGTGCACAGCCCGGGGCTCTACCTATGATACAGAGGGACGGTGCACCCCCTGGGGCTCTACCTATGATACAGAGGGACGGTGCACAGCGGGGGCTCTACCTATGATACAGAGGGACGGTGCACAGCCGCGGGCTCTACCTATGATACAGAGGGACGGTGCACAGCCGGGGGCTCTACCTATGATACAGAGGGACGGTGCACAGCCCGGGGCTCTACCTATGATACAGAGGGACGGTGCACAGCCCGCGGCTCTACCTATGATACAGAGGGACGGTGCACAGCGGGGGCTCTACCTATGATACAGAGGGACGGTGCACAGCCGGGGGCTCTACCTATGATACAGAGGGACGGTGCACACCCCGGGGCTCTACCTATGATACAGAGGGACGGTGCACAGCGGGGGCTCTACCTATGATACAGAGGGACGGTGCACAGCCCCGGGCTCTACCTATGATACAGAGGGACGGTGCACAGCGGGGCTCTACCTATGATACAGAGGGACGGTGCACAGCCCCAGGCTCTACCTATGATACAGAGGGACGGTGCACACCCCGGGGGCTCTACCTATGATACAGAGGGACGGTGCACAGCCCGGGGCTCTCTACCTATGATACAGAGGGACGGTGCACAGCCCGGGGGCTCTACCTATGATACAGAGGGACGGTGCACACCCCGGGGCTCTACCTATGATACAGAGGGACGGTGCACAGCGGGGGCTCTACCTATGATACAGAGGGACGGTGCACAGCGGGGGCTCTACCTATGATACAGAGGGACGGTGCACAGCCCCGGGCTCTACCTATGATACAGAGGGACGGTGCACAGCCCCGGGCTCTACCTATGATACAGAGGGACGGTGCACAGCGGGGCTCTACCTATGATACAGAGGGACGGTGCACAGCCCCAGGCTCTACCTATGATACTGATGGACGGTGCACAGCCGGGGGCTCTACCTATGATACAGAGGGACGGTGCACAGCCCGGGGCTCTCTACCTATGATACAGAGGGACGGTGCACAGCCCGGGGGCTCTACCTATGATACAGAGGGACGGTGCACAGCCGGGGGGCTCTACCTATGATACAGAGGGACGGTGCACAGCCCGGGGCTCTACCTATGATACAGAGGGACGGTGCACAGCCCGGGGCTCTACCTATGATACAGAGGGACGGTGCACAGCCCAGGGCTCTACCTATGATACAGAGGGACGGTGCACAGCGGGGGCTCTACCTATGATACAGAGGGACGGTGCACAGCGGGGGCTCTACCTATGACACAGAGGGACGGTGCACAGCCGGGGGCTCTACCTATGATACAGAGGGACGGTGCACAGCCCGGGGCTCTACCTATGATACAGAGGGACGGTGCACAGCCCGGGGGGCTCTACCTATGATACAGAGGGACGGTTCACAGCCCGGGGCTCTACCTATGATACAGAGGGACGGAGCACAGCCCGGGGCTCTACCTATGATACAGAGGGACGGTGCACAGCCGCGGGCTCTACCTATGATACAGAGGGACGGTGCACAGCCTCGGGCTCTACCTATGATACAGAGGGACGGTGCACAGCCTCGGGCTCTACCTATGATACAGAGGGGCGGTGCACAGCCCGGGGCTCTACCTATGATACAGAGGGACGGTGCACAGCCCGGGGCTCTACCTATGATACAGAGGGACGGTGCACAGCCCGGGGCTCTACCTATGATACAGAGGGACGGTGCACAGCCTCGGGCTCTACCTATGATACAGAGGGACGGTGCACAGCGGGGGGCTCTACCTATGATACAGAGGGACGGTGCACAGCCTCGGGCTCTACCTATGATACAGAGGGACGGTGCACAGCCGGGGGCTCTACCTATGATACAGAGGGACGGTGCACAGCCCGGGGCTCTACCTATGATACAGAGGGACGGTGCACAGCCTCGGGCTCTACCTATGATACAGAGGGACGGTGCACAGCCTCGGGCTCTACCTATGATACAGAGGGACGGTGCACAGCCCGGGGCTCTACCTATGATACAGAGGGACGGTGCACAGCCCGGGGCTCTACCTATGATACAGAGGGACGGTGCACAGCGGGGGCTCTACCTATGATACAGAGGGACGGTGCACAGCCCGGGGCTCTACCTATGATACAGAGGGACGGTGCACACCCCGGGGGGCTCTACCTATGATACAGAGGGACGGTGCACACCCCGGGGGGCTCTACCTATGATACAGAGGGACGGTGCACAGCCCGGGGCTCTACCTATGATACAGAGGGACGGTGCACAGCGGGGGCTCTACCTATGATACAGAGGGACAGTGCACAGCCCGGGGCTCTACCTATGATACAGAGGGACAGTGCACAGCCCGGGGCTCTACCTATGATACAGAGGGACGGTGCACAGCCCGGGGCTCTACCTATGATACAGAGGGACGGTGCACAGCCTCGGGCTCTACCTATGATACAGAGGGACGGTGCACAGCCCGGGGCTCTACCTATGATACAGAGGGACGGAGCACAGCCCGGGGCTCTACCTATGATACAGAGGGACGGTGCACAGCCCGGGGCTCTACCTATGATACAGAGGGACGGTGCACAGCGGGGGCTCTACCTATGATACAGAGGGACGGTGCACAGCCTCGGGCTCTACCTATGATACAGAGGGACGGTGCACAGCCTCGGGCTCTACCTATGATACAGAGGGACGGTGCACAGCCCCGGGCTCTACCTATGATACAGAGGGGCGGTGCACAGCCGGGGGCTTTACCTATGATACAGAGGGACGGTGCACAGCGGGGGCTCTACCTATGATACAGAGGGACGGTGCACAGCCTCGGGCTCTACCTATGATACAGAGGGACGGTGCACACCCCGGGGGGCTCTACCTATGATACAGAGGGACGGTGCACACCCCGGGGGGCTCTACCTATGATACAGAGGGACGGTGGACAGCCCGGGGCTCTACCTATGATACAGAGGGACGGTGCACAGCGGGGGGCTCTACCTATGATACAGAGGGACGGTGCACAGCGGGGGCTCTACCTATGATACAGAGGGACGGTGCACAGCCCGGGGCTCTACCTATGATACAGAGGGACGGTTCACAGCCCCGGGCTTTACCTATGATACAGAGGGACGGTGCACAGCCGGGGGCTCTACCTATGATACAGAGGGACGGAGCACAGCCCGCGGCTCTACCTATGATACAGAGGGACGGTGCACAGCCCGCGGCTCTACCTATGATACAGAGGGACGGTGCACAGCCGGGGGCTCTACCTATGATACAGAGGGACGGTGCACAGCCCGGGGCTCTACCTATGATACAGAGGGACGGTGCACACCCCGGGGGGCTCTACCGATGATACAGAGGGACGGTGCACAGCCCGGGGCTCTACCTATGATACAGAGGGACGGTGCACAGCCCAGGGCTCTACCTATGATACAGAGGGACGGTGCACAGCCCAGGGCTCTACCTATGATACAGAGGGACGGTGCACAGCCCCGGGCTCTACCTATGATACAGAGGGACGGTGCACAGCGGGGGCTCTACCTATGATACAGAGGGACGGTGCACAGCCCGGGGGCTCTACCTATGATACAGAGGGACGGTGCACAGCCCGGGGCTCTACCTATGATACAGAGGGACGGTGCACAGCCCGGGGCTCTACCTATGATACAGAGGGACGGTGCACAGCCCGGGGCTCTACCTATGATACAGAGGGACGGTGCACAGCCGGGGGCTCTACCTATGATACAGAGGGACGGTGCACAGCCCGGGGCTCTACCTATGATACAGAGGGACGGTGCACAGCCCCGGGCTCTACCTATGATACAGAGGGACGGTGCACAGCGGGGGCTCTACCTATGATACAGAGGGACGGTGCACAGCCGGGGGCTCTACCTATGATACAGAGGGACGGTGCACAGCCCGGGGCTCTACCTATGATACAGAGGGACGGTGCACACCCCGGGGGGCTCTACCTATGATACAGAGGGACGGTGCACAGCCCGGGGCTCTACCTATGATACAGAGGGACGGTGCACAGCCCAGGGCTCTACCTATGATACAGAGGGACGGTGCACAGCCCCGGGCTCTACCTATGATACAGAGGGACGGTGCACAGCGGGGGCTCTACCTATGATACAGAGGGACGGTGCACAGCCCGGGGGCTCTACCTATGATACAGAGGGACGGTGCACAGCCCGGGGCTCTACCTATGATACAGAGGGACGGTGCACAGCCCGGGGGCTCTACCTATGATACAGAGGGACGGTGCACAGCCGGGGGCTCTACCTATGATACAGAGGGACGGTGCACACCCCGGGGGCTCTACCTATGATACAGAGGGACGGTGCACAGCCCGGGGCTCTCTACCTATGATACAGAGGGA
The DNA here is from genome assembly GCF_964261635.1 of Lissotriton helveticus. NCBI lineage: Eukaryota > Metazoa > Chordata > Amphibia > Caudata > Salamandridae > Lissotriton > Lissotriton helveticus. The sequence continues at coordinate 901,871,307 of NC_136073.1, forward strand.
CGGTGCACAGCCCGGGGGCTCTACCTATGATACAGAGGGACGGTGCACAGCGGGGGCTCTACCTATGATACAGAGGGACGGTGCACAGCGGGGGCTCTACCTATGATACAGAGGGACGGTGCACAGCCCAGGGCTCTACCTATGATACAGAGGGACGGTGCACAGCGGGGGCTCTACCTATGATACAGAGGGACGGTGCACAGCCCAGGGCTCTACCTATGATACAGAGGGACGGTGCACAGCCGGGGGCTCTACCTATGATACAGAGGGACGGTGCACAGCCCGCGGCTCTACCTATGATACAGAGGGACAGTGCACAGCCCGCGGCTCTACCTATGATACAGAGGGACGGTGCACAGCCCGCGGCTCTACCTATGATACAGAGGGACGGTGCACACCTCAGGGCTCTACCTATGATACAGAGGGACGGTGCACAGCCCGGGGGGCTCTACCTATGATACAGAGGGACGGTGCACACCCAGGGGCTCTACCTATGATACAGAGGGACGGTGCACAGCCGGGGGCTCTCAGTCTGTGCAGTGAAGGTGCCCTGAGACCCCCCTCATAGGCGTCAGCCCTCCTGTCAGCGATCCGTTCATGCTATATTTATATTAATTCTTGGCCCAGGCCTGCGGGGGCGCTGCCATCCCCTCCCTGGCACCCATCTCACTTCCTCTCCACTCAGTGAATCCGTGCCAAGTGGAGCAGTGCTTGTAAATCCCAGCGCATCCGTGTTGAGCCGGCTGCCTGTGTGCCATTCCTCGTGTGACGTCACTTCCTGCAGTCCCAGAGTGGAGGCCTCTGAGCCCGACAACAGGTGTCTGAATGTGACCCCCCGTGCAGCCGTCCACTTTAGAGGGCCCTTGATTGATTGTGTCCTGCTGGCCCACCCCATGCATCTAACGAGGTTTACGTAAGACTCTGCAGCTCGGTGGATCGAGCGCGTGCTGCAGAGAGGTGAGGGGGCAGCCAGGTGCACCCCAGCATTGTGGGCCGTCTTCATGACATACAAAGAGCTCCACTGGGGTGAGAGGACGAGGGGGGGGCCCCACTGGACACCCCCGCTGCCTCTCCTTTAATACTGGGAAAGAATCCTAACAAAGATGGAGGCTAATTAGCATAGACAATGACGTCACATCATCGAAGGGAAGCATCACAACCTCACCAGACCGTCTTTTGCAGTCATAGCCGAGGTCTGGCATTTGGCATTTATATATTACATGTACATCCACTGCATATATGTGTTGACATGTATGATCTCGTGTACTAACCACACATATGTGTTCATGTTTGTGTCACTGCAAAGCAGTGAACAGTGCAGGCATCGACAGACACTCAGGCACACACATCTGCCATGCAAGAAGGCTAAGGCATGCAGATGTGGGGGACACCTCTGGGGATCTGGTACTCACTCCAACTGAGGCCAGCAGGGCCCAGTCAGATCTTGCAGGGAGACCTCTGGAGCTGCTGTGTCCCTGTAACTCAGAAGAGGAGGCCAGCCAGGGATGAAGGGAGCAGTCCAGTCTTCGTTCTCACAGAGCAGGGCAGGCCTCAGGCAGCAGGACAGGCCCCTGGTAGCAGCAGGCCTGTCCCCAGGGAAACAAGGCAGGTCTCGGGCAGCAGGGCAGGCCCCTGGTAGCAGCAGGCCTGTCCCCAGGGAAACAAGGCAGGCCTCAGGCAGTATGACTGTACTCTTGTGAACAAGGCAGTCCTCTGTGGAACACAACAGGCCTCAAGCAGCAGGACAGGCCCCTAGTAGCAGCAGGCCTGTCCTCGGGGGAACAAGGCAGGCCTGAAGCAGCAGGACAGGCCCCTAGTAGCAGCAGGTCTGTCCTCGGGGGAACAAGGCAGGCCTCAAGCAGCAGGACAGGCCCCTAGTAGCAGCAGGCCTGTCCTCGGGGGAACAAGGCAGGCCTCAAGCAGCAGGACAGGCCCCTAGTAGCAGCAGGTCTGTCCTCGGGGGAACAAGGCAGGCCTCAAGCAGCAGGACAGGCCCCTAGTAGCAGCAGGCCTGTCCTCTGGGGAACAAGGCAGGCCTCAGGCAGTATGACTGTAATCTTGTGAACAAGGCAGTCCTCTGTGGAACAAGGTAGGCCTCGTGCAGCAGGACAGGTCCCTGGTAGAAGCAGGACAGTCCTCTGTGGAACACAGCAGGCGTCAAGCAGCAGGACAGGCCCCTGGTAGCAGCAGGCCTGTCCTCTGTGGAACAAAGCAGGCCTCAAGCAGCAGGACAGGCCCCTAGTAGCAGCAGGCCTGTCCTCGGGGGAACAAAGCAGGCCTCAAGCAGCAGGACAGGCCCCTAGTAGCAGCAGGCCTGTCCTCTGGGGAACAAGGCAGGCCTCAGGCAGCAGGACAGGCCCCTGGTAGCAGCAGGCCTGTCCTCTGAGAACAAGGCAGGCCTCAGGCAGCAGGACAGGCCCCTGGTAGCTGCAGGACAGTCCTCTGTGGAACAAGGCAGGCGTCAAGCAGCAGGCCAGGCCCCTGGTAGCAGCAGGCCTGTCCTCTGGGGAACAAGGTAGGCCTCGAGCAGCAGGCCAGGCCCCTGGTAGCAGCAGGCCTGTCCTCTGAGAACAAGGCAGGCCTCAGGCAGCAGGACAGGCCCCTAGTAGCAGCAGGCCTGTCCTCGGGGGAACAAGGCAGGCCTCAAGCAGCAGGACAGGCCCCTAGTAGCAGCAGGCCTGTCCTCGGGGGAACAAGGCAGGCCTTCCTCTGTATTATTTACCGGTCCAGGAGTGGACTGAAGAGCCATTCTAAGGGTCTACTATGTATACCTCGTGCCAGCCTTTGAAGTGGGGAATCTTTTAGGCTACCCCTACATCTTTTTCTGGAATATTCCTTCCTTTCCCAGTGTAGGAACCAAGAAGGCTAGGGTCACAAAAGACTAGTGTTAGATTTCTTTGTATGTGCTGTAGGCAAGCCCCTGTGAAGTGAAAGTGGGGCAGAGAACAGCACCGCCCCAAACATCCTTGCAGGTTGGCCACATTGCCCACACCTAAGACCTGTTGTTTCACTATCTGGGAGGAATACACAAGAGCAGGGTCATGTGACCCAGGACACTGGCAGCAAGCACCAAAGGGTTAGAACAAGAAAAGGCCACCTTCCTAAACCTGAATGACTGCACTTGTGTCTCCCTTTGCACCCCCACTTTGTCCCCTTGTGGGTTACATCTACTTTCACTTTTTATTTCACGTAAAATGTAAATGTGTTGGACTTGTAAAGCGCACAGCTGCCCGTGAGCGTCCCGGCGCTTGCTTAGGGAACCCGTCCTGGTATTCCCCTGTGAGAAACCCCGGCAGGGTGTCCACAAGGTGAAAGCCAGGCATCCCGCCATGAGGGGCCGTAGTGGAGATTAAGCAAGCTATTGCCCAGAGTCGCAGAGTGTGACCCCGTGAGTTGACTAGGAACCAGAGCGAGAATTGTCGAGTCCGTGGAATTTTGAGCCCGAGATCCGCCGAGGCGGGGATTTGAACCCTGGTCCAGGGTCGATCTCAGCTTCCGGGTCTGCCGCCTCTAACCACTGAGCCACGCTTCTCTCCTTTATACCAATTTGTGTCAAAGGTACAAATTCCTTTATTCACCTGTATTCACTCTCTCTTATTTGACTTGGACTGTGCTACTTATACATATTACCTGGCTATGCATTCACTATAGGTCTCACACTTTGCATATCCAGTGGAAGAGACAGTCTTAAGTTGGTCAGACTGAAGGACAAGATTCTGTTTGATGACCTTTCCCATCAGGCTCTCTTTGAAGAATTGAAATATTATTTGTGTATTCAATCCCACCTAGAGTGCAGGTAAGAGTATTAACGTTTGATTTAACGGGTTAGTGAAATTATAGTTTTTGCTTGAGTAGTATAATAACTCACTTGCATTACTTCTTCTATTTCTTAGACAATTTCTCCTGATGAAGGACCAATACCTCTGAAATGCATTGAGGATCTTTGTAAAGTTTTGGATTGAACCATGTGCAGTTGATGATTATGATTTCAATGAGAATATTTTTCAAATAAGAGAGCATGAATAAACATAAATAAAACCCACAAGCGGACAAAGTGGGTGTGCAAAGGGAGACACAACACTGGATCGGCAGAGTGCAGTCATTCAGATTTTGTTTACACCCGATAAGAGGGTGATAACCTTTAGCACCCTAAGAACAATGAGACAGTCTGTTTAAATTATGGTATAACTGGTGGGGTGCACTGAATATATCAACTTTCTAAAAGTGGCATTTTCAGAATTGTGACTTAAAATCCAACTTCATCATTGAAGGGGATTTCAAATTAAAATTCATTTGAAATCAAGCATGATATTTCTATCTGTTCCCAATCAAAAGTTAACACTTATTGAATGTAATAATGTAACTCAAAGTTATCCTATGAGAGAGGTAGGCCTTACAGGCCATAGAGTAGTGAAAAATGAATTTAGCAGTTTTTCACTACCAGGGCATGTAAAACTTAAGAACACACCCAATTTGTTTACATTAAATGCACCCTGCCCTATGGGCTGTTTAGGGCCTATATTAGGGGTGATTTATAGGTATTAAAAGGAAGGTTTCCTCATGGCAAAAGGTTTATCTTGCCAGTTCGAATTAGCAGTTTAAAACTGCACTACGGGCTGCATTGGTAGGCCTGCACCATGTTTTAAGAGATACATTAGTGGGGGGCATATTCTGTGCTGCAGGCCCACTAGCAGCATTAAATTTACAGTCCCTGGGAACATGTAATGTCATATGTGCCAATCAGATGTAGGCCAATTTGATCATATTTTAGAGAGAAAGCACAAGCACTTTAGCTATGGTTAGCAGTGGTAAAGTGCACAGAGTCCTAATGCCAACAAGAACGAATTTCATAAACCCGAAGGGGTGAATGCAAAGAGATTGAGGGTGACCCTTCAGAAGGGGCCAAGTCCAACACCAAGCTTAGGTTGACCACTTAAAAACGGCTTTTTGGTAACAAGTAAATGAAAAATTCTGTGTTTGAAGTGAAAATGCTTTGAGATGAATGCAGTGGTGAGGTGGGGAGTTGAATGTAAACATGTGCGTCTGAACTGAACCAGCAGACTTCAGACATCACTTTAAGGCCTGTTCTTTCCACACGCAGGATTCTGGCCCTGATGGATTGTCGATGACTCGTTGAATATGCACCAGCAAGCTGTGAAAACATCGGCCACTTGTTTCGCAATTCTAAAATGGCTAAAAAACATCTGCTGGATGCTACCAGAACACACCAAAAAAACGGTCATCAATGCCTTAATAACATCCAGGCTTGATTACGCCAATGTGTTATATCTGGGGGCAAAAAAGGCAACGATCCGCAGACGGCAAACAGTGCAGAACGCAGCAGCGAGACTGTTATGGAAAATCCCCATTTTTTCATCCACCTCCAAATACATCCGAGAGCTGCATTGGTTGAGAATTGAGAGCCGGATCAAATTTAAATCCCTATGCTTCATGCACAAGATCTCCACTAAAAAAGCCCCTAAGTACTTACAAAATCTAGTCCGCCCTTACCTCCCTTCTCGGGCTTTGAGATCGACAACAGCCCACAATTTTGTTATCCTAAAATAAAACTATCACGCATGGGTGGAAAATCCTTCGCTTTCCTTGGTCCCTCGCTGTGGAATACTATGCCACTTGCACTGCGCTCTGAGGCAAGCTATATGAGATTCAGGAAGGCCTTAAAAACTTGGCTATTCAACATCTAAATTGCCGGTCCTGTCATTTACTACTGAATCATAGCGCCGGGAAACCCTTTGTTGGGTAGCTGTTGGGCTATATAAGCTAAATAAATAAATAATAAATATGGAGCCAGGGCCTTGGGCACGATGCTCAGAATAAACTACATGACTGGACCTGACCAGAAACTTGTGCTGATAATGAAAATGATTATAGGGGTCAGGCCGAAAGAACCCCACCTGTTACAATTTTTTTAATTCAGGCTGTGCAAAACTAGTCGTAGGTCTTTTCGACGCTGCTACACAGGTACCCAAGAGACAGGTAAAAATATAATCTAGTATTTAAGAGGAAAGTCAGTTTGTGAAGTGCGCTATGAAATAGTTGATACGGTATAATGGGTAAACATCACTTACAACAAAACTTTTACAACGCACTACCATTACAACGCATTGCGCTGGGGGGTGCTCTAGGATAGGGAATACGTTTAATTTACTATCCAACACCTTCCCTAGTGTCCACGGGGACTGGAGTTGGAAGAGTAAATTAAACTATTCACTATCCAGCACCCAAAAGCGCTATGCGTTGTAATGGTATGCGATGTAAAAACCGCGTTGTAAAGGCAGGCGTTGTAATAGCCTGCGTTGTAACGTCATACATCCGGTATAATGAGAGCCGAGGAAGGGCAGGTTTGGAGCGCAGTGCCCCAGGCCTGAGGCTGACCTGCCTGCGACCTCTTTACCATCCTGTTGACTGCATGACTTGTGTCCTTCCACTTCTCACTTTCAGGGAACTTATTTTTTCTTTTTGGTTAAGCGCTGCATGAGAGTGCATGTGTTTTCCATGTCTCTCCCTCTTGTGTTTCTCCCCCGGGCAGGGGCTCTGCTTGCTCTCTCACCGCTCCTCACTGTCCCCCCTGAGTACTTCTTCCCACGTGCCCCCCTGTGCTCTGTATTGTTGTCTCACCTGTTGCTTTGTTCTCACCCTGCTCCTGGTCGGTGCTTAATTTGTAAAATAATAAGTGCCGGTGTCCATAGTTCCGCTCAGAACCCCCCTGCTGGCGCTGTCGGAGCTCGGGGTTGCAAATCCCGAGGCTGCAGAGTCGTATTTCCCCTCGATGCCTCTTTCTTCCACCACCAGACACCCCTGCTTCATTATCTCACTGGAGCAGGTTATTTTTCGTCACTGCTTTTTGTCTTGTCACTGCTTTTCCGTCTTTCTCTTCCACCTTCTTTGTCACTTTTGTGTTTTTCCATCTCTTGCTCTGGGTTAAAAGCCCATTAAATAAGTGCCGGTCTCTAAAAGTGAGTGAGTGCCGCTGGGCCCCTGCAAACACCGGCTCAAAGTAAGCAGTGCCCATGTGCATCTTTGAAAATGGACTTTGGCGCTGTGATATCCTGTGTCGCCCAGTCGTGGCTGCTCAGCCCGTGTGCGTGTGGTGTAATAGTATGTCCACGAGTGACTGCTTCGGGTGAGTGGGCGCCGCCCCCATTGGCGCCTGTACCATATTACCTATTACTGAACAAACCTACATAATCGACACTACTGGCTACTGGACTAATTCACATACAAGGACCCTAATTCACTTACAGAAGGCGCCTTACACAGGGGTATAGAGCGCTATACAAAGCATACAAGAATGGCGAGCACTGCGCCAAACTGCAGAATGAAGAGCCATCTATAGCCCCCCCCCCCCCCCCCCCCCCCCAATCCCTAGGAGCCCAGGGCCTGCCACCAGCTGCAGCGAGGCCTGGCCGGAGGGGGCTGTCCTGCCCCACCACTGCTGGAACCCCTGTCCGGCCCGGAGCATTGCTGCCAGCTCTGCCCCAAGGAGCCCCCTGTCCCACCACAGCTCCAGCTTGACTTGAGGGGGGGTGACGGGGGGTTCCTGTGTTTTGCACCAACACGAGGAGGAATTAGGGGTGGAGGCTGTCCTGCACTAGCATGAGATGAGACCCCCCTTACATGTAGAAATCCCCCCCCCCCCCATGCACACACCCCTGTCTGAAGGAGGCCTGCCCTGCCAGCAGCTCCGGAGACACTGAGAGGGTCTGGGAACAGCTGAAAGGGGGTGGGGGGGGAGCCCATGGCGAGGGTCTGCGCTGCAGGAAGTGACCGAGGGACGGTGTCTGGTGACCGGACAGCCCCCTCCACTCGGATCTAACGCCCTCAGACGGAAATAGCCCCCGAGCTGGAGCCCACAGAGGCAGAAGCGGTGCCCCCGGCCTCTCCAGCATGAAGCTGCTGCTAGCCCCCCTACTCGCCCTGCTCGGAGGGGCAGCGCTCCGCGGTGAGTACCGGGCACTGGGTGCGGGTCAGCACGGCCATTGAGAGCAGGCGAGACTGCTGTACTCTCTCCTGGGGGGGAGGGGTGGCTGGCCCCAGCAGGACTGCTTTACTGTCACTTGGAGGCTACTCTGCATTCCTGCTATTGTGTTTTTTTTTTTTTTTTTTAAATATATTTATTAAAAAGTTTTTTCCCCCCCTCAGCTTTCCCACATATTCCAGCATATGTGTTACAGCACATACCAATTACTCAGGTGACTGTACAGTACATATACATTTCAATGTTTTTATACAGATTTACATATCGTAAACAGATATAATAAAAAAAGAAAAAGAGAGAAGAAAAAGAAAAACAGCTCAAATCAAACTTCTGTTGCATTATTCTAGAATTATCCTGCTAGATTTCCACGTCGTAATTGGTTGCCATATTTTTTTTTTTTGGGATAGTACTGTTGCTACTCTGCATTCCTGCTATTGTTTTAATGGGATAGTACTGGTGCTACTCTGCATTCCTGCTATTGTGTTAATGGGATAGTACTGGCGCTACTCTGCAACCCTGCTATTGTGTTAATGGGATAGTACTGGTGCTACTCTGCAACCCTGCTATTGTGTTAATGGGATAGTACTGTTGCTACTCTGCATTCCTGCTATTGTTTTAATGGGATAGTACTGGTGCTACTCTGCATTCCTGCTATTGTGTTAATGGGGTAGTACTGGTGCTACTCTGCATTCCTGCTATTGTGTTAATGGGATAGTACTGGTGCTACTCTGCAATCCTGCTATTGTTTTAATGGGATAGTACTGGTGCTACTCTGCAACCCTGCTATTGTGTTAATGGGATAGTACTGTTGCTACTCTGCATTCCTGCTATTGTGTTAATGGGATAGTACTGTCGCTACTCTGCATTCCTGCTATTGTGTTAATGGGTTAGTACTGGCGCTACTCTGCATTCCTGCTATTGTGTTAATGGGGTAGTACTGGCGCTACTCTGCATTCCTGCTATTGTTTTAATGGGATAGTACTGGCGCTACTCTGCATTCCTGCTATTGTGTTAATGGGATAGTACTGGTGCTGCTCTGCAATCCTGCTATTGTTTTAATGGGATAGTACTGGTGCTGCTCTGCAACCCTGCTATTGTGTTAATGGGATAGTACTGTTGCTACTCTGCATTCCTGCTATTGTGTTAATGGGATAGTACTGATGCTACTCTGCATTCCTGCTATTGTGTTAATGGGATAGTACTGGTGCTACTCTGCATTCCTGCTATTGTGTTAATGGGGTAGTACTGGTGCTACTCTGCATTCCTGCTATTGTGTTAATGGGATAGTACTGGCGCTACTCTGCATTCCTGCTATTGTGTTAATGGGATAGTACTGTCGCTACTCTGCATTCCTGCTATTGTGTTAATGGGGTAGTACTGTTGCTACTCTGCATTCCTGCTATTGTGTTAATGGGATAGTACTGGCGCTACTCTGCAATCCTGCTATTGTTTTAATGGGATAGTACTGGTGCTACTCTGCATTCCTGCTATTGTGTTAATGGGATAGTACTGGTGCTACTCTGCATTCCTGCTATTGTGTTAATGGGATAGTACTGGTGCTACTCTGCATTCCTGCTATTGTGTTAATGGGATAGTACTGGTGCTACTCTGCATTCCTGCTATTGTGTTAATGGGATAGTACTGGTGCTACTCTGCAATCCTGCTATTGTTTTAATGGGGTAGTACTGGTGCTACTCTGCAATCCTGCTATTGTTTTAATGGGGTAGTACTGTTGCTACTCTGCAACCTTGCTATTGTGTTAATGGGATAGTACTGTTGCTACTCTGCATTCCTGCTATTGTTTTAATGGAATAGTACTGATGCTACTCTGCATTCCTGCTATTGTGTTAATGGACAGTACTGGTGCTACTCTGCATTCCTGCTATTGTGTTAATGGGATAGTACTGTTGCTACTCTGCATTCCTGCTATTGTGTTAATGGGGTAGTACTGGTGCTACTCTGCATTCCTGCTATTGTGTTAATGGGATAGTACTGGTGCTACTCTGCATTCCTGCTATTGTGTTAATGGGATAGTACTGGTGCTACTCTGCATTCCTGCTATTGTGTTAATGGGATAGTACTGGTGCTACTCTGCATTCCTGCTATTGTGTTAATGGGATAGTACTGGTGCTACTCTGCATTCCTGCTATTGTGTTAATGGGATAGTACTGTTGCTACTCTGCAATCCTGCTATTGTTTTAATGGGGTAGTACTGTTGCTACTCTGCAACCTTGCTATTGTGTTAATGGGATAGTACTGTTGCTACTCTGCATTCCTGATATTGTTTTAATGGGGTAGTACTGGCGCTACTCTGCATTCATGCTATTGTGTTAATGGAGTAGTACTGGTGCTACTCTGCATTCCTGCTATTGTGTTAATGGGGTAGTACTGTTGCTACTCTGCATTCCTGCTATTGTGTTAATGGGGTAGTACTGGCGCTACTCTGCATTCCTGCTATTGTGTTAATGGAGTAGTACTGGTGCTACTCTGCATTCCTGCTATTGTGTTAATGGGGTAGTACTGTTGCTACTCTGCATTCCTGCTATTGTGTTAATGGGGTAGTACTAGCGCTACTCTGCATTCCTGCTATTGTGTTAATGGGGTAGTACTGTTGCTACTCTGCATTCCTGCTATTGTGTTAATGGGATAGTACTGGCGCTACTCTGCATTCCTGATATTGTGTTAATATGGTAGTACTGTTGCTACTCTGCATTCCTGCTATTGTGTTAATGGGATAGTACTGGCGCTACTCTGCATTCCTGCTGTTGTGTTAATGGGATAGTACTGTTGCTACCCTGCATTCCTGCTATTGTGTTAATGGGGTAGTACTGGTGCTACTCTGCATTCCTGCTATTGTGTTAATGGGGTAGTACTGTTGCTACTCTGCATTCCTGCTATTGTGTTAATGGGGTAGTACTGTTGCTACTCTGCATTCCTGCTATTGTGTTAATGGGATAGTACTGTTGCTATTCTGCAATCCTGCTATTGTGTTAATGGGATAGTAATGGTGCTACTCTGCATTCCTGCTATTGTGTTAATGGGATAGTAATGGCGCTACTCTGCATTCCTGCTATTGTGTTAATGGGGTAGTACTGTTGCTACTCTGCAATCCTGCTATTGTGTTAATGGGATAGTACTGGCGCTACTCTGCATTCCTGCAATTGTGTTAATGGGATAGTACTGGTGCTACTCTGCATTCCTGCTATTGTGTTAATGGGATAGTACTGGCGCTACTCTGCATTCCTGCTATTGTGTTAATGGGGTAGTACTGGCGCTACTCTGCATTTCTGCTATTGTGTTAATGGGGTAGTACTGGTGCTACTCTGCATTCCGGCTATTGTGTTAATGGGATAGTACTGGCGCTACTCTGCATTCCTGCAATTGTGTTAATGGGATAGTACTGGCGCTACTCTGCATTACTGCTATTGTGTTAATGGGATAGTACTGGCGCTACTCTGCATTCCTGCTATTGTGTTAATGGGATAGTACTGGCGCTACTCTGCATTCCTGCTATTGTATTAATGGGGTAGTACTGTTGCTAATCTGCATTCCTGCTATTGTGTTAATGGGGTAGTACTGTTGCTACTCTGCATTCCTGCTATTGTGTTAATGGGATAGTACTGGTGCTACTCTGCAATCCTGCTATCGTGTTAATGGGATAGTACTGGCGCTACTCTGCATTCCTGCTATTGTATTAATGGGGTAGTACTGTTGCTAATCTGCATTCCTGCTATTGTGTTAATGGGATAGTACTGGTGCTACTCTGCAATCCTGCTATCGTGTTAATGGGATAGTACTGTTGCTACTCTGCATTCCTGCTATTGTGTTAATGGGGTACTACTGGTGCTACTCTGCATTCCTGCTATTGTGTTAATGGGATAGTACTGGTGCTACTCTGCATTCCTGCTATTGTGTTAATGGGATAGTACTGGTGCTACTCTGCATTCCTGCTATTGTGTTAATAGGATAGTACTGGTGCTACTCTGCATTCCTGCTATTGTGTTAATGGGATAGTACTGGTGCTACTCTGCATTCCTGCTATTGTGTTAATGGGATAGTACTGTTGCTACTCTGCAATCCTGCTATTGTTTTAATGGGGTAGTACTGTTGCTACTCTGCATTCCTGCTATTGTGTTAATGGGATAGTACTGTTGCTACTCTGCATTCCTGATATTGTTTTAATGGGGTAGTACTGGCGCTACTCTGCATTCATGCTATTGTGTTAATGGAGTAGTACTGGTGCTACTCTGCATTCCTGCTATTGTGTTAATGGGGTAGTACTGTTGCTACTCTGCATTCCTGCTATTGTGTTAATGGGGTAGTACTGGCGCTACTCTGCATTCCTGCTATTGTGTTAATGGAGTAGTACTGGTGCTACTCTGCATTCCTGCTATTGTGTTAATGGGGTAGTACTGTTGCTACTCTGCATTCCTGCTATTGTGTTAATGGGGTAGTACTGGCGCTACTCTGCATTCCTGCTATTGTGTTAACGGGGTAGTACTGTTGCTACTCTGCATTCCTGCTATTGTGTTAATGGGATAGTACTGGCGCTACTCTGCATTCCTGCTATTGTGTTAATATGGTAGTACTGTTGCTACTCTGCATTCCTGCTATTGTGTTAATGGGATAGTACTGGCGCTACTCTGCATTCCTGCTATTGTGTTAATAGGATAGTACTGTTGCTACCCTGCATTCCTGCTATTGTGTTAATGGGGTAGCACTGGTGCTACTCTGCATTCCTGCTATTGTGTTAATGGGGTAGTACTGTTGCTACTCTGCATTCCTGCTATTGTGTTAATGGGGTAGTACTGTTGCTACTCTGCATTCCTGCTATTGTGTTAATGGGATAGTACTGTTGCTATTCTGCAATCCTGCTATTGTGTTAATGGGATAGTAATGGTGCTACTCTGCATTCCTGCTATTGTGTTAATGGGATAGTAATGGCGCTACTCTGCATTCCTGCTATTGTGTTAATGGGGTAGTACTGTTGCTACTCTGCAATCCTGCTATTGTGTTAATGGGATAGTACTGGCGCTACTCTGCATTCCTGCAATTGTGTTAATGGGATAGTACTGGCGCTACTCTGCATTCCTGCTATTGTGTTAATGGGATAGTACTGGCGCTACTCTGCATTCCTGCTATTGTGTTAATGGGGTAGTACTGGCGCTACTCTGCATTTCTGCTATTGTGTTAATGGGGTAGTACTGGTGCTACTCTGCATTCCGGCTATTGTGTTAATGGGATAGTACTGGCGCTACTCTGCATTCCTGCAATTGTGTTAATGGGATAGTACTGGCGCTACTCTGCATTACTGCTATTGTGTTAATGGGATAGTACTGGCGCTACTCTGCATTCCTGCTATTGTGTTAATGGGATAGTACTGGCGCTACTCTGCATTCCTGCTATTGTATTAATGGGGTAGTACTGTTGCTAATCTGCATTCCTGCTATTGTGTTAATGGGGTAGTACTGTTGCTACTCTGCATTCCTGCTATTGTGTTAATGGGATAGTACTGGTGCTACTCTGCAATCCTGCTATCGTGTTAATGGGATAGTACTGGCGCTACTCTGCATTCCTGCTATTGTATTAATGGGGTAGTACTGTTGCTAATCTGCATTCCTGCTATTGTGTTAATGGGATAGTACTGGTGCTACTCTGCAATCCTGCTATCGTGTTAATGGGATAGTACTGTTGCTACTCTGCATTCCTGCTATTGTGTTAATGGGATAGTACTGTTGCTACTCTGCATTCCTGCTATTGTGTTAATGGGATAGTACTGTTGCTACTCTGCAATCCTGCTATTGTTTTAATGGGATAGCACTGTTGCTACTCTGCAATCCTGCTATTGTTTTAATGGGGTAGTACTGGTGCTACTCTGCAATCCTGCTATTGTGTTAATGGGGTAGTACTGGCGCTACTCTGCATTTCTGCTATTGTGTTAATGGGGTAGTACTGGTGCTACTCTGCATTCCTGCTATTGTGTTAATGGGGTAGTACTGGTGCTACTCTGCAATCCTGCTATTGTGTTAATGGGGTAGTACTGGCGCTACTCTGCATTTCTGCTATTGTGTTAATGGGGTAGTACTGGCGCTACTCTGCATTTCTGCTATTGTGTTAATGGGGTAGTACTGGTGCTACTCTGCATTCCTGCTATTGTGTTAATGGGATAGTACTGGCGCTACTCTGCATTCCTGCTATTGTGTTAATGGGATAGTACTGTTGCTACTCTGCATTCCTGCAATTGTGTTAATGGGATAGTACTGGTGCTACTCTGCATTCCTGCTATTGTGTTAATGGGATAGTACTGGTGCTACTCTGCAACCCTGCTATTGTGTTAATGGGATAGTACTGGCACTACTCTGCATTCCTGCTATTGTGTCAATGGGATAGTACTGGCGCTACTCTGCATTCCTGCTATTGTGTTAATGGGATAGTACTGGCGCTACTCTGCATTCCTGCTATTGTATTAATGGGGTAGTACTGTTGCTAATCTGCATTCCTGCTATTGTGTTAATGGGGTAGTACCTTTGCTACTCTGCATTCCTGCTATTGTGTTAATGGGATAGTACTGTTGCTACTCTGCATTCCTGCTATTGTGTTAATGGGATAGTACTGTTGCTACTCTGCAATCCTGCTATTGTGTTAATGGGATAGTACTGTTGCCACTCTGCAATTATGCTATTGTTTTAATGGGGTAGTACTGGTGCTACTCTGCAATCCTGCTATTGTGTTAATGGGATAGTACTGTTGCTACTCTGCATTCCTGCTATTGTGTTAATGGGATAGTACTGTTGCTACTCTGCATTCCTGCTATTGTGTTAATGGGATAGTACTGTTGCTACTCTGCATTCCTGCTATTGTGTTAATGGGATAGTACTGTTGCTACTCTGAAATCCTGCTATTGTTTTAATGGGATAGCACTGTTGCTACTCTGCAATCCTGCTATTGTTTTAATGGGGTAGTACTGGTGCTACTCTGCAATCCTGCTATTGTGTTAATGGGGTAGTACTGGCGCTACTCTGCATTTCTGCTATTGTGTTAATGGGGTAGTACTGGCGCTACTCTGCATTTCTGCTATTGTGTTAATGGGGTAGTACTGGCACTACTCTGCATTCCTGCTATTGTGTTAATGGGATAGTACTGGCGCTACTCTGCATTCCTGCTATTGTGTTAATGGGATAGTACTGTTGCTACTCTGCATTCCTGCAATTGTGTTAATGGGATAGTACTGGTGCTACTCTGCATTCCTGCTATTGTGTTAATGGGATAGTACTGATGCTACTCTGCAACCCTGCTATTGTGTTAATGGGATAGTACTGGCACTACTCTGCATTCCTGCTATTGTGTTAATGGGATAGTAGTGGCGCTACTCTGCATTCCTGCTATTGTGTTAATGGGATAGTACTGGCGCTACTCTGCATTCCTGCTATTGTATTAATGGGATAGTACTGTTGCTAATCTGCATTCCTGCTATTGTGTTAATGGGGTAGTACTGTTGCTACTCTGCATTCCTGCTATTGTGTTAATGGGATAGTACTGTTGCTACTCTGCATTCCTGCTATTGTGTTAATGGGATAGTACTGTTGCTACTCTGCAATCCTGCTATTGTGTTAATGGGATAGTACTGTTGCCACTCTGCAATCATGCTATTGTTTTAATGGGGTAGTACTGGTGGTACTCTGCAATCCTACTATTGTTTTAATGGGATAGTACTGTTGCCACTCTGCAATCCTGCTATTGTGTTAATGGGGTAGTACTGGCGCTACTCTGCATTCCTGCTATTGTGTTAATGGGATAGTACTGGTGCTACTCTGCATTCCTGCTATTGTGTTAATGGGATAGTACTGTTGCTACTCTGCAATCCTGCTATTGTGTTAATGGGATAGTACTGGTGCTAATCCTGCTATTGGGTTAATGGGATAGTACTGTTGCTACTCTGCATTCCTGCTATTGTGTTAATGGGATAGTACTGGTGCTACTCTGCAATCCTGCTATTGTTTTAATGGGATAGTACTGGTGCTACTCTGCAATCCTGCTATTGTTTTAATGGGATAGTACTGGTGCTACTCTGCAATCCTGCTATTGTTTTAATGGGATAGTACTGTTGCTACTCTGCATTCCTGCTATTGTGTTAATGGGATAGTACTGGTGCTACTCTGCATTCCTGCTATTGTTTTAATGGGGTAGTACTGTTGCTACTCTGCAACCTTGCTATTGTGTTAATGGGATAGTACTGGTGCTACTCTGCATTCCTGCTATTGTGTTAATGGGATAGTACTGGTGCTACTCTGCATTCCTGCTATTGTTTTAATGGGATAGTACTGTTGCTACTCTGCATTCCTGCTATTGTGTTAATGGGATAGTACTGGTGCTACTCTGCAATCCTGCTATTGTTTTAATGGGATAGTACTGGTGCTACTCTGCATTCCTGCTATTGTGTTAATGGGATAGTACTGGTGCTACTCTGCAATCCTGCTATTGTTTTAATGGGATAGTACTGGTGCTACTCTGCAATCCTGCTATTGTTTTAATGGGATAGTACTGTTGCTACTCTGCATTCCTGCTATTGTGTTAATGGGATAGTACTGGTGCTACTCTGCATTCCTGCTATTGTTTTAATGGGGTAGTACTGTTGCTACTCTGCAACCTTGCTATTGTGTTAATGGGGTAGTACTGGTGCTACTCTGCATTCCTGCCGTTGTTTTTATGGGATAGTACTGGCAGTTATCTGCAAGCTGCTATTTTTTTCATGGGCAGTCCTGGCGCTGCCCTACAAGGCTGCTGTGCTTTTAATGGGGTAGTACACACTTCTACGATGGGTCTCTAGCCTCTTTATGGGGTACACTGGCTGTTCTTAGCAGGGCTGTTGTAGGTTTAATGGGGTACACTGTTTGTTCATAGCAGTGCAGCTGTAGGTTTAATGGGGTACACTGGCTGTTTTCAGCAGGGCTGCTGTGGGATTAATGGGGACCACTGGCTGTTCTTAGCAGGGTTGCTGTAGGTTTAATGGGGTACACTGGCTGTTCTTAGCAGTGCAGCTGTAGGTTTAATGGGGTACACTGGCTGTTCTTAGCAGGGCTGCTGTGTGTTTAATGGGATACACATTTTTATAGTGTTTTAAGTGTTAGTATACGTGTTAAAAGTATGTATTATTTTTGTAATGTATGTTTGAATTTTTTTAAAGTAATGAATTTTATGTTATTTAATTTTTGTGTAATAAATTCCGTAGCGGGTTGTGGGTTTATAGGGGAATAGGGCGAGAAGTAATTTAATTATAGTAAATTAAATATTAATATTTAGGAATTATTAATTATTTTTAATTTAATTTTGCGTTTGAGTTCTGTAGCAGGTTGTGGGTTTATAGGGGAGTAGGGTAGGAAGTAATTTAATTTTTTTAAAGTAATTATTTATTTTTATTGATTGGTACTGATAATTAATTTATTGTTAATTAATTATTATTTGGTAATTAATTTTTATTAATTGGTAATTAATGTTTATTAATTGATTAATTTATAATTACATTAATTGTATTCGTTTATTATTCGTAGCAGGTTGTGGGTCTATACGGGATTAGGGTGGGAAGTAATTTAATTGTAATTAAGTCATTATTGATATTATTTTTGAGTATTGATAATTCATTTACTGCTAATTAATTATTAATTGTTTTTTTTTTTATTATTTATTAATTTTTGGTATTGCAAATTAATTGGTTGTTAATTAAATGTGTTGTAATTGGTAATTAATTTTAATACATTTTTTATTGGTATTGATATATTTTTTTTTTTTTAAATATTAAATCATTACTTTCCCTACTGTTGCACTCACTGGAGTGGGAAAAGTACATTTTATCCTCCTGCCATCCTACGTGAAAAATAGTGAATCTTTTTTATTAATATATATCTATATATATATATATATGTATTAAAAAATTAAAAATGCATGTTTATTTTTTTAACTTACACTAATTATTTATTATTTGTATTGATAAATATATTTTCTTAATTTAAATATTAAATCATTACTTTCCCTACTGTTGCACTCACTGGAGTGAGAATAGGCATTTTTGCCCTCCCGCTATCCAACGTTTTCCCTACTGTTGCACTCTCTGGAGTGGGAATAATACATTTTATCCTCCCGCTATCCTACGCTAAAAAGATGGAATATTTTTTATTAATATATATATATGTATTTAAAAATTCATTTTTTTTACTTACATTGATTATTTATTAATATTAAGCTAATTTAAGTATTTTTTAAGTATGCTTTAGTTAATTATATTTATTATTTCATTAATTTTACCTTATTTTTAAGACATTTAAAAAATTTGATTTTTTGACTATATTTGTTACAACAATATTTTGGATTCGATATTTTTGTACTTACCTGTTTGTAGATAGGAATTTGATAGGTCGATATTTCGCACCTCGATATTCTGTTAGTGATCCCCCAGGGACACCTCACCTGTATGAGACTGCCCCACAGTTCCAGCAGGCCTGCCACGCTTCATTTGAGACGGTGCTGGCATCTGTCATTGGGGCCGCGCTATTTCCATTGACTAAGTGCGGGCACTTGTCAGAGCGGCTCTGGTCATCAAGAACGCCTGTAATGAGATTCGGACAGCTTGAGTTTCCTAGAATGACTGTGCTAACTTGTCGGATAGCAGGGGGACAATAAACGGTGTGCACCTTTCATTACATGCAGACCTCGTTGCGTGCACCTTTTATTACATGTAGGCCCCGTTGAGTGCACCTCTCATTACATGCAGGTCCGGGTGTGTGCACCATTACATGCAGGCCCGGGTGCGTGCACCTGTCATTACATGCAGGCCGTGCACCTGTCATTACATGCAGGCCCGGGTGCGTGCACCTGTCATTACATGCAGGCCCGGGTGCGTGCACCTTCTATTACATGCAGACCTCGTTGCGTGCACCTTTTATTACATGCAGGCCTCGGTGTGTGCACCTTTTATTACATGCAGACCTCGGTGCGTGCACCTTTCATTACATGCAGCCCCGGGTGCGTGCACCTTTCATTACATGCAGCCCCGGGTGCGTGCACCTTTTATTACATGCAGGCCCGGGTGCCTGCACCTTCTATTACATGCAGGCCCGGGTGCGTGCACCTTTTATTACATGCAGGCCTCGGTGTGTGCACCTTTTATTACATGCAGACCTCGGTGCGTGCACCTTTCATTACATGCAGCCCCGGGTGCGTGCACCTTTCATTACATGCAGGCCCGGGTGCGTGCACCTTTCATTACATGCAGGCCCGGGTGCGTGCACCTTTCATTACATGCAGGCCCGGGTGCGTGCACCATTCATTACATGCAGGCCTCGGTGTGTGCACCTTTCATTACATGTAGGCCCCGTTGAGTGCACCTCTCATTACATGCAGGCCCTGGTGCGTGCACCATTTATTACATGCAGGCTCTGTTGAGTGCACCTTTCATTACATGTAGGCCCGGGTGCGTGCACCTTTCATTACATGCAGGCCCGGGTGCGTGCACCATTCATTACATGCAGGCCTCGGTGTGTGCACCTTTCATTACATGTAGGCCCCGTTGAGTGCACCTCTCATTACATGCAGCCCCGGGTGCGTGCACCTTTTATTACATGCAGGCCCGGGTGTGTGCACCTTTTATTACATGCAGGCCCGGGTGCGTGCACCTTTTATTACATGCAGGCCCGGGTGCGTGCACCTTTTATTACATGCAGGCCTCGGTGTGTGCACCTTTTATTACATGCAGGCTCCGTTGAGTGCACCTTTCATTACATGCAGGCCCGGGTGCGTGCACCTTTTATTACATGCAGGCCTCGGTGTGTGCACCTTTTATTACATGCAGGCCCGGGTGCGTGCACCTTCTAGTACATGCAGACCTCGTTGCGTGCACCTTTTATTACATGTAGGCCCTGTTGCGTGCACCTTTTATTACATGTAGGCCCCGTTGAGTGCACCTTTCATTACATGCAGGCCCGTGTGTGTGTACCTTTTATTACATGCAGCCCCGGGTGCGTGCACCTTTTATTACATGCAGGCCCGGGTGTGTGCACCTTTTATTACATGCAGGCCCGGGTGTGTGCACCTTTTATTACACGCAGGCCCGGGTGCGTGCACCTTTTATTACATGCAGGCCTCGGTGTGTGCACCTTTTATTACATGCAGGCCCGGTGCGTGCACCTTTTATTACATGCAGGCCCGGGTGCGTGCACCTTTTATTACATGCAGGCCTCGGTGTGTGCACCTTTTATTACATGCAGGCCCGGGTGCGTGCACCTTTTATTACATGCAGGCCCGGGTGCGTGCACCTTTTATTACATGCAGGCCTCGGTGTGTGCACCTTTTATTACATGCAGGCCCGGGTGTGTGCACCTTTTATTACATGCAGGCCCGGGTGTGTGCACCTTTTATTACATGCAGGCCCGGGTGCGTGCACCTTTTATTACATGCAGGCCCGGGTGCCTGCACCTTTTATTACATGCAGGCCCGGGTGCGTGCACCTTTTATTACATGCAGGCCCGGGTGCGTGCACCTTTTATTACATGCAGGCCTCGGTGTGTGCACCTTTTATTACATGCAGGCCCGGGTGCGTGCACCTTTTATTACATGCAGGCCCGGGTGCGTGCACCTTTTATTACATGCAGGCCCGGGTGTGTGCACCTTTCATTACATGTAGGCCCCGTTGAGTGCACCTCTCATTACATGCAGCCCCGGGTGCGTGCACCTTTTATTACATGCAGGCCCGGGTGCCTGCACCTTTTATTACATGCAGGCCCGGGTGCGTGCACCTTTTATTACATGCAGGCCCGGGTGCGTGCACCTTTTATTACATGCAGGCCCGGGTGCCTGCACCTTTTATTACATGCAGGCCCGGGTGCGTGCACCTTTTATTACATGCAGGCCCGGGTGCGTGCACCTTTTATTACAGGCAGGCCTCGGTGTTTGCACCTTTTATTACATGCAGGCCCGGGTGCGTGCACCTTTTATTACATGCAGGCCCGGGTGCGTGCACCTTTTATTACATGCAGGCCCGGGTGTGTGCACCTTTTATTACATGCAGGCCCGGGTGCCTGCACCTTTTATTACATGCAGGCCCGGGTGCGTGCACCTTTTATTACATGCAGGCCCGGGTGCGTGCACCTTTTATTACAGGCAGGCCTCGGTGTGTGCACCTTTTATTACATGCAGGCCCGGGTGCGTGCACCTTTTATTACATGCAGGCCCGGGTGCGTGCACCTTTTATTACATGCAGGCCCGGGTGTGTGCACCTTTTATTACATGCAGACCTCGGTGCGTGCACCTTTCATTACATGCAGCCCCGGGTGCGTGCACCTTTCATTACATGCAGGTCTGGGTGTTTGCAGATCTCTAGAGGCGCTAGAGGTCGTCAGTGCGGGTCCGTGGGTGCCCTCATGCCCCTCACCCCCCCTGCTGTGGAATACGCCCCGCGGGCGCTCCTCCACCTGCTCGTGCCCGTCAGGCGTCCGCCGGTGCCAAGGACAGCGGCGTCTTGAGCCTAGCGCCAAGGTCGGGCCTCGCGCAGCTGCGCCTCGAGGCCCGAGGAGCTGCGGGTCCGGTGCTGGCCGCGGGTCCGAGACCCTCTGCGGACAGTCAGGGTCACATGATAACCCGGGTGAGGGTCAAACTCCTCGTGAATGGACAGCACTCGCTTCTTTAAACCCGGCCAGTGCCCGGGAGGGGGAGGGGCGGGGTCAGAGTGGCATCAACGGGTGTGAGGCACCCCCCCGGGAGTCAGGGGCTTCCAGGACCCCCTGCCCTGGGCAGTAGTGTCTAGTGATGGCATGCCAGGGAGTCAGGGGCTCCGAGGACCCCCTGCCCTGGGCAGCAGTGCCCAGTGATGGCATGCCAGGGAGTCAGGGGCTCCGAGGACCCCCTGCCCTGGCAGCAGTGCCTTGAGATGGCATGCCAGGGAGTCAGGGGCTCCGAGGACCCCTGCCCTGGGCAGCAGTGTCTAGAGATGGCATGCCAGGGAGTCAGGGGCTCTAAGGACCCCCTGCCCTGGGCAGCGTGCCTACTGATGGCCTGCCAGGGAGTCAGGGGCTTCCAGGACCCCCTGCCCTGGGCAGCAGTGTCTAGTGATGGCATGCCAGGGAGTCAGGGGCTCCGAGGACCCCCTGCCCTGGGCAGTAGTGCCTAGATATGGCATGCCAGGGAGTCAGGGGCTTCGAGGAACCCTGCCCTGGGCAGTAGTGTCTAGAGATGGCATGCCAGGGAGTCAGGGGCTTCGAGGACCCCTGCCCTGGGCAGCAGTGCCTAGTGATGGCATGCCAGGGAGTCAGGGGCTCCGAGGACCCCCTGCCCTGGGCAGCAGTGCCTAGTGATGGCATGCCAGGGAGTCAGGGGCTCCGAGGACCCCCGCCCTGGGCAGCAGTGCCTAGAGATGGCATGCCAGGGAGTCAGGGGCTCTGAGGACCCCCTGCCCTGGGCAGCAGTGCCTAGTGATGGCATGTCAGGGAGTCAGGGGCTTCCAGGACCCCATGCCCTGGGCAGTAGTGTCTAGAGATGGCATGCCAGTGTGTCAGGGGCTCCGAAGACCCCCTGCCCAGGGCAGCCGTGCCTAGTGATGGCATGCCAGGGAGTCAGGGGCTCCGAGGACCCCTGCCCTGGGCAGCAGTGCCTAGAGATGGCATGCCAGGGAGTCAGGGGCTTCCAGGACCCCCTGCCCTGGGCAGTAGTGTCTAGAGATGGCATGCCAGGGAGTCAGGGGCTCCGAGGACCCCTGCCTTGGGCAGCAGTGCCTAGAGATGGCATGCCAGGGAGTCAGGGGCTTCCAGGACCCCCTGCCCTGGGCAGTAGTGTCTAGAGATGGCATGCCAGGGAGTCAGGGGCTCCGAGGACCCCTGCCCTGGGCAGCGTGCCTACTGATGGCATGCCAGGGAGTCAGGGGCTCCGAGGACCCCCTGCCCTGGGCAGCAGTGCCTAGAGATGGCATGCCAGGGAGTCAGGGGCTTCCAGGACCCCCTGCCCTGGGCAGTAGTGTCTAGAGATGGCATGCCAGGGAGTCAGGGCTCCGAGGACCCCCTGCCCTGGGCAGCAGTGTCTAGTGATGGCATGCCAGGGAGTCAGGGGCTCCGAAGACCCCCTGCCCTGGGCAGCAGTGTCAAGAGCTGGCATGCCAGGGAGTCAGGGGCTCCGAGGACCCCCTGCCCTGGGCAGCAGTGTCAAGAGCTGGCATGCCAGGGAGTCAGGGGCTCCGAGGACCCCTGCACTGGGCAGCAGTGTCAAGAGCTGGCATGCCAGGGAGTCAGGGGCTCCGAGGCCCCCCTGCCCTGGGCAGCGTGCCTAGTGATGGCATGCCAGGGAGTCAGGGGCTCCGAGGACCCCTGCCCTGGGCAGCAGTGCCTAGTGATGGCATGCCAGGGAGTCAGGGGCTTCGAGGACCCCCTGCCCTGGGCAGCAGTGTCTAGTGATGGCATGCCAGGGAGTCAGGGGCTCCGAGGACCCCCTGCCCTGGGCAGCAGTGCCTAGAGATGGCATGCCAGGGAGCCAGGGGCTCCGAGGACCCCTGCCCTGGGCAGCAGTGTCTAGTGATGGCATGCCGGGGAGTCAGGGGCTTCCAGGACCCCCTGCCCTGGGCAGCAGTGCCTAGTGATGGCATGCCAGGGAGTCAGGGGCTCCGAGGACCCCCTGCTCTGGGCAGCAGTGCCTAGTGATGGCATGCCAGGGAGTCAGGGGCTCCGAGGACCCCTGCCTTGGGCAGCAGTGCCTAGAGATGGCATGCCAGGGAGTCAGGGGCTCCGAGGACCCCCTGCCCTGGGCAGCAGTGTCTAGTGATGGCATGCCAGGGAGTCAGGGGCTCTGAGGACCCCCCCGCCCTGGGCAGTACTGTCTAGTGATGGCATGCCAGGGAGTCACGGGCTCAAAGGTCCCCCTGCCCTGGGCAGCAGTGCCGAGAGATGGCATGCCAGGGAGTCAGGGGCTCCGAGGACCCCTCGCCCTGGGCAGCAGTGTCTAGTGATGGCATGCCAGGGAGTCAGGGGCTCTGAGGACCCCCTGCCCTGGGCAGCAGTGTCTAGAGATGGCATGCCAGGGAGTCAGGGGCTCCGAGGACCCCCTGCCCTGGGCAGCGTGCCTAGTGATGGCATGCCAGGGAGTCAGGGGCTCCGAGGACCCCCTGCCCTGGGCAGTAGTGTCCAGTGATGGCATGCCAGGGAGTCAGGGGCTCCGAGGACCCCTGCCCTGGGCAGCAGTGTCTAGTGATGGCATGCCAGGGAGTCAGGGGCTCTGAGGACCCCCTGCCCTGGGCAGCAGTGTCTAGTGATGGCATGCCAGGGAGTCAGGGGCTCCGAGGACCCCCTGCCCTGGTCAGCAGTGCCTAGAGATGGCATGCCAGGGATTCAGGGGCTTCGAGGACCCCCTGCCCTGGGCAGCAGTGTCCAGTGATGGCATGCCAGGGATTCAGGGGCTTCCAGGACCCCTGCCCTGGGCAGCAGTGTTTAGTGATGGCATGCCAGGGAGTCAGGGGCTCCGAGGACCCCTCGCCCTGGGCAGCAGTGTCTAGTGATGGCATGCCAGGGAGTCAGGGGCTCCGAGGACCCCCTGCCCTGGGCAGCAGTGTCTAGAGATGGCATGCCAGGGAGTCAGGGGCTCCGAGGACCCCCTGCCCTGGGCAGCAGTGCCTAGAGATGGCATGCCAGGGAGTCAGGGGCTCCGAGGACCCCCTGCTCTGGGCAGTAGTGCCTAGTGATGGCATGCCAGGGAGTCAGGGGCTGCGAGGACCCCCACCCTGGGCAGCAGTGCCTAGAGATGGCATGCCAGGGAGTAAGGGGCTCCGAGGACCCCCTGCCCTGGGCAGCAGTGCCTAGAGATGGCATGCCAGGGAGTCAGGGGCTCCAAGGACCCCTGCCCTGGGCAGCAGTGTCTAGTGATGGCATGCCAGGGAGTCAGGGGCTCCGAGGACCCCCTGCCCTGGGCAGCAGTGTCTAGTGATGGCATGCCAGGGAGTCAGGGGCTCCGAGGACCCCTGCCCTGGGCAGCGTGCCTACTGATGGCATGCCAGGGAGTCAGGGGCTCCGAGGACCCCCCCACCCTGGGCAGCAGTGCCTAGAGATGGCATGCCTGGGAGTCAGGGGCTTCCAGGACCCCCTGCCCTGGGCAGTAGTGTCTAGAGATGGCATGCCAGGGAGTCAAGGGCTCCGAGGACCCCTGCCCTGGGCAGCAGTGTCAAGAGCTGGCATGCCAGGGAGTCAAGGGCTCCGAGGACCTCTGCCCTGGGCAGCAGTGTCTAGAGATGGCATGCCAGGGAGTCAGGGGCTTCCAGGACCCCCTGCCCTGGGCAGCAGTGCCTTGAGATGGCATGCCTGGGAGTCAGGGGCTGCGAGGACCCCCGCCCTGGGCAGCAGTGCCTAGAGATGGCATGCCAGGGAGTCAGGGGCTCCGAGGACCCCCCGCCCTGGGCAGCAGTGTCTAGAGATGGCATGCCAGGGAGTCAGGGGCTCAGAGGACCCCTGCCCTGGGCACTAGTGTCTAGAGATGGCATGCCAGGGAGTCAGGGGCTCCGAGGACCCCTGCCCTGGGCAGCAGTGTCCAGTGATGGCATGCCAGGGAGTCAGGGGCTCCGAGGACCCCCTGCCCTGGGCAGCAGTGCCTAGAGATGGCATGCCAGGGAGTCAGGGGCTCCGAGGACCCCTGCCCTGGGCAGCAGTGTCTAGAGATGGCATGCCAGGGAGTCAGGGGCTTCCAGGACCCCCTGCCCTGGGCAGTAGTGTCTAGAGATGGCATGCCAGGGAGTCAGGGGCTCCGAGGACCCCCTGCCCTGGGCAGCAGTGTCTAGAGATGGCATGCCAGGGAGTCAGGGGCTCCGAGGACCCCCTGCCCTGGGCAGCAGTGCCTAGAGATGGCATGCCAGGGAGTCAGGGGCTCCGAGGACCCCTGCCCTGGGCAGTAGTGTCGAGTGATGGCATACCAGGGAGTCTGGGGCTTCCAGGACCCCCTGCCCTGGGCAGCAGTGTCTAGAGATGGCATGCCAGGGAGTCAGGGGCTCCGAGGACCCCCTGCCCTGGGCAGCAGTGTCTAGTGATGGCATGCCAGGGAGTCAGGGGCTCCGAGGACCCCTGCCCTGGGCAGCAGTGTCCAGTGATGGCAGGCCAGGGAGTCAGGGGCTCCGAAGACACCCTGCCCAGGGCAGTAGTGTCTAGAGATGGCATGCCAGGGAGTCAGGGGCTCCGAGGACCCCCTGCCCTGGGCAGTAGTGCCTAGTGATGGCATGCCTGGGAGTCAGGGGCTCCGAGGACCCCCTGCCCTGGGCAGCAGTGTCCAGTGATGGCATGCCAGGGAGTCAGGGGCTCCGAAGACCCCCTGCCCAGGGCAGTAGTGTCTAGAGATGGCATGCCAGTGTGTCAGGGGCTCCGAAGACCCCCTGCCCAGGGCAGCCGTGCCTAGTGATGGCATGCCAGGGAGTCAGGGGCTCCGAGGACCCCTGCCCTGGGCAGTAGTGTCTAGTGATGGCATGCCAGGGAGTCAGGGGCTCCGAGGACCCCTGCCCTGGGCAGTAGTGTCTAGTGATGGCATGCCAGGGAGTCAAGGGCTCCGAGGACCTCTGCCCAGGGCAGCCGTGCCTAGTGATGGCATTACAGGGAGTCAGGGGCTCCGAGGACCCCCTGTCCTGGGCAGCAGTGCCTAGAGATGACATGCCAGGGAGTCAGGGGCTTCCAGGACCCCCTGCCCTGGGCAGCAGTGTGTAGTGATGGCATGCCACTGAGTCAGGGGCTTCCAGGACCCCCTGCCCTGGGCAGCAGTGCCTTGAGATGGCATGCCTGGGAGTCAGGGGCTCCGAGGACCCCCCCGCCCTGGGCAGCAGTGCCTAGAGATGGCATGCCTGGGAGTCAGGGGCTGCGAGGACCCCCTGCCCTGGGCAGCAGTGCCTAGAGATGGCATGCCAGGGAGTCAGGGGCTCCGAGGACCCCCTGCCCTGGGCAGCAGTGCCTAGTGATGGCATGCCAGGGAGTCAGGGGCTCCGAGGACCCCTGCCCTGGGCAGCAGTGTCCAGTGATGGCATGCCAGGGAGTCAGGGGCTTCCAGGACCCCCAGCCCTGGGCAGCAGTGTCTAGTGATGGCATGCCAGGGAGTCAGGGGCTCCGAGGACCCCTGCCCTGGGCAGCAGTGTCCAGTGATGGCATGCCAGGGAGTCAGGGGCTCCGAAGACCCCCTGCCCAGGGCAGTAGTGTCTAGAGATGGCATGCCAGTGTGTCAGGGGCTCCGAAGACCCCCTGCCCAGGGCAGCCGTGCCTAGTGATGGCATGCCAGGGAGTCAGGGGCTCCGAGGACCCCTGCCCTGGGCAGTAGTGTCTAGTGATGGCATGCCAGGGAGTCAGGGGCTCCGAGGACCCCTGCCCTGGGCAGTAGTGTCTAGTGATGGCATGCCAGGGAGTCAAGGGCTCCGAGGACCTCTGCCCAGGGCAGCCGTGCCTAGTGATGGCATGCCAGGGAGTCAGGGGCTCCGAGGACCCCTGCCCTGGGCAGTAGTGTCTAGAGATGGCATGCCAGGGAGTCAGGGGCTCCGGGGACCCCTGCCCTGGGCAGCAGTGCCTTGAGATGGCATGCCAGGGAGTCAGGGGCTCCGAGGACCCCTGCCTTGGGCAGCAGTGTCTTGAGATGACATGCCAGGGAGTCAGGGGCTTCGAGGACCCCCTGCCCAGGGCAGCAGTGCCTAGTGATGGCATGCCAGGGAGTCAGGGGCTCCGAGGACCCCCTGCCCTGGGCAGCAGTGCCTAGTGATGGCATGCCAGGGAGTCAGGGGCTCCGAGGACCCCCTGCCCAGGGCAGCAGTCTCTAGTGATGGCATGCCAGGGAGTCAGGGGCTCCGAGGACCCCTGCCTTGGGCAGCAGTGCCTAGAGATGGCATGCCAGGGAGTCAGGGGCTTCCAGGACCCCCTGCCCTGGGCAGTAGTGTCTAGAGATGGCATGCCAGGGAGTCAGGGGCTCCGAGGACCCCCTGCCCAGAGCAGCAGTCTCTAGTGATGGCATGCCAGGGAGTCAGGGGCTCCGAGGACCCCTGCCTTGGGCAGCAGTGCCTAGAGATGGCATGCCAGGCAGTCAGGGGCTTCCAGGACCCCCCGCCCTGGGCAGTAGTATCCAGTGATGGCATGCCAGGGAGTCAGGGGCTCCGAGGACCCCTGCCCTGGGCAGCAGTGCCTTGAGATGACATGCCAGGGAGTCAGGGGCTTCGAGGACCCCCTGCCCCGGGCAGCAGTGTCTAGTGATGGCATGCCAGGGAGTCAGGGGCTCTGAGGACCCCTGCCCTGGGCAGCAGTGTCTAGTGATGGCATGCCAGGGAATCAGGGGCTCCGAGGACCCCTGCCTTGGGCAGCAGTGCCTAGAGATGGCATGCCAGGGAGTCAGGGGCTCTGAGGACCCCTGCCCTGGGCAGCAGTGTCTAGTGATGGCATGCCAGGGAATCAGGGGCTCCGAGGACCCCTGCCTTGGGCAGCAGTGCCTAGTGATGGCATGCCAGGGAGTAAGGGGCTCCGAGGACCCCCGCCCTGGGCAGCAGTGTCTAGTGATGGCATGCCAGGGATTCAGGGGCTTCCAGGACCCCCTGCCCAGGGCAGTAGTGTCTAGAGATGGCATGCCAGGGAGTCAGGGGCTCTGAGGACCCCCCGCCCTGGGCAGCAGTGTCTAGAGATGGCATGCCAGGGAGTCAGGGGCTCTGAGGACCCCCCGCCCTGGGCAGCAGTGTCTAGAGATGGCATGCCAGGGAGTCAGGGGCTCCGAGGACCCCCTGCCCTGGCAGCAGTGCCTTGAGATGACATGCCAGGGAGTCAGGGGCTTCGAGGACCCCCTGCCCTGGGCAGCAGTGCCTTGAGATGGCATGCCAGGGAGTCAGGGGCTCCGAGGACCCCCGCCCTGGGCAGTAGTATCCAGTGATGGCATGCCAGGGAGTCAGGGGCTCCGAGGACCCCCTGCCCTGGGCAGTAGTGCCTAGTGATGGCATGCCAGGGAGTCAGGGGCTCCGAGGACCCCTGCCCTGGGCAGCAGTGTCTAGTGA
Organism: Lissotriton helveticus; assembly: GCF_964261635.1. Lineage (NCBI taxonomy): Eukaryota > Metazoa > Chordata > Amphibia > Caudata > Salamandridae > Lissotriton > Lissotriton helveticus. The sequence goes on from NC_136073.1 coordinate 901,900,310, forward strand.
TGGCATGCCAGGGAGTCAGGGGCTCCGAGGACCCCCTGCCCTGGGCAGCAGTGCCTAGTGATGGCATGCCAGGGGGAGTCAGGGGCTCCGAGGACCCCCTGCCCTGGGCAGCAGTGCCTAGTGATGGCATGCCAGGGAGTCAGGGGCTCCGAGGACCCCTGCCTTGGGCAGCAGTGTCTAGAGATGGCATGCCAGGGAGTCAGGGGCTCTGAGGACCCCCTGCCCTGGGCAGTAGTGCTTAGTGATGGCATTACAGGGAGTCAGGGGCTCTGAGGACCCCCGCCCTGGGCAGCAGTGCCTTGAGATGTCATGCCAGGGAGTCAGGGGCTCTGAGGACCCCCGCCCTGGGCAGCAGTGCCTTGAGATGTCATGCCAGGGAGTCAGGGGCTCCGAGGACCCCTGTCCTGGGCAGTAGTTTCTAGAGATGGCATGCCAGGGAGTCAGGGGCTGCGAGGACCCCCTGCCCTGGGCAGCAGTGCCTAGAGATGGCATGCCAGGGAGTCTGGGGCTCCGAGGACCCCCTTCCCTGGGCAGCAGTGCCTAGAGATGGCATGCCAGGGACTCCTGCTCTCTAGAGGCAAACACCCGGGGGCTGCGGCCCCTCTGGCCAGGCCGCTTCTTGCAAAAAGAACAATTGATGGACAGAATGCAGAACAATGTCACACATTCACCCAGGCTACCACTTGACAAGGCGCGGCCATGGAGGGACCAAGGCAAGTAGAAGCCAATCAGATTTTCAGAAGGTTTTAACCCTTTCGATAAAACATTTCAAGCCCCTTTTACTACCTAGAGTCTGAGGCTCTTTTTCTGCTTCGTGTGAAGGATTCTGGAAGTAAAGCTATAAGAGGTAGATTCATTGAGGTGAAATCCGTGGGTATCTGAAGGATGAGACCGCAAGATAGCCCTGTCCCTCAATCACAGGTGCGGCCTTTGTGTTGTAAACGCCTACATTTCGCGAATTCTGCTAACCGATGTCAGGGCTGTGAGAAGCGCCGTCTTCCATGAAAGATACTGGGGCCCAGATTTACAAGGATGTCACGCAGCGCAGCAGCCAAAGGTCCAGGGAGGACCTGGCCTGGCAGTTCGGGCTGGACTGTTCCCATGAGGCACAGGGTCAAGACTGATTTGCATATGGCCAAGTCTGAACTGGGGTGGCTTGGTGAGCAAAATAATGGATTAAACCCAGATCTGTGACTGGGGGTGAATGTTTTGCCAATGTGAAACATTCCGTCCATCATCTTGCGTGTTTTGCTGTTCACCCTATGTGGGATGGGTATGCTCAGACGTGAGTCCCTTGCTCACTTTGCCACTGGATTCAAGCAAGCCGGGCTGAAGATGGCTGTAGTGCCAGGGACCGGTCCTCGGAAGCTTGTTTCTCGTCCAGGGAAGACATGGCTTGGCAGTTCGGGCTGGACTGTTCCCATGAGGCACAGGGTCAAGACTGATTTGCATATGGCCATGTCGGAACTGGGGTGGGGATGTGAGCAAAATAACAATGGATTAAACCCAGATCTGTGACTGGGGGTGAATGTATTGATTTGTTCTGCATTCTGTCCATCAATTTTGTGTCTAAAACCTTTCCTACTTTGTATGTGTGCTGTACAGTGAAGCATCCAACAGCATTCATTTTAGTTGCAAAACCCTGCCTAATAATGTTAGTAGGTAGGGTTTAATGTCAAAGGGTTTTACATCAGAAAGCAGGGGTGTTTGCACAGGAATGCTCATGTACCACACATGTAACGCCCCCTCCATGCTAAGAAACACAGAGCAGCCCTTCGCACTGGTGTGCGTTACTTTTCCTGACAACCCAACACAAATTAATATTTGCATTGGTTTCTAAATCCCAAAAAGGTTTTATGTTGGGTTTGCAACCAAAAAAGTAACGCAAACCTGACGCAACACCTTTGTAAATCTCGGCCTCGATGTTTGACTTGTGTACAGGCTCAAAAGAGCCTCGCATTAACGGTGACAAACTGTGTTTAGCCGCCATGCAATTGGCGTGTTTTTTTTAATCGTAGTGGAAGCTCTAAACAGCCCTTTAAAAAATTCTTTTAAGGGTCTGTTTGACTCTAAAGAATTTTGATTCCAAGACCTCTTGAATCTCGATACTGCAGCAAGATGAGCTCTGAGTGAACTCTGCCGGGGGGAAACATTGTTAACAACGCGGTCATTACACCGCAATGCTGTTACAACGCGGTCGTTACAACGACCGCGATGGAACCACGCTATGCCATCACAACGCAAGTCTTTACATCGACTTGCGCTAGATGGCGTGCTAACATTACAAATAGTGTAGTTTACTATCCCAACACGTTCCCTACTGTTAAGTGGACTGGAGTTGAAATAGTAAATGACACTTTTTAATGTTAGCACGCCATCTAACGCAAGTCGATGTAAAGACTTGCGTTGTAATGGCATAGTGTGGTAACATCGCAGTCGTTGTAACGACTGTGATGTAACGGCACGCGTTGTAATAGCTAGAGTTGTTCCGTCATACATCCACAGTTATCTGAAGAACACCAACTGCAAAATCTTAGCCATTTTGCCTTATATGATCCATTTGCTAATTCGGCTCCCACCCTCGCCAGTACGTCTCCGTACCCTTGTGAGATATTAAATATAACTCATGTTCAGGAGCCACGCAGCTAAATTGAGGGATTAAATTGAAAGCATTCCTGGGACTGGTTTGAGTGCAATGTGTTGGTATTCCGACATTAGGATAAGTTCCGTGTACCAAAATTGCCTGAACCTATTACAATAATTCAACATGGTTCCCTCTTCAACTTGTTGAGGATCCGAGGAATGGTAGGCAGTGGCGGAAAGCCGTACGCGATTATTCCTGTCCATTTAATGAATAAATGAATTAATTCAGAGCTTATATAGTGCAAAACTGCCACCCTACGGGTATCCTGGCGCTTAGATTGATGAATAGCCACCACAGAACAGAATCAATTGTCAGTAGAGGGGTCTAAAGATCATCCCTTGGAAATAGCCAAGTTTTCAGGTTCTTCCTAAAGCAGGTCAAAGAATTGGCCTCAATCAACAAAGAGAGAGAGAGGGTTCAAGGGCACTCTTAGTCCCCAGTCAGTAAGCAAATAAACAAAGGAAGAGTGTCCGTTGGAGAAGCATTTAAAACTGATTATAGCACGTGAAATATGAGGCCAGATGAAAGTGGTCAGTTAACTAGACCAAATTTTAAGAAAAAATGCTAGATTTTTTCAGGAAACCCTCACTCACCCTAGTGGTGACATGCTTCATCATCGGGTCCACCGGGAGAGATCGAATACCTCCCCGGTGTGCTGCGACGCCAGGAGACTGCGGAGCTGGTTGTGTGAGAGTGGAGAGTGAAAAAAGTTAAAAATGTCTAAAGTTGTACCAAAAAATCATTTATTAACTGGTCAACTCGACATAATAAAATTAAATTAACTATGTGCAGGGAAAACTAGCCAAATAAAATATACATGTTTCTGCCCTTTGTATGTGTGAATTTACAGGGCTTTCTCACACAACCAGCTCCGCAGTCTCCTGGCGTCGCAGCACACCGGGGAGGTATTCGATCTCTCCCGGTGGACCCGATGATGAAGCATGTCACCACTAGGGTGAGTGAGGGTTTCCTGAAAAAATCTAGCATTTTTTCTTAAAATTTGGTCTAGTTAACTGACCACTTTCATCTGGCCTCATATTTCACGTGCTATAATCAGTTACAAAGAATTGGCCTGTCTGAAGTTCTGAGGCAGCTCATTCCATAAGCGCGAGGCGGCCAAGCCAAAGGCTCTGCCCCCCATCCGAGATCTCTTAAATCTGGTAGTTGTTATCAGATTTGCAGTCGAGGAGCGGAGCTGCCTCCCAGGGTTATACCAGGTGAACAGCTCCTGCAGCGGGACTGGACCCTGGCCGTCTAATGCCCTATAGACAATACAGAGAGATTTAGAACAGACTCTCTCCTTAATAGGCAGCCAATGAAGATCTCTCAAGGCCAACGTCGTAGAGGACCTCTGCTGTCTGTTTGGCACCAATGTTGCTGCTCAGACTGGACTCTCTACAATGTATTGTGGTGCTCCCAAATACAGGGAGTTGCAGTAGTCCAGTCAACTCAGAATTATACTTCTCACTACAAGGGATCGAGTATCTTTAGGGAGTAGTGGAAGAACCTTCCGTAGCATGCGTAACAGGGAAAGGCAGACACTGGCAGTTTTGTTTGCCTGTGATTCCATTTGGAGGTTGTCATCCACCATAACACCCAAATTACGCACCACTTTGGCCGGAGTCAGGGGTTCATCCTCGGGGGTCAGTTTGAACTCCACCGATAGGTGTCGAGACATTCTGGAAGCAGGGCAATACACCACCTCTGTTTTCCCCCCATTAAACCGTAGGGAGTTCTCCCTGAGCCAACCAGCAGTCTGGCGAATACACTCCTGGAAGGTATCCATAGATACCAATTGTTTTCCCTCCAAGGGGAACACCAGTTGGGTGTCGTCTGGGTAGTTGACCTGGTCTACCCCATAGGATTTAATAATGGGGAATAGAGGGTGCAGGTAGATATTAAAAAGAACTGGGCTAATCGCTGAGCCCTGTGGCACCCCATGAAGTACTGGGGACTTGCCCGAGGTGAACATTGTCAAAGACACAGCCTATTGTCTTCCTGACAAGTAGGATACTAACCACTGCAATGCACATCCCTTAACCCCTATGCTTTCCAGTCTCTCCACTAGCACTGTATGGCTCACCATATTGAATGCGGCTGACATGTCCAGTAACACTAGGACAGAGGAGTTCCCATTGTCAGCACGCATTCTTAAATTATTCATTACGGTTGCCGAGGCCGTCTCAGTACCGTGTCCCCCATCGGAAGCCAAATTGGTCCCTATCCAGCAAAAAATTCTCCTCCAGATAGCACGATAGAATTTTGCTAACTGCCTTCTCTAAGATTTTGATCGGGTAGGCAGGAGGGAGATTGGTCTAAAATTTGCTGGATTTGTGGGGTCCAGAGATGTTTTCTTAGCAGGGGGGGTCACCACTCCTTGCTTCCACACATCAGGTACCTCTCCTCCCTCCAATGACTGACGGCAGATCTCCCATAGCCAAGGAGAGATTTCTTGACCAAATATTTTCCAGATTTTATGTGGAAGGGGATCTAACGGGGAGCCCGAGGAGACACTTTGGGCAAGCTGATTAAAGGAGTCCTCCGTTAGGGCTGGAAACATTTCCAGAGCGGCATCTACCTGAGGTTCTGCATCTAACTTCCGAGCTGAAACCTCCATGCCACTCGGATGTAGTTCTCCAACAAAGTTAGTTATTTTTTCTTAGGAAAAAACGGCAATCTCGTTACAGAGTTCCTGTGACGCGACCACCTTATTACTCATGCAAGCAGGACTAGATAGATCCCTAAAGATATTGAAAAGCGCTTTAGTGCCATTTGGGGCTTGCAGGATAGATTTAGCATAATAATCTGCTTTGGCCCTAGCAATAGACTCCTTGTATTGAGCCTGAGCTAATTTCAAATCTTTTTTATCTGATTTTTTATTTAACCTGAACGGTGTTCCCCCAGGAGCCCGTTGGTGTAGATACCTGCTTGCATAATATTGGCTTTTCTGATTGAGTGGAGTAGCGAATAGGTCTAAAGGCGGGTTTACCCATTCGTTGAATGTCTTTGAAGTTTGTGAACTCTGCTACTTGTGTTCATTAAAAGATCTGCGTAGATTGTCCGCCCACTGCTTGTCCCTGCCTTGCACTTGCTCTTCCATCAGGGAGATCTTGTGGTGTACACACTATTCCAAATATCTTATGCTTCCTTAGATAGTAGTTGTGATCTCGTTCCTCCTTGCTTGTTTAAGTATGACGTTGTGCTTGGGTAGTCCATGTGAATCAGCACTGCAGAGCTTTTTATTCTAGGAAGAAAAGTGTGGAGCCCCCGGGCCACAGCTTTTAGCTCTAAGAAGTTTGTGTCTCTGTTTCTTGTTGGTCAACCATTTACCCTTCACTTCTAAGTCCGTGAGGTGTGCTCCCCAGCCCTCCATAGACGCGTCCGCTGTCATCGCGTGATTTCAGTGCTTGAAATGGAAAATAGAAGTGCACATACTCTGTACCCGAGTACCTGCTTGTTTTTGAGAAGTGCCGGTACTCTTTAATTAAAAGTGTTGCATTTCTCTTGAGATGTCCCGGTACTCTCCTCCTCAAAATAAAAAAGTGCTGGTACTCTGTACTGGACAGCACCGGCCCAGTTAAAGCACTGCGTAATTTGGTGGCTTGTTGAGAAATGTTAACCCCCGTGGAAATTTTGTCTTTTTTCATCCACTATTTTAATAATTTTTTCCATTTCCAGTGTTATTCTGATGATGTCGTCGAAAGACCCCGTCTCCTGTTTCCATTGTATCCATTCTATTAGTTTGTGTATAGACAATAGTTGGGGATCAATGGAATGTAAGACAAAATCATTCCAAAGAACGACTTGTATGGTCTGAGGGAGAGGGCGATAGTTAGTGTTATCATCCTGGCAATTCTCTCCCTTATGGGAAAGGCCTTGCAGACACTTGTGTCCACAACTGTCCCTAGGAATGTAATTCATGTGTTCAGAATAAGGCAGGATTTTCGCTGTTTAATTTGAGACCTAAATTCTTAAAAATTTGAAGACATGCCCTTATCAAACATACTGTAGCCTGTAATGAGGCCAGCTTTAACCTCTTCCGTGCTCGTGACGTAACCACTCCGTCACGAGCCACGGACGTGCTGTGCTGGTGACGGAGTGGTTCCGTCATGGCGCGGCCGCCCTGCCCACGCTGCAGGAATTCCGAGCCTGCACGGGCGTTCTATTGAGCGGGCGGGGCCGTGACAGAACCACTCCGTCACAAGCACAGCGCTCCCGTGGCTCGTGACGGAGTAGTTCCATCACGAGCATGGCGGCGCTGCGCAGACCCCCTCCCCCCTAGCGCCGCAGCAGAATAACCGCCGCAGCCAAGGGGTTAATGGCCAATTATCCAGATATGGGAATATTTGATATCCCTTTCCTCTCAGATCGGCTCCTACTGGCACCATGCACCCGGTAAAAGTTCTTGGGGCAGATGTTGATCCCAAAAACATTCCTGTACTATACGACTCCCACTTCTCAGGGAAGATTTTAATTCAAAACCGAGGACTTTGAATTGGTAGTGACATCCGGCCACCTCGAATCTGAGATACCTCCTGTGTTTGACATGGATGTGGACATGGACATCAGCATCCTGGAGATCTAGGATCCCATGTGATCCCCTGGATTTATCAGCTGAATAATATCCTACAGGCTGACCATTCCGAATGATTGTTTTTTGAGGTATTTGTTGAGCTGTCCCAGATCTAATACTTGTCTCCACTTCCCATTCTTTTTCCTTAGTTGGAAGAAGTTGGAGTAGACCCCAGTGTTTCTGTGCACCTGTGGAACCTCTTCGATTGATCCCTTGAGTATAAATAACTTGATATCATCTTTTAACAGACAAAGGTCTTGATGTGACCCCCTGAGAGGTGGATTTCAAAGAGGTGTCTGAGTAAATTGTAGGCTGTCACCATGTTGGAGAATGTCTAACACCCAATGGTCCGAAGAGCTCTCCAGCTCTTGTAAATGTTGGGCTGTCTGGAGAAAGCCCCAGCGGGTGGAGGTCGATAGCGTTGAGTGAGTTGCTGTTGGGGGTGAACATAAGGCTGATGTCTGTAGGACTGGTGGCCTCATCTGAAGGTGTAATGACACATGCAACTAGGACCATGAAATGCCTGAAAACGACTTTATTAATGATCTTGCTGTTTCTGTGTTAGCTTTTATTGATTGAAGCACATCATCTAAATACTTCCCTTCAAATATTTTTCCAGGTTTTTTTTTATACTTTTCTCCGATTGAACTGGTTCTATTATTTAGGAACCTACCCCCAGATGCATCAACAACCCATTTAGCGATTCCTTAATAGCGAAAAATACCGATTCGCTATTAAGGAATAGCAAAATGGAATCCATCAAGAAAGCACTAAAAAAATAGCGATTTCTTAGAATTCCTTAATTGCGACTCGCAAATTGCGAGTTGCAATTAAGGAATACCTCCCCATTCATTCCTACGGGCCTAGAGGCCCATAGGAATGAATGGGAAGACAACCTCAATTTGCGAATCGCAATTAGTGAGTCGCAAATTGAGATTGCGATTTCAAGGGTAAAGGGGTGTCCAATGGACACCCTGTTGCACCCCTGAAATTGATCTGTGCACATATGTTGCGCAGACACATGCCCTTAGGGCATGTGTGTGCCCCTAGGGAATGTGTGCGCGCAACATGAAACTTTGAAAAAAGCACTTTAGTGCATTTTTCAACGTTTTTGCAAATTACCATGAAGTTGTACTTCATGGTAATTTGCGTGCCCTATTAGCGAATTTGCTATTTTTAAAACTTTCATGCATTGCATTTAAGGAATCTCAATTTGAGATTCCTTGAATGCAAATAATCGCAATTTAGCGATTTCAGAATTTGCGATTTTTGCATTTGGGATGATGCATCCCAAATGCAAAAATGCCGGTCACTAAGGGGCAGATTCTGCGAGCAGGATTTTTGTTTGATGCATCTAGCTGCTAGTTCAGGCCACCAGGGGCGATGGCACCTGGCAGGCCCGGGTTCATACAGAAGGACTTAAACCGAGTACTGGTCTGGCTCTATATGGGCACCTCCAGTCTACGGGGCAGTGATGGTTCTGTAATATATGAATCTTTCTAATAATTTTTTGGGGGTGGCAATAGTGACAGACTCATCTTATCTCCTGGATGCCTGGTGGTGCAGCCTTTATTAAAGATGTATTGCTGAATTGTCGTAAAGGACGTGAATTCTATTCCTTCATTTTAGGCCAAGGTTAAAGAAAGGTACTGCTGGTGCTGTCTCAGCGGCCTGCCCGGTGAACTGCATGTTTTCGGCACGTGGGCTGTGAGATAATCTGGCCATTCAGGGCCAGATGTAGGTAGGCAAATACCGGTCGGTAAAGGCCGATTTCGGCCGTTACCGACCGGTATTTGGCTTTTGAGATGTAGGTGGGTCGTTATTTACAGAATCGGTATATTTACCGATTCGTTAAATTTACCACTTCGGTATTTTACCGAATCGGTAAATATACCGATTCTGTAAATCCATATGTAGGTGGCACAGTTTGCAGTGCCACAGGCCCTTAGGAATTCTTATTTTACCACCCAATCCTATTGTGTGGTAAAATACCGAATTCCAGTGTACGTGCACATCTGTGCATGTACACCTATGCCATGTGACACACAGACATGCCCTTAGGACATGTAAGTGTGCCACATGGCACACAAGCCTGCAATTGGGGTGCTACAGGGTGTCAAAGTGACACCCCGTTCCCCCTGCCAGGATTCGGTATTTACCGATTCTGTAAATACCGAATCGGTATTTCACATTGATTCCTGTGGGCTTCAAGGCCCATAGGAATCAATGGGAAATACAGATTCGGTATTTACAGAATCGGTAAATACCGAATCTTACCGAATCAGTAATTGAAAAATAAGAATTACCTACATATGCCTCCTTCCTATTTACCTACTCTTAAATACCGATTCGGTATGATTCGGTATTTAAGAGTCGGTAAATAGGAATTACCTACATCTGGCCCCAAGTCTTTGAAAGTGAGAAAGAAGACTTGACTGACAGCATCTACAGCACCAGGCGGCAGCCCTGGCCATGAGCTGAGAGAACATTTTTAGAAAGTAAGAATAGTATAGTAAAGGAAAATTAGTAAAGTGTAGTATAGTACAATAAAGTGAGAGTAGTATACTACAGGAATGCTAAATGTTAAAAAGTGAGAGTAGTATAGCAATGGAGTGGTAGAAAGTGAGAGTAGTATAATAATGAAATGAAATGAAAGGGATTCATAGAGGCAAACAAACGCCCAAAGGCATCAAGGCTCTAATGATGGTAAGTCCTGGGGGAGGGAACACAGCCAGAGAGAGGTTTGAGAGATCAGTGACCTTGAAACCTTCCTTTAGAGGATGAAATGTCAAGTTTTATGGCCTCCTGGAATGGGGTATGGCCTGGAGGCTAGTGATGATGCGTGGAAGGGAGTTGCAGTGGATGGGTGTTGCCACAGAGAAAGTTCTGCCTTCCCATCTTGACTCTCAGAATGTGGGACAGTTACCCAGTTATGGCTTGAAGACCAGAGCTGTCTGAAGGGAGTGTACCATTGGAACATGGCTTTAAGACCTCCAGGCCCAGTGTTGTGCAATGCCTTGTGAATAATGCATAAAGCTTTAATGATAATATGTTTGTTTACAGGTCACCAGTGCAGTTTGATATCCCTGCAGAGACAGGTTGATATTAAGAAATATCGAGAATCAGTCTTGCTGCCGCATTTTGTACCAGTTGTAAGTTTGGCTACTGCACTATTGTTGATATCCACCTAGAGTGCATTGCAAAAACCCAACTTGGATGAGAGCAATGCAAGAGCCACTTGCTTGTGCGCTCAAAGGGTGTCATAGAGAAATACCTCCCTGAGAGGTCAGAGATTTCAAAAGCAGGATCAGACGGTCCGATTGACCTACAGGAATGGAGGAATAGAAAGCGAGAGAAACAAAATAAATGAATGAGAAGAAGCTTTGTACCCCAACGTCTTGGGGACTTGTATAAGAACAAGGGGCGCCACATCATTGAGGTCTGCATGCGGTAGATTCTGCTGGTAGGCTTCACCAGTTCACCATGTGTAGTCACTAAGTTGTGCGTGTGCATAACAAGTAGGGCCCAGGGTGGGTGGCATGTGGGGGCAGCAGTGATGCCAGTGTCACCACATTCCCTGGGGTGGCACAACTGATTGTTTATCCTTGCTCATTCCAGTGAAAGCAGCCACCGAGGAACTTCAGCTCTTCAATGACCTGTTTGCAACCTACGACAAGAACACGCGGCCAGCGGCCAAGGTGGACGACATTATTGCTGTGCAGATCAAACTGACCCTCACTAATCTCATCTCGCTGGTAAGATCCGTTCCTGAAAGATTTCCTGCCCGAAGCATGGGTTGAGGCTCACAGCCACACAGATGGGCAGGGGTGAGTGGGCTTGAGCCGGTGTCCCTGGAGCGTTGCCGCCTGGTCTAGTCTTGAAGGAGTCAGTGTCAAGCACTGCTCGACTCCGCTTGATCTCACTGGTTAACCTTCTAAACCTGGATCCCTGGTTGTTCTCCTCACTGACAGTGTGATCTGGGAGTCTCTGAACCATGCCAGATTAAGAGTAAGTCCACAGAAAGAGTGAAGTCTGTTTCGGGGGCTGCGGGTCATGCCAAGGTTCCCCTTGGTGGCTCTCCAAGGTTAGACGTTAAGTGAGCTCCAGGCTTGTGTGAAGACCCTTGTCTTAATATCTCTCCTCTGATGCCTGGACTAAAATGTCACCTGATTGTTCAAAGACCATCAAATGATAATGACCATGGCCAACAGCTGTCCATCCCTCGCTATAGTACAGGACAGTTCACAAGAGGGTGAGTGAGGGGATGCCCCAGTCAAACGACACAATTAGTCACACCACAGAGGAACCCTCATCCTTGTGACACAACAGATGGATTTCCTGCATAACCCAACAAGTACACTGCGGAGTGGGCAAGCTTTACGCTTGAATGACCCAAGCATACCATTCACAAGCGGGGTTACCAGGCGGCATGGAGAAAACAGGAAGGGAATTCACATAGGTGGAACCGGTCCATGGTGAGCGCTGGCCTCTCTCGCCCCAAAGCACTTCCAGGTTTGAATTGTTTACAATCCTTAGTAGTGGCACTTAGCACCTTCACCCAACAGGATGTGCCTCCGCTCTAATCTGAAATTATTAAGCTTCAAGGGGATAACCCTGTATTCCTCAGAACCTGGGTATAGTTTGGTATAAAGAGGCAATTGGTTCTGTTGGAGCACAGCAACTAATTTGTATATAATTGTTTAGTGACTGTATGAATGTATATGTGAAGTATATATCTCCTCGGAGTCGGATACAAGACAACAAAACACACATGGGTCTGTTTGAATTGCAGTTTTGAAGCTGCTCCATAGGTGCAAAGTGAAGGTGCTCGTGTGATACATCATGTGAAAATGTGACTGAGTACAACACAAATTTGGATTCGCAAAGTAAATGCAACAAACTAATGTGATCAGCCAGTCTGGAGTAATATGATTTGCAAGCCTCATATGTAAAGGGCAAAAGGTTCTCTCTTCTTGGCTGCCCCCAGGACAGAGGATTCAGTACAGGCAATCTGAAATCCATCGTCGACGTTTCGACCCTTGAAAGTTGTCATTGGTATGAAACATCAATCTGGGTCTTCATCAGGACTGGGTGTGAAGCAACCTGTAGACGCATAGTGCCTTTAATCGCGTTTTAGGAAAACGGGATATAAAACTTAAGGAGTGCCTTGCAAACTTGCTTCCAAGGGGACTGTGATTTGGATGGAACGCTTGTCTGAAAAGAGAGTCCTCTGTGGAGTGTAACCCCTATAGCTTTCGGATGGTGTGGGTTACAATGGGAATTAAACCCATCCACTTTTTTCCAAATTTGGGTCTATACAGCAGGTGGCTCCCAGCTCGCTTGAAAATTGCTTGACTTAAAATTGCCTGTACGGAATCCACAGTCCTGGGGCAGGCGAGAAGAGATAAAGGTTTGCCCTTCTCATATGAGACTTGCAAATTGCTTGTTGCATTTGCTTTGTGAATCAAATTTGTATTGTTGTACTCCGCCACATTTTCACTTGCATCGCACGAGCAGCTTTACTTTGCACCTGTAGAGCAGCAAGAAAAACATTTGCCGCAGAATCCAGTTCAAGGCTTTGACACTGGCCTTTAAAGCTTTGCATGATACAGGAGCACATTATATTAGGAGACGAGTGACTTTTTACACACCCGGTAGATTTTTAAGATCATCCCAACAGCATCCGATGAGCGTGCCTAAATTTGCACGATCTCGTAGAGGTGGCCGCTCATTCCAAGTACAGGTAGCACACCTTTGGAATTAGCTACCTACTACAATAAGACAACTAACAGATGTTTGGCGGGAAACCTCCTTTACGACGCAACTTTTACCACGCAGTGCCTTTACAACGCAGGTTTTTCAACACAAGTCATTACAACGAATTTCGCTGGGGGGCGCTCTTGGATAGGTAATAGTTTAATTTACTATCCAACACCTTCCCTACTATCCACGGGGACTGGAGTTGGAATAGTAAATTAAACTATTCACTATCCAGCAACCTCCAACGCAAGTCGTTGTAACGACTTGCGTTGAAAAACCTGCGTGGTAAAAGCAAGCGGGGTAAAAGCATGCCTTGTAACAACGTACATTCATGTTTGGCTGTTTAGGAAACAACTCAAAACCTGGTTATTCCGGCAATAATTCATCTTGAGAGTCGGTCCTGTTTTTCGGTAACGTTTTGTTCTGCTTTAGCGTCGGGACACTCGATTGAGTAGCTGTGCGCCTTACAAATATACAATAACATAACATAATCCAAACAAACCCATGTCTGGTTTGTTGTCTTGTATTTTATTCAGAGGAGATTTATAACTCACATCTACAGTTACTTTACAATTATATACTAATTAGTTGCTCCAACAGAACCAATTATTTTTTTGTACCTACTCTGAGATGAGGCATAGTGTTGGTATTTTCTGCGCAGGGAAGAGATTTTGAAGCTGAAGAGAGTTCTGTCAACACCTGCTCTTTTGTGTGAAAGCCCAGGAGAGTGATGTCAAGCCACTTGTTAACTGTAATCATTCCCTATGGGTTTTTAATGACTCTACAAGAGCTGATGAGATCGCGTGCCATAGGCTTCAAAGGATCCCACGCGCCCTTCTCTGCCAAGCTGGGGTTCTCTTGGGTTTGGGGATGGCCCGTGCCCTTCTGACAGCCATCAGCATCAAGGCTCGGAGTGGACTCTGGCAGCGGTGCAAACTCTTCCATCGTCAACAATGACCTTCACTCTATACGCATCCGAGCCGGGGATGACAGATCGCACAACGGTCTCGCTGCACAGCAGCGTTCGCAGCTCTCTGTTTGCGGACCCCCAAAGTCCAGCCAGCACTCCATGAGCACGGAACAGAGAGACTCCCGGAGAACTCGGAGTAGCCCATATCGGGCAGAACATTATTGATGCAGAATGCAGCACGCATAGAAAGAGGAAAAACGAGGAGAAATATAGATCCATCTCCTCATTACGCCTGCTCTGGCTTAGAACGTGGCACTTCCCCAGGTTAACATGATTTTGTAAATCTTGGGCAACGTCAATATCCATGGGTGTTGCAAGGAAACACATACGGCCACGCCCGTGGAACGCTCCCGAGCCCAGAGTAAGGCGACGCAGTGATCTCTTGCTTCATCGCCTTAGTCAAGATTTATGAGGCCATTCAAAGCCACGCAAAGCTACCCTGATGCTGCATTTACCACTTTAGGTTGTGCAAAAGTGACACAGAGCTCTCATAAATCAGCCTGTTAATGTCAGAAGGAGAAGACCTCACAGCTGTAACTCTGCATCATCTGTAGACTGGGGGACGGAAATGCTTCTTATGGCAATATATCTCCCAGCAGTTCCATACAGGCATTAACGAGGGGGATATCACCCAGTCCGGGGCACGCGCAGTTACAAGGAGAGAGATGTTGGCGAATTCAACTTGACAACTTAAGTTCAGCATCCTGGAAGTTTCAGGATGTCTACAAGAGCACACCACACCTCCACTTGTGAGCGAGTGTGTGGAATGGGCAACAGCGGCCCATGGTTGTCCATGTCAGACGTCACTGATGCCGTCAGTGAGCCAACAAGGCAAGCCCTCTCTCTGTCCAGCACCCACAAGATGCTGGGTTGCCATCTTTCCACAACTGAGCAGCAAATGCAGCTTCAAGTTTTCCCCCAAAACAGTTTAAAGCCCAAATCCACAAATCTGTGTCAGATAACGAGAGCTTTGGGGTTGTTAAAAGAATCAACATCAAGACTTGCACAGAAGAAGAAACCAAAGAGTGTGCAGTATTGTGTGGGACGAGGGTGACTGCGTTGTGGAGTATTGTGTTGCACGAGGGTGACTGCGTTGTGGAGTATTGTGTTGCACGAGGGTGACTGCGTTGTGGAGTATTGTGTTGCACAAGTGTGACTTCATGAGGCACCAAACCACAGCTGACGTCTATGCTTTCTCTTTCACAGAACGAAAAGGAGGAAACCTTGACGACCAACGTATGGATTGAAATTGTGAGTGTGAACATCCTCGTGATTGTGGGCTCAGGGAACAAGGAAAACACAGCGATCGGCGACAAAACTCCCAAGAGTGTCGCTCGGATAAGAGGCGAGAATAGGGCAGTCAGAGGGTGCTTAGAAGATGTTTATTAATATTTAATTTGAAAGGTTTTATATAGCGTGAACATGACCCATGCGGGTATCAGAGCGCTTTACACATGTTCAGAGAGCAGAGACATATGGAAACCAATACGGGTCCCAAGGAACGGCAGAGATCAGCACACAATATAGATACAAATGGATACAGTAGTACAAAACAATAAACCTTAGAAAAACAATCACCAAAACAATAACAGCCAGGGGATCCTTGGATCTAGTACATACATTTGTTAGGAGTAGTACTTTCGCTTCTTTCTTGAAAGAATCAGTTGAGGGGTTCAGTCTGGTTTCAGGGGCCGGGAGTTCCAGATTCTTGGGGCAATACCTGATAAAGCTCAGTTGCAGGTTTTCTTTTTAGAGAATCTCTGTGGTTTTAGCTGTAGATCTGTCGCCGCCCAAGAGTTCCAGCTTCAGAGTGAGGTATCTCAGGGTATCGAAGTGTAGGGCTTTATGGGTCATGCATGTGATTTTTAATTGAATTCTTGCTTCATAGGCCAGCCAGTGCAGGGCTTTTAAGTCAGGGGTGATGTGGTTGTGTCTTTTTGATCCTGTGGTGAGTCTTGCAGCAGAGTTATGGGAGGCAGTTGTGGACCTGGGCCGGCCGCAGTGGGTTACACGTCCGAAGTCTAACCTAGGGATCACTAGGGCTTGCACTGCAGAGTTGAAGTCATTGGGGGGAGAAAAGGTTTTAGTTTCCTAAAGATGCTCATACGTAGGTTCGCTCCTTCGAAGGCAGCGCTGATGTGCTTCAGGATGTTACAGTTCTTGTCAAGAGTTATTCCTCGTGATCTCACTGAATCAATTTGGGGCAGGCAGTTGAGGGCTGTTAGTTGTTTTAGCCATTCCTCGATGATTGGTGACTGGTTGGGTGGAGTGATTAGTATGAATTCGGTTTTGAGAGTGGTTACTTTGAGGTGGTTGTCTGCCAGCCAGGATTGGGTTTTTTAGGGTTCAATTGAGTGATTTCATGTCTTCAGGAGAGGTGACTTTCAGGTATAGTTGGGTGTCGTCAGCGTACATGTGATAGTGGATGTTGGAGGAACTCTGAGTTTCGACTAGAGGCTCCATGAGCAAGTTGAAAAGAGTGGGTGAGAGGGAGGAACCCTGCAGGACTCTTAGTGTGACCGAAGTGGTCTTAGCTAGGGTTTGCTTAACCTTGAATCTTTGAGGTCTGTTTTAGACAAACGAGGTGAACCTGTTTAGGACGGACCCTGATAAGCCCATTCTATTTAAGTCTAGTAAGTTGTCGTGCTTAACCGTATTGAATGCGGAAGATAGGTTAAGGAGGATTGGGAGGCAAGACTCGTTTTGATTTAACAATATTAGTGCATCATCCACAACATTTGTAAGAACGGATTCAGTGTTGTGCCCCAGGCGGAAGCCAGATTGCAATCGGTCCAGAAGGCAGAATTGTTCAATGTGGTCCCAGAGTTGGGTGTGTGTGGGGACATTTTTCAAGGAGCTTTGACAGAGTTGGAAAGTCAGAGATTGGGCGGAAGTTGTTTAGATCCGTATGATCTGCTGATGGTCTTTTTAGGATGGGGACACCTGTCCTGACTTTAGGCAGTCAGGGATAATGCCTTGAAGTAGAGAGGCATTTATAATCTTGGTCCAGAGTGGGAATATCAATGGTTTGATCTCATTGAAGAAATTGGAGGGAAGAGGGACTTTGAAGTGGTTTGCGGGTTTCAGCGCCGCTAGAATTTTGAGAACTGCACATTCCTGGAAGGTTTTTAAAGTAGTCCATAAGGTGCTGTTTCAAGGGCGTGCCCAGGTGGAAATGAGGATATCGCCATCCGGGAGGTGAGATGCTGGAGTGAGGTAAGGGATCACAATGCTCTGAAGCCCTCTGCACATCAATTCTCATGTTTTCCGTCTTCTCAAGGTAGGAGGCAAATTCCTCGCAGTGTGGCGAAGGACTGGATCCAGCGTGGGGAGGGTTGGGTAGACCATTTGATTGTGGTTTAATGAGTTCAAATAGTTTTTGGGGTAAATTTTTAGCTTGGTCTAGTTGGTTCCTAAAGAAGCAAGTTCTCGCTCTTCTATTACATTTGCAGTACGAGTTCCTCATTCTTCTCAAATGCTTGAGGTGTTCAAGGGACGGAGAGGATCGCCAACGTCATTCAGCTAGTCTCAGGTTAGGTCTTTCTGTATTGAGACTACCATTGCACTATGGTTTGGAGCTTTGGTGGACAATCTTTTTTGTTGTAGTGTTGCAATATTCTTCATGGAACTACTGTAGTGGTTTGTAAGATCCTGGACGTCTGACATGTCTCCGGGAGAAGGCAGGATGATGGCACTGAGAGATATTAATCCATCAATGTTAATATTTCTTAACCTCCTTTTCCAAATTTTGGCTTTCTTTGGTTGAGTAATGTTTGTTCTAACTGCTTCACGGGAGAGGGATGTGATGTGGTGATGGTCAGACCAGTCACAGGGGAGGATAGATTCAAGTTGAACGGAGTTGGCGATGATCCCATCTAAGGTCGATCCCTTGTTCTGTGTGGGGCTGTTGCAGATTTAGATTAGACTGAGGTCCGAAAGAAATGTTTTAAGGTTGTTGACTGCAGAGTCATTCAGATCATTCCAGTGGAGGTTGAAGTCTCCGAGGAAGATTTGGGTACCGTGTTGTCCTGTGTTTGTTGCAATGATTTCCATAATCTGTTCAATACAGGAAAGGATGTCTCCTGGAGGGTGGTAGATCATGTGAGGTTTGCGAACAGGCCTGTTGTTGCATGCAACATCAATGCATAGGTATTCTCATGAGCATAGAATAGATTAGCTCTTATGGCGTATGCAGGCAATACCCCCACCTGGTCTGCTAGATTTGTCTAATCCAGTGATGCCATGGTTAGGAGGAGCTAGTATGGCGAAGGTGTTTAGGGCAAGTGATGTCACTTCTGTAGTTGGTAATGCCACATAGCCCTATAAATGAAAACAAGACCCTGGCACTGCCTTGCTAGATAGGGGGAGATGTTAGTAAAACTCTAGCGACAGCTGCAAAAAGCTGAAGTGGCAGGAGGTGGTTACAACCAACTTAAACAGAGGGCACACAGTTCATATTGGTTCATTCAATTATATGTATGAAGAGTTAAAATGTGGACAAAGAATAGTTACTAACCTTCAGTAACCACCTTTCTGCTGGACACTCTGTTTACCTTCAGACTCCTCCCCTCTGCAATTTCCCGGGCTCCAGACTGGATCCGTGCAGGGAGGGAGGTCTGGTTCCATGTCAGCGCCAGAAACAACCCTATCATGACGTCACTGGAGTCATAAAGTGCCCACCATGGTGAGCGGGTATCACCAGTGAATGTAGTTGAGTCTTTGGATAAAAGGCTCTAGTGCTGATCCCCTTAGACAATGAACTCCAAGGTTTTACTGTGAGAATCTGTTCTAAATTCACATGCAGTGCATTATTCCGCCATCTAGTGGTTGGGTCCAGAATAGTATCTTTTAGTCTTTTTTCCATAATATTTTTTAGGAGCGGGTGTTGTCGAGTTGTTGACCATTTGGTGCTAAGTTCATCCTTGCATGACGTCAGACATATACCCTGGAACCTCTTCAACATGGTCGTCATCTTTAAATTCTTTTTTCAGCCATGGGGTCTGGAAGCACAGGAGAGAGCTCTAGAGTCAATCGAGAAAAAACGTCACCAAAGAAAACCATTTTTTGTTGATGATTACTGAGGAGAGTGTTAACAGACCATATGCCATAAAAAGCCATGTCATGTTATAAGACAGAGTAGCCTAACCCCCCCTTCCTTGTTAAGCTGAGTGATTATATATCAAAGTTCTTCGGGATTACTGGCGGATACTGTCCCTTAGCAAATATAGACGGATGCTCCACATCTGAGCTGATGCAGCAGTCTTGTCTCTGGACCTTCGCTCAGTGTCTTCCTAAAACTCCTGTCAGGGCCGGCCTTAGGCATGTGCAAGCTGTGCACCTGCACAGGGCCACCAAACCCCAGGGGCCACCACACCAATATAGATCCTTAATATAAATATTTGCGTGGCGGCCCCTGGCAGGGATTTGGCAGCCTCCGGCTCTTTTCCACTTCCAAACACCCTGACCCCCCCCCCCCCTCTTCATTGGCCTCCGCGCTCCGCCCCGCCCGGACCCCCTCTTCCAGGGACCCCTACCTACGCTCCCTGCCCAGGGCCACCATGAGCCTAGAGCCGCCCCTGCTCCTGTCCTCAGTTACAACGTTCAATTCAACGGGTCCTTATTGGGAGTGGACTCGCAAAGAAACGTCAGTTCAAGGGTTCAAAAACGGCACGCATCACGGTGCCTCATTGCTATTTGATCAACAATGATGATGACATTTGCTCGCCCTCAAACCTATGGGGACCCGTTGAATTGAAGTTCAATATTTATACCGGAAATTTACATCGACAAATTATGATGATCCGCGGCACGCTTTTCTTCTTAAGACAAATATCGTGAAAGTCAAAATGTATGCCCTGATGAAGCTCACATGTAGTGAACAAAACGCGTTGGCTGTTCTGTTCCATTTCCAAGAAAAATAAAGATGACCTTGGACGTCATATGAAAAGATTGGACTGACTTTTGTGGAATACTGATTTTGCGATGCACTTTACATATATATGTTGAACCTTTCGGATCCTTTGGGATCGTACCTTTTGAAACAGCAGGCGCAGTGGATGTACACGCAACGCGGCTCTCTATGCTAGAGATTTGGATGAATTTGGGAATAAGGAGAGAGGTGCGACTGTTGTACTGGCTCGCTGTTTCAATGTTTTGCATGATGACAACACTTCTGCACATGTCTAAGAACTTCACACTTTCTATAAAGAGACAAAATACTCTAAAAGCAGGCATAGGACAAAAAATAGAAGAGGCAAAAACGGGAACGGTCATGGCGTTCACAACTCCACCTTTCTTCCAACAAATCAAATCACGGGATGAAAAGGTCCCACTCACCCTATATGTGAGACGGGCAATTATTTACCACCTAAAAATGACAAAAACAATCAGAAAAGGAGAACACGTCTTCATATCGTTGCTTGAGGGAAGCAAGGGTGCCGCGTCCTTAACGGGGACTATTGTCAGGTGGATAGTGCAAACCATTCAACACCGCCACAAAAAAGCAGAAGTATCAGTCAGAGACCACAGGGGGTCACTCAACAAGGAAAAAGAGGGCAACCCATGCCTAATTAGGAATTATGGTCTTAAAGGATTTCTGCAAGGCAGCCACATGGCCATCAGTACACACATTCATAAAACATTACTGTGTGTATGTGCAAGCTGTAGGGAGACCCATGTGGGACAAAGTGCTGAAACATGTATTTGCAAGTACACACTGGAGCCGACCCAGCCTCCAGACAGAAGATACCGCTATGAAATCAATGCACAGCACGCGGATCCTGAAGCTTCGCACCGCAAAACGAAGATTACTGACAGACAGAAGTAGTTTTGCAGCTTGAAATATTTTCTGGATTCACATGTGACTCACCCACCTTTTCCAAGGTGAGGTGAATTTGTAGAGAAAAGTTTACAACAGAGGACAAAAAGAGGAAAACAAACCAAAGATGAAAAAAGATTCTGAAGATGGCGACCACGTCAAAGGGTTTCTGGGGGATACGTCTGATGTCGCGCAAGGAGGGACGCAGCAGCGAATGGTCAACAACTCGTCAATGCATGCTAAAATAAAACCTGGAAACACAGACTAGAAGAGCCCTTTTCAGTCCCAGCCACTAGACTGCTAAATAATGCACAGCATATGAATCCAGAAACATCTTCAGCTGCAGGACATGAGTAAGTAAAAGTGGTAAGTACCCTTTTGTTACAGCTCCTTGGATGAGGTGGTGGAGCTCTGGAGCCTTTTTAGTGAAGGAATCAGCTCTTTTGTCAGCGTTTCTTGAAGGACCTGAGTGTGTGCCCTCTGTTTTTGGAAAGAGTAAGGGCAAAAGGGAGTCCCAGCTCACATGCCTCAGCTCTTTTTGGCAGGTGCTGTGATGCCTGTGCCTCTATCATTACTGAGGTATGAGTTTCTTGCTATGCCAAGCACTTTTCTACTTGTAATTTATAAGCACTATGAACCACATCTACCATAATGCAATGGGAGAGCTGGCTCTGACGCGCTGGCAGTGAGCTGTCGCTCCCGCTTGATTGTGAGGCTCGTAGAGGAGTCTTCTGGTGGATGAGTCGTGGGGTGAACCTGCCTGCTTTTGAGGGGTACTACCGGTGGCGTTTCAAGCATCCCCATGCCTATGTGCTACTTCCTGTGGCAGAGGGTCAAGAACCCAGAAACAAGTACCCCAGAAAGCCAAGCACAAACTATGGCCACTCTGGCTTCAAACACTTTTATACTTGTAACCCCAAAACGCTCTAAATTGTGTCTTCCAAGATGTAATGAAAGATTTGGAACTGCCTTGCTGGCAGTCTAGCCCCTCCCCCATCATAGAGTTTCTTGTGATTAGTAAAACCAGTGTGGGGACCATCTCAAAGGGGGGTCCTATTCTTCAAAACTTTTTGTCGTAAAATGTAGGAGTTGGTTCCAGTTCTGTAAGTGTTGGTGTCACTTCTGGTAACACACTAGAACAGGTGTTTAGTGTCTCACCATGCCAAGTATTATCTGTGGGCAAAGCTGCCTGAGGCAAGAATGACTAGCCAGGGCACCACGTCCTACTCTCCACCCAGCTCAGCTCTCCATCCCTTGAGGCGGTTCTGAGCTCGCGTGGGTTACTTACAAATGCACTGGAGTCAATTCTTACAATATGCATCATGCATGGGCCACCATCCTGTGATCCAGTTGGGCAGAAGGGGGTATGCCTCAGGTGTGGTACTTTGGTGGCGGAGGAATGGAGGACTGTCTTTACTGCCAGTAACTACTTTAATATTTCTGAGTTTCTTTAGCAATGGATGGACTATCGCTTGGCCTGGAATTCATCGGAGTACCATGGCGTGGAAATAATTAGAGTCCCCTCTGACATGTTGTGGCTACCGGACATCGTCCTGGAGAACAAGTGAGCAGCCGCGTGGTACTGCGTATACACCCAGGCATGCACTATGCACATGTTGACTCAATATACGTATCTTTAATCACTTTTGAGGCTATTCACAAAGATAGCTTACACCTGTTATTAATTTACACATGCAATTAACTCTTACAATTCTGAGTAACAACTACTTTGGCTATTCACAAAATCAGAGTGTAAATTTCCTCAAAAGTGTAGACTAACACGTCTCCAGCCCAGAAACAGGGGGGTGGAGACAAATTTATGAGTGTAAGATACTACTGCCAAAAAATAAACAGGAATAAACCAAGCACCACACACCAACCACTCTACCGCAACACCCTCCTATAGAAAAGTATTGAGTCAGAGACGTAAAATAAAACACCATAGGAAATAATGTTACTTCAAATTAATTATGTAGAATAGTTACACATATAACTAAATACAATTCAATATTAAAACAATATGCAAAAATAAACATTATTTAATTCTAAAACATTGTAACAACTTTTTTTATGAATTAATAAAGAATGAATTTTCATTAAAGTATGATCAAATTACTTTTAATGAATTCTACATATTGCTTTTAATAAATGTAATGGATATTAAAAGAATTGTTTTACTTTAGGTGGGAATATTTTTTAATTTGAACTTCAGAAAAGTAATTTTTGGTTATCTAATTAATTTCATTTCACAGTATTTCTTATGGGCTTGTAGTTTAAGACCATTTTTTTCTATGAAAGGGTGTTGCAGTGCCAGTGGCTGGCCATGTGTGGTGTTGAACTATTGTTTTGGGACTCTTTTGGATACAGTATGTTTAGATGTGCAGTGGGTGAATAATAATGGGTTTACTCTACTGTGGGTGGACTCATGCCCCTACTTAAACCCCTCCTTAAAACACTACTTACCCCTGCCTAAACACCTCCTTTTAAGGAGTAAGTATGCCTCTTTTTCCAGCCTCTTCCCCTGGTCCCTCACACATTTACTACTAAACAGTAACTGTACGTGTGCGAGGATCTGCCTGTTGACCTAAAATAAGCATGACATGGGTTTTAGCCATGAGGAGCACTTCTCTATTACTTACTCCTGTGGATGTTTGGTGTACCATGCTGCCTTCTACAGAGAGCTTGTTTTTCCTTGCATGAGGAATGGTTTCACATCACAAAAGCACACTGAATCATTAACATTCTTTATCTTATAAATGTAATTTGCAAAAAAAAAGCAATTTCATGTTTCTGTTTATTTTTACTATTGCAGACTTTTATTTTTTAAACAATAATAATATATGCACTGCTCAAAATGCAACCTAGAGCTTTTGGCTTTGCCTGTGCTTGTTTTGGATTTAATCATCATATTCACAGCACGTTCCTTCAGCCAAATCTTATCCTCTTCTCCACATCTCCCTCAGCATCGACGGGAACTTTGGCGTGGCCTACTATGCCAACGTGCTGGTCTCCAACACCGGCTCCATGTACTGGCTCCCGCCCGCCATCTACCGGAGTACCTGCAGCATCGTGGTGACGTACTTCCCTTTCGACTGGCAGAACTGCTCCCTGTCCTTCAGGTAAGGCTGGCACTGTCTCAAAGCTGCTTTTGTAGCATTTACTTCCAGACACACTGGCTAACTCCTTCATTCCTGTTTCTCATGAGTACCTTTGCCATGGCAGTGGACAGCTCAGGCTCTTAGCTAATTCTGCTTTCTGATTGGTCTAGTATTCTTCAACGATGAAGATTTTGGTAATAATGGTTAGTGTTAGGTCTGATTTTTGTGCATACTTGATGCAGTCAGGGCCCAGGTTCTTCGGTAATCATCGTTAGCGGTCAGCCGGATCTCTTAGGGTGCTTGAGGGAGCGAGAGAGAAGCTCTTTGCCAATCATTGTTAGTAGTCAGCCTGATCTCTAAGGGTGCTTGAGGAAGTGGAAAAGAAAAGCCCATTAGCAATCAGTCGTTAGCGGTCACCTTGATCTCTTGGGGTGCCTGAGGAAGCAGGAAAGAGAAGCTCTTTGGTAAACATCGTGAGTGGTCAGCCTGACCGCTTAGGGTGCCTGAAGAAGCGGGAAAGAGAAGCTCTTTGGTAACCATCGTTAGTGGTCAGTTGCTCTCTTGGGGTGCCTGAGGAACTGGGAAAGAGAAGCTCATTAGCAATCATCGTTAGTAGTCCGTTCTTGGAACACGGCGACCGGGAACCAACGGAGGAGGGACTTCGACTGTCAGCCTACTGCTACCCGTGAAGATTTCTATACCTACAATTAAAACTCGCAACTCCAGCAGTCGGGTCCCCTCCCGGTACAGCTATTCACGCACTCGTGCATAGTCACCGTCGTATGCAGACGTGCAACAATTTGTGTGCTTACTTCACAATTACCTGTGTTAGACATACTCCTGAACCCGGAACCAGGTCTTGATCGATTAGTTATATTGGCAGACTCGCCAATATCTCATCAGGAGACGCCATCTACCGCGCTGAATATCACGCATCTAACCGTGGATGCCTGAAGCTATCCACTAGCCCTGAAGAGTCGTGTTGACTCCACTTTAACACGATGAAACACGTGTCGGCTGAGCTTGGATCCAATTAAAACATCATTGAAAAAGAACCTGAACAGAAAGATCTGCTGCTTTCTTTCATTTTTATTACTACTAATTGTCGTTTTTCAAATTATTTTACACTGTTTTTGTGGCTGCGAGAGCTTTGCTGTGTTACAGTTTGGGTAATCTTTGATTGTCTTAGAACGGTTTTTGGGTTAATCCGTTCGCTCTTCACGCGCCACACTCAAGAACTCATTTCCACATACTGTCCAACGTATACTTCAGGCAGAGCGCCATTTTCTGAAATTTCTGGAAACCCTTCTAGCCTTCATCGTTAGTAGTCAGCCTGATCTCTTAGGGTGCTTGAGGAAGCGTGAAAGAGAAGCTCCTTGGCAATCATCGTTAGCGGTCAGCCTGATCTTTAAGTAAACCTGGGCGTAGTTTTGCGTAGTAGCACTACGCGTAGCTACGCAAAGTGCACTTTGCACGCTACGCGTAGCTACGCAAACTGTGTAGTGCGGTAGGGAAAATGCTGTTCGCACTGATATCACAGTGCCGGATGCATATCCGCACTGTGCAATTGTTGCAAACGCATCTTGCAAAGTGCAAGTGGTCGTTTTCTACTGCTCAAGTAGATTTGTACTCGAGCAGCAGCTTTCTCAACGTGGAGTGGTAGTCTCTCATCGCGAGCGGTCGCGAGCATAGCCGACCACTCGCAATGAGAAATCTGACCTCCCCACGTTGATAACCTCGCTGGGAGGTTTATTTCCCATTCTCGAGATGGGCAACTTGATGTTGCTGATCGCGAACGAGGAAAAAGTCTTGCCGGGATGTTGATTTTGTTGCTCCCGATCGCCAACTTGACGTTGAGGACTGCGAGCAAACAAAAAATGCCCGCTACACTACGCAACGCATTTTTGCACTGTGCTACGTGCAATTCGCGTAGTTGCGCAAACTACGCACGCTCGGCGAGTGTAGCGTAGTACTACGCCCAGGGTTATCTTTATGGTTGTCTGAGGAAGCGGGAAAGAGAAGCTCTTTGGCAATTGTTGGACTTGGCCTTTATGGCAGGTTCACACCTAGACTTTTTGCTTGTAATGGTGACCTGGTGATGGTGATTTTTGGGTTCTGCGCACTTTCACTGTGTCCCAGTGGAAAGTGCGTGCGCACTTTGAGTGCGTGGAGTAAGACAGGCCTGCCCTCCCATAGGAATGCATGGGGAATGTATGTGTCCCTGGTAGTTCCTGATGCGTGGGGTGTACAGGCTCGAGTCTGGTATGTGTGGACTCGTGAGAGGGAATGCTGCGCAACGGTATGTGCGGCTTGTATGTGTCTAGTGGGGAAGTGCCACTTCTAGACATGGCTATGTGTGTGCTGTGAAGGTGCTGGCATGTGATTGGCTGGAGCTGGCTGGGATGCCAGGCTCCAGGAAGTCTGGATGGGTCTGCCCGGTGGTGAGTGTGAGATTAGCATGCTGATGTGAGGGGAGGGCTGCACCTGGTTCCTGATGGGGCTGGGCTTTCCCCACACAATGCTGTCTCCGCCCCCTGTGGTGCGACTGATGACCCAAGCCCTGCCAGTGAATAGAGAGGGTGATTGAGCACATCAAGAGTGCTCACCAACCAGCTGCGACTGGTTTCTCCCCTCACCCTGTGCCAGAACAAAGGAATGTGGTGTATAAAAATGGGGGGGTGTCCCCACAGAGGTTTTCTTTCCTGATCCTACTTGAGGGGGGCTCCTGCTGCTGCTGGGGCCAGGAGGAACCGCCACTTGGACTGCCTCCCTGCCTGGAGGGCCAGTGATCTGGCCCCTGGCCCAGCCTTGCCGCCCTGCCTTGCTGCATTCCAAGGACTTTTTCTGGACTTGTGCTGTCGTCTAGCGCTGGGAGCGCTGGAATTGCCTCCTAGCGCTTGGAAGTGCTTTATTTCCTGCCCTAACGCCTGGAAGCGCTTTTATTTGACTCACAGCGCTTGGGAGCGCTGTATCTCTCTGCCGGTGCCCACCCGGCATTTGGCCGCTTAATTGCCGCCTTGAGGGATTCCCCGGCGTGGGGATCCCCCTGTTTTGCCCATTTGCGTCGCGGGAGCCCACCCCGCTTATTTGCCGCTTGTTGCCGATTTTGAAGTCCCCTGGCAGGTGCCCACCCTGCCAGGGACATTGCCGCCCTAAGATCGAGTGCCCACCTCGATTTATTGTCCTTTTAAAAGAGCCGGTGCCCACCCGGCATTTGCTGCTTATCCCCCGCCTACGAGTGCCTGGAACGGGCCGCCGCGCTGCCCGCGACGACCCGGAAGTGGGTGGCCGGCCGGCCAATCCGAGCGCGGCCGACCAGAAGTCCCGCCCCGCAGCCGGCGTCCCTCCCCCGGGGCTCCCGAGAGCAAGGGAGAGCCCCGGAGCACAGCGCAGGAGCCGGCAGAAGAGAGAGCCAAGAGGACGCCTACGACCCGGTGAGTGGGGTCCGGGGTCCAGTCTGGAAGAGGAGGGCGTCGGGGCACATTGCCGGTGCCCGCCCCTTCCCTCCAGCGCGAGGACAGTTGTGTGGAGCCACAGAGGCTCTTAGGGCTACTATTGAGTTCCGAGTCCCCCAAGGGGGGGGACTCCACCAACGGGGGCATTATTTGGCTTCAAGCCCACGAGG
This sequence comes from Lissotriton helveticus, assembly GCF_964261635.1. Lineage (NCBI taxonomy): Eukaryota > Metazoa > Chordata > Amphibia > Caudata > Salamandridae > Lissotriton > Lissotriton helveticus. Next base: position 901,927,797 of record NC_136073.1, read on the forward strand.
AGCTCACGGCGCCCCATTGCCTTTGGGAGTCCCCAAGAGGGGGACTTCAGCATACAGCGCTACAGTTGTTCTTGGAGCCCGGAGAGGCTCGTGGGTGCCGCAGTTGTTTTTCGGGTCCCCAGCAGGGGGACTCCAACGTGCCGGGCCATTTATAGTGAGAGGGGACACCGGGGCACATTGTCGGTGCCCGCCCCCGGCCTGTCTGTGAGATCCTTGTATTGAGAGCCCACGAGGCTCTAGCATCTAAGGGGCATTGCATTGGTAGGAGCCCAGCGAGGCTCACAGGGGCCATTCATTTGTTCAAGTTGCTCTGCAAAGCCCACGAGAGGCTCAGGGGGACATTTGATTTCTTTAGAGCCTGCGAGGCTCCCACGTTGGCCCCATCCTTTTCTTCAGCTGCCCAGCACTTCGTGGGCAGCTGCCACGTTTAGGCCCCTGACTCTGGGACACAGGGCGTCCTAGCCCCAACAAGGCCAGTTGGCCTAGGGACAGTCACAGGTGGTGACTAATGTGAGTTTGGCGCAATTGTTCTTTTTCTGCACCTCTGAATGTGTTTTTATGCGTCATGTGCCTTGTTCTTACACCTCTGAATGTATTGTTGATGCATCATGTGTTTTCCTTCCTTACTCCGCTGAATGTATGTTTATGCATCATGTGTTATGTGCTTACACCCCTATAGGTATTGTGATACTTAGGTGGTTGTTTTTCTCCTAGTGCAGGTGGTGCTAGTGAGGTCCTGGTTACCAGTGATTACTGGTGGTGTGCTATTTTGTGCTACAGTGATTTTACATTCTATGTTTTATATTCTAAAAGTGTTACTTCTAAAAGTGCTGATTCCTGACAGTGGTCCAGGTGGCCCTGTCTTGTACATATCCCCTGTAAATTCTGCCCGTGCCTGTTGGCACATTGTAAAGTGTGTGTTTTATCTAATGTGTTTTGGTGTAATACAAAGGCTACTTTTTTATATAACCTTGTGTGGAGTTTCCTTTGTGTTGGGCCCTGGGTGTTGTTGCTGGGGTGCGTGTGCAAATACTTAACTCACATCGCCTCCAAGTTTAGCCTTGCTGCTCGCGCCACGTTACCTAGAGGGTGAGCAGGGGTTATCTTGGCGTGTAACTCCCTTGCCCTGACTTAGGAGTGGTGGTCTCTGACTGACTTTGGCGCAAGCCCTGGCCAGCCGGGGATCCCATTTCTAACAGCAATCATCGTTAGCGGTTAGTCTGATCTCTTAGGATGCTTGAGGAAGCGTGAAAGAGAAGCTCTTTGGCAATCGTTGTTAGCGGTCAGCCTGCTCTTTAAGGTTGCTTGAGGAAGTAGGAAAGAGAAGATCTTTGGCAATCATCATTAGCGGTCAGCTTAATCTCCGAGGGTGCTTGAGGAGGCAGGAAAGAGAAGCTCTTTGGCAGTCACTGTTAGTGGTAATTTGATAGAGTATAGAGGTATCGGCGTGGGTCAGGTTGTCGACTAGTAAGTTGGACAGCATGTGGTATATACATATGCCCAAATAGAGGTACGTGGCGGGCTGCCACTGCAGAGTGGCACCACCAATTCGCTGAACAAGATCTGGCTTGGTAACCAAGAACGGAAAGAGATAGGACTTGGCCCAGTTCACCCCCATACCAAAGACTAATGCAAACTGATGTAAAGCGTGCGCTATGGTAGCCAGGACAGAGTCAACATTGCAGAGCTATAAAAGCATGTCAGTTGCAGATAACGACACCGCATGCCAGCCGTCGCCTAATGGAATCCCCCACTGGCCGCCCTGCACATAAGGCTCATGCGGCAGTGGTTCCATTGCCAGAGAGAATAGGAGCGGACACAGTGGGCAGCCTTGGGGGTGACCCTGTGTTTAGGCATCAGGTCCAAAATGAGCCGCCAAGCCTTGACCCTAACTCTGGAGCCAGCGTACAATAGCTTAACGAGGCAAAGAAAACGGGTGCCTAGGCCGAAACTGGTGAGCACCTTGACCAAGTAGCGCCACTCCAGGGAGTCAAAAGCCTTCTGCAGGTCAAGTACCATGCAACCCGGACAAGGACACTGTGTCGGAGCATATTCAAGCATGTTAAGAAACGCAGCAGGTTAAGGGTGGTGCTCTTGGTGTGGGCTAACCCATTTTGGTTAGGGTGTACCAATTGTGGGACTATATGGGCCAGCTGGTCAGCGAGTATCTTGGCCAGTATTTTATAGTCAGTATTTAGTAGGGCCAATGATAAATAGGACACTAAGTGCCTGATTACGAGTTAGGCGGTGTGGCAGAAGGCTGCCAAGCCAGTGCCCCGCTGCCACTCCACCAAACCCGTACTGGGACACCTGCCAGATTCTGACTGGAATCCAGGGTGGGCGGTCCTGTTTTGGCGGTACCACGAGAGTGCCGTGTTAAGGCTCATATGGGATCCTTAGCAAGGCATCACCTTGGGACCACCAAAGCGCGTTCCTGCAAGGCATGGATTGAGAAGTCCATGCCGTGCAGGAATTGGGGGTGCATGCAGACAGGAAGGCACAGCATATGCCCCCCTGCATGCATCCCCTGGTCCTGAGGCAACAGGGGGCCTTGTAGGGCCCCCTTAGTTTCCTCACCGCCACACTATTCATGGCAGGCTCAACGCCATTAAAACTGTGATGGTAAGGAAACTCATAATATGCGTGGTGGCACTGCAAGCATATTGCAGGCTTCAGACCACTGCAAGACCGCCAGGAATCACGGGACCCTGGCAGTAGCAGTGGTCCCATGGCTGTCCGACCACCCAACTAGGAATACGGTGACCGCTGCACTGCCACCATGTGTTTGGCAGTCCATCGGGTCGCCAAACTCATAATTAGGCCCTAAGTCCTCTGGGTCCCTGCCCGGCATCTGCAGCAATACCAGGAAAGCCTTGCACGTCTCTTGCCATCATGATATTGCAGCTCCCATGGCCAGTGGTCTGCATCACAGGACTTCTCCCTCACTGAAACAGGTAGTTGAATATTTTGCTGATTGAATTGTTTCTCACCACTTAACAAGTTTAAGTTAGTCTGTTGCACTTTGCTATAAGTTAAGTATCAAGATATCAGAGCATTACCCCAGTGACATCTGATCTGTTCTAACTTTTTCAATGAATGGAAATGAACTAATCAGCATTTTATTTGTAAATGAACATTTTTCTAAATCAAAATGGATCTGCAAGGACTACATCTACCAGAATGCTATGGGGTCATGGCCAAAAGGGATCCTATCCTACACATGTGAAGTGCTCTATGGTGCTTTGTATGTCTGCTGCCACAATCAGTCCTCAGAGCATTAGCAAATCTAACTCATATTTCTCAGAAGTTTATTCTAGTGTCTCAGAAATTTACCAGTGCAAAGGGACACTCGTTCTCTTGTGTGAAAACCACACAATGCTACTAATACATATATAAATGAATGCAGAATGCTAACAGTGTTATGTTCTCATGAGCACAGGTTGAGGCAGCAGGAGTAGTTTAAGTTCAAGTTCTGGGTTATTCTGAACAGAATCAGCATCAGCGTCTGCTCGCAGCTGCTCCAGGCTCAGACAGTGGTAAACTGTCTAAACCATGAATGCTCTGAGCATCACCAGCGCACTCATAGAACACATTATCATCACAGAACACATTACATTATATTGACAATCCCTCAAAATACCAATCCCCATAAAACATCTCCCCTTTGTACAACAAAAAACTTTAACACAACAAAAACTCAACTCCCACTAAAAAATCCCCCTAAATAACACAAAACAAAAACAATTTCCCCACCAATCATAATCTCTCAGATGTTTCAGCCTTCCCACATTCCTCCTAGGCCTTTGAATCCTGGTTGTGACTTTATGACCAACACCCTTTGGGACTAGGGTACCAATACTTGCCGTGACTGCCCTTGGATGATTAACACCCTGCACCCCAACATCATCTGTTTGCACACTTGAACCTTCCCACACCCTAAAATGTGAACCTCACCCCATCTCGGGACCTCAAACAATCATGACCACCATCCCCGCTCTCCTCACTGCATGTGACTCCAACATGAAAAGACCTCCCCCCATCGAGGAGCATAGTGTCATAAATCTCAGTCTCTATTCCACAGTTAGCAACCTTGGCTACATTTCTCTTGTGCCACATTTTCTCATTCTGTCATAGATTTGCACTTTTTCTTTTTCACTATAATGCTGTGTTCTCCAAGAATGCTCAAAACTGTATCGAGCTTGGTCAAGTGTGTTTGAAAAGAGTCAGAACAAATTGAAATGGCATCCTGATATGATAAAATATCCCCCTCTTACTCCAATAATTGGTACATTAGCTTCTGAAAAGAAGATGCCACCAAGGTTAAGCCGAACAGCAGCTGTAGGAAACAAAATGCACCAAATGGTGTAATGAAAGTTGTTAAAGAAAGAGAATCCTTACTGAGCTTGAACTGATGGTAAGCAGCTCTGAGATCAATGGTAGAAAAGACTGTTGTTCCCTCCAACTGTACTAATGTTGTGGATCCTTGGCAATGGGAAACAATCCACCGATATGTTCTTATTTAGGGGCCTCAAGTCCACACAAAGCCGTAGGTCACCCATCTTTTTTATTGTCACCACTATGGGAGACACCCATTGAGATGAGCATACAAGTTCAATGACCCCTTCCACACAGAGCTTGTGTAAAAGTTCCTTTTCCTTACCCTAATATTCAACGGAACATTATGCACCTTGTGCACATCGTGGATAGCATCAGATTTCAGAATGATCTTATGTTTGTATCCCTTACCCATGCCTAATCTGTCTTCCAAAATCATGACATTCTGTTTTTCCAGGACATTGGCAAAGGAGTAAACTTCCACTACTATTTTCTCCACCAAGTAGATAGGCTGATCAGTTTCAGATCTGAGTACCATGCCAAATTTGCCCTGGCCCTTCTAACCTAGAATATGATATCCACTTTCTTCCGCATATACCATTGTGTGAATGGTTTTGTGCTTGTAATTGACATGTTCATAGAAGATACCCAACATGTTAATCTCTTGCCCCCCCCCCCCAGCCCAAATGCTATTGTACAAATGTCAGGAGGCAACAACTTGAGATTCCCTTACTCCGAGTGGTACAGATGATCAGACACAATAGTGATGAGGGAACCTGAATCCAGTGTGACCTTTGTTCCAACATCACTAATTTTCACCTCACAAACAGGGTCACAACCTCCACCAATGTCAAAATAGGTGAGTGTTTTCGAAGTAGATAGCATAATAACAGACAATATATGTTTTTTTAAAGCTCTGTCTCAACAACGTAAATGGGCATCCGTGGTACCTGTTGCGTTTGCATTAGCATATCTTTTTTGTGAATTCTTGTATACACATGTAAATCCCCAGTCTTCCTGCTCATCAAGCACATTTTTCCCCAGCTGGGCAATTGCTAGCATTTGCCAAAAGTAGCGCTCCTTCCTGGGGAAGAGTCCCCTAATCGCACTGCATAGTTCCCACTTGGGAAGTATCTAAATAATCAAGTTTTACACTCATAAAGATCCAAATTACTGAAGCTCCACTTGGGTATATCTTTGAGATTGTAAAACCTGATGAATTTGGATTATTTGGACTCTAATATAGAATGTTTTATTCATCCAGCTATCTCCAGAGTTTTTATCAAAGGGGGGATTCCTGAAACACAAAATCCTATGCTGAGTTTTGCTGTCGTACCAATTTTCAACCAATTTGTCTCTGAAGTATTGGTCCAAAGGACCCACAAATTCACAAGTGGATGCTAATACTCTCAATTTATCGTAGTCCGTTAAGCTGTGTACCGTGTTCAGACTCTGGTATTCCAGAGCCTCCTTCTGATTCAAATACTCTCAATTCTGCCATTAAGCTATCAACTGTTTTGTGTTGAAATTGTTTTCGCATAAACAGTCTATGTCTTTCTACAATGATGCTTGGATTATCCTTACAATGTTTTTTCAATCTCTTCACTACCTCTGCAAACATGTTAAGGGTGAGAGCATGAGCAGTAAAGGTGCTGTGCAAGTAATGGATTGGGCTCCTATTCATAACTTGGGAATTTCGTATTTTTGGGGGGTTTTAAATTGCAACCATCACTGCTTTTTAAGTATAGTTTTTAGTTGGAAGTCTGAGGTTTTTTAAAACATACTATCTATAATACACAGTGGCTGTCATCACTGTTTAGTTATACTTAGGCCAGAGTTTCCATAAAAAGAGCATTTTTTTCTTTTGCTAATAATTTTGGCGCCATTTGATAATTCTTAAAACTTTCTCCCCCAAAAACGTTCATCCAGCTCAGCTCCTGCTTTGAAGATTTTGGATAATCCGTCATGCGGCACTCAAGAAATAGGGGGTGTCCCAAAACACATTTTCCCTTGCAATGTCTCGTATGAATTTTGGGATGTGATACAGACAAAGACACTGAACTGAATTACGCCAAATTTGGCAGAAATGTAGATCTTTATCCTCAAAGTGTGCTTTTTGTGATTTGTTTCAGCCGTTTTTGAGAAATGAAATGTGATATAGTGATATCTGGATGTGTGGTCCTGCATGAGTACTGTGGTACCGCAAAAACAGCAATAAAAAGAAAGCATTCTGATTGGCTGAGAGGCTTTTTTTCCCCCGTTGTCATCCCCTTCGTCCTGCAGGCACGAGCAATTTGATTTGTTGACTGCAACATAAACGGAATTGTTGTGGCCATTTCAGGACTCTGGGACTGCCAAAATATTAATATAGAAGAGGGAAGTGTAGGGTAACTTCACCCCCTAGCCCTTGTGGTGAGTCAGTGAAACTCCACTTACTCCTGTAGGACCCAGCAAGTCTCCCATGATATCCTGTATGGCCCTCTGGTGCGGTGAATGTGGAAAATGTGCAGTGGATGCCCCTGGGGGGTTCCCGACCCTGCAAGGATGTACAGCAATGGGTCATTGGCTGCTCATGGTAGTGTTGGGCACAGGGCCTGGCTCTCCTTTGCACGGTCAAAAGCTTGTGAGGGAGTTGGGTATATATGATGAAAAACCCAGACTCTTACTGAAAAAAAAAACAAAGGTTAAGGTGACATTACAGTCTGACCATTCAAACCTCCTTTTCAATTCAGCCATATCTAAAGTACAAACTAACCTAATTTGAGAAATTCCTGCTTACTCGACTTAGACTAACCACATTTCACAGGCTGATCTCGTTTCCTAAGCAGAATGATTGGACTAAGAATTTGCCACCATGTCCGTGTGACAATAACTCACCTCAATCTTCAATCCACGTCTCCCTGTTCTGTAAATTCTATGAGGCTCCACGTAGACGATGGATTCTTCCATTACTGAGACAATTGGGAATTCGAACCTGCCGACCAGCATTTCTAGCACTTTTGATGTTAGAAAATGAACTATATGCTAAATCCATTGCCTGTTTTTTAAAATTTTGTGTAAATCATCGACCTAATCTTAATTAATTAATGTATGTTCTATTTTAAACTATATACTGAACTATGTGTTTTTAAAAAATGATCCTAACTGGAACCATGTTGAATCTGTACTTTTATGGTTTTTCTCGAATAATGAAAACGGAATAAAGATTTTGAACTGAACATTACAGTCAGGTATGGTAACACAATCTTACTTTATATTAAAACAACCTAGAAACTCCCTAAAAAAAACAAAAGGTTAAAGTGATGTTATAGTTAGGTCTTGTAATAATATTAAAACTAATGTTTAAAAAACAAAAAAACACTGAATTTCACTATAGTTTTCTGTGCTAACTATACAACTTGCACCCTGTCACCCACTGCTTATGACCTTGTATATTACATCACCCATGAAATGATATATACCATGATTCATGACATCTCTGATGAAATCACACTGCCAACCCCTGGTAGTGTAACAACCTTCCACCAAACATAATAGGGGCAGGGACTTAAAATAGAATGCAATAGAAAGTAGTGTTCAAATAAATACATTTATTTTTACTTGCATTTTAATTTAAAAATACATGTAACTTTATTTTAAAAAAATTAAATTCGGGGGGCGTGGCCAGCAGCCAACGATGGTGGCGGTGTAAAAGGCGAGCTCCGTAGCTGAGGCGGCCTCCTTCACTATCCGATCATTTATCCGCCGGAAAATTGACAATTCCGGGAAGGTGCCGACACCCAGGACCGGGCGGTGCAAGCGGAGGCCAGCTGCTTCCAAATCCGACGGTGTGGCAGCCGGTTCAGAGCGCGACCAGGTGGGGCCGCTGGTGCCTGTTGAAGCCGGGGAGTCGCCTGCGGTGCGGGGCGGACCGGAAGTCAGCCGCGAGAGGGGAGACGCAGCCGGAAGTGCCCGCTTGGAGCCGGGAAGCAGACCTGAAGGCGATCGGGAGGCGGCTGCAGCACCGGAGGGGTCACCTCGGAGGTAGCGACCGTACAGCTGAGGGTCCCAGCGCTGGATGATCCTGTGCCGAGGGCAGCTCCCCTGCCTGTGTGATCCCGGCGCCCGCGCCCGAGAGAGCGAGGGGGCGGCAGACGCAACACTGGGTGCCCGGCCCGCTGGGGCAGAGACTGGTTGACTCAGTAGGCGGAGCGGACCGCTGTACACCTGAACGCGGGACAGTCGCCCCTGTGGGGGAGGGGTGCGCCATATTTACCGGCGCCTGGCACGCCGCAATCGTCACGTGCTGCCCCCTGGGGGCATACCCAGGTCCGGGAGGCCACGTGTCCAGTTGGGAGCAGAGAGACACGGTGGTGGAGCGGGACTCACGGCGTAACGCAAATCGAATTGGTGGCCGGGCTGGGACAGCTCGGTGAGGATTCGAGAACACACATAGCTCGTGCCCCTGGTGGCGCCTGCTAGACTTTGAGAGGTCGATACCGGCTTTGACTGCTGATACCCGGGGGCCCGGGATTGGGTGGATCAGAGGGCCCCGGACCGTGCGCCCGTGGCTGCCCGCGGCTTCCCCACCGTACTACCAGTGGACGATCATAGGGACTGCAGACAGCACTACAGGCCAGGCTGGCACAGTATAGCGGCGCGGACACGACACATCCCCAGGAGCTACCGCGGGAGCGGCATATCACTGGATACCACTCTGCAGGGGAGGAAGGTCTGCACACCCGTTGTCACTGAGTCACGGACACACTCCGAATGGCTGGTAAGGGCACCAAGGGCGGAGCAGCGCAAGCCAGGCTGGAAAAATATGCCTACGATCGGGCCTCCTCCTCCTCACAGGAGCCCAAGACGCCACCGGGCAGGGCGGTGGAGGCGGCGGGCACCAAGAAGGCGACCATTGATGATGTCATGAAGGCCCTGGCCCAGGTTCAGATGACGGTGGGTTCTATATCGTCCGAAATCACACTCATACGGGCGGACTTCCATAAGATGTCTGAGAAGGTGCGATCAATGGAGGTGGTGACCAAATCCTTGGTGGAGGACGTCGCGGAACTACAAACGAGCATGGAGAGAGTCACGAGGGAAAACAGGGCCCTGCGCGACAAGCTGGATGATCAAGAAGGGCGCTCAAGACGGAACAACATTCGCATCGTCGGGGTTCCGGAGTCGGAGGGTACGAGAGCTATGGACCTGTATGTGGAGGAACACATCCAACAACACTTGCGACCGAAAGGACTCTCTACCTTCTTCTCTGTAGAAAGAGCGCACCGGGTTCCCGGAGGCCGGCCCAAACAGGGAGCTACCCCAAGACCGATAATAGCTCGCCTCTTCAACTTCCGGGACAGAGATGCGATCCTGCAGGCGGCCAGGAACTCCCCGCCGGTCCGAATCCATAACACCACAGTTGCATTTTTCCCGGACTATACTGCGGAGGTCGCACGACGACGTAGAACCTTTTTCGAAGTGAAGAAGGAACTCAGAGCCAGGGAAATTCCTTATTCCATGCTTTTTCCTGCTAAACTCAGGATAGTGGCGAACAATAAGACTTGGTTCTTTGAAACACCCGAAACTGCGCAGGAATGGCTAGAGGGATGGAGGCCTGTGACCCGCCCGCGCCGATCCAACAGGACGACCATGCACGGCGCCGACGATTCCCATCTGAATTCCCAGGCGTCTGAGGGAGACCCTGAACGCCATTCACCTCTGAGCGATATCCCGGAAACAGGCGACACGGAAGAATGATTTTGCCACACGAACGTCTTTTCCTGTTCAACTGCTTTGCTGGCCGGGCGTGCCGCCATGGACACTGGACGAGGGGCCTCCGGAACTGGAAGATAGGGGGTCGCTGACTACGGAGGGTCCTTAACCCCAGCGTGCAAGTACTATGTTTGGGGAAGGGTTCAAGCACTCTGCGGAGTTGGGGGGGCGGGCAGTTTTGAGTCCGTTGAGCAGGGGGGCAGGGTGGGGGGGGGTTGGGGGGGGGAGGTTTCTTGTTTTCAGGTTGGTCACACGGATATAGATTTGAAGTACGTGGCATATGTGTATCGCTTAGCAGGTTTTAAGCAACACGATCGGGCTCCCTCAGAGCATGGCGATTGTGCAAGCAGAAGGGTACTCTATGGCGGTACGGTCTCAGGTTGATACAGGGAGGGGGGATGCGGAACTGAGACGGGTGCCACAATTGGGTGTCATGTCATGGAACGTTCGGGGTTTAGGGGACAAAGTCAAAAGGGGGCTAGTACTGCAAAGTATACGGCGCTTTAATCCAGCCTTGGTCCTACTGCAGGAGACACATCTAATGGGCACAGCCGCACGAGCCCTGGACAGGAAGGGTTACAGTATGGTTGCCCATGCAGAGTTCACTAGGGGCTCCAGGGGTGTGGGTATCCTCATGCACCGCTCCTCGGGTTTCATCGTTCAATCCACGAAAACGGACTCGCAGGGCCGGTTTGCGGCTGTGCATGGTCAGTGGGAGGGGAGGCCATTGAATGCAGTCTCTGTCTATATTCCGCCGGCGCTGCACGCAATTGCCCTTCCCGATCTAGGAAAATTTCTGTTAGAACTGCCTGAGGGTGATCTGATCTTGGGGGGGGATTTTAATGCTGTGGCACATAACACACGAGATAGGTTTCCGGTGCGTGCGCGGGACCCTGGGCCCTCCTGCCTGCATGGTTTCCTGGAAGCACAAGGTCTGGTGGACCTCTGGAGGCACTTTCATCCGGAGGATCAACAATATACATTTCATTCGGCGGTCCATGACAGCCTGTCACGGATTGACTATCTCCTAACACTGGGACACAGCCTCCTCACTATCACTGATGTGCACATTAGGCCCAGGGGGGTTTCAGACCACTCACCATTAACACTAATCGTCTCCAACCCAGAGCGGACCCGAGCACGCATATTCCCGATCTACCCCGGGTACCTTAGAGTGCCCCTGATAACCAAGAAGCTGAGGGAGGGTACTACAGCGTACTTTGCCGAGAACGAGGGATCGGTGGACTCTCCCACCACCCTCTGGGAAGCCTATAAAACGGTCCTTAGGGGACAGGCCATTTCCGTTATAGCTAGTCATAAACATACACAAAAGCAGGAACTTGTAGCCCTTGAGAACGACCTAGACAGAGCAAACACCGACCATGCAACTAATCCGACCACTGACACGCGACATGCACTGCACTTATGTCAACGGCGTCACACTGAATACCTACGTAGTAGGGTGTTAGATAACTTAGCGGCCACAAACCAGAGAGTATACGAAGTGGGCGACAAGGCCGGCAGACTCCCTGCATGGCTGGACAGGAAGAGAGACGGACAAAAGACCATACTTCATCTGAAAGATGGCGAGGGTCTAGTGCAAACACACCCTTCTGTAATTGTGGAACTGATGGCTGACCATTTCCAAGCGGTCTACACGCCTGACGTGGAGGTTACCCCGGAGATGGCGGTGACATCTCTAACGGGGATACCTACCCGCACTCTGTCACAGGCCGACGTGGATGAACTGGAGATGGACTTGTCCTCTGGGGAGATCCAGGCGGCTATAACAGACCTGCATTCGGGAAAAGCTGTAGGTCCCAATGGGATACCAATAGAATGGTATAAGATGATGTCAGACACGCTCTCTGCGCCCCTCCTCAATATGTTTCAGGACAGTTTGGAGCGAGGTCAACTACCGCCCGACCAGCGAACGGCGACCATAGTGACAATTCCCAAACCCGGCAAGCCGCCTGAGAATTGCGGTTCGTACCGCCCGATTTCTCTCTTGAACGCCGAGACTAAAATCTTGGCTAAAATATTGGCCAACCGGCTGCTGCCACATCTAGAGCATTTGATCCATCCTGACCAATCAGGATTCATGCCACATAGGAGCACGGCGATGAACTTGAGGCGTCTGCATGGGGCAATGGCTCGCGCGCCGATGTTGACAGAACCGGCGGCGATCCTCTCGCTCGACGCCAAGATGGCATTTGACATGGTAGAATGGAGTTATCTGTTTGCGGTCTTGGGACACTTGGGATTTGGCCCGAAGTTTATAGCGTGGATCAAATTACTATACCACGACCCAGTAGCGCGAGTGTTGGCTAATGGTCGTCTCTCCAGAGAAATATCGCTGAAGAGGGGTACGAGGCAGGGCTGCCCGCTCTCACCGCTACTTTTTGCCTTGGTCCTGGAACCGTTGGCCACGGTCATTAGGACTACCCGACTGCTGAGAGGCGTGCAGTGGGGGGTTGGTTGGGAGGACAGGGTGTCATTATATGCAGATGACATGCTGGTCTATGTGATGGACTTACCGATAAGTATACCGGCACTACTGGCGCTGTGCGAACAACATGGGAAGGCTTCGGGCTATACTATCAATTGGACGAAATCGATACTTTACATGCTCAATGGCGCGGCGCCAGACCTGGGTGACAGCTGTCCACTGTTACTGGCGGATGTAACCTTCCGCTATCTGGGGATCAATGTTACGCGGGATCATGTTACATTCCGACACCTGAACCTTCGACCGTTGCTTGAACGATTGAAAACAGATGTGCGCCATTGGAGCACCCTCCCCTTGACGCTCTTAGGGAGAGCAGCGCTGTTCAAGATGATGGCGCTGCCCCGTTTCCTATATGTCCTAGAGAATACACCAGCGATGGTCCCGGTGCAGTTCTTCCGGCAGGTTTCTAATCAAGTATCGAGCCTACTGTGGGGGACCAAGCCAGCGAGAGTGGCACAGTCGAAGTTGATTAGGGATTGGTATAGTGGGGGGATAGCACTCCCAAGCTTGGAACTCTACTACTGGGCGGCTCACCTTAAGGTGGTTAACAGGTGGTTACATAGTCCGCAGGATGACCCGGCACTTTTAGCGGATAGGAAACAACTTGGAGCTGCCACCCTGCTGGCCCCTCTCTATGATAAAGGGCTGCTTAAGAAACTGGTGGGCCCCACTAGGCACACTGTGACATTGTGGCATAAAGCCCAAGCACGACTGAAATGGGATGGAGTGCTCACGCGCATGATGCCGTTGTGGGACTCCAAAGCCCTGGGTAGCCTACGACACAGCAAGGGGTTTGACCAATGGGACACCATCGGGATCTCAGCGGTTGGAGACCTGTGGGTGGGGGGGGAAGTGATACCATTCGCGACGCTCAGGGAGCAGTATGACATGGGAGTAACAGAAACTTACCGTTACATACAGATACGGCACGCATTGTTGGCAGCACTAGAACCCGGTGTCACGGTCCCAGAGTCGGCTCCCTTAGAGGACCGACTGTTGACTGATTACATGGAAAGCAAGGCTACTTCGCTCACCTATCGTAAATTACTGAACAACCTGCCGGACCCGTTGCAGAAATTAAAAGAGGCATGGGAGGAGGACGTAGGGGATCTGGATGAGACTTGCTGGAATGCCGCGCTTGCGTCCCCCAGGGAGGCCGGAATATCAGCAAGATTTAGACTAGTGCAATTTAAGATATTACATCGAGTTTACTACACGCGCACTCTGCTTCACAAAATACACAGGGCCGACAATCCGCATTGCCTGCGCAACTGCGGAGCGCTTGGGACACTGCTCCACACACTTTGGGAATGCCCTCATGTCATGACATACTGGAGGAGAATCACACGCACTATGGCTCAAACCCTACGAGTGACCATTGCACCTGAGCCCAGACTCTGCTTACTTAATGTGTGGGGCCCTACTGATTTGTCGACATATGGGAGACAGTGGGTAGGTATTGGTATGATGTTGGCAAAACGCGATATAGCGCAAAAATGGGGGGCGGAAGCAACACCCACCCTGGCCCACTGGTGTAAGAATATGGACATGATCATGGTAACGGAAAGGGCGGTGTATAAACAAAGATCTAACCCACGCAAGTGGAATAAATTATGGCTGCCCTGGAATGCCTATAGAGGGGATGTGTGCGAGCCTCTACCTGAGGAAGAAGACATGGATAGCTCGGGGGATGATGATGAGGAAAGCTAGAGCTGAGAGGAGATGTTGGGCGCGGGTAGTGGGTGGGATTTGACACTTTGTGCATGCCTGTTGGAGATACCTTTCATACTGATCATATGGCATATAGCTTGAACAACTGCTTAGCTATTATACATGGTGATGTTAACTGTCAGTATTGGTGCCAGATATTTAATCAGTGACCCTTTTTTCTTAGTTTTTAAGTTCTTAAAATAGAAAATGTAAAGTGCATTCAAGGTTGAGTATGGCTGAATGTTGAAGCCACAATGATAACTGTAGATAAGTTTCTTCGTGTATATTGCACTAGAACAATAAAAATATTAAAAAAAAAAAAAATTAAATTCATTTAAATTAAATATATACATAACTTTTGGTAATTTGTGATACATAATACATGAATATAAATATTTAACTTTAGTTGGGATTTTTCGATAAAACTTTAAAAATATAGTTTTCATTTTAGTTACTAGATTTAAATGTAATAAATGTTTAATTAAAACTTAAATTAATAGTACTGTGTCATATTTATTTTGCTCTCCAAACAAAATAAATATAACATTAACTTACGTTACTATTTAACATAAACATATTTTTACATTTTTTTCCAATGTTTAATAAACTTTTTAAATATTCCTTGTACGTTACCATAGGGAAATTTTGGATGGTGGACTTCGTCTATGTGTGAAAAGGTACCAGCAAATTTACACTCATAAACTTGGCCCACTTGATTTTAGAGGGTGGTGACATGTAGGTGTGTAGGTGTACACTTTGGAGTAAACTTACACTCTGAAATGGCGAATAGCCATAAGTAGTATATTTAATTTACTACAAAGTGTAAGAGTAAATGTATACGTGTTGATTTACTCAAGTGTAAGCTTACCTTTGTGGATAGGCCTCAGAGTTGGTAGGTACCTGCAGTTGTTTCTGTGTCAATTTCTCACACACTCTGCAGTAACAAAGTATGTGTGCTGTTGAAGACCTACGGAACACTTGACCCCTGCATCCAAGCCTCGTCTCAGGCGGTCCCCGTCTCCCTCCGTCTTACGTAGGTCTGCGTCTCTCACTCACATGGAGGCTTCTGACCACAGTTACCTTATAGAGCGTTCCCCAAAGAATATTCCTGTAGTCCCTGATCACCTGGAAAGGTTCTATGCAGCGCACCGATGGAACCCCCCTCAATCCAGGTTTGTTGCAACAGCCAGACTCCTGAACTGCTGCTCATCCTAGTTTTGTTCCAGGTTTCATGGCCTATTTACCGCTTCCCTGCTAGAATCTTTGCTCAGTTTCTCCTTTTCGCTTCTTCCAGGTCCCAGACGTACAGCGCCAGTGAGATTGACATGCAGCTGACCCTGGATCCAGACTCACAGCTGCCCATCGAGTGGGTGGAGATAGACCCTGAAGCCTTCACAGGTGAGAGGCCAACCTCTGGACTCGTTCCACATTGGTTGGGTTTCCATTTCTGCACGAGTGGCTTTTCATACAGCAAGGAGCGTTAATGACGGTCACAGGGACTCTGAGAGGGTGGGATTGTAATGCAGACTCCCCTCATACCAGCACTCACTCTGGGTTTGAGAAATAGGCTGAATTTGCCCACCGCTGAGTGACACCCTTTTTAGGTCGAGCATTCAAGACCTCTTGTAGATACTTTAGTATATACTTATATGTGTATGTACTTTATGGGCTCTGGACTTGTCTGCTTCCACTTAGGGACTTTTTTCTGTTCAATTTCCTCTATTTAACTGTCTTGATAGAAAACAACCAGTAGAGGTCAGTAAAACACCAGAATTGCTTTCTGCTTGTTCAACTGCCTCTATTTAACTTTCTTGATAGAAAACGACCAGCAGAGGTCAGTAAAATACCAGAATCACATTAGCATTCTCTAGATTCCAGTGCATAGAAATTGTTTTCCACGAGCACACGTAGACAATAATATTTTTTTCAAATCTAGTATTTTCAGTGATATGACCACCGAAGGCTCTGATTTTATATTAAAAACAGAGCTTTGAACTATACCATTTCCCACTGAAAGGCAACATTTCTCTCCGTGTGTTCCCATACCTGGCGTGACACGCAGTTTGGTGCTTACTTTCCCTCCATGTTAAAGAACAGTAGATGTTTCAGCCTCCAGGCGAATGTGCTGCATAGCTAAATACATATAAGGTGCCAAAGGCGAGACTGATTGCATTGCAAATGCTTGTTCTAGGAGGTGTGGCCACAAGAACGTGACAAGGAGAGGGCAAGCACACAACAAACAAGCATCTTTCATCCACATGGCCTCTCTGACCCTGACATTTATTCACCTTGGTCCAATCCATGTGTTATTAAAAGTTTTCTCTTTCTTTTGTTACTGTTTTACACTGCATGACTCTCCAACGTATATATTTGTACTTAAGATAGACTTGTCAATGCTCTACAAAACCTAAACAGACGTTAAAGACATCTCATCGCTAAGAAGCCAAAATCCAGAGTGCACAGTCCATTCCTGGTTTAAGGCAGTGTTTGCAACTGGGAATAATACACCTTGATGTAGGCAAATCCCAAATACCTCTCTTGGGCACACTCACCCCTGCATTCATTTCCTGACGCTAGATTAATCTGTGCAGTTATAAAGGTGTATGTTTGCAAAACACTCACAAATAAAGTGTTTTTTAAATGCATAGAAAATCCAAGACACCCCCCCTACTTTCCTGAATGTGCACGGAGAAGTCTGCAGATGGGTTGGTTCAACTTGTTTTAGAAGGAAGGATAGTGGGCGTAGCCGGGGGAGGGCATCGGGCTCTATTTTAACCAAGGATTGGATTTCTAATTTGAAAGAAACAGTATTGAACTCCCAGAGAGATGCCCTAAAGTGCAAGGCAAGGCCTCCCTCTACCATACATCTGCCTATTAAGCGTTCAGGAAAAATTCCAGAAGCCCTCTAGTGGAATACCTTGTCATACCTTGTCATACCCTGTCATGCCTTGTCATACCTTGTCATACCCTGTCATGCCTTGTCATAGCTTGCCATGCCTTGTCATACCTTACCGTGCCTTTTCATTCCTTTGCATACCTAGCCATGCCTTGTCATACCTTACCATACCTTGTTATTCCGTGACATGCCTTGTTGTGCCTTTCCTTACCTTGCCAGGTCTTGTCATTCCTTGCCATTCCTTGTCATGCCTTGTCCGACCTTGCCATGCCCTGTCATTCCTTGTCATGCCCTGTCATACCTTGCCATGCCATGTCATACCTTGCCATGACTTGTCATTCCTTGGTATGCCTTGTCATTCCTTGGTATGCCATGTCATTCCTTGTCATGCCTTATCATGCCTTGTCATACCTTGCCATGCCTTGTCATTCCTTGGCATGCCTTGTCATTCCTTGACATGCCTTGTCATTCCTTGGCATGCCTTGTCATGCCTTGCAATGCCTGGTCATGCCTTGTCAAACCTTACCATGCCCTGTCATACCTAGCCATGCCTTGTCATTCCTTGCCAAGCCTTGTCATGCCTTGCCATGCCTTGGCATGCCTTGTCATTCATTGGCATGCCGTGTCATGCCTTGTCATACCTTGCCATGCCTTGTCATTCCTTGATATGCCTTGTCATACCTTGTCATTCCTTGATATGCCTTGTCATACCTTGTCATTCCTTGTCATGCCTTGTCATTCATTGGCATGACGTGTCATGCCTTGCCATGCCTTGTCATGTCTTGTCATGCCTTGGCATACCTTGTCATACCTTGTCATTCATTATCCTGCCTTGTCATTCATTATCATGCCTTGTCATTCATTGTCATGCCTTGCCATTCCTTGGCATGACTTGTCATTCTTTGGCATGTCTTGTCATGCCTTGGCGTGTCTATTTGCTGGATTTCCCTTCTGCGTCCTTCTAACACTCCTGTCCACCCTTGCAGAGAACGGCGAGTGGGCCATAAAGCACCGCCCGGCCAAGAAGGTCATCAACAAAAACTTCTCCCCCGACGACCTGGAGTACCAGGAGATCCTCTTCAACCTGATCATCCAGAGGAAGCCGCTGTTCTACATCATCAACATCATCGTGCCGTGCGTGCTCATCTCCTCCCTGGTGGTGCTCGTCTTCTTCCTGCCTGCCAAAGGTGAGTGTGTCCAGTGGACAATCAGATGCCATGTACCTGTCGGTGACCTTTCTTCCAAGAGCGGTTCACCAGGTCGCCTGTAGCAGCCTGGGCCTTCTAGAAGGCCACTGTGACCCAAGAGTTGAAGCCAAGGGCTTCTCAGGAAGAGGCTCACGTGGTCCTCCAATTCTCCTGAGAGAGATAAGTGCCTATTTGTACTTATTTTAGCACTTGTGCCTGATAAGAGTGAGCTTGATCTGCTGCCATTTCCTATGTCTGCACAGGGTCAGGATGTGGGTCTGAAGACAACGCCTACCTCTTAATGTGGTCTGTATGCGATAAAGCAGTATGGTAGAGCCGCTCGCACTGAGTGCCTTACAGAAAAGGAAATGCTCATTTCGGTATTCAAGTTAGGAGTCCTAACTGAGAAAAATCCTAATTTTAAGACTTTCGGTATTCACAGGACTCCTAACTTCTGTGAATACCAAAATGGTAGTAAGTTTAGGATTTTGTCTTAAGTTAGTTCTGTGAATCGGGCCCTGAATTCCTTTCCTGCAGAGTTTTGAACAAGGTTACTTAATAAGCATCCCCCACTGAGTCCATCTGCTTCGCCAAGGATCACCACCTCCAAATGTCCACAATTACCTATGTTTGTGATTGGCCATCTCTATTGTCTATTCGGAGCTGAGAATGCTGTTGGTCAGTCTACCTTGCTCTGTCCATCTCTGCTCAGGGTGTGCCTTTCCTTTCTTTTTGGCTAGAGCCTAGGTTGGCAACTAGTAAGCCGTAGTTGGGCGGGTGGTAGAAAGAATGGGGTTGTGTATGCGTGTGTTTAGACGTTTCACTGCAATACAGAATGTAGAACTGAATTCAGAATGGGCTAAACGACAATATCATGACATCAACAAGATTCATAAAATAAAGTTGATTTTATCATTGTTTATTTGACTTCTTTTTTATCATTAAAGACAGATATCAGATATTTCTTTATTTTTTTCTCCTTTTTTTTATATAAAACTATATTTGTATACATATACATGCAAATAAACAATGTTGTTACGTACAATTCAAGATGAAATACAATAGACTATTTAAGCAAATAGCCCGAGTGAGAAACCATACAAAACAAAAATATTCATACATCCTACAACAGATCCTTCCAACCTCATACAGACTCATACAACATTCGAAAACACATATATCTGGAGGAGAGGGAGACAAAAGATTACACAATCTCCACGACCATATAGGATAGATATGTTCAGCAGAATCTGAACAATGTTGGTCGACGCGTTTCGGTCGCATATAAGGGGTCGTTTCACTGTTCAGGATATTTCCTTAATCTCCATGTTTGTCCTTCTTGTCATTGCAGCTGGAGGTCAGAAGTGTACCGTGTCCATCTCTGTGCTCCTGGCACAGACTGTGTTCCTCTTTCTGATTGCTCAAAAGGTTCCAGAAACCTCCCTCAGCGTACCGCTCATTGGCAAGTAAGGGCTGTGGCCTTTGGTCGCTGTGTGCATGCCGTGCTGATCTTGCGATATCCCTGATCTTAACCTGCATTGCCTTATTTACTTCCCAACTCCACCCAGAGCACCTTCTGCACGTTGCATTTTCATAGCACATTGATCAATGTAAACGCGACCCTGCAGAGGTTCCAAGATGTTAAACCCAGTTGTCTTAGTGATACTGCAACTTTAAGATGTAATTATGAAAATATTACCAAACCCCACAGATATTTATAGGAATATTCTGCCCTTAGCCTTTACAATTCTATTAGGTGATTAGAATCCTCAGGAAGGCATCCCTATCTTTTGGATTCTAAGATTCTCAGGGTAGTACTACTTCTCTGTGAGATTCCACAGTTTTCAGGTGAGCAGTGAATCTCTGTGAGATTCCAAGATTCCCAGGCTAGCCGCGTGTTTGTCAGATTCCAAAGGTCAAAGGTTAGTAGTGCTGCTCTTTAAGAATCTAAAATTCACAGGCTGACACTGAGGGGCTTCTTCACAAAGGTAAACTCACACGTTTGTGTAAGGTACAGATGTGTTACATATTCACAAACTATGAGTGCAGCTGTGCGTGTAGCATCCTTACAACCGCGGAGTCTCCACGCTCATGGCAGAAACCCCGCACATAAAAAATAGGACAGCCCTATCTTTTTTTTTATTAATAACACTTTGGTTATTAACACTAATTAAAATCTGATTTAAATTGCTTTTCTTAATTTAACAGCAGCATGTAAGCAACGACCCGAGATACAGCGTACTAATGGCGTAAATAATAGCTAAAAAGAAAACAGTCTACACATCCAAAAGTTCTCACACTTGAGCATCGGTCTAAGAAATGTAATGTGCATGGAAAAAAATAAAGTACATCATTGTCTGTCAGGAGATATTGTGGAAGGACAAAGGCCAGGTACATCTCAAAAGACCCACACTTTAGCTAAATAAAGCAGCTAGTGCGCAATGTCCATCCAAACTCTTGTAAGATGTTCACGCTAGAATGATGGGACGAAGCTCAAATATGGCGATTCTCAATGAATTCTGGGTTTTCCTTGTGACGTCTAAGATAGGAAACTTTCCTGTCTCTTACACAAGTTTCTGTGGCTTCATTTACTAAGATGTCATCATGATGAGGCTGAATTAGTATCTCTATGAAAATCCCAAATTATCAAACACTGCAGATTTGTTTGAGATATAAGGATGTTCTTTCATCAATTCCTGACCTCGCAGAAATGTCAAGATTTCCAAGCTGGCCTTCCCTTTTCCTACTAATTACCTGTTCAACATTCTATCATCTGTGATGTTCCAGGTTTCTCAGGTGACTATTTTGCCCTCTAGTTGAGATTGTAAAACTGTCAGGTCAGCCTTCCTGCCTCTCTAAGATATTGTAAATGCCCCAGGGACCTCCTTTCCTTGGAAACACGTCCAGTCCAGCCTTGAGTCCTTCCAGCTCTTTGCATCATGCGGTGGAGCGAGGTCTGTTGATCGGTGCTCTGGTTTTAGAGCTCCGATCTATAACTCAGCCTATAACTCCTCTCCTTGCAGGTACCTAATATTCGTCATGTCGGTGTCCACGCTGGTCGTCCTGAACTGCGTGATCGTCCTGAACGTCTCCCTGAGGACTCCGAACACACACAGCATGTCTGAAAAGATCAAGCGGGTAAGAGATACACACGTAGTGTGGAGTTGAGCTATTTCTCTGTTGCGGTGAACACTCATAATTACAATTCTTCTTAGATGAGGGGGTCTGTCACTCCAATGATGTGCAATTCTACAGCGGACAGAAGGTAGTGTTCGGTGTGGGACTTTCCTACTCTGAAGAGCTTGTCCAAACACAAGTCATACACTTTAAGGGTTAAGAATGAGTGCATTGTAGAGCTTACAATAACTAGCCATGCCGGCAAAGCAAATGAAGGGAATCTTTCATTGGCAACTGGATAGTTGACATATACACTGTTTGCTTGTTGTATATTTTCCGTAACTTTGCTATGATTAGTGCTAGAGACAACATATATTTTCTGCCCAGGGAATGATAAAGACCTGCTGGGCACTGGAAGTTGCAATGGTCATTCAATTCTATATTTTCTACTTGAGCTATCTTAAATTATCATTACAGAGCTGTAATATCTCTGTACAATCTAGAGAGATAAGGACTATAAAGATGGAATGAGAGAGGAAGCCTGCAAGCGAAGCAGAGGGCATTTTAAAAATGTGTCCGCATTGGCCAACGAGTGAGATGTGCACTTTGTTCGGCCACCACGCTTGGAGTTGTATCTTTGCTTTTACTCCGCTCTAATGCATGGCATGGCCTCCCCAGGTGTTCCTGGAGGTGCTGCCTCATTACCTGGGCATGCACCTGGAGGCCTCCGATGACCCCTGGGACGCCCCCAGACCGCGTCGGCGGAGCTCCTTTGGCATCATGCTGAAGGCGGAGGAGTACGTCCTGAAGAAGCCGCGCAGTGAGCTGATGTTCGAGCGGCAGAAGGAGAGGCACGGCTTCAAGAGGTCCTTCCTGGACAAGTATGGTAGGTCAGCAGCGTTCTATGGATTCAGTCTGCGTCTAATCGTGCCCCACTGATGCTAGGCATTTGCGCTAAAAATGAAGCACTGGCAAAGAATTAACAGAAATTTGCAATTTTATGAGCATCTAAAAAACACACAATGGCATAGTATTCATTATGAACAATATCTAACCAAAAACTATGAAATTCCAAGGAAGGATTAAGAAGATAAGTTTTTAAGTTTCCTCAAATACTCTCAGTTATTTGCCACGAAGGGATTTACTGACAGATCATTCTTTAACGGTGGAGGGTACCCCCTCTTAAAACAATCTCTAATGGACCAGAAATCTTAGGGACCTCTTGGTAAAGAGTCTTAACATTTGACTTGTGGCAATTATGACTATCTGAATTACACCTCTTTGAAGTATTCACAAAACTTTCCTACACAACCAGGTGTAACTCTGTTTGAGGGAACAAGCGCAGATGCGCGATAGCTACAAAGCAACGGCACTCAGTCATGTTTTCTTGAGGTACGTTATTTACAGAGTAAGATACTTCTGTTGAAGGCTGCAAAAGTAGGCACATTTTCAATTCAACTTCAGACATTCTCCCTCTATTTAAAGATATATTCATGTTAGTTTACTTCACAGCTCCTGGGTAATCTGTGGTGATTTCTTTTATTAAAGTAATTATGAAACTTGTAGCGCGTGCACTACAGGCCCAATAGTCTCCAGGTGCGACCACGAGGGGTACATGAGAGTGAGGAATTACAGATAGAAAGGCTTCAGTGCTTTCTAAAAGTCAGGATGGGAGGGTTCTTGAGCGGCGTGGGAGCTGGTTCCACAGGATAAATACAACCACAGAGAAGGGACTCCCCACATTGGTGGAGTTCACTGTTGTCCAGGTAGGAGTCAGAGGAGAGGTTAGCCCTCTCCGTCGTCTCCTGAGGTCCAACAGGAAGACGTCTCTGACAAACTCTTAACTTCCACAAGCTGGGCTAAACCAGTGAGTACATTGCCCACATTGGAGTCATTTGCTCACTTTCATTTCACATAATTAACCAAGGTTTGCCAACTTTGCAAATTTGTAACTTACAGAAGTACAATTTACACCTTTTGACCTAGCGTAAGACAGTCTTAGATCTGGAAGAAACTCTCGTAAATTAGGAACTGAGATTTGAAGGACAACAGCGCAGATACGTAATAATAAGAACAACTATTTTGTAATGAAAAATAATTAGTAAGTCAAAAAAGATATTAGCATCAGTTATTCAACTCAGTAAGTGATATTTCTGGTAAATGCTCGGACGCGGCAGTCTCTCGATGGATCTAGGCCATGTAAATATTGACATAGATAACTGAAAAAGGCAGATGTGGGCAAACCATTTGATTTCCAATATACAATAGGTTAAAAAGCATTACCATGTATCCGGATTATTTTTCTGTTTTATGTAGTGTTTGTGTAGGATGTGTAACCAGATTATCTGTCAGGCCGGCTTTCCAAAGACCTGCAGATCCGGCAATACCCACCCGACTCTCACTGCTGGAGCTACCACACATGCTCTTGATGGCAGACTCATGGGTCAACACCCAGTCTTAACCAATCAAAGACACCATAGTCTTAGCAGGCCATTGTGCAATCAAAGCAGGGAGTGGAAAGTCCTAGGGGGTAAAGTAGTTCTAATCCACCCAAAGGGACCAATGTGCACAAAAGGGGCACTTCTAAATCTTTTGAATCACTTGATAAGTGAGATAGATCATTTATTTATTTATTTATTTATTTCAAAGGTTTTATATAGCGCTACTGGACCCAGGAGTATCAGAGCGCTTTACAGACAGATAAACATCAGGAGGCAAATTAAACCAATTACAAAGTGAGTAACAAGTCGCAATGGGAAAAACTGTCTTTAGTTAGACGAGGGAATTGAGGAAAGAGAGTAATTAGGTATGAATGAGGGAGAAGGGGAACGGATGCGAGATAGGAGAGATAGGGGTAGAGGGAGAGGGGGGAGAAGAGGAAAGTGATAGAGAAGGGGTGGGTTGATGAGAATAGAAAACAGAGGACTGCATCATTATAGAGATGTTAGGTACCCCAATATTTGTTGAGAAGAAGCACCTTGAGTCTTTTTTTGAAGAGAGGGAAGGATGGGTTGCAGCGAAGGTCTTTGGGGAGAGAGTTCCAGATCGTAGGGGCATTACCAGAGAAAGCACGTGATTGTGTCTTTTTACATTTGAGTCTCGGGGGGATGAGAACAAGGGCATTGGTGCTTCTCAAG
This sequence comes from Lissotriton helveticus, assembly GCF_964261635.1. Taxonomy (NCBI): domain Eukaryota; kingdom Metazoa; phylum Chordata; class Amphibia; order Caudata; family Salamandridae; genus Lissotriton; species Lissotriton helveticus. The sequence continues at coordinate 901,952,442 of NC_136073.1, forward strand.
GACCTGGAGCAACCAGCTTTTTGTAGTTTGTCCGAGAGGTAAGAGGGGGTGTTTTGGTGAAGGGCTTTGCGAGTAATACAAGCCATCTTGAAGGTAGATCTACCTTCGATTGGGAGCCAGTTAAGGTTTTTGAGGTTAGGAGAAATGTGATCAAATCGTTTACAATCAGAGATAAGTCTGGCGGCCAGGTTGAGGACAGATTTAATTGGGGCAAGGTGGACTTTTGGGGTGCCTACAAGAGTGGGATTGCCATAGTCAATTCTGGAAAGTACTAGAGACTGGACAACAATTTTGAAGTCATCAGCTGGAATGAAAGGTTTGATTTTTTTAAGGTGGAGAAGGGAGAAGAGAGCACCTTTTGCAGCATTTTTAATGTGAGGGATGAGAGTGAGATTCTTATCAATGCTGATGCCCAGGGATTTGACAGAGTTAGAGGTGGAGAGGGAGCAGTTGAGTGCTTTGATATCATTGATCCAGAGTTGGATAGGCAGGGAACTATTTTTGGGAGTGAAAAGGATGATTTCAGTTTTTTTGGGATTCAGTTTGAGATGATTAAGATGGAACCAGGCTTGGACTTTGTTCAAGGTATCATTGAGGAGAAGAATGTCATGGTGGGATTTGATCTTGTAATAAAGTTGAGTGTCGTCAGCATAGAGGTGGTAATTGATATTAGCTTGTTTGAGAATAATGGTGAGTGGTTCCATGAATAGATTAAATAGGGTTGGGGAAAGGATAGAGCCTTGTGGGACCCCAAGTGAGACAGGTTGTGGTTTGGAGAGGCAGTGACTGAGTTTGATTTGTTGGGATCTATGTTGGAGATAAGAGGTGAACCATTGGTGAACAATGCCCTCAAGCCCAAAACGGTCTTTGAGAGTATTAAGAAGGGTAGGATGGTGGACAGTATCAAATGCAGCAGAGAGGTCAAGGAGGCTAAGGAGGGAGGGTTCGCCTTTGTCAAGAGAGGGATGGATATCATCTGTGATATTGAGCATGGTGGTTTCCGCGCTGCATCCTTTTCTGAAACCGGATTGGAAAACGTCGAGGAGATTGAATGAAGTGATATGTTTGTCTAACTGGGAGAGAACACATTTTTCAAGGGCTTTGGAGAGGAAGGGAAGATTAGAGATAGGGCGTAGATTGTTCAAGTCGTTAGGGTCAGCGGTGGGGTTTTTGAGGATGGGTGAGATTTGACCAAGTTGAAGGGATGCAGGGACACAGCCGGTGGTAAGAGAGGAATTGATGATATTGGTCCAGATGGGTGCGATGATGTGTTTGAGTTCCTGAACCAACTGGCCAGGAAGAGGATCATTGGTGTGAGACAAAGGTTTAAGTTTTGAGATAATGTTGAGGACAGTGGATTCAGATACTGGACAAAATTTGTTCCAGGAGGCATTATTTTTGGTGAGGGTGTCAGTAAGGATAGAGTCAGGATGGGATGGAGTAGGGAAGGGGTAGAGAGGGGTCGTGGCATGAAGGGGCAGAGAGGCAAGGTGAAGTAGGAATGTTAAGGGAGGAGGTGTTGGCTAGGGGTAGATTGATATGGGAGAGGAGGAGAAGAGAAGGATAGCTCGATCGAGTTGACTTTGTTCGAAAAGAATCTGGCGATTTCTTCACATCTTTCAACAGTGTCAAGTATTTTAGGGGGGCCAGAGGAAGTTTGTTTTTTAATGATGCTAAAGAGTTCTCTGGGGCGGTTTTTGGCCTGGTCAAGTTGTGAACAGAGGAAGGAGGCTTTTTCAGTGAAGATGTGCTTCTTGTATTTGGCTCTGGCATTTCTAAGGAGTATCAGGTTATCAGGGGAGGGATGATTCCTCCATGTGCGTTCAGATTGTCTGAGGGCCCGTCTCTCATTATTAAGGTCAGAATTAAACCAGGATTTAGGGGGTATATTTTTTTGATGTTTAAGTTTGAAAGGGGCAATTTGGTCAAGCACTTGAAGGATAGAGTTACTGTAGTGATCAGTAAGGTCAGTGTTGCTGTGAGAGGGGGGGAGGAGTAAGCAGGTTTTTATAGAAGATTCCATCTCACCAGGGGGGATAAGGTGAAGATTGCGGGTATGTTTTAAGGGTAAAGAGCCGATAGGGGTGGGGATAGTAATGGCTGCAGTTCAAAGTGAAGAGGATAAGGTGATGATCCGACCAGTCGACTGGAAGAATCATTGAGAGAGAGGCAAGATCCTTGCTAGTTATAATAGCATCCAGGGTGGCGCCTTTCGAGTGAGTCGGGGCTTGGCAGAGTTGTGTCAGGTCACTAATGTCCATGATAACTTTAAGAAGGATGACAGACGGTTCGTCGTTATTATTCCAGTGGATGTTATAGTCGCCAAGAAAGAGATTCTTGGGGTGAGTGAGCAAAGATTGAGTGATGAGATCCGATAGCTCTTCGGTAAAGGGGATATATGAAGACGAATGGTGGGGGAGTCAGGAGAGGTAAGATCAACGCAGAGGTATTCAAAGGTAGAAGGGTCCTGGAGATGAACAAGTATGACATTGAGTTCATTTTTAAAAATTCGGGCAAGGCCACCTCCTATTTGCTTTATTCTGTCTTTCCTAATGATGGAATATCCAGGAGGAATGAGCAGGTCAAGGATAGGAGTAGAGTGGGGGTTGAGCCAGGTTTCCGTAAGGAAAGCAATATCTATGTTTTCATTCAGAATGGTTTCCGCAATATCAGTCGCGTGGCAGGATGCGGATCGGCAGTTAATCAACAAGCAGTGAAGTGGAGAGAGGTCAGGGTATTGAGTGGAGGGATCAAGGAGTATGGAGGTTAGTTGTTGAGGGGGTCTAGGAGATGTCGGGTAAAGGGGGGGGTTGACTCGTTCCAAGGAGAACAGGGATAGTATACTGCGGAAAAGGGGTATTTGAGGACCAAGAGGGAAGGGGGAGACGGTGGGGTTTGTGGAAAGGTTAACCTGCATGGGAATTGGGTATGCAACATGATGAGAGCTAGAAATCGCGGATGCCGTGTGGGGTTGGGGTGAAATGGAAGGATCAGTGGGTTTGGTGGGGTCAGGCAGTTTGTAGGGAGGAGGGATCTGTGAGAAGAGTAATCGACGATATCAGTGCCAGGGGGGCTGTTATTGGAGGAGGTGTGGGGGGGGGTTGGTGTGTGGAGATGTGCGTGCATGGTCAGAGGAGTGGGCTTTAGTAAGGAGTGAGACATCGGATCTTAGGGAGGAGAATTCTAGAACAAGGGACGAAAGGAGAAGTTCAACATTAAGGAGTGATAGAGTAAGAAGTGAGGAATGGAGTGGGTCAAAAGTTATTGGGAGGAGTGAAAAATAGGGGTTAGGATTAACCAGGGGGGGGGGGAGGGAGGAGAAGGGAGTTATGGCAGGTGGGAGGTTTCGTATTGGGGAGGGGCCAAGGAGATGGGAGTAGTTGGGGGCATTGGATTTGGTAAAATCGTTTGTTAATTAAAGGGGATTGCAGGGGAGATCAGGGGCAAGTGAGAGGGAGTGGTCAGCGGAGGGGAAGTAAGAGTTGCTGGGCAGTATGAGGGGGCGATAAAACTAGGGGGGAGGATAAGGAGCATCAATGGGAAGGGTGTTACAAGAGTCAGAATAAGAGGTGAATGGACGAAGGAGTATTGTTGAGAAGAGGGGGGAAAGGGTGGTTCATGAGAGGGGCTCGTGGGGACGAGGGAGAGTGGTAAGAAGAGGAGGATAAAGGAGGTTTGTCCAGGGGGAGATCACAAGGAGAGGAGTATTCAATAGTACTTAGAGACTGCAGGGTAGTAAGGGAGGTAGGAGGGGGCGAGTAGGTAGCAGGAGTATCGAACAAGTTTGGAGGTTTAAGAGAAATGTGTGGAGCAGACCCTAGTTGAGAGAGGCAGGGCGTAGGCGAGGGGGGCAAGGAAGGAAGCGGGAGGTCCCGGGCAATTGAGGGGGGTTGGAGGAGCAGGGAATTAGGGTTGGGAGTCAAGGATGGACGAGGGTGGGGAAGGGACACTGGGTGGGACACTGGGTGGTATGGGGAGGGGGAATCATTGGTGAAGAAGGATGTGAGAGAGGCAGAAAAACTAGGTGATTGTGAGATAATGGTGTCGGTACCGTTTATAAAGTTAGGAGTAGGGGTGGTAGGTACCCAAAGTGTTATCGCCCCGTCTCCCTCCTGGATTCCTCCACAAAATGAATGGTCCGGGTTCTCCTCCAGAGATTAGAGCAGTGGCTACCGATAAGTCAATCCCTTTGGAGGCTCAATATGGATTCAGGAAGGCGTGGGGGACCGTAGAGCAGTGCGCGAACTGGGACCTGCTCATTGGGAAGCACACAAAGGCAAATCCGGGTCTGATCTCTTAGTGTGCTTGAGGAAGCGGGAAAAAGAAGCGCTTTGGCAATCATCGTTAGCGGTCAGCATGATCTCTTAGGGTGTCTGAGGAAGGGGGAAAGACATCGTAACAGGCCCCTTAATCTAATACCAATTTAGTAAACAGAAGTTTAGAATTATTAACATTTTTGAAGTTACTATCTTTAATTTCCTACCTGTAACTAAAACAGAGATGTATGTCTAATTTGGATGTGCAGACACATATTTAAGTGTTTTCATGTGTGAATCTTTTTTTATCAAAACGGTTTTCACGATTTGAAAAGGAATTTTTATCCAGATAAGACAATTATTATTAAAAGAATCAAGAGATAATTGAACTTGGTTCAGAGGTCACCTTTCTAGAAGTTAGGCTATTATACAACCTTCTTTAGAGACTTATATACACTTCAGAATAAGATTTGAATGTCACCTGGTGATATAACTTTATTACATGTTCAAATACGGTGAGAGATATTCTCTTCGCCCTCTGACTGCCGCTCTCTCCTGCAGATGGCATTGACATCGGCATCACGTCCACCCTGTATAAGAACCTGGCCAGGTGTGCGCCCGACATCAAGGAGTGTGTTGACGCCTGCAACTTCATCACCGAAAGCACAAAGGACCAGAACGACACTGGATCTGTAAGTTCCCTTCTTTACATCAGCCGTAGAGTATGGTATATAGGTCATGTTTGAAGCCATTGGAGGAGGGGCGTGATGAGTTTCTTGTAAGAGGTATTTGTAGAATTGAGGGGGCCACCATGAAACGCAAGGTGCGCTGTGAAGAGACGCAATGGAAGTGACACAAGAATTCCAATAGCAAGTAAAGCATGGACAAAGGGTGAAACAAAAAAGAATGAACCATGGAAAATTGAGAAAGGAGGAACAATGAAATCAAATAAGTGAAGAAGAAGGAAAAAAAGAAAGAACCTGTAAGAAAGAGAAATCTAAAATAAATGGTTGACAAATGGGGGAAACGCCCATTACAAGGCAGGCATTACAAGGCAATGACTTTACAACACAGCCAATACAACGCAAGTTCCATTACAACGCATGTCATTACAACGCTGACCAGCACCTTCCCTGAGGTAAGCACCCAGTGTTGTTAGAATAGTAAATTACGTTGTAATGGTGCATGCGTTGTAATGGCTTGCATTGTAATAGCATGCTTTGTAATGGAACTTGCTTTGTAACGTCATACATCCAAGAAATGGGCTTGAATGATAAGTGAAGGACACAAGGTTATTTGCAAAAGGAGGTAACAATGTAAGTCAGAAAGGAAATTTGGAATTAGGAAAAGGAAGGAGTGAAAAATTAAGAAAGCAATGGAATGAGAAATTTAGAAAAGGACAAAGCGAAGAATTATAGAGAGGAGTGGAGAATGTTTGAGAAAAATCCAATAATTACTCATGGGTGAAATTAGGAAAAGTAGGAAGTGAGGGAAAAAGAAGGACAGAAATTAAAAATTAGAAATTCAGAAAAGGGAAATAGTAAGAAATTAGGACAAAGAACTACTAAGAAATTAGAAGACATTAGGAATTGGGTAAGGAGTAAAAATGATGAAATGAGGATAAGAAATAAGAATAAGAAATAAAAAAAAGAAAGGAATGGAAAACTAAGACAATGGAGGGTGCAATCTAAGAAAACCAAGTGAAGCATTAAAAGTAATATGTGAAGAAATCAAACACAAAGGAATATGAAACGTAAAGAAATGAGAAATTGGGAGGCAGAAGGTGAATAAAACAGGATTACTCAAGGAAAGAACGGAACAAGGGAGACATAACATCCAATTAAAAGAAAACATTTAGGCAAGACAAGAAGAAAGAAATGGCGTGGGAATGAAAGAATGGGAGTGGGAGAAATTAAAAGATTATGATAGAAATGAAAGACTGTGGGAGGAAGGTAGAAACAGTAAGAGAAACCTAGAAAGGGTGGGATAAAGTGTAGCAGGGTAGGAAAATGGAAAGCATGCGAGAGAAAGACCAAAGCATTAAAAAAAGGAGATGGGTGGTAAAAGGAGAAGAAGGGCGGGAAATATGAGAGAGAGTGGAGAGATTAAGTAAATAAAAACATACTGTAGCATTGGAAAGACAATGGAAGGAGAGGCAAGAGAGATTCAAGAGGAAGAGAAGAATGGAAGGATAAAAAGAGAATAAATGTAGCAAGGGGTTTAGAAGGACTAAAAGAAAGCGAGAGGTGGACATTAGCCGTGGTTTGAAATCATAAACCGGGCAAAAGACTCGAAAATCGCATATTAAGATTGAAGACAAACTAGGAGAGCTGTGAAGAGGACTCTGGTACCCTTTGCAAAACTCTCTGGCCTGAACCTCTGTTCCTCCTGTAAGATCCATGAAAAACGAATCCCCTGCGGCTATGAGCTTTACGCTATTTGTGATACTTTAAGGGGGATTTGCGACCTTGGATCTGGTATTTCGGATGCATGGCTGAAGCGATGGTTCATGTGTTTTATTGGGAGGGAGGGCACTCTTGTGTTGCTGGTCCTCACTGCACCGGACTCTTTTACATAAATAGTTCCGCATCTGTCTGCCTCCTTTGTGCTGGGAGATTAAAAAGCCTCCATCAAGTGCCCGCGGACGGGCTCTGCCTCAAGGAGGCGTTTGAGCCGTGCCTAGGGTATCATCCTGAGGTGGGGGCTGGGGGGAGGGGTGCTTATGACGTCAATGTACATCCCAAGATGGAGACCAAGCATTACAAGTCAATTCCCCACCACTATTATGAGCTCTTCGCTGATAGTCCAACATTTACCTAGAGTAGAGGTAGAGCGGCCACTCCTTGCAGAAAGTGGAGAAGCGACAGGACGGTAAAAAGCTGGACCCAGGACCATGTGGGCCATAGAGGCTCCTCCGAGTGACACACTCCGGCATCTGCCCTAGAGTCTAAAGCAATACTGCCTGGTGAATATACACACCACCTTGCAAGCCAATGCTTTGCAAATGCCAGCAATCTTGTCATTTCCAATAAGGTTGAAATGGCAGCTACGCCCTTATGCAACAACCCTTGGGTTTTAGTAGCAAAGTGTTCTTCGCCTTGTGACAGCCTAGAGGGGCATGACACGGTCTGTCTAGACACGGATTGTGTTGGTATAGGTGGGCTGTCTGACTGTGGCCCCAGAAGGGCTCAAGCACTCGCGGGGGCCTTTACCAGTGGCACTGCAGCGCCTCACAGACAGAGATGCACTGAGTCACAGCAGACCCCAATGCCAAGGCTGGACTTTGCCAGGACTGGTGCAGGCGCCTTCATTCCTCGTCATCGGTCATTGCACAGGTGCCACTGCCCGCGTCAGACTGCTGCTCAGTGCAAGCCTCTGTTTTTATTGAACTAATAATGAATATTATCCTACCACTCTGTAATGTGTGGAAGAAATCACCAATAACACCGTGAGATTTTAGGTGTTTATTCTTAAATTAGCAGGAGCCCTCTGGCCGCGGTCCGTCCACCATGAAACCACAACGCATCTCCTGATACGGCCGTGGAGACCATGGTGAACGAACACGGCCGTGAGGCTCATGGTAAATACAACATCTTTAAAGGAAAACATAATGCGTGATCATGCTCGCTTTGACAAAACATCATCACTCGCATGATCACTCACGCGCAACACATTATACATCATCAACAAATTTAATAGTACATAGAAACCCTTAAATCTAGTAGACATAGAAGCATTGAATACAGATCTGGTTTCAAAATTCCCACCTATGTCAGAAGTACTAGACACCGGTTATAACCATGAAACGATAACTCAGCATGTACAGCATCAGTAACATCTTCATTTCCATAATCTTCATTGGGCAAATTTGCCGGAAACAGGTTGAAGCATGTTTGTAGATGAGACATCACCTTCCACATCACAACCAGCTTTTAGAATCACTCCTCATGAGGCAACTTAACCAGCTCTCTTTCACACCACCATCCCTTGCCTTGTAAATAGACAGCACCCTTTGAAACCTTTTCTATTCTAACTGGATCAGAGTCTATGGACTCTCCCTTCTTGACTTTGTGTAGTTGTCTAACCAGAACACAATCATTCTCTTGAAAATCAACACATTTTGCAGCATGGGATGCATCATAATGTGATTTCTGTTTTGTTTCTGCCTCTTTCACTCTTTCTTTAACTAATTCAGAAATGGTAAAAAAGCACTTATTATCTTCAGGCAAAGTGTCTTTTAACCAATCTGGACAAAGTTCCGACCTGGGATTTGTCTTTCTCAACAAGAAAAATAGAGACACACCTGTAGTGGAGTGTGGGGTAAGGTGAGGATTCCAAACCTTTTCCTTCAGAAAAACTTCCACTGGAGCCCCAGTGTCCGAGGCCGTTTTCGCACTCCCTCCTTCAAAATGTATTCACCCTTTCAACTAGACCATTTGATTTTGGGGAATATAAAGCTACCTTGAGATGTTTACTGTGATGTTTTGCAACAAAATCCTTCATTTGTGTTGAAGCAAAGTGTGTGCCATTGTCTGTTACAAGCTCCCTTGGAGGCCCTCCGCAATCCAATATGCTGCTCTAAAATGTAATCACTAACACAGTATTTGCATTAGGAACAACATTTTTTAAATATCCATTTAGAAAGATAATCAATCAAAACTACTAAAAAAGTTTTATCAGATGATAATAAATGGAACGGACCAGAAAAATCAAGAGCCGCTTTGGACCTGGCTGCTTCTGGCAAGGGTACTGTATGTAACTGGGTATTGTGAGTGAGCCAATGATTGTCCGACAACAAACATGCACTGTAGGATAATAACCAAGCAGCGACTTGAGAATCCATTGAGGGTCTCTAAAAATACTGTTTAAGATTTTTGGAGGTGGCTCCCACTCCTAAATGACCAGAGAGAGCCGCTTGGAATAATTTGGACCTGATTGACATCGGGGGAACAACTAAGTCATTGCGATTCACTATAGAGAGTTCACTGGAGACTTGAGAAAACGGTCTAATAGGGGAAGGAAGACACCTTTCTTTGGGCCATCCTTGAGTAATAAATTTCATAACTTGAGACAAAGTATTATCTTCTGTGACAGCAGTCATCCGTTCATCACGAGACACCAAACTATGTGTACTTAAAATGTCATCCAAAGAGGCCACAACTGACTCAACGTCGTCATGTTCATCACCTGTACAATCATATGGATAGGCATTCTTGACAAAAATCAACACAAAGAGATTTCCTTTCTGAGTATTATAACTTTATAATTGACAAAAAGTCACTCCAGAATTCCTGCTTCCCAGAATAAATTCAATCTTAACCCCTGCGCCGCGGGGGTAATTCCCCTGCTGTGCTGGGGGGAGGGTGGGCGCGCACAGCGCCCCGGTGCTCATGACGAGCTCGGCTCGTCATGCAGCACAGTGGCGCGGTGCTCATGACAAGCTGAGCTCGTCATGACCACACCCGTTTTTGTGGAACTTTCAGCACAGCGGGGGAATTATCCCTGCGTGTGAGCGCCACGGCGGTCATGACAAGCTGAGATCGTCATAAGCACAGCGCAACCGTGGCTCATGACGAGCTAAGCTCGTCATGAGCATGGGAGGGGTTAAAGTTGTACTTGTGTATACGAGACAGAAACCTAGCCAATTTGGAGGAAGCTTTACCTGATCCATCACTATTGCGAAGATGGATACGTGGTTTGTGGTCCGTAAAATACATTCCCCAGAGGTATGTCTTGAATTTCTCAATGGCCCAAGAACAGGCCAAAGCCTCTCTTTCAATGGTACTATACTGAGATTCTTATAACTAAATACCTTGAAGCAAATGCAACAGTGTATTTATTATTATTGCAGGCCTGTGAAAGTACTGCGCCCATGCCCCTTTGACTGGCATCTACAGTCACCAAACACCTTGCACCCAGTTTAAATGCTGACAAAGCCGGTGTATTGGTGATGATTTTTTTCACAGTGCTAAAAGCGTGCTCAACAACATCATGCCAGGTAAAATGAATTTTTTTTAACAGATTTCTGAGTGGTTGAACAATGATGCAATAACCTTGAATACATTTGCCATAATATTCACTCATCGCCCAAAAAGACCTGAGAGAATCTTTGTCATTGGGAGGAACATCTTGTATTGCCTTTACTAAAGAAAACTTTGAATGTATTCCTGTATCAGAAACACGGTGTCCAAGATAGTCTAATTCTGTTTTGCACATTTTGCATTTGTCAGGTTTACGGTTATGCTCACCTTTCTAAATACATCTAGAAATTTTGACAAAATGGGCTTGTGCTCGTCTCTTCTGTTAGAAAACATAAGGACATCGTCCTGATACGCCTGTGTTCCCAGGATTCCAGCTAATATGGTATCCATGAATTTTTGGAACACACTTGCTACAGAAGCCAGTCCAAAGGGAAGTCCCAGTAATTTTTAAGCCCAAAGGGAGTAATAAATGCTGTGAGATCTTGGGATTCTGCAGTGAGTGGGATATTGTGGTAGGCAGAGCGAAGGTCCAGGAGCGAGAAAAACTTGGCTCCATTAATGTTGGACAGTAAATCACTAACTTGGGGCAGAGGATGACAATCAATAACAATATTCTTGTTTAAAGTGCGTAAGTCAGCACAAAACCTAATATTACCATCCTTTTTATGAACTATGACTATGGGACTGACCCATTCAGATGAGTCAGTCTAGGTGATTACCTTATCTCTCAGCAGGGTATCCAGTAAGGTTTTAAGTTCAGATCTAACTGATAAGGGAACAGATCTGAGTTTGTGAGAGGCTGGAACAGCTTTTTTTTTTTTTTTTTTAAATCCCATGCCTAAATTTATCAATCATACCAATTCTATTGGCAAACACCTCTGGAAAATCTTTTAACATTTCAGCAAGAAGATAATTTTCAGAATCTTGTGTAGATGCCAAATTGATATCACACACCCTGACTGGATTTGGTGACCGAGGAACTAACATCAAGCCCAATTTTGAAAGATCTCGCCACCCCAGAATTAATTTGCCTTTCTTAGCCACATAGATCTTGGTATAGGCTTCCCTGCCTAAACACATTACTTTCTCAATAAAGAAGCCAACCATATCAATGCCCTCATCACTTTAAGCTTTTGGAAAGACATCCAGATTATCCAATGGTTTAGAAGCCGACCAAACTTGATCGTACAGGGTTTCTGAAATTATAGTGATGGGAGCACCCGAGTCTGCCATCATACCAAGTTTTATGTCACCAATGTAAACATCACAGAAGGGACCCTTAATTGGAGCAGCATTAATTGTATCAACTTCAAGGGTGAGTACCAGCCTAGATAAACCCTGCGACCAATCCTCAGAAATTGATAAAATATCAATAGAACCAACCCTGGCAACATTCCCAGCACTCCTGCATACCCCAGAAAAATGACCCATTTTATGACACATGGTGCATTTCATACCAGTGGCAGGGCAACAAGGGTTATTGCTCAGGTGAGTCTCAGACCCACATCTGAAACAAAAAGTACTCCTTTTGTCCATAAACTTGTTACCCTTAGACCTGAAAGATAAGGTGTTAATGGAGTCAGGAACTTGAAAATAGCTAACAGGTTGACACACAATATCAGAAAAAATACCCTTAGGGGCAGATTACGATGCCGTAGTAAACGGCTCCAACTTCCGGTCAGAGCCGTTCCTACAGCATTGTAATCAGCTGTTCGAATTCATTTCCAACTGACCCATTTGGATGGCGTTGGTCAGAAAGGAATCCGAACTGGATTTTTGAATGGCTTGCAACGGGCTCGGGAGCCCGTCTGCCATTTTGAAAGCCTCCAGTAATACCTCAGGTGGCTCTTTCTGCCCGGGGGATTACAATGTTGGATTCCGACAGTCTTTCTGTGCCGGCCTTTCTGACACAGAAAGGCTGTCGGAAGTCGACTTTTGGGGCCCCCAGCAGGGCCCCGAAGGGTGCTCTGATGTGTGCCCTGGAAATGTGAAGGAGCTGGGGGTGTGAAAGGAAAAGCTACCCATCTAGTAACTCTATTGGTCCCAACTTAAAGACTGATTCACTTTACCTGCAACATTAAAATTCCTCCCTGGCTCTACTTTTGGGAAAGGGTTTTCAATCCCAGAGCTAGCTGCTTTTGTCAGATATGAAGAGAATGTGTGCAATAGTTCCAGGAGGGAGTGGGAAGAATGATGTGTATATTCTGCACACTTGCAGGAGTCCAAGGCTTTCTATGTAAGTGACTGTGTGAGCACAGCTTGCAGTCTTCTCAAAACCCAACGTATTCATTTTGCGCGACAAGGCTTAAGCCATGAAAGTCCTGGTCTTCAATGGCCCATTAACTCATGCTTGTTTTTGTTCCTTTTCAGGAAATGGGGAACTGGGTCTTCATCGGGAAGGTGGTGGACAATCTGTGCTTCTGGGCAGCCATCCTGCTCTTCGCCATCGGCACCTTCAGCATCTTCATCATGGGCCACCTCAACAACGCCCCGGACTTCCCGTTTCCAGGAGAGACCAAGCTATACCGACCTTCTTGATCACCACGACCACGCCTGCTGGATTCTCTCTATACTTCACTTGTGAGGAGCGTGAACCGTGGGGCAAGCGACCAACACAAGATTAATCAGGAGGTCTCCAGTGGGGCAGGTCCTGCAGCGGAATCCAGGTCTTCCACCCTTGAAGGTCAACAGGCAGATGTAGGGTGGGCTGTGAGACTCTACGGCTGGTGTCAGGCACCACACCTACAATTCCAGAGAGATGGAAAGAACTGAGTTTTAACACAATGTTTCCCAAAAGATCTGACTTCTGAGAAAGTGTTGATATTGCCATACCCAAGTTTTGTTACTTTGCGCATTCAGTGCACGTGATACACCCTGTATATGGAGCGATGCTCTCAGACAGCTCCCTGCACGTGGCAGAGACTTCCTGATGACCTGCATTCTTCCTGAAGAGCTCCCAAATATGTATATAGTTGTTGTGAATAAGATTAACTAAAAGCTTTCCTGCTGGGTTTATTACATGGGCAGATGCAGTGTTGGAGAATTAAATTATGTACATGATGTAGTGACCTCACTGTTGTTATATGTTGTGTTCTGCATGGTGTAGTGATCACTGAGAGGAGTAAGGAAAGTTCTGTTCATCGCTGGTAGTATAAGGCATAGAGGAAAGCTATCTATAGCATATACTACAGACATAACCATTTCTGGGTGATCCACACCAACAGATAGGTCAACGGAGGCTCAAATAAATAAGTTGTCCAGAAAAAACAGGGTAACGTATTTAATCTGGGACATGAACCAGTGACCTATTAACTCAAATTCTACTCCCCTTAACAGTGCTGTTCCCCCCCCCCCCCCCCCCCCCCTAGGTTGTCACACCTCTAAGGCCTCTCAGGGGAGAAAACAGCTGAACAGCCTCGATTGGCCTGCAACAGCTGATGGTATGCTGGGAGATCTTAAAAACAGTAGGCACTAGTCATCCAGCATGGAAGAGGAGCCAGACCTAGGGGTTTTGGCAGAGGTTAGATGCCAACCTCCAGGCTGAGAACATGCGGTCACTTCCCATTCATCCTCCAGGAAGTGCAGCAACACTGACACTAGAAAAGGAACACCAACAGCAGGTGTTACCTTCAAAAGATGCTGCCTCAGACTCCAGAGCCTGTCACTAGGCCCCTGAATGCCCTTTCTTCCTTAATGTGACTGGCCGTATCCCTCAGTTAATCACAGGGTGAAGAAACACTGCACTAAATAGACGTTATAAGTAGGGGTGGGCGGGGAACTCTGCTCCTCGGTGGAGGTCGCAAAGTTTTACTGACACTGCTTGGAGTGCAGGGTTCGGCAAAAACTCTGTTGTGTGGGATAGGTTTTCTCACATGCGGCTCACCAATGTTAAAGTGGTAAGCATGAGCGAGACAAAACCAGGGCTAGTCTGCCTCCTGGTGAAATTTCTCAACGTGTGTGGTCGTGGCAGGTCGATACCGCTCGCGTTGAGAACGCTGCCACTCGTGTTGAGGAAGTTGCCGCTAAAGTAAGGAATCTACTTGAGCAGTAGAAAGAAGCAGCGCCCTCTGGTGCACCATGTGGTGCCATTTGTGCTGATTTTACAGTGCATGAGAAGCTCCTGGTGCTAAAAAAATCAGCGCAAGCAGCACGAAGGACAAGAATTCCGCTGCTCGCTGAACTCTGCAAAATTTTACAAAATTTTTAGGGAACTCAGTGGAGTTCGGCAGAGTTAAACTCCGTCAGCTCTGCCCACCCATAATTATAGGTCTGTCAGAGAACACCCAACCTCTCCCTGGACTGCCCCAGTGATGTCACCACACATTTGACCTTTGAAACCAATGGTGGCCCAGAAGCTGCCCTCTGTGCACTACCATGATAGTTCATTCTCAAACCAACTCCAGGCCATATAATAATGTAATGAAGCAGCCTTCCCTGACAGCTTGTGTAGTGCCAAGAGGTTCAAGAGGAGGAGGGACCCAAAAGTCTCAAAGCCTTTTGCACGTCATACAGAAAAGATCTGGTACAAGCAAATGTTCTTGTCTTACAGCCAACTGGAGGACCTGGCCTGGCAGTTCGGGCTGGACTCTTCCCTTGAAAAACAGGTTCAAGAATGGTTTGCATATGGCTGGGTCTGAACTGGGTGGCGAAGTGAGCAGAAGAATGATGATGGATTCAACCCAGATCTGTGACTGGCGATGAGTGGTAGAAAAGTTTCAGCCCTCCATCCATCATTCTGTGTTTGTTATAGCCAACTGCACCTTTCAGTAATCAACATGTCTGAAAGAAGGCAGGGCACAGCAAGTGCCAACGGAGCCCCGGGTCTATAGCACAGGGCATTTCTGGCAGGGTGGGCACCTCCAGACATCTGGTGCACCCTCAAGAATACTCTTGCCCACAGTCATCGATTGGGGATCTCAGTCCTACATAGGTCTTCTCCTGTTAGCAAATGGCCGATCTTTACACACCAAGCAAGCCCACTCTTATCCGGCAATTCTTTCCTACCATCACACCACTCGTCTCCAGTCTTTCTACCGGAGTCCACGGAAACCCATCATAATTGTCTTTTTCTTTCCCTAACCAAGGCGTCTTCGAAAAAGAGCACCTTGATGATTTTCATTATTTGTTGAAATGCCTCAGTGGCTAACCCAACGTGCAGCAATGTAAACATATTTACTTGGAGAGGTAGCAAACGAGGTAAGAAGTCTCGTATATTCATGCACGTTGTCCCTTTTCCAGGCCAAATGCACCTTCCGCACGTGGCTGCCATTGAAAACAACGTTCATCCTGGCCAAGATAATTAAGTGAATTGAACTCTTCCGCTATCTGCCTGGGCTGATGTCTGCAGGGTCCTGTTCAAACAGGCTGTTCCAAATCTCACTATGGTATTCCTAAGTGTAAGTCCAAAACATGTAGTGGGAACCACATGGCACGAACCTAAAGGGGGTGTGAATTCTTTGGGCATAAGAGTTCCTACATGACACAACCACCGCTCCTCCAAGCCCAATAGTTAATTTTGCAAGAGCTAAAATAATTACAAAATTTACTTATTTATGAATTTATCATCAAATCATCATAAAATTCAGCCAAAGCCTTGATGTTTTCTTTTAACCAAAAATCTCTTACAGACACACACGATTGGAGTAATACTCCGTTCAATGAGCAGATCCCCACCTCCCCCCCACCTACAACATGTTAGTCAAGAACGATTGAGGTCTATAAAATTTTTAAAAGGCCCCTGTTATGTACCCACAGTCCAAAAGTCAAGAAAGGAATCCATAATCTTTACTCCTTGTGTGGCCAACAACAGTGGGCAGTTACAAGCACCAACATGTTTCGGCAGACCACATTATTTTTTCTTCTACCTTCATCAGGACGAACAGTTGCTTAATGGATTTATAAAATAAAGTCTTCAACCTAAGATCAAGACAAAAAGAAAGATGATGAGAACAGCTTCAATATCGAAAGCGTAGAACGTCTGTAGTGTACGATGGCGACTCGTAAATCAAACCTGACTCAAGAGTTGAGTCTGCCAGTTCCACCATCTTCTGCCCACCACTTCACAATTTTACTTTAATCCTCATCATCGATTTCATCAGTGCACTACAGCATCATTTTTGTGTCTCTTATCTCCTCAACATTCTGAACGTAACCTTGTTTCCGCTCCCTAGTGTAATGCGCACGCTAGCCACACTGACGGCAGTGAATTTCTGGCGAGGCATTGGTTAAACATTTGAACTTTCTTTCATGCTCTTCTCTTCCTCATAACCTCTTTCTTGCTGCTTTCCTTCTTGCATCATTTCACCACACAATAATCATGCTTTCACCATCTTTCCTACACTTTGTCCACATTGCTGTGTACTGAACCCCTTCCCTACAGCAGCCCTCCCTAATGTGTGGCTTGCGGGTAACAAGTTGCTCTCTGCACCCTCAAATGTTGCTCACTAGATGAGCCAACCTCCATGATGGTCCTTTGATTGGGATGATGAGAAGGGTTTCCTGGTTTGTTGGTTCATTTTGTGGGGGAAGCGGGGTTCCCAGGATCCTGGCACCGGGGGTGTTTAACCTCAGGGTGGCACCTCCGAGAGGGCTGTCGGTCCTGAAGCCATGTCCAGAGTGAAGAACAAGAGGCAACAAGTGGCAGCAGATGTGTAAACCATCTGGCAAGAGAGTGGGACAGAAAGGCAGGGACACAATTATTTTACTTCCCCAGCTTTGTTCCTGCAATGCTGCCCCTGTGCTGCCAGTGTCAATGCTTCTCTTTTCAAGGCAGACTAGTCAACTGAAGCCATGGTCCGAGGAAACCAAGATACTCAGAGCGTCTGACCCCAGTCAGGCTCCTCTGCTTGCCCTGGTAAAGTCAACATAATGCATGTTCTAACAGGAAGCATCTGCAATGCACAAGGGAAGCAACCTATGGCGTCGTGGCAACCGCAGGCGTGAGCATGTGGGCAGTTGTACTACAGGACAGAGGACTGTTCGGACAATATGGGATTAGCAAATGACCCGCACCATTTGCATTGTGGGGGCTTGCAAAGTAAATGAACTCACAACTATGGATACCAGCAAAGTGATGCCCTACAATACATCAGACGTGTGGGAACCTCAGCTACTAGTTTACTGATTACCCACACTCCTTACCGCCCTCATTACTATCAGCGTCGCTATGCTCGCCTTTTATACCTCGGATATGTCCCATCCTATCTTCATACCCAGGCATTTGAATGGTGATCTTCAGACCGTCAAGGTGGCGGGTTATGAGTCACTCCCGGGACAGAGGACTTATTTACTCCAGTTTAGATGAAACCCAATGCCTGCCCCCTTCAGTTCTGGTGGTGGTCAGCTCATGTATGGAAGACGCAGGGTCCCTCACGTGAAGTAAAACATCATCTGTGTCCATAGAGGTTATATACCAGGTGTTTCTCCTCTGTATCCCTGCCTCTAAGGGCCACTCCCGGAGAAACTGCCCCTGCAATCTCATTATAAGTGCAAACATGAATGATTAAATGGACACCCCCAGCTCGCCCCCCATGAATACACTATGCCTTCAATCTCACGTACTCAGCCCTGCATAAAGGACGCCATCCCAAATATTAAACTCCGCACCCGGAACAAAATGTGTCAGCACAAAACTCATCAATTAACTGTCTCAAAGTGCTCGTCAAAAGCTTGCCAACCAGCAAGGGTCCAGAGAATCGAGCATCTGCGCGAATACTAGAATTTTAAAATCATTTTCATGGTAGTGTGATGGCCACAACCCTCCACTGATCCTTCTGGGCCAGGTCGCCAATAGATCTATAAAGGTTGCTGGCCTGAATTTTTCACAATCTTATTATCCATGATGACTATGGACACCGGACTGAGGACGGGAGACTCCTAGGTTTTCCCCAGGTTTGGTTAAAATGACTATTGTAGCTCCCTGAAGTGGCCTACCCATTCTAGTGCCTCACCCATTCTAGTGCCTCATTACTGATGTTATGTTATTTTTATTTGTAGCGCGCACAGATACTCAGGAGTGTCCCGACGCGAAACCATGAGGGGCAGAAGGCTTAGAATTAGACAAAGCGGTGTGTTTTCAGCTTCTTGAAAACTATAGGGTCCTGAATATTCCGTAAGGCGGAGGGAAGAGCATTCCATGCAACAGCAGCTTTCCGGGCAAGAGAGCTGCCTCCTAGCCTCTGATATTTAAAACGAGGAACCTGTGCGAGACATTGGGTCATAGAGCGCAATCGTCTCAGAGGGGCACAGAAGGAGATGCGTTTTGCAAGTAAGTAGGGTCGCAGCCATGAAGAGCGCAACAGGAGATAACTAAAGATTTAAATTTGACCCGTTCGGCCAGGAAGCCAATGCAGGGAGCGTAAGTGATGTCTCTCGCTATTCCTGGAAGGAACATCAAGAAGAAGTCTGGCTGCCACATCCTGAACCACCTGGAGCTTCTTCAACAGATAGCCAGGCTTATCAGTGTAAAGGGCGTTGGCGTAATCCAGCCGAGACAGGATAAGAGTGCAAATGACTTTCTTTCACAGCCCTGAAACTGTACAAACAATTGTCCATATTCCATACACAATTCCACTGACACCCCTCCCCCTCCCAGGGATCTCCTGCCTTCAGCTGAAGTCCAGCCCCACTGAAGGCGTCATTCAGTCCATCCGGCATCAGCAGCGTGGACAGACCGGCCTAATGTAACATGCTTTCTTACCTGTCATCAGCATCCGGCTCCATGTAGCATTCATTGAAGGGGTCACCGATGTCTTATTGTGTAGACACCAGTGCGCCATGTTCACCTTTAAGGCCGGTCATAGCCATGGTTCACCTCCCACTCCCACCTAGCCAGGGCGGTAGCCCTCCTACCCCTCACCCCCTCTGCCTCCTCATCCTTGCTGCATCTCTACATCCTGTCTAAAGTCACGCCCCTCCCCCCAGACTACCCCTTGCACCCTTGCTCTGAGGGTGCTCTCCAGCAGACCAGTGTCTCAACCAATATATCATAAAAATCACCCACTCAAGCGAGCAGACACAGGCGGCATTGTGTATGCATGTATCGGGATGCTGTGCATTACGGGGATACGACCTACAAGATCATGCACAACAAGTGGGGAATTACACAAATCAAGGCAGGAGTCTTATGAACATTCTTACAAGACTCCTGCATTGAAAAAGCCATCGGGCAAAACACGTGTCGGCTGTTTTTGCCTTTTTCGGCATTACTATGTGCAGTAAAAAAAATAAAAAAACATTAGCAACCACTGTTTAGTGGAACATAATCATTGGATATTATTCTCCACAATCATATCAGGATTAAGGGGTACAAACCTCCACCTACTACCTGAATTACCTTTTCCCAATGGCTTTTGGGTGTAGCCATTTGTGAGGCAGGTACCATCAGTATATGGGGTCACTATAAGGGTAGCGTGAATCCCAGTTTTACCAAAACCCTGGTCTTCCTCCAATAACACCGATGCAATACAATTATAAATCATTAGTCATCAACACACCAGATATTTTCGGAAAACTAAAGGGAGGCCTGGGAGTTAGAGGTGGGCCATTTGGAAGACACCGAGTTGAGGTAGGCGGTGGCAGAGTCTAGAAACTAAGCTGCCAAGACTAGATTTTGCTTGGTGCAATTTAAATACTACAAATATTTTACACGTGAGAGACTTTGACTAATTAAATGTGAGACGTCTTCTTTCGGCCTATGATGCCATACCGAGAAGAACAATTGTTACTTACCTGTAAACAGGTGGTTCTCCAGTATTGGTGTCTTTCATAGATTCACATGCTTGAATATTCCCTGTCGTCGAAGCGGGAGCCCCACGGTAAATAAAATAGCAATAAATTCCCAATAAAAATATGTATATATAAACATATCACATAAATTCCAAAAACAGAAATACTTATAAGTATCAGGTTAGCATTAACACATAGGAATGCATGGAGAAAAGAAAAAACCTTTATAGCATATCCAGGTCATTATGTTAGTCCAAACTACAGCCAATCAGGCGCAAGCACCCCTCTAGAACCTTCTCCTCAGTGGCTCAGGCCCTCAGATTTTCGTAGCACAGGAGTGACAAAAGAGTCTAGGAGGAGAAGCGAGCTTCCGAGGGGAGGCGGGTGGTTCGCATGTGAATCTATGAAAGACACCAATACTGGAGAACCACCTGTTTACAGGTAAGTAACAATTGTTCTTCTCCAGTATTAGGGTGTCTTTCATAGATTCACATGCTTGAATAGAATAGTGAGCAGTAATAGCTGTCTGCAAGAGCAAAAACAGCAATGCATAGGCATGAAAATGCACAAAATAGCATTACGTTGCCAGGCAGCTAATGACAATAATAATAATAATCACATAAACCATATAGGCGGAGGGAAGAAAACAGAGGCTCACCTTAATTAAAAAGATTGCAAAGCACCGCTTGGCCCACTGCCATATCGGCTTTGTTGATTGTCTCAAGGCAGTAATGTCTCGTGAAAGTGTGCCTGTTGGACCACGTAGCTGCTCGGCATATTTGGTGAATCGGCACACCAGCAAACAGAGCAGTAGAGGATGACATTGCCCTGGTGGAATGAGCTCTCACTGAGGATTGAAGAGGCTTGCCGGCTTTTTGATGACCGAAAGAAATTGCTGAAGAAATCCAACGTGCACTAGTTAGCTTGGTAACAGAACGCCCTTTGCACATGCGTCCGTAAGCAACGAATAGCTGATCAGACCTGCGAAAGGGCACCGTTCTGTCGATGTAAAATTTAGGGCATCTTTTTAACGTCCAGTGAATGCAAACATTGCTCCACCGGAGATTGAGGATTGGCAAAGAAAGTATTTAAGAACACAGGTTCATTGAGGTGAAAGTCAGTGGGCAAGAAAACCGGGTTGGTGCGAAGCACAACACAGTCCGATTTGAATTGAAGGAAAAGGAGGTTTAATGGTAAAGGCTTGAATATCACTCATGCGACATGAAGAGGTCAAAGAAAGGAGCGGGCCACCTTCCAGGTCAAAAATTTTAAATCCGCTTTGTGGATAGGCTCAAAGGGCGCTTTCATCAATTGCGCCAAAACAACATTGAGATGCCAGGTAGGAGGAGGATGCCGAATGGGCGGGAACTTCCTGAACAGTCTTTTGAAGAATTGACGAATGACTCTGGAAGAGCTGAGAGAGGAGGAGCCATCCTGCCGGAAACGAGAGATTGCTGCCAGGAAAACTTTCAAAGTGGAGTGGAAAAGTCCTGATTGAGCCAGCTGTAGAAAAAACGGCAGAAGCTGAGCCAGAGTGGAATGGAATGGACGGGATGGATGTTGGCAGCTGCGCACCAGTGACCGAATATTTTCCACTTTAGCTTGTAAGTCTTTACGGTAGACGGAGCTCTCGCATTGGCAAGAATGTCCCTACATGCTGTCGAAATATTTAAATGGGCAAATTCAAGGTGCTCAGGTTCCAGGCCGATAATTTGAGAGGAGGGGTCCAGATGACAGCTCTGACCCTCGTCCATTGTGAGGAGATCCGCTCGGGGATGAAGGAGGATGAGTTCGCACTGTGAGAGAAGCAGTAGTTCAGAGAACCACGCTTGTCAAGGCCATCTGGGAGCGATCAGGAGAATGTGGCACGGCTTTCTCCGCATTTCCCACAACACTCGAGGAACTAGCGGAATCGGCGGAAAAGCTTAGGTGAATAGATCGCACCAGTCCATCAAAAGGGCATTCCCGGACGAGACTCGATGGGGAAGCCAGCTTGCAAAGGACGGGCATTTCCGGGTCACAGGGCTCGCAAAGAGATCCATGGTCGGTGACCTGGTTACGCCCTGCTTGTTTACATAGTGCATACTGGTGGTATTGTTGGTCTGAATGAGCACTGCCTCTCCCTGGAGCAGAAGATGAAAAGATTTGAGCGCCAGGAAGATGGCCATCAGCTCCAGCCTGTTGATGTGCCAGGAACATTGAGACAGAGTCCATTTGCCCTTTATGGATAGCCCCTGAAGATGTCCGCCCCAGCCTTCCAGGGAGGCATCCGTGGTAAGGACGAGTTCCGGAGCGATAGTGAGGAAGGAAGTGCCGGCAACGATGTTTAATGGCCGAGCCCACCATTGAAGAGCGGACCGCATCAGACTGGTCACCCGGACAAGATTGTTGAAAGAGCCGGTGACTTGACGCCACTACTTGTCCAATTCCTCCTGAATGGGACGACACTTGAGCCTGCAATTTGGGATCAGGGAGATGCAAGAGGACGCCATGCCAAGAAAGGATTTAAATACACAAACAGAAACTGACCGTTTTGAAAGGAGGAGAGCCACTATGCGTAGAATCCGCAGTCGACGTTCGTGAGACACAAATGCTTTCGCCAGTGAAGTATTCAGAGTGGCGCCCAGAAAAGTCCTGCAAGGAGCTAGATCGACCTGAGACTTCTCGGTGTTGATGGAAAGAACGAGGGAGTGAAACAGAGTCTGACTGAATCGAGTGTCCAGAGACGTTTGACGGCGGGATTGTGACTTGATGAGACAGTCGTCCAGGTAGGGAAAGATTTGAACTCCCTTCAAAACGTAGGTAAGTAACACCACCGGGGCCAGGACCTTCGTGAAGACGCGAGGGGCGGAGCGAAGGCCGAAAGGCAGAACCTTGAACTGAAAGTCTCTGCGCCCTACTCGAAAGCGCAAGTACTTCCGGTGTCTTGGAAGTATTGGCACATGGAAATGCGCGTCTTGAAGATCGATGGTGGTCATGAAGTCGTCCTTCAAGAGAAAGCGTAGAACCTCCGCGAGCGTGAGCATGCGGAAGGATTGGCACTTCAGATATTTGTTCAGGGCTCGCAGATCGAGGATTGGACGCCAGTCGCCGGACTTCTTGAGGACGAGGAAAAACCGGGAATAAAATCTCATCCCCTTCTGAGATTTGGGAACCACTTCGATGGCACCCTTCTGAATATTGAGTCTAATCTGGTGAAAAAGCTCCTTGAGGTGAGTCGGAGGTGGACCAGTTGGAGGAGTGTTTGGAGGGAACTTGACAAACTCCAAAGCATGGCCCTTTGATACAATGTCCAGCACCCAACGGTCCGAGGTGATTGAAGACCATTTGAAGTAGAAAAGGGAGATTAGACCTCCAACTTTGAGCGGGGAAGGCAAGTCATTGCTTCTTAGAAGCGGAACCCCTGTAGGCTGATTTTCCTTGGTAAGATTTGGAAGGCTGCTGCCGATAGGACTGTTGTGATTGGGAGGAATATCTTTGATTGCCTTGGCCGTAGGAACTGTACTGGGTGGAACCGCCGCAAAAAGAAGAAGTGGTGCCGCGTCCGCGCGCACCACGAAAAGGCAGCTTATGAAATTGTAGAGTGCCAAGAGCACGAGCCATCTCGGTGTCCTTTTTTATAGTTTGCAGCGCATCGTCCACGTGCTGGCCAAAAAGTGATTCACCATCATAGGGCTGTCAAGGGTTTTTGACTGAACTTCCTGCCGAAACGAGGTGGAACGAAGCCAACCCTACCGACGTAAGACGGCTGCCCCCGCAAGCTGCTGAAAACCAGTGCATGCAATGTCCACAGAGCAGTCAATTTCTGAGGACGCTCTCTCTCCCTCCTGAAGAATTTTAAGAGCCTCTGCTCTGGAGGACTCCGGAATGAGGTCGATAAAAGAAGACATATCGGACCACATCTGGCGGTCGTAGCGCCCCTGGATGGCCAGGGAATTTGCAGATCTCACAGTGGTAGAAGCCATAGTTGAAAACTTACAGCCAATGGCGTCAAGCAGACGTCCTTCACGGTCAGGAGGAGCCGTAATTGGCGATGATGGATTCCTGGAACGGCGCTGCGCGGCCTTGGTGATTACGGAATCAGGTTTAGGTTGTGACACCAAACAAGCAGGTGAACCTTGGGGTGCCCTATATTTCTTTTCCAAACGAGGAAGAAGAGCCGGGATGGTATTCGGCGTCTGCATCAATTGGACTCCTTCGTTCCAAATAAAGTCAATAATGGGCACAGCCTGGACTTGTTTGAAAGGCTGACTTTGAAGTCAAAGAAAGCAGTCCTCATCCTTTGTGACCATAGGAAGCTTAAAGCGTTGAGCTGCCCTTTCCATCAGCTGGTGAAAACTAGCAATGTCCACAGGAGGGGAATCGCCTGGTACCGAAGGTGGTGGAGACGGTGTTTGGACCTGATAGTCGTCCCAATCCGCCATGTTACCATCATCATCAACTTCACCATCCTCTCTGTCTGGGCGAACGTCATTATCCTCCGACAGTGGTATGCACTTGAATGGAAGTTGAAGGAGCAGAAGACACCGCTGGCTCTGGCAGCGAAGTAGTGGGAGGAGTCACTGTAGTGACAGGCACTGTTGGTTGTGGAGACCCCTGATGAGACGGTGGGAAACGTCTATTGTAATCTTCCAGCATATATTGGAAATGAGTGAAAGGGGTATTTGAGCTGCCGGAACCTGAACAGAAGGTTCCTCCTCCTAGAAGTAAGAGTCTTCCTGGTCATCCTCATAATCCTGGCAGTTAATTACTAGCTCTGATGGACTTCGGGCTTGCCTGAAACTGTCATCTTCTTCCTCTTCTGAACCTGAATCATACTCCGAACCTGTGGCGAAGAGAGGTGACGGAGGCGGAGGGTGACTCGGAATGGAAAGCTGGTCCAGAGGCACCTGTCGTCGTTGGTGCAGAGGGTCAAACATGGGAAGCCCAGAAGCCGATGATGAAAAAGGCACCAGAGGCATAGATGCAAAAGTGGACGACGATGACAGCGTCGACGGGGCAATCACTGTCGACGGAACCGTTGACGAAGCTGTTGACGGCAAGACAACAGCCGCAGATGAAGCCGCCGTCGATGGAGCTGTTGTCGATGGAGCTGTTGCTGACAGAGCCGCTGTCGACGAGATGACCGTCGATGGAGCAGACGTCGATGGTACAGTCGTCAACGAAGCACCCGTCGACGAAGAGGCTTTCTTCACTGCCAGCGTCGACAAGGATTTTGACATTGACGAGATGATCTTCGACGAGGAGATTGGAATAGTCGATGATACAGATTTAAAGCTGACACATACCATCGTCAACATGGAGGACGTCGACGCAGTCGGCGTCGACGATCCACTGGCACAAGTCGCCGTCACTGTTGCCGTCAGTGCACTGGAGACGGCAGATTTCGTCGTCGGAACGACCATCAACGATTTAGCATGTTTTTAGAGGAAACATGCGGAGAAGGAGCTGACGGCGCCAGAGAGTCAGATCTCGAGGGCGCAAGCGTAGCAGGAGGAGGTGGAGGCACGACAGGAGTCTTCTGTAGAGGAAGCCTCCTCTTCAGAAAAGGAGATGGCAACTCCTGAACACTATTACGCTTTGAAGTATCTCTGGACACATCTGACGCAATGCTTTCTGCATCAGTGCGAGGTGAATCCTTATCCTTCAACCTCTGCAACCAGAGGAGAAGACGCCCCTCCCTGTCCTTAAGGGTCTTGGTTGAAAATGTCCTGAAGATTTGACATTTTCCTACCTCTTGCTCCGGATAGAGGCAGTAAATACACTTCTTGTGAGTGTCCTCTGGGTAGAGCCGCAACTTTCCACAAGAACAAGGGTGAAACAAAGACTTCTTACTTGAAGACATCTCAGAAAACTGAAGAAATCCAGAAAGAAGTTGAAAACTGAGCAGAGCTCAGGGAGACTCCCTTCATACGACGTGCGGTAGAAAATCTGAGGGCTTGCGCATCTGAGGAGAAGGTTCTAGAAGGGTGCTTGCGCCTGATTGGCTGTAGTTTGGACTAACATAATGACATGGAAATGCTATAAAGGTTTTTTCTTTTCTCTATGTATTCCTATGTGTTAATGCTAACCTGGTACTTGTAAGTATTTCTGGTTTTGGAATTTATGTGATATGTTTATATATACATATTTTTATTGGGATTTTATTGCTATTTTATTTACCGTGGGGCTCCCACTTCGACGACGGGATATATTCAAGCATGTGAATCTATGAAAGACACCCTAATACCGGAGAATAGTAAAATTTGGTCTGGTACTGTTGAGTTAAGGAAGTTTTGTGATGCAATAGAATCGACCTGCAACAAAGCGTTGGGTCAGAGTGTTTAGAGGGCCACAGGGTACGCAGGGTTTACAGGGCACAACAGTGGGAGTTGGGGCCTTTTACTCTTAATGTCCTGGGGCCTAACCTACTATGGATCATAGGAAACTGGGCAAAGTACCCCATCAGCACTTCGCTCTCATGAATAGCGTGGTCTGAGCAGTCCCAGGCTTCCTCACTGGCTGCACACAGGGGGTGAAAATGGGCACGCAACTCAACATGCACGCAGCAGCAATAAATGATTGTCAACCCAAATACTTATTTTTGTGATAAAATAAGTATTTGATTTTACAACTAACACAAATGAAAATATGACAATCACTAAAAACGACACTGTCCCCATTAGGTAAGTGCAAGTTCCCCCGGGGCAGACAGGCCCAAAATCAGTCTTACCTACAATCTGCAGGCTCGACTGGAGTTCCTGAGCGCACCATTTCTTTGCGTGCTGGTGTGGCTGGAGCTGATTCAAGTGCGTGTGCTGCATGCAGCCTAGGCGGGTTGCACTCAACGGTCGTAGAGTTCCTCACAGTGCTCGTGCCTCTGCAGCAACCACTTCTTCTTTCAAGTATAGGTGCGCAGGTGACCTTAATTCTCCGGCGACAATTACGATCAGGTCACATGTCTTACTGGTCATGGTCTCACCACTGAACAAGAGCTACAGCCCTCACAACACACTAGTCTTCTCACAGGGTACTTCTGACATACGGCATCGCCATGTCCTCACTGCACACGGGCACCAGCCCTATTGCTGCAGCGTTCTACAGAGCTGATTCAACTGTGACTCGTTTCTGGCATACGAGGGACTCCGACTTCGTCCTGCCCACAGGCATCAACCAATCAGTGCAGCAGGCATATCCTTACACCTCGCAAAGGGAGTTCACTCAACTGATGATTCCATCTGAAAATCAAGTCCCTCTACAACACCTTCAACGAACAGACACCAAAACCACTCCCTCCTCAACGCCAGCCAACCCACCATCTCCGCCTGGACCCCAACCACCACCGAAGACACTGAATCGACGATGAAAGGCATCCACACAGGAGCACCCATGGACCCCTGCCCTCCGCACATCTTCCAGAGAGCCGCCGCCATCGCACCAGAACTACGACGCACCATCAACACCACCTTCAAAACCGGCATTTTCCGGACTGGAAACGCACAGAAGTCAAGCCCCTGCTCAAGAAGCCCACGGCAGATCCTTCGGACCTCAAACACTACCATTGAATCTCCCTCCTCCCCTTCGGGAGGAAAGTAACCGAGAAGACAGTCAACGAATTTTATCGAACTCCACACTTGACCCCTCCCAATCCGGATTCCGCAGCAACCACAGCACGGAGACTGGTCTACTCACCGCCACAGATGACATCTGCACCCTCCTCAATCAAGGCCACACCGCGGCCCTGATCCTACTCGACCTCTCTGCAGCCTTCGACAACGTTTGCCACCACACACTCACCGCCAGAATCCACAACGCTGGCATACAGGGAACCGCCCTTGAATGGCTCCACTCCTTCCTCACCGGCAGAACCCAAAGAATTAGACTGCCACCCATCCTCTCCGAACCCACAGAGATCAACTGGGGAGTACCTCAAGGATCGTCACTCAGCCCTACACTCTTCAACATCTACTTGTCCTCCTCGCCACCATCGTCAGACAGCACGGACTCAACATAGTCTCCTACGCCGACGACACAGAGTGCATTCTCTCCTTCACCAAAGATCCCGTCACCACCAGACTCCACTTCCAAGAAGGAATTAAAGATGTTGCAACTTGGATGAGCAGCAGCTGCCTGAAGTACAACTTGGAGAAGACAGATGTCCTCGACCTCGGATTCTCCCCCACCCCATGGGATAACACCTGGTGGCCAAGCGCCCACGTCCGGAACCTCGGCATCGTACTAGACTTCTCCCTCTCCATGACCCGACAGGTCATTGCTGTCGCCTACACCTGCTTCACCACCCACTGCATCCTTTGCAAGACCTTCAAATGGATCCACCCCGAATCAAGAAAGACCTTCACCCACGCACTCATAACCAGAAGACTGGACTACGGAAACACCCTCTACGCCGGAATCAACAAGTCTCTGCTCCGCAAACTCCAGATCATACAGAACACCGCAGCCAGACTCATCCTCGTCAAGAACACAATACCAAACACCTGCGAGACCTCACTGGCTCCCCGTCGAGAAGAGAGCAACCTTCAAGACACACACATGCCTACAAATGCCTCCACAACACCGAACCCCAACACCTCAACGAGAGAATCTCCTTCCACGTACCCAAGAGAAACCGCTGATCCGCCGAAACCCCGCGCATCCGCAGAGCAGAACAGGGGGAAGAGCCTTCTCCTACATCGCGGCCAAGACCTGGAACAAGCTCCCGATAGACATCAGACACGCCCCCTCTCTGCACATCTTCAGGAAGACCCTCGAGACCTGAATCTTCGACTGACCAGAGCTGCTTACCCCCCCCCCCCCACTACCCCACAGTGCATAGAGACCCTAACAGATGAGTAGCACGCTTGACAATTCCCTGATTGATTTGACTCCCCACTGGACCTTGCTCCCTCCAATGCGCTCCTCTTCCTCACTGGGCAAACTAGTCTTGGTGGGCAGATGATGGTGCTCCAGGATCCAGGGCAGGCGGTCTTGGGTTCCCTCTGTAATGTCCCCTCACACAGCTGGGTGACTAGCAAGCCTTCGGCCCCCCAGTCCTCGTCACAGGCAGAAATCTTTCAGAGGTTCCCCTCTTCACACAGTCCATCTGGCTGCTTGGCAGTTGAAAATTTTTGGGGTCTCAAATTCCCCTTCGTATAGTTAGTTTCCAGACACTAAATGTTATTTAGAGTCAGTATTCAAAGTTTATGTTGGGGGTCTGCTACCTTTTGATGTGCCCTCTCTTCCTCTTGAAAGCAGTCTAACACAGCAGAAGCAACTCCAAATCATTCAACTTACAGGAATGTACACCAATCTGCCGGGGGGAGGTGGGGATTCTTCTACCTCATACTGTTTCACCATGCAGGCCCAGGCCTCCCCAAATAGAACCCACAGCCTACTATATATTGTACAATTCACAGGCACACATAGCACCAGATCCTTCATGTTTTGTACCACTCACAGGAACAAACACCCAGCACATGCATGCACTGCACAGTACTGTATTATACCCTTCCCAGGCACACACACACCTAGCGCAGATACACCAATCCTGCGTTGCACTCCATATCAATCCAATGTAGGCCAAAGGTGAATTAAGCACACAACAGACAACTTTAAATGATTGAGTCTATACGCCTCACTTCAGTGACAGGTAAAAAAAGGAGCTTTCACACCTACTGATCACTACAGAGTTCGCTGCCACCACTGCGCTTGTGCTGCTCAACCCCATGTAAACTGAGTACCCGTTCACCACCACTATCCATTAGGAAAGCATATGTCATGGCGCACACGCATCCCCCGGGTTTGCCTAAAACAATAAAAATCTGTATTTGGGGATCCAGACATCAGTACAGCTGGGACACTCGGGGCAGGGGTGCAAGTCCATTATTACCACGTTAAGAACTTTTCAGAGCCAAAACATCTACAGCCATCCTCAATTTAGTAAATGATCTCATTTCATAGGTTCTTTCTGGGGATGGCCTTGATAGCTAAACGAGACATATATGTGATGCGTGTGCTCTCCATCTGGCCCAAGAGTCGTAAGATCATGGAGACAGCTGCTTGGACACATCTAGACTACTTGAAAAGCAAATATATGAGGTCAGAGGCTGCCATTAAAAGAATGCCGACGTGTGGGACTTGCAGCCCAGCACCGAGGAATCACGGATTCATTTTTGTTTTCCCACTGAAACTTGCACTCATCGCGTTATGGTGGCGTTGACTCATAGGATTTTTAATTCGGTGGTTCCGAGATGCCAGGAGGGACTTCCCCATGTTGATGATTTTTTTGTGGGCAGAGATATAGCTCATTTCATTACCATTGTTGATTTGAAGCCGATTACTGTATTCTCTCCAGCAATGCATATTTCCTATGTCTATGCTTTTACAAATCTTCAAAATTAAAATAAATTAATTTAAAAAAAGAATGACAGTGTAAAAGGGTGAGGTAACAGCAGGGACAGGCCTCATTTGAAGGACTGCTGCTTTCAAACACCCATGGTTGTGGATTCCGGATACCAACCTGCTTGTTTGAGAATAGGGCTTGCGAACAAGCAAGAAAAGTGAGAACTTATTGGTACAGATCTGTAATATTTCTTTTTGCTTCTTGCACTGCCACTGTATATAGTTTAAGCAGAAATCTTTTCCTAAAACACAAGAAATAAAACCCAACAAACAATTAAACAAAAAAAACACCTCAGTCAAACCTTCGATGAAACATTATTTTCTAAGCACTCTTACTAGACTGAAAATGGAATACAATGTCTTAAAAGTTCTGAGCCATACTAACAAGAGGGATGGGCAACGTCAGAGTTTACCTTTCACAACAAATGAGATTTGTAGGTCAAAATTTCAAATCAGTGTCCTTCAGAGGACACGAAATATGGTATGATTGGTTGGTAATAGCAGCAACTTCTCTTACCGTGCTTACAAACCAGCATATTTTCTTTAACCACTATATAAAGGAACAAGTTCTTACAGAGATTATGAATTTCTTATCAAGGAAAATATGGCACAATGTAGTGCATGTATAGTGCAACGGAGGCTGGCGCAATCTCCGTGCGCCTCTCATCAGGATACAGAGAACAGACACGCTCAATCGTCGAGTGGATGTTTTGGGACTTCGAGACTTCGTCTGGTGGTTACCAGCCATCCCAAGTCACAACACTCCCCCGTACCCTACAAGTTCCAGCGACATTCAGAGTACAAGAAACACAGGCCATGGAAACCAGAGTCACACAGATGTGCACTACAAGGTTGTTCAGATGCACAAATAATCAAAAGGCCAACAGACCGCTGGGGTGCGAAAGCTCAGACCCATCCACTGACAGACAGTACAAGCCGAACAATTAATAAAGGCATGAGCAAAACACAACATTTTTAGGAAACGTAATTTTATTTATAGCATTCAAGACTTAACCCATAATATTCCGATTGATTAGAGTGTATAGTGATTGCTTTGGTTTCCAGTTTCATTGCCTCATCTTTGCAAGAGAGGCAATTCTGACAGTCCACAGAACAGCTGAGACCGTTCAATACTAGGTAAGCGACTGCGAAGGAAAAACGTGAGTAAGATCAGCCAGTGAGAGGAAATCCAATGAACGAAGATGGGGACAATAAACACCCTCTCATTCCTTCTCTTAACTATTCTATATCTCATTCTAAGTCTGCGTGTCCTGCTGAACCAAGCTATCTCTACCAAAATGGTCTGGATCAGCAGCCACACAATAAAATCCCTTCACACCAAAACAAACTTACCATCAAATATTTTTTTTTAAACAGTATCAACATTTTAAGTAAGGGACTGACAAAAGGTACAGGAGGTTACATGGTTTTCCTCAAAAACCCCAAGGCTGTATGTAACTTTTTCAGAAGCAGTTATCTTGCATTCTGACTGACGCAGAACTACATCCAACCAGCTGCCTGCAGACAGCAACTTGTATGTGTTCAAGACCATTTTGAAAGGTGACCTAACAGCACATGGTAAGGTAGTCGCCCAAATTCTGGGATCTAAAGTCCAGTCAGCAGACAGTCTCTTATAATAAGCATTAGCTCCATGGGCTCACAGAAGGGCTGAGCTTCCATTTGTCATCGGCGCCGAGGTCACGTGGCGGTTTGCCAGCTCTACTGTCCACCTCGGAAACTCTGGAAGGTGGCCGGAACAAGTTGATTTTCCTAGAGGGCAATCTTTGTGTTGCGGAAGCTGGAGTTATCTCTGCAAAAAAAAGAACACTGTGACAATGCTTGTGGTGGAGCCAAATGAACTACTACATTCTGTGACTAAAGACCAAATTTTAGGCATGTTGTGAAAGGTAAGGAAAAGTCCCAGGGTGTTTAACCTTCTACTTACCAGAGCTTGTGAACATGCTGGTTAAATGCGGCTTGCCTGGACCCCTACGGAAACGAAACACATTATCTCATAGGGCTGTCCTAGCCAATATGCTTTAAAATATATATTTCTGGTGACCCAGAGAAAAATTGCAAACAGGCAAAGTCACCCAATTCGGAATGCTTACTACCCCCTCCTCCCACCACCCACCCAAAAAAAGGCAGCAATCCCTGGATCAGCACAGCTTCTTGTTCAAAGATTGGACCCATCACTTTTTGATTGACATCAGCGGTGCAACAACTGAAGTGCCAGCGAGCACCCCGGACAAAGCCTCCAAAGCTAAGAGTTAGAGTTCTTTGTAGAAGGCAGAGTATTTGCAGCTACTACTCAAAGCCGCTTTGGAACTCTTTACACCACGCTGAAGTTTCTTGTTAAACAAGCCATGAATGATCCTGCAGTTGAACTAACCTGGTGTTCAACCAACTCTTATTGGGACTGACCAAGATCTGGTCAGCTCCGGCCATGTGGAGCACAGAACCCTCCATCCAAGTCTCTGGCAGACGAATGTGTGACAGACCAAAATATGAATGGCCTAAAACCAGTTTCAACCTGGGGCACTCACGTTCCCATGTTGATTTTAAAAGTAAATGGCGGGCTGCTCGGCCCATGAACATTTTATCCAGTAAACAGGCGTCCTAAGACAGCCGACATAAACAAAGCCCATACCCAGATTTTAGTGCATGTTTCCCTGGCCTGAGCCAGAGGGGAGTGATGGTCACACTTTCCATCCCAAATAGGCCTCATATCATTCTGGAAAGGCAGATGGAACCTTGCACAGCTAGAATGGATGAACCAGGACCAGCCGCTTCCATCCACCAACTGTGATAGAAGTCTACACAACAGCATTTGTCTTTGTCAGATTTTAGGAAACTCTATATATACACCTAGACTGGTCTCCGTTATCTGGGCATTCCTAATTCCAGGGTTAGTTCCAAATGCTAAAAGTAGGGCATTTCTAAATCTAGAATTTGTATCAAGTGTGTGGAAAGCTCTCCCTTTCTTAAGTTTGAAGACTGTTTATTCAAAACTTTTCAAATGAAGTCCAATAGTGTGTGAGGGGAAAATGCTTCATAAAACTTTTTTTTGCAGGAATTTTTGCTTACAGGCAAGATTTTCCCAAATTTGCAAAACTCTATAGTCTTTCAACAATCCCTCCTTAAAGGACCAGGCATTCCTAATTGCAGGATTAGCTTCTAGACAGTTTAAAAGAGTTGTTTTGTTTAAAAACAAAAAAACTCTAAAGAAAGCGGGAGTTACTCCATGAGGATTACTTTCCGTGCTGCTGCTGGATGCCGCAGAGCCAGCACGGGTAAGAACTCGAGCATTGCTTCTCTTCTGAGGCACAGCTTTTGTAAACAGAGACCAAAGTTAGTCTGAAAAGTACTTCCTCTAAACAGAACCCCAACAGCTTTGTATTTTATTGGTTTATAATGTGTTGGACAGTTCGGGTGACAACCACAAACCCCAGAACTGCAGCTCAATAAACAACCAGCAAAAGGTAGATTGGTTTACTTGAAGCACAGGGAGATGCTAAAGGCAGGAATATGGTCACGCGGCACCAGTTTGGCAAAAGGAAGGCACAGAGTTTACACTGGATACATACAAAAAACTACTTATGGAAAAACACTGAAAATAGTTTACTTCACATCGCAGAGGCCACAAACCGTTTTATTTTGGAACAGAACTACTTGATGAATTAGTGCAACATACTTTGAGGTCAGGGCCTTCACAACATCACTATGGGCCCAGGATCGGGAGTACCGTAATGTACTGTATTTTACAAAGGCCTATTGCTTATAGCGCCATACACCTGCCTCTAAGCACAGTTCTCCAGTGGTGGTATCTTCCACAGAATCACATGCTATCACCAGACTGGGGATCCAGGCACATTTCGAACAGTAGCATAAGTGGCATAAACATGTATGTATGCGGTACACTATCATGAGCTTCAAATCCACCTCACCACGTGTGAAACTCCAGCCAAAGAGGCGGAGGCGTTCTGAAACACATTCCACCCAACGGCCACCATGTGGCGGATCTTTAAAGCACCAGTGTGTAAGGTAGGCGAGGCTGCATAGAGTCAATTAAAGCAAGCAGCAATGGCCCTTTAGTTACTAATTTATTCCAACTTTGGGTCTCTCGTGATTAGTGAGCGATATGCTCAAAAGATGGAGGCTGGAAAGGCTCATGGGCGCAGCACCAATCCCTCTTGCCGACTAATCAATCAGTGAAAAGGTCCTTCAACTGTGGCAGACCAGAGGCAAGCAAGAGGATCCGCAGGAAAACGGTGAACTGCGCCATGTCCGTCCATTGCCATAACTTACGAAGAGTTTTGTCAAACAAAATGTAAAATTACGTGCAGAATTGATAAGCATACCACTTTCCTCATGAATGAAAGACAACAAGTAAACACAAAATAAACGGGACTCACGGCAAACAAAGAGACACAGTCACCCACCGTGAACGAGGCTAAAGCTCATGTAAAAACTGAAATAAATCAGCGGTCTCCTTTTCAAAAACAAAACTAGTTCAACAAGAAGAACATCCTACAAAATTTAGATTACAGTGTCATTGCCCTGAGGAAAATCCCAGGACTAACACAGGGATTTGAAACGCGTCGTCACCTTTCCACACGCAATCAAAGAGGGAATCTGATTAAATGTTGCCCACAAGTCACGAAAGGGATTTTAAACAATGTTTTAATCCCCACAGACTTTAAGCTTCATCCCCATGGCCAATAACTCTCAAAAATGAGAATGAAATAGTTGTGTAATGAGAGTACTGTAAGGTTATTTTCTGCAAAACCTAAGACTGGTGTAACGCGTTTAATGAGACTTCATTTGCACGGTCTTGAATGTCCGATTTATTATTGATTGTTTCACTATTTGGTGTTTATGATTCGTTTAAATTATACAGTGTATCGCCTCATACTCCGGCTTGTATGAAAATAAGGACATTTTGTTCAATAATGTTTAAATATTGGCAAAGCAATTAAGCCAAAACCAAGAAAAAATATATATTGGTTCTAATGCCTGCTTGAATAAACAGCAGGACAATATAAAACAAGGTGGCCGGATTCTCTTTTTTCTTTAAAATTTTTCATTGTCCTATCAGGCCAATATTATTGGACGTAAGCCCTATTTGACTATTCCTATTGGACAGTAGCAGTGCTCAGGGGAAGTAGGCAGGTGGTAGCCCCTATGTCACCAAGCGCACTGAGGACTTTCACAGAGTCTCCGAAAAGGGAGCCCATCAGAGAAAAAGCAGCTTTGTCGGGGAGAGGAACAGAGCCAATGCCAGTCTGTGAGACATGGGAGGCAACAGATGCTATTCATGGGAAGAAAGAGCAGGTGTCCATCATGCACTTTCCAGAGGTGAGGAGCAGGAAGTTGCCGCTTACTTGACGGGAGGAGGAGAAGCAGTGAGTTAATGCTAGTTCGGGAAAGGGAGGGATGTTATGCTCTTTGGAGAATGTTAAGCTATATTACAGGATTTAATTAAAGCTAGTAAATACTATTTACAGCCAAATTCATGCTCCATGGAGGTCCTTTTTTGGTACATGTGCTTCCAATCCCAACTCTGGATATGTGCTATAAAGCAAGAAATAATCTTTGAAGTCGCTATCCATCTCGGAAG
This sequence comes from Lissotriton helveticus, assembly GCF_964261635.1. Classification (NCBI taxonomy): domain Eukaryota; kingdom Metazoa; phylum Chordata; class Amphibia; order Caudata; family Salamandridae; genus Lissotriton; species Lissotriton helveticus. Next base: position 901,988,405 of record NC_136073.1, read on the forward strand.
TAACATGCAGCCCATTCAGGAAGCCTCAACTATAGCAGACATCAGTCAGCTGTGAATGTATTTTACACAGTGAGTAGGGATGTATGCTGTGCGCTATGCACAAGGGCAGATAGGTGAGTGCGTAATAGCAAGCGGTGTCGAGATGGAGTGACCGTGCGGTATGCGGTCAAAGAAGGACTAAGGAGTTCGGTGTCCGTCGTGTGTGTGGGCATAAATTGGGATACCTGGCGTAGGCTGGACCGTCAGGGTAAGTCCAGCAAGGGAAGCAGCTACAATGGGTAGAAAGCACGATGACGTGACTTGAGAGCCAGGAGGGTTGGCTATATCTATGCAAGCATATTTGGTAAATGAAGAGTAGTTTGGGCGCAATGGCAATTCCAGCGGCACAGGAGGCACAGTCACCCAGAGAGCCAACGGTGTCCGGGTGTGCTCAGCGAGTGAGGCACTCACTCACCGAGCACACCTCACTCACCTATCTACCCTTGTGCATAGTGCACGGCATACATCCTATCGCAGGCATGTCCTGATGATGACCCCACTATTTCCCTTACGGGATCGAAATGTCGTCGACTCAGTGTACACTGTAAACACGACCTAACTTGCTATATATGTGCAACGGTGTCGTTGCTTAACTCTGCTTGCTTTATTTTCTGTATAACACACAAGCTTTTTGTCGTGCCCGAATGAATATGCTACTTACCAGTATGCATCCGTTCTTGGCATGTAGGGCTGCTGACATTCATATCTATAGCATAGATCGCCGCCTAGTGTTGGGTCCGGATGATTGCACATTGTTGTCCTGGAAGAGTCTTCGAAGTATCACGAGATAGGTGGCTCCTCCCCTGGACTACAGTGCGCATGGGCATCAACTCCATCCTCAGATTGTTTTTAGCCACTGTGGCAAAGATGGAGTGTAACAGTGTAAGCGATGGCCATGCGAAGAGTAAATGTAAGAAAGTCTGCAGCCGCTACAGGCGCCGGGGAGGAGGGCGGGCGATATGAATGTCAGCAGCCCTACATGCCAAGAACAGATGCATACTGGTAAGTAGCATATTCAGTTCGAGGCATGTGGGCTGCTGAATTCATATCTATAGCATAGAATACATAGCGTCCCTCCATTAACGGCGGCCGCCTGTGCCAGCTGCAGAAGTCTGAAAAAGTGTTTTAAGAACAGCCTGTCCTACAGCTGCCTGCTGTTTTGAGTGCACATCTACACAGTAATGTTTAGTAAATGTATGTGGTGTAGACCATGTGGCTGCTCTACAAATATCTTCCAAAGGAATATTACCCAGGAACGCCATGGAGGCCCCCAACTTGCGGGTGGAGTGGGCTCTGGGGGGGACCGTTAAAGTGCGCTTAGCCTTGTGGTAGCAAATCTGAATACACTTAACGATCCACCTGGCTATCCCTGCTTTGGAAATGGGGTTGCCTTTGTGCTGGGCTGAAAATGCAACAAAAAGCTGTTGTGTCTTTCTAAAGTCTTTGGTCCTATCAATGTAGTACATTAACGCTCGTTTGACATCAAGAGTGTGGAGCATTCTTTCAGCCACCGTCTCAGGGTTTTGAAAGAATGCGGGCAGTTCAATGGTCTGATTGACATGAAACTGCGAAACCACTTTAGGAAGAAATTTAGGGTTAGTGTGCAGCACCACCCTGTTGGAGTGAATTTGAATGAATGGCTCTTGTACAGGGAGCGCCTGTAGCTCACTAACACGTCTTAAAGACGTGATGGCAATGAGAAAAGCCACTTTCCATGTTAAGAACTGAATCTCACATGAATGTAGAGGCTCAAAAGGTGGGCCCATCAACCTGGTGAGGACCACATTGAGGTTCCATACAGGAGCTGGCGGGGTCCTGGGAGGGATGACTCGCTTCAGCCCTTCTAGGAAGGCTTTAATGGCAGGCACCCTGAAAACAGAGAGATGCTGCCTGTTTTGGAGATAAGCCGCTATGGCGGATAAGTGTATCCGAATGGAAGCATATGCTAGATTGCATTTGTAAAGATGTAACAAATAACAGATGATGTTAGGAATGGATGTATCTAGCGGGTTGATGTGTTCTGTACAGTAAATGACAAACCGCTTCCATTTTGCTGCATAGCAGGCTCTAGTGGTGGGCTTTCTTGCCTCTCGGATGATGTCCATGCAGTCAGGAGGCAAGTTAAGGTAGCCAAACTCTAAGACCTCAGGAGCCAGATCGCCAGATTGAGCTGTTGCGGATCTGGATGCTGAATGTCGCCATGGTTCTGCGTCAAGAGCCTGGGTGTGAGGCGCAGCCTTTGATGCGCTACCACGGAGAGTTCTAGAAACGTGGTGTACCATGGTTGGCGTGCCCACGTTGGAGCAACCAGGATGAGTGTCATCGAGTGTTGCTTTAGCTTTCGTGCCACCAGCGGTATGAGAGGTGCTGGGGGAAAAGCATACGCAAATCTGCCTGACCAGTTCATCCATATCGCATTGCCTTGTGACTGTGGGTGCGGGAACCTGGCGGCAAAGCTTTGGCATTTTGCGTTTTCCCTTGTGGCAAACAGGTCTATCTCTGGATGACCCCACTGCTGGAGGTACGGGCGGAGTACTGATGGATGTAACTCCCACTCGTGCATCTGGTGGCTGTACCTGCTGAGCAGTTCCACCATCTGATTGTCCTTGCCCGGGAGGTGTTCCGCCATGAGGAAGATGTTCCTCTGAATGGCCCACTTCCACATGCTCTGAGCCAGATGAGACAACTGTGGAGAGTGTGTACCGCCCTGCTTTGGATTGTAGTACATGGCCGTCATGTTGTCCGTCCGGATCAACTAGATCTTGTTGCACAGATGTACTTTGAAGGACTTCAGTGCCATGAAGATTGCCATCAGTTCTAGATAGTTGATGTGCATCTTCTTTTGCTGCGTTGTCCATAGACCCTGCACTGTGTAGTGGAGCACATGAGCTCCCCAGCCCTGGAGAGATGCGTCCGTCGTCAGGATAATCTGTGGCACAGGCTCTTGGAACGGTCGGCCCTTGCAAAGGTTGTGTGGATTCCACCAATGCAGAGAGTTGTATGCCCGACCGGTCACCAACACTAGGTCGTTCAACTGTCCTTAAGCCTGAGTCCACTGATGTGCCAAGCATTCTTGGAGCGGACGCATATGTAGCCTTGCGTGCGGGACTATGAAGATGCAGGAGGCCATCATGCCTATCAACTGCATGAACACTCTCGCTGGGAGTGAGTGTGGCGGTCTGAACTTCTGGACTAGCGACTGGATGTTGTCGATCCTCACTGAATTTGGCTGAGCCGTGGCCGCCAGAGTATCTATCGTCGCGCCCAGATACTGCCGCACATGGGCTGGCTGAAGGTGCGACTTCGGATAGTTCAGTGAGAAGCCCAGACCGTGAAGAAGGTGAATGGTGTGGGACATGTCGTCGGCGCACTGCTGGGCTGACTTTGCCTAAACCAGCCAGTCGTCCAGATACGGGTAGACATGGACGTTCTGTCTCCTGAGGTGCGCAGCCACTGTCGCCAGACATTTCGTGAACACTCTGGGGGCTGTGGTCACTCCGAAAGGAAGGACCTTGAATTGATAATGCCGATTCTGAATGGTGAATCTGAGGTATTTCCTGTGGGATGGATGGAGTGGGATGTGAAAGTAAGCATCCTTGAGATCCAAGGTTGCGAGGAAGTCTCCCTGATTGAGCAACGGAAGAACCTGCTGCAGTGTTAGCATGTGGAAGTGTTCTGAGAGAATGTACTGGTTTAGGGGCCTGAGGTCCAGAATAGGTCTGAGGGACCCGTCCTTCTTTGGGATTAAGAAGTACAGGGAGTACACTCCTGTGCCTTCTTCCTCCACTGGCACGGGCTCTATTGCGCCCTTTTGCAGCATGACAAGAACCTCCTGCTGCAATAAGTGCAAATGCTCTGTGGACATAGGACGGTGTCTTGGTGGTATGTTGGGTGGAGTGGATGTTAGCTCCAAACAATAACCGAACTGGATAAGTTTCCTGACCCACCTGTCTGTGGTGATGGATTTCCAGACTGGCAGGAACTGCTGGAGTCTCCCCCCGACAGGTGTTGGATTGTCGGGGGGCAGTGACAGGGCGTCACTGTTTGTTTGTGGCAGAGGAACGGGAACTGTTGTTGCCTCTGCCTCTACCCTTGGCGCTGTTGCCCCGGTAACCTCCTCTACTCTGCTTGGTGTAAGAGGATTGCGCCCCACCTTTATTAAATTGTGTTTGCTGGGACATCTGGCCTCTGGTAACACCCCTATTGCCTGAGCGACGAAAAGTGCTCCCTCGAAACTGTTGGGACTGTAGAGCTCCCATGGACTTAGCAGTTTCGGTATCCTTCTTTATTTTTTCCAGGGTGGTGTCCACCTCAGGACCAAATAATCTGTCAGGGTTTACCGGCTGGTTAAGGATGGTAGTTTGTATTTCCGACTTAAAGCCGGAGATTCTGAGCCATGCCTGACGTCTCAGCATCACACTGGTATTGATTGCCCTGGCCGAAGTGTCCGCGACGTCCAGTGCACACTTAATGGAAGCGTTGGAGATGAGCTTCCCTTCCTGGATAAGCATCTCCGCTGCCTCTTTATATTGGTCCGGTAGATGCTGCAACAGGGTCTCTAGTGTGTCGTAGTGTGCCCGGTCGTATCTAGCCAAGAGTGCCTGCGTGTTAGAGATACGCCAGATATTGGCCGCCTAAGCCGCTACTCTCTTTCCTGATGCCTCCAGCACTTTTGACTCTTTGTCTGGGGGAGGAGCTTCACCAGTGGTCTGCGAGTTCGCCCTCTTGCGGGCATTAGAAACTACCAGAGAGTCCAACGGCAATTGGCCCTTGATGTAGGTAGGATCGCCAGGTGCCGGTCTGTATTTTTTCTCAATTCGAGGGTTGACTACCCTTGACCGTGTGGGTTCCTTGAAAATGTCCGCAGCATGTTTAAGGACCCCCTTTAGCATGGGAAGAGTCTTTACAGTCTTTTCAGCTGTTGAGAAGGTGTCAAAGAGGAAGTCCACCTCAACTGGGTCAGCATGCATTTGAACGTCGTGGTTCTTAGCCGCCCTCTCAATTAAGGCATTAAATGCCGCAGAATCCTCAGTGGGAGAAGTCTTGACGTTGTACACCTGAGGGTCAAGGGCGGTGTGCTGATCCCCTTGGTCACCTGCCCCCACCCATGAGTCCTGCTGCTCATCAGGTTCAGTGTTGGCAGGAAAGTTGTATTCCTCGTCCTGTACCCCAGCATCCTCTCCATCTGAATAATTGGGTGAGGGTGTTGCAATGCTTGGAGTCTGAGGAACTATTGGTTCGACCAAGACTGGTGAATCAGAAGCAGGCCTTTTGCGCTTTAGAGGAATGGTGTATGACTCCAAAGGCTGCGACGCCGTGATTTTCCTTTTGTAAAGCGTAAGCTTTCCGGTGTTGGCATCGATGAAATGCTCCGACTGCTCCTCCAGCAAGGGTGGTCGATGCTTCAAGATCCCAGCCGAGTGAGTAGGCTTCGACACCGCAGAGTCCTTGGGCACCGACTGAGGTGCGAAGGCCTTCGACGCCACCTTCGGCGGCAACGTGAAGAGGATTGGCGTCGAAGACATTGGCGTCGGGACAGATTGCTTCGGGGTGGAAGGTGTTTTCGGTTCCGCCGCTGCAGCCTTGTCCCTGATGCGTTTGAGGGAGTCCGAGACCTGCTTCGTAAAGGAAGCGGACGGTTTCGTCGACCCGACAGCCGACCTCGGTCCACCGGCAGGTGAAGCCTCGAGCGTCGCGGACTTGGGCTTCTCCGTCCGAGGCGTAGGAGCATCCTTCTTCGGGGCGCTACGCTCTGTGTCCGTGGCAGCAGCCGTCGACGACGGCGGTTTCGGGTCGACTGCCTGGACTACTGGCTTCGGGACCCCAGTCTTCGGCTCGACGCCCTTGCTGGACTTCGGCTCGACGCCCTTTTTGGACTTCAGCTCGACGCCCTTGCTCGACTCCGACTCGACGCCCTTCTTGGACTTCGGTTCGACGACCTTGACCATTTTCGGCACGACGCCTCCGCCCGACTTGACCGGGTCGATGGCTTTCTCCGGCTTCGGTTTCCCCGACACCTGGGAAGACGACGGTGTCGATGGGGGAGCAGACGTCTTCGGTTTCGATGGCGCCTCAACCACTTTTGTTTTTGTCGACACCGATGGTTTCACTTTCGGTTTCGTTTTCGACAATGGCGGCTCCGCCGAAGTGTCCGTAGCCGGGCTAGAAGGCGGGGCCGTGGATGCTGGTATACGGTCTTGGGTAAGGCCGTGTGGCGATCCCTCGACCTGAGCCTTTGTAATTGTTCGAACGGGGCATAGCTCTTCCTCTGAGCTATCTTCCATGGCCCCATAGGCCTCATTGTCGTCTCCTACCTCGTTGACGACTTCTTCTACATCGTGGCCTTCGACATCCGCGTCGTATTCGTATTCCACGTCCACCGTTGGAGGTGAAATCTGCATCCGAAACTCGTGTTCGCCTGCTTCTTTGTCGTCGAAGATGTCCACCGGTGCCAGGGCCGACTGCCCGGCCTCCAGGCGCGCCGCGCGCTGAAGCCGAATCGTCTTCTTCGAACGAAATCTGGAACAAGCCATACAGCTGGCTTCATCGTGGTCCGGCGACAGGCACTTGTTGCACACCGAGTGGACGTCAATGTGGGGATACTTCGATCCACACACGGGACAGTTCTTGAACGGGCTACGTTCCATGTCGTGCCGTTGAAGTCTTGCTGCGTCGACTGGGCCTCGATCACCGAAGAGTCACTCGACTCCCTGGATATCAGACTTTAACTGAGTCGGAAAGAACCGGGCACCGAACTCAAACAATACCGACGGTAGAAAAAGGGCCTTCTGGCCTCGAAAAAGTTTATGTTGATTCCGAACTGGAGATAACGAAAGTACATCCGAACCCAATGGCGGAAAAAAACAATCTGAGGATGGAGTCGATGCCCATGCGCACTGTAGTCCAGGGGAGGAGCCACCTATCTTGTGATACTTCGAAGACTCTTCCAGGACAACAATGTGCAATCATCCGGACCCAACACTATCGATCTATGCTATAGATATGAATTCAGCAGCCCACATGCCTCGAACCGTTTGTTTTTGTGTTAAATGTATTGCGTTGGACGCAGGCTTGTGTCCCAGTTTATTTCTTTGTTCAAGAAACTCAATATCATTAAATTTTCACTGTCCAGCTGGACAGCATTAATATAGCTCGGATTCAGAGTCTATATTTATTGTCTACTGTCTGTATTTCCCTTTCAAGTACTGTTTTTGTAGCTTCAATTCAGTGGCACAGCAAGCCAGGGACCCACATCTGGGCATACCCATCCCACTTAGGACGAAAAGTGCTGCCGCAACAAATGATAGACAGTATGTTGAGTAAATCAAACATTCACCACCAGTCAAGAGATCTAGGATAAATCCATTGTTCTTTTGCTCACTACACCATGCCAGTTGAGGTGAACATTTGATTTACTCCGCATTCCGTCCATCATTTATTGCTGTAGCACTTTATACCCTAAGTGGGAAGGGCATGCCCAGAAGTGGGTCCTTGCTTGCTGTGCCGCTGGATTCAAGCTAGTCTGGCTGATGGGTCCCTTGCTCACTTTGCCGCTGGATTCAAGCTAGCCTGGCTGATGAGGTGAAACCACGAAACCGGTCCCATGATGCTCGTTTCCAGTCCAGCGAGAACCATGCTTGGCAGTTTGGCCTGGACTGTTCCCATGAGGAGCAGGGTCAAGACTGATTTGCATATGGCTGGGCCCAAACTGGGATGGCGTAGTGAGCAAAAGAACAATGGATTTAACCCAGATCTCATGAAGGGGTGAAGGTTTGATTTACTCCGCATTCCGTCCATCATTTGTTGCTGTAGCAATATGAAGCTAGCTGGACACGGGTATGGAAGACAAACATAAGAACATTATAACCGGTTTACAAACAGTTTAAAGAACCTACACTCTGCAGTTACTCATTTTTTAAGGAGAAAGAAGCCCCTTCGGCTCCTCATTTATTGTTATTTAAATATGGCCAAAGGTAAGTATTAGTTTTAAAAAATCTATGGTGATATACTCTCAGAACTAAAAAAGTGTACAATTTGAACACTGGGCTGAGAGTCAAGACTTGGTAGAGAATCAAGCATTGAACGTCCATGGAGAACCTGATCTACTGAAATTCTACATGTATCAATAATGCATGCCACAGAAGGCACATCTTGTGTAAATTATCATCTTAGCTCAAAAGCTGCACTTTTGTTTCTAACTAGGACTAACTTCTTCAAAGAAATCTGTATGCATAGTAAATGGCTCCTGTCTCGCTCAAACAATGCACTGACAAATTTTGTTTTATGCTTGATTTTAGTTTCTTGAACCTCTGATCTACCAAAGTGGAGACTGGAACTAGCTACAGAAGAATTATCTAGATTGATTAGTACAGAAAAGTCTAACATCAAAAAATTAAACTAATATTCTAGTTTAGGGAGGGCATTTCAGAATGAAACCATGTTTGCTCCAAGAACTGATGCACAGCCGAAGATCTTGGAGGGCAAAGGTGGGAAAAATGAAGTGGAACTGATTTTCAAGGATTCAGGAGTGGTGGGATGGCAAGCTTTACACACAAGCAGTTGCTTTCGTAAAAGTTGGAACTTTGTACAAAAGCAATATTCTCGAATATTTGAAAAAGATTGAGCGATGAAAGATGCCATATGCTAATGGTGCAATGCTCGTACGAAGATGTGACGGTAAATCCAAGCATGATTACTTGCAAAGGAATTGGTGAAGGTTTCCAACATATTTCCAGAGTCGCCAGAGATACTGGAGACAAATTTAACAGGTGTAGAGCGGAGGTAAAATAGACAAGCGCTGATCCAGGGATTTACTCTCACTGCCTCTTCTTGGTGGGAGGTGAAAGAACTTTAGAATTAACACAGTCAGGCGATGCAGTGCATGCTATACCCACTCTTGATCACCAGAAGTACATGCCGCAAACTCTGGCTGCGAAGATGGAAAAACACAACGGGCTTTGCCACATACCTTAATCCTATACCAAGGTCAGTCTAGTGTGTGAAACCTTCATCACCAAAACTCTCTGCAGCTCTGAAAGAGAAGCATCTTGCCTTTTCTTATAGAGACGGAAGACCCACATACTGCCCCCGGTACTCACCGTACAAGGACTAGCAGCTCTTTTCTTAGCCGATAGAAAACACTGCACCATTTCAATCCGAATTTGGTCGGTGTGAGCAGACTCCTTGACACCCATCTCCAGCTGCGTCTGCTCAGGCGACAGCAGATGCAGGCAAGTGGGACAGAGCGGTATTCAGAGTCTCTGAAATACACTGCATGCTTCTGTGTCCTCCATGACACTGCTGTACAGCACAAGAAATGAGGCAGAACAGGCTGTTGTGGGACATTGCGAAATCATCCTGTGTCTCCTACCCTTCGGCTGCGGAGAGCTCTCAATGGAGAATTAAAATCAGACAAAGGCCGATACTCCAGCTCGTACGTAAAAGTAGCAATGAGACCTACATAAGGATAGGGAGGTCGGCGGCTCTGTCTAACAGTCTTCGGTCCTCGTGTGACACCCACAGTGAAGCTGGCGTGAGAAGGGACAGTCGAATGAGAGGCGTAACTACTCCAGAGTTGGCTCTTCTCCACATAACCACCATACTTAAATATACAGCATTTCCCTGTGTATGTAAGCATTTAGTCTGACTATGTGTGTCCCTTCATGTGCATTCCTCTATATAAATGCATATAATATTTAGGTTTATAAATATATAGATATTTGTTTTTTCTGCTTAACAAATGTACATATTACTTATGGGTATATTATTCTATGTTTAACACGTATTTAGGTCACTGCATAAATAAGTGAATCTTTATCATAATGATCTACAATTGCTTCACTATTGAATTACAAAAATATATAAATCATAAAAACAAATTTGCTTAAAGTACAGCAAGACTTGAAAGTCTGTTTATTAAACAACTTAAATCTATATATATACAACCTTCCTTATACATACACAACTTCCATGTACTTATGTATCTTTATATTTATTACTTTACTTCTAATTCAGCATCTTTAATGCACTACCCCATCTCTCACATTATACCTCTGTCAATATATCCTCCCTCCACTCACGGACTCATCTCAACCTAGACCAAAGACCTACTTACCTTCAAGAGACTACTCAAGACCTGGCTCTTTGAGCAGTAGCAGCCCCCCAACCCCTAGCGCCTGGAGATCCTCACGGGTAAGTAGTGCGCTTTACAAATTTCATGATTGATTGAAACTCATTCTACTACCATCTCCAATGTACTAAACTATTTCTCACCCTGTACCTCTCTCAATATATCTTATACCTCCACTCAGACTCATCCCAAACCCCATTCTACTACTAGTATCCCCAAAATAACCCTTTCTAGACTCTTCCCTCCGCTACTGCTCCTTGAATTATCTCAAATCTTTTACTATTCAGATCTCCCAAACCAGCCTTACTAAACCCTTCCCTCACATATCCCTCCTAGAATCATCAGATATCTCATCTCTCTCCCTAATTAACTTCTAGAAACTCTTCCCCCTCCCATAACTCATCCCAAACCTCCTCCTACTGCTATGATCTGCAAATAAACAGTTTCTTGACCCTTCTCTCTTCTATCCCTCCACTATCCTTTTCAATCCAACTAACAGACTCACATGTCCACCGCTCAAATTAATGTAATATTTTCCTATTCTAATTCCCCAAGGACTCAGTCTGGGTTCCGGAGTACTGTGCTACCAGCCGAAAAGCGCTTTGATGCCTCGTCAGGGGTACTAAGAGCTAGATAAATGCAAACTCTTCCCTCTTCTATCCCTCCACTATTCTTTTTCAATTCAAATAAACTAACATGTCCACATCTCAAATTAATTTAATATCTCCGTATACCAATTCATCACAAATCCTGTTTGGGTTCTGGAGTAGCGTGCTACTGGCGGAAAAGTGCTTTGATGCTTCATCAGGGGTAGAAAGAGCCATATAAATTCAATTACAATAAGTCCTCCACAATCCAAACAAGCAGGAATGTAAGAGGACTGCCTAGGACTAGGAACAGCAGCCGATCGGTCAGTGACCCTAAGCTTACTAATGTCAAAGAGTTTAATCTACGGAGGATGATTCACAGCGTGAGTATATATGTAGGTGTAGGTGAGGGAAGGGAGGTAGGCGAGCAAGGCTGGGCAGTGTGGGGCCAACGGAGCCTCTACACTTAGGCAGGGAAGGAAGAAATCCCTTACAGGGATAGTGTTGTTAGTGGTTGCTACGAGTTTAGTTACAAGGAAACTGCACATTTTTAACAAGCAGTGAGAACAAAATGTGTTTGGGTGGCAAGGGTCCCAAAATATGTATGATCGATGATCTATGCTATGAAAAGCTTTTCATTGAAAAGGTCCTTTTTCACCATTCCCCACTCCTAGGTAATGCTTCCGGGTGCAGCTTTCTGACCAAAATTCATAGTTGCAGTGCTAGCCCAGGTGAAACAGAGGGCAGGTGTTTCTAGGATGTAACAGGTGAGGCATGGTTTCAGAAGGCACTGGCGGCCACCAGCTGTAAACAATGCACATTCAACTTGCAGTAACTACGGCGCCTCAGCAGCTTGAAAGAGGAGAATCCTTCCTTACGTAAACTATGGCAACATTAAAAGAGAACGAGAACACTGCACGAGCTGGCCATAAACAAAGTTTAGCATATAAGACACTTCCGACTGCCCATTTATTGCTCACAGAAAAGCACCAAAGATAATCCCACTGTGTGCTAATACTACTACAGGGGTCTTCAACTGAAAAGGCACAGTTCACATTGATGGTGCCCCTCCAAGGTCAACTGAAATGAAGTCAGTAAAATCGAAGAATGCTTTAAGTTGTGACAACTTCCTTCCTATGTGCAATGTTTGCCTGCAGGGAGAAGCAGAGATGAAGGCACCTCAGCAGACTGCTCTCAGTTGTGAGTCTCCAGGCAGCAGGCTTCACTTTACAACAACAGTCTGAGCTGAAGGCAGTACACGTGGAGCACCATCACATCCTCCAGAACAGGATCTGAATCAACTCTGTGTACACGTCAACCAGAGTCCACAGACCAGATCATTACAGAACAAACATGTCTTTACCATTCGCAATCTACAAAAGCAAAGCAGTGAGGGCAATGCTGCCAGTCCACACCCACACTGACGGTAGGACGTTTTCCTTGTCGATGGCACTGCCACCTGTTACTAAAACATTGTACTCCTAGTTGTGGACACCACACACATCCGGTACCAGCAGGCGGTACCAGCAGGCGGTACAGAAGGAAACTGCCAGCAGCTGCTACAATCGAACACCACAAGCAGCCAGTACAACAGGGTAGTATCAGCAGCCATACAGCCAGTACAGTAGGAGCAGCTATCATGAACCCAAGTCTACGAAACAGAAGATTGTACTCCCATTTATGGACACCACAAGCAAACGCTACAATCTGACACCGCCAGCAGCCAGTACAATCAGGCACCGTCAGTAGTTAGTCGAACATTTCACTCTACGAAACAGACGATTGTACTCCCAGTCGTAAACACTAGAAGTAGTCCATAGAGATGATAGCGCCAGCAGCCACTAGAGCCACAAGCAGCCGGTACGCCGCCAGCAGTCAGTGGGCACAACCTACCACTGCCAGCAGTCACTGGAACATTCCCAGGCTACGCCAAGACAGCCCCACCTGTCAGTACGAACACGACCCCACCAGCAGTTGTCTGGCACAACAGACAACGCCATCAGTCACTATAACATTGTACTCCTAGTTGTGTACACCAAAACCTGGCAGTACAACAGGACTCTGCCTGCAGTTACAAAACATTCATAGTCTACGAAACAAACAAACTGCACACCCAACCGTGGACACCAACAGTTGGTACAACAGGGCACTGACAAAAGTTGGAACATTTCCAGTCTATGAACTGAATAGTGTACTCCCAAATGTAGCCACCACAAGCAGCCACTATAATAGGGCACTCCCAGGAAAGGGTGCAATACTGATAAAATAAGGCACCACCAACACAGTACAATAGGGATCAACCGGCAGACAGTACAATAGGAGTACAAGTACAAGATAGTACAAGGGGAGCCTAACGGCTAAGGCGCTCGACCTCGGACCTGGGGATCTGGGTTCGAGTCTCGGTAACGACGCCAAAAAACCTCCTGTGATTCTGGGCAAATCAATTAATCTCCCCGTGCCTAAAATGAAAGTGTGTCCTCATGTAACGTAACTGATGCTATGTAAAGCGCTCTGATACCTGACACTGCCAGCAGAAGGTACAATAGGGCACCGCCAGCAGAAGGTACAATAGGGCACCGCCAGCAGTGAGTACAATAGGGCACCGCCAGCAGAGAGTACAATAGGGCACCGCCAGCAGAGAGTACAATAGGGCACCGCCAGCAGAAGGTACAATAGGGCACCGCCAGCAGAAGGTACAATAGGGCACCGCCAGCAGAAGGTACAATAGGGCACCGCCAGCAGAGGGTACAATAGGGCACCGCCAGCAGAAGGTACAATAGGGCACTGCCAGCAGAAGGTACAATAGGGCACCGCCAGCAGAAGGTACAATAGGGCACCGCCAGCAGTGAGTACAATAGGGCACCGCCAGCAGAGAGTACAATAGGGCACCGCCAGCAGAGAGTACAATAGGGCACCGCCAGCAGAAGGTACAATAGGGCACCGCCAGCAGAAGGTACAATAGGGCACCGCCAGCAGAAGGTACAATAGGGCACCGCCAGCAGAAGGTACAATAGAGCACCGCCAGCAGAGAGTACAATAGGGCACCGCCAGCAGAAGGTACAATAGAGCACCGCCAGCAGAGAGTACAATAGGGCACCACCAGCAGAAGGTACAATAGGGCACCGCCAGCAGAGAGTACAATAGGGCACCGCCAGCAGAAGGTACAATAGGGCACCGCCAGCAGAGAGTACAATAGGGCACCGCCAGCAGAAGGTACAATAGGGCACCGCCAGCAGAAGGTACAATAGGGCACCGCCAGCAGAAGGTACAATAGGGCACCGCCAGCAGTGAGTACAATAGGGCACCGCCAGCAGTGAGTACAATAGAGCACCGCCAGCAGAGAGTACAATAGGGCACCACCAGCAGAAGGTACAATAGGGCACCGCCAGCAGTGAGTACAATAGGGCACCGCCAGCAGAGAGTACAATAGGGCACCACCAGCAGAAGGTACAATAGGGCACCGCCAGCAGTGAGTACAATAGAGCACCGCCAGCAGAGAGTACAATAGGGCACCGCCAGCAGAGAGTACAATAGGGCACCGCCAGCAGAGAGTACAATAGGGCACCGCCAGCAGAAGGTACAATAGGGCACCGCCAGCAGAAGGTACAATAGGGCACCGCCAGCAGAGAGTACAATAGGGCACCGCCAGCAGAGAGTACAATAGGGCACCGCCAGCAGAGAGTACAATAGGGCACCGCCAGCAGAAGGTACAATAGGGCACCGCCAGCAGAGAGTACAATAGGGCACCGCCAGCAGAAGGTACAATAGGGCACCGCCAGCAGAAGGTACAATAGGGCACCGCCAGCAGAAGGTACAATAGGGCACCGCCAGCAGAAGGTACAATAGGGCACCGCCAGCAGAAGGTACAATAGGGCACCGCCAGCAGAAGGTACAATAGGGCACCGCCAGCAGAAGGTACAATAGGGCACCGCCAGCAGAGAGTACAATAGGGCACCGCCAGCAGAGGGTACAATAGGGCACCGCAAGCAGAAGGAACAATAGGGCACCGCCAGCAGAAGGTACAATAGGGCACCACCAGCAGAAGGTACAATAGGGCACCGCCAGCAGTGAGTACAATAGGGCACCGCCAGCAGAGAGTACAATAGGGCACCGCCAGCAGAAGGTACAATAGGGCACCGCCAGCAGAGAGTACAATAGGGCACCGCCAGCAGAAGGTACAATAGGGCACCGCCAGCAGAAGGTACAATAGGGCACCGCCAGCAGAAGGTACAATAGGGCACCGCCAGCAGAAGGTACAATAGGGCACCGCCAGCAGAAGGTACAATAGGGCACCGCCAGCAGAAGGTACAATAGAGCACCGCCAGCAGAGAGTACAATAGGGCACCGCCAGCAGAAGGTACAATAGGGCACCGCCAGCAGAAGGTACAATAGGGCACCACCAGCAGAGAGTACAATAGGGCACCACCAGCAGAAGGTACAATAGGGCACCGCCAGCAGAAGGTACAATAGGGCACCGCCAGCAGAAGGTACAATAGGGCACCGCCAGCAGAAGGTACAATAGGGCACCGCCAGCAGAAGGTACAATAGGGCACCGCCAGCAGAGGGTACAATAGGGCACCGCAAGCAGAAGGAACAATAGGGCACCGCCAGCAGAAGGTACAATAGGGCACCGCCAGCAGAAGGTACAATAGGGCACCGCCAGCAGAAGGTACAATAGGGCACCGCCAGCAGAAGGTACAATAGGGCACCGCCAGCAGAAGGTACAATAGGGCACCGCCAGCAGAGGGTACAATAGGGCACCACCTGCAGAAGGTACAATAGGGCACCGCTAGCAGAAGGTACAATAAAGCACCGCCAGCAGAAAGTACAATAGGGCACCGCCAGCAGAAGGTACAATAGAGCACCGCCAGCAGAGAGTACAATAGGGCACCACCAGCAGAAGGTACAATAGGGCACCGCCAGCAGTGAGTACAATAGGGCACCGCAAGCAGAAGGAACAATAGGGCACCGCCAGCAGAAGGTACAATAGGGCACCACCAGCAGAGAGTACAATAGGGCACCACCAGCAGAAGGTACAATAGGGCACCGCCAGCAGAAGGTACAATAGGGCACCGCCAGCAGAAGGTACAATAGGGCACCGCCAGCAGAAGGTACAATAGGGCACCGCCAGCAGAGAGTACAATAGGGCACCGCCAGCAGAGGGTACAATAGGGCACCGCAAGCAGAAGGAACAATAGGGCACCGCCAGCAGAAGGTACAATAGGGCACCGCCAGCAGAAGGTACAATAGGGCACCGCCAGCAGAAGGTACAATAGGGCACCGCCAGCAGAAGGTACAATAGGGCACCGCCAGCAGAAGGTACAATAGGGCACCGCCAGCAGAGGGTACAATAGGGCACCACCTGCAGAAGGTACAATAGGGCACCGCTAGCAGAAGGTACAATAGAGCACAGCCAGCAGAAAGTACAATAGGGCACCGCCAGCAGAAGGTACAATAGAGCACCGCCAGCAGAGAGTACAATAGGGCACCACCAGCAGAAGGTACAATAGGGCACCGCCAGCAGTGAGTACAATAGGGCACCGCAAGCAGAAGGAACAATAGGGCACCGCAAGCAGAAGGTACAATAGGGCACCACCAGCAGAAGGTACAATAGGGCACCGCCAGCAGAGAGTACAATAGGGCACCGCCAGCAGAGAGTACAATAGGGCACCGCCAGCAGAGGGTACAATAGGGCACCGCAAGCAGAAGGAACAATAGGGCACCGCCAGCAGAAGGTACAATAGGGCACCGCCAGCAGAAGGTACAATAGGGCACCACCAGCAGAAGGTACAATAGGGCACCGCCAGCAGAGAGTACAATAGGGCACCACCAGCAGAAGGTACAATAGGGCACCGCCAGCAGTGAGTACAATAGGGCACCGCCTGCAGTGAGTACAATAGGGCACCGCCAGCAGAAGGTACAATAGGGCACCGCCAGCAGAAGGTACAATAGGGCACCACCAGCAGAAGGTACAATAGGGCACCGCAAGCAGAAGGAACAATAGGGCACCGCCAGCAGAAGGTACAATAGGGCACCGCCAGCAGAAGGTACAATAGGGCACCGCAAGCAGAAGGAACAATAGGGCATCGCCAGCTGAAGGTACAATAGGGCACCGCCAGCAGAGAGTACAATAGGGTACCGCCAGCAGAGAGTACAATAGGGCACCGCCAGCAGAAGGTACAATAGGGCATCGCCAGCAGAGAGTACAATAGGGCACCGCCAGCAGAGAGTACAATAGGGCACCGCCAGCAGTGAGTACAATAGGGCACCGCCAGCAGTGAGTACAATAGGGCACCGCCAGCAGAAGGTACAATAGGGCACCGCCAGCAGTGAATACAATAGGGCACCGCCAGCAGTGAGTACAATAGGGCACCGCCAGCAGTGAGTACAATAGGGCACCGCCAGCAGTGAGTACAATAGGGCACCGCCAGCAGTGAGTACAATAGGGCACCGCCAGCAGTGAGTACAATAGGGCACCGCCAGCAGAAGGTACAATAGGGCACCGCCAGCAGAAGGTACAATAGGGCACCGCCAGCAGAAGGTACAATAGGGCACCGCCAGCAGAAGGTACAATAGGGCACCGCCAGCAGTGAGTACAATAGGGTACCGCCAGCAGAAGGTACAATAGGGCACCGCCAGCAGAAGGTACAATAGGGCACCGCCAGCAGTGAGTACAATAGGGCACCACCAGCAGAAGGTACAATAGGGCACCGCAAGCAGAAGGAACAATAGGGCACCGCCATCAGAAGGTACAATAGGGCACCGCCAGCAGAAGGTACAATAGGGCACCGCCAGCAGAAGGTACAATAGGGCACCGCCAGCAGAAGGTACAATAGGGCACCGCCAGCAGAAGGTACAATAGGGCACCGCCAGCAGAAGGTACAATAGGGCACCGCCAGCAGAGAGTACAATAGGGCACCGCAAGCAGAAGGAACAATAGGGCACCGCAAGCAGAAGGAACAATAGGGCACCGCCAGCAGAAGGTACAATAGGGCACCGCCAGCAGAAGGTACAATAGGGCACCGCCAGCAGAAGGTACAATAGGGCACCGCCAGCAGAAGGTACAATAGGGCACCGCCAGCAGAAGGAACAATAGGGCATCGCCAGCTGAAGGTACAATAGGGCACCGCCAGCAGAGAGTACAATAGGGTACCGCCAGCAGAGAGTACAATAGGGCACCGCCAGCAGAAGGTACAATAGGGCACCGCCAGCAGAGAGTACAATAGGGCACCACCAGCAGAAGGTACAATAGGGCACCGCCAGCAGTGAGTACAATAGGGCAACGCCAGCAGTGAGTACAATAGGGCACCGCCAGCAGTGAGTACAATAGGGCACCGCCAGCAGAAGGTACAATAGGGCATCGCCAGCAGAAGGTACAATAGGGCATCGCCAGCAGAGAGCACAATAGGGCACCGCCAGCAGAAGGTACAATAGGGCACCGCCAGCAGAGGGTACAATAGGGCACCGCCAGCAGAAGGTACAATAGGGCACCGCCAGCAGAAGGTACAATAGGGCACCGCCAGCAGAAGGTACAATAGGGTACCGCCAGCAGAAGGTACAATAGGTCACCGCCAGCAGAGGGTACAATAGGGCACCGCCAGCAGAGGGTACAATAGGGCACCGCCAGCAGAGGGTACAATAGGGCACCGCCAGCAGAGGGTACAATAGGGCACCGCCAGCAGAGGGTACAATAGGGCACCGCCAGCAGAGGGTACAATAGGGCACCGCCAGCAGAAGGTACAATAGGCCACCGCCAGCAGAAGGTACAATAGGCCACCGCCAGCAGAAGGTACAATACAGTACCATCAGCAGAGAGTACCATAGGGCACCACCAGCAGACAGTCCAATAGGGTAGTCAGCAGTTAGTAGAACATTCCAGTCTACAAAGCAGCAGACTGCACTCCCAGTCAAACACTAGAAGCAGCTGGTACACCAGGACAGCACTAGCAGTCACTAGAACACTACAGGTGCACAATCATGAACACCACAATCAGCCTGTACACTACCAGTAGTTTGTGGGTACAATCAACCACTTCCAGCACTCACTAGAAATAAGACACCACCAGCAGTCAGTAGCCTCCACAGAATATTATCAGCAGTGAGCTGGCACAACAGGACACGCCCGGCAGTCACTAGAACATTGTACTCCCAGTTGTGTACACCAAAAGACAGTACAATAGGAATCAGCCAGCAGTTAGTGGAACATGTCCAGTCTATGACGCCACAAACAGTACATTGGGTTCCCAATCTCGGCCACCACGAGCAGCCTTTAAGCAGTTGAATTAATAGGACACCGCCAACAGGCCACAAAACATTCCCAGGTCAGAAAAGTAGATTCTCCACAGCTAGACTGCGCAATACAAACATGATCGGTGTCCTCAGAACCACTAACATGTCTTTACGGCTAAGGCAAGCATTTTAATGTAGAGTGAGAAATGTAATCTGTTCGAAACAATAATAGGACTAAGAACGGTGTGGATTGCTGGATTTGGGATTCTGTTGTAGGCTGAGCATGGATAGAATAAAATCTAGATGCATCTGCAGGGCAGCTCTGCGACTGAGGGCTGCCTTAGCACGTGCAGGGGCACAGACAGGTGTTTTATAGTCAAAACTAGCATATTATATACTATATTTCTGTATATTGCATACTATATTTCTGTATATTGCATTCTGGATTGCTGTATATTGCATACCATGTCTGTATATGGCCAGTCCAGTTACAGTTATGTTAGATCATGACATCAGGCTCCTAGATGTTTCTTTACTGTAATTCTAGACACTCCGATGTCTAGAAACCCACATGGAGCCAGACAAGTTGCTGCCGCTTGGAGGATGTGTGTCCAGAGGAAATTACTGAACGGTGCAGAAGTCTAGTTACCTGCCGATCTCAGGTGTACTATAACGACTTGTAGAAGGTAAACTAGATGTGAACTACCCGCTCACTCCCTGTGTGCCGCAGCATTTCCTTAAGAGGACAGGGTCACTGGAGACCTGTTCTGAAAATTTGAAAGGGGAATAAAAGGCTTTTATATTTTCTATCTCTATAAGGTGGAACCTGAAAAGTAATCCGGATGCAAGGTGACTGGGGGTTTCTTGCAAAAAATGCAGACCTCCTTTAGAGTATTTTTGGACTGATCACCTGATCTGCAGGTAGATGCCGATCAGCATAATGAAGTGAATTATTTCAAGGCGTGAGATGCAATGTTTTTAACACTCATTTTGACTGCTGATGTTCTTCATTGTTATCTTTCTCTCTTCTTGAAAGCTTTCACATAATATCAGTTCCGCTTTGCTCAGACGTACACTTGGTGTGGCCGTTGTATATACTTTATTTCATGTTCCATTGTTACACTATTTGGCTGTTCTGCAGATTCTCTAAACTTTGCCCCAGCTTTCTGTCCAGCTAACTAAGACGAGCCATGGTTAGTTAGTGAAACCTGGTAATCCCTGTTGGCAGACAGACTGTGGGTTAATGCCCTACGGGCCAGGTTTTCATTTTACAGTAAATATCCCATGGCCCACTACATTAGATGTTTTAGATCTGTAGAGCGCGCAATTTGCAGTTTGTATGACCTTACCGCACATTTGGCACCCTGTACCCTCATGCCCTTATTTTGAGGATTGCAATATAAAACGGGACACTGGTTAGGTTTATCAGCTGTGACATCGATAGTCTATCCGAGAGCCTGTAGTTTAGCTTGGGTAAGTTTTAAAATACTTCGATATAAACAGGAGGCTGGTTAGGTTTATCAGCTGTGACATCGATAGTCTATCCGAGAGCCTATAGTTTAGCTCGGGTAAGTTGCAAAATACTTCGATATAAACAGGAGGCTGGTTACACATCAATCAATCAGAGAATTGTGAAACACGCTACTCACCCGTGAGGGTCTCAAGGTGCTGGAGGGGCTCTGGTTAGGTTTATCAGCTGTAACATTGGTATTTTTTGTTAAGTTTTAAAATACTCCAATATAAACAGATTGGTTACGTTTATCAGCGGTGACATCGATAGTCTACCCGAGAGCCTATAGTTTAGCTTGGGTAAGTTTTAAAATACTTCGATATAAACAGGAGACTGGTTAGGTTTATCAGCTGTGACATCGATAGTCTATCCGAGAGCCTATAGTTTAGCTTGGGTAAGTTTTAAAATACTTCGATATAAACAGGAGGCTGGTTAGGTTTATCAGCTGTGACATCGATAGTCTATCCGAGAGCCTATAGTTTAGCTTGGGTAAGTTTTAAAATACTTCGATATAAACAGGAGGCTGGTTAGGTTTATCAGCTGTGACATCGATAGTCTATCCGAGAGCCTATAGTTTAGCTTGGGTAAGTTTTAAAATACTTCGATATAAACAGGAGGCTGGTTAGGTTTATCAGCTGTGACATCGATAGTCTATCCGAGAGCCTATAGTTTAGCTTGGGTACGTTTTAAAATACTTCGATATAATCAGGAGGCTGGTTAGGTTTATCAGCTGTGACATCTATAGTCTACCCGAGAGTGTGTAGTTTAGCTTGGGTAAGTTTTAAAATACTTCGATATAAACAGGAGGCTGGTTAGGTTTATCAGCTATGACATCGATAGTCTATCCGAGAGCCTATAGTTTAGCTTGGGTAAGTTTTAAAATACTTCGATAAAAACAGGAGGCTGGTTAGGTTTATCAGCTATGACATCGATAGTCTACCCGAGAGTGTGTACTTTAGCTTGGGTACGTTTTCAAATACTCCAATATAAACAGGAGACTGGTTACACATCAATCAGAATTGTGAAACGTGCTACTCACCCGTGAGGGTCTCAAGGTGCTTGGGGGGGGGGGCTCTGTTTAGGTTTATCAGCTGTAACATTGATATTTATTGGTAAGTTTTAAAATACTCCAATATAAACAGATTGGTTACGTTTATCAGCTGACCTCGGTAATCTATCCGAGAGTCTGTAGTTTAGCTTCGGTAAGTTTTTAAACTTGGAAGGTCAAGGAATTATAAAGTTTCACAAGTGTGGTCAGAGGACTTGAAAAACGTAATCCAGCCCGCCTACTGCCCGGTTTGTAGTTAATCAAAGGTGATTGTAACACGTGGGGACGAGGCAGTGACACAGATGTGTGACAGATGTCGCCTTCCTGGTAGACCGCTAAGATATGATCAGTGAGATTAGAATCAAGAAGATCCCAGATAAGGAACCGGAGATTGGGGAGATGCAGAAGTTTAATTCTCTTCTCAGGCCACCAGAATAATTGTGGAGTGGTTCTGCAGTGCCAACACCTGTGTAGCATGGCTGCAGCGAACTCACCGCTTAAGCACGGAGGTGCCAGACTGCGGGAAGACAGTGGTTGGTAGTGACCAGGGAATAAACTTACTTGGCCCTAGGGAACTCACTGCTTAAGCATGGAGGGGCCAGACTGCGGGAAGGCACCGGTTGGTTGTGACCATGGAAAAGACTTACTTGTGGTGCCGCAAGACTGCTTTGGCACATCACTGCAGGGTGGAACTGCCAGCCTTGAAGAGAGCACCGCGAGGTACCAACTGCAGCTTGAACTTACTTGAGGCTGTCGTTGTGAGTCTTGTACTCCATGATGGTGTTTGGCGGAAGGTTCAGCACACGCCGCAATGTGTCTCTGATGCGCGCTGTGGTGTGCTGGTCATTTGCAGTCTTGTTCCAGATGGAGAGGATGTCTTCCTATGGAGAATATATATATATGAATTACATTAGAGGGGTTGGGGTTTATCTTTATAAAAGGATTCAAGTCCCTGTAAAATCATAGTAAACATCCAAGCACAAGATGCCACCCACCTACCCAAGAAACAGTACTGTACGTGCAGGAGAAAAACACATTTCTCACAGGAAAAAAAAAAAAAGGACATTTAAGCTTGTTACTTCGGACTATGAAACGATGGGGCATAGAAAACGTGAATAACCAGGATATACTTTGAAAGAAAATAAAATGAACTGGAGGGAGGAGTGGGAGAAGGTTGGGAGAAGGTTGAAAGTGGGTTGAGGCATGGGAGTGTTAAAGGATAGCCTGAACACAGGAAGGATTCATAAGAATGGAACAATACACCCAGCAGACGCTTCAAAGGCTCATCAGACCATATAAAACATTTAAAACAAAATTCTGACATGGCCGGGGATGGTCAGCTCGGTATACCTTGATACCAGTGGCACAGTGTGCACGGGACCCACGTCTGGGCAGAGCAATCCCACTTAAGGTGACACACTGAAGCATACAAAAAGCGGTGGATGGAATGTCTGAATTAATCTCAGCCAATGGTAATTTATCGGGGCCACATCCCAGTCCATAGTTATTTTGCACAATAAACCACTTCAGTTTGGGCCCAGCCATATATGCAAATCAGTCTTGACACTCGTCCAATCGGAACAGTCCAACCCGAATTGGCTGGGTCCAGAGTGAGTAAGACTGGTGTGCAAAATAAACCGCATTATGGAACTTAGGTTACAAATTTGTGAAAGCATCAGATAAAATGTCCAGTCCTTAATGGTTGGCTTTCGCAATGAGGATGAAATTGTAGGTCAAAGACAGGCCCTGGATGTAGCGGCAGACTACAACTGCCAGAACAGGAATGTCTCCAGGTTCATCTGGAGCTGTAAAGGTGAAGGAGACCGCCTTAGATGTGGCGGGTTTGGGCACATAGCAATATAAGGAGTATCTGAGCGCTATATTTGTTCTCCCAACGTTGTCTGTGAACTTTCTCAAACAAAAGTAACAAAGAGCACGTTTACAAAAATAGCAGTGCCACGAAAACTCCTAGCCATTACAGAGCTCAGGAAGAATGTGCACACTGATACAGTGCAAAGGACATGTGAGCATTTAAAAGATGTATTAAAATATTAGCTAAAATAAGAAAAATTTAAATGGCGGGACTGGTTAAGATTAGAATAAGGAAACTGTTAGATTTATAGGTTGAAGTAAGAGTTGGTTCTTGAAATCCAATCCAGCATCTTGGTTTTAAAACTTCTAATATTCATAACAAAAATATATATATGCAGACAAATGCTCTTCTTTAGTTGTTTTTCTATAAGCAACATTAGAGTTTTTTTCTGCACAGATATGCTTTGGAATGGCTTCGATCCAGAGTGCAACTTCTACAAAGATCAGTAGCCCAGACCCGAGCCCCAGTGACACAGCCTGCCATGGCTACCAGCTCCTCTGCTGGTATGCACCTGAAATCGGATGGAGACGACCACGCCGCAGATCTCCTCGCCCACCATGAACTGCTCCCCCAGCATGGCCAGGATGATGTTCTCCCAGAAACGAGAGGCCAATCCTTTCCGCAAGCGAATGATCCACTTTCCCCCGTTCTTGTTCGCTTCATCCTAGGGAAACACAGGGGGATTAATCCCTCAGCAACAGAGTATGGAGGTCATGAATGTCAAGCAAACACTGGCCAACCTACTCTCCTATGAAAAGACTAAGTGGCAGATATTAGCATAGATACCCCCCATCTCTCCCTACTCAAAGGATCCACACTGCTGTAAGCCATCCGCCCTTACCTCCCACATCGGTTTGATGCCTTCTTTGAACAGGTGGAAGTCGCTGTAGCCAGTGAGATCTCCTGGCCTCACCAAGTGGCTGTACACCTTCCAGAACTGCTCCACCTGAAAAGAAGAGGAGGAGGGTACAGATTAACCTCAAGTACAGCATAATCAGGCACAGGCACTCACCACATAGGTGGGAAGGATTTCCTGGTTCAAGTGCCCACTGCTACAGACTATGGAATAACAACATTACTCCCATGTCACAATACAGCGTCGCAAGATGGTAAAACACAGTTTAGACCTAATTTCTCCATCCCCTAAAGCAGTGTTCCCAGCAGCTGACCCACATATCCCAAAATCCTACACACAGATGGGACTCTTAGAAAAAAAGGTCAACTTGACTAATAGTCAAGTTGAGAGGAGAGAGCTGTACATAGAACCAGGACGCTGATGAAAGGCCAAAGGTTCAAATCCCAGTAGAGAAGTCTTAAAACAATGGTTTAAATCCCAGAACGGGTGGTGAAAGGTAGGGAAAATGTGGTATACCTCTAAAACAAAGTATACTAACACAAAGAAAAAGGTATTAATAAACATAAAAGAGCAGCAGGGAGCTGTTGCCAATATGAAAAGGTTTGAAAGTAGTAAGGAGAAGGAAATAGCAGGGAATAGTGTCTACATTTTTTAGAAAACAACAGTGGAGACAAAGTAAATGGGTAGTCTGGGAGGGCAGGGGTGGGGTCCGGTTTCAAAACGCAGGTAATGGTGGAGAAACGAAGAAGAGTTTTGGAAGGGGGTGAACCAGTAAAAAGTACAAAGAAATAAAAAGGAGATCGCAAAGTGGGGGGCGGGGTTGGAGCAAGTCTGTAATAACACTTTCCTTTGAAGCACTGACATCAGATAGCATGCCAGAGCTCCGGCAGACATACCGCATAAGCCACTTCTAAGGACAGAGGTACTAGACTATATATTTTTGTTTTTTTGAGTGGAGGGGGGTGGGGGGGAAGAGAGATTGGTGAGCAGGAAGAATGGAATGATACAGAAACATCTTAGTGCCACAATCTCCTGGTCCAGGCTGAAATACCCTGGAACCTGAACAATGATCCCCTTTTCTTTACCCCTCATGGAGAGAATGCTAAACAAACAGCAACAATGATGCGGAACAGCGAGGTTTGATGTTTTCAGTATTTAAAGGCATTGTTATGCTTCGACTAATTAGTTGGAGAGAAAAAAAGAGCAGACTGGGAAATAAGTTTCCAGTATTTGCATTCCAAAAAAAACATTTAATAGAAATTAGAATGTCTGAGAAATATCGAAAAACAACAACATTTACTCAAATCACTCTGAAACGGTCCCGAGAGGGCGGTTTGGTCAACAGGAAAGTATTTCGTAATGTATATAAATGCACATGACATACTTTCCTTGTATACACTCTGTACTTATAGACCAATGCACTTTTGCAACAATCAATGAGTTTCAGAACAGTCCAGTTCTGCTTACATGAAAACCTGAAGCATTTACCTACAAACGTACAGTGCGCCTCCCCCCACATGGCCAGGAGACAGTCTGGTCCGCAGTGGACACTGTACTGCTTTGACAAGCTGAAGACTCATTACTGTGAAGGGTCCAGCTCTTGCCACTCAGACATTTATCTCGCAGTCGTTAGAAGGCAGACCTGACCTCTACAGGATGCCCCAGTTGAAACTGCTTCAAACGGTGCGCTTCATATATGGCTGCTATGTTACGATCAGATGCATGGCTTGTTTCAGAGCTACGGTTTATGTACGTGAGACCTACATACTGCATGGGCCTGCTATTTCAGCCCCTCTTGCATCCCTCATGAAATGTTCCTTTTACCACAGTCCCCCAAACTCTGCTCAACCCATAGGTCTGATCTTCCCTGGCCATCTCTCTACTCCATGTTCCTTGCACAGCCACGCCTGTCTGCGATATCTCTCAAATACACACCTCTCCATCCCGCAGTGCCAAACTCCTCACACTTTCTGCAGATGCTGTAGCTCCACAGCATCTTCACTAGACAGACACTTACTGATCCTCATAATTCAGGTTGCACTGGGATTTCCTCCCATATAATCCACCGCTTTCTCCTCCCTTTGCCAACAATCCTGTCCACAGACTAAACATCCTGCAGGTTGTCAAGTGTGCAAACACTCCTCCCTGAGGAACCTAGGCTGCTACCCTTTCCAGAGCCCTCAGCCAGCCAGTCCAAACAGTCTGATGGAGCCGGCCATCCCAAGGGTCAGTACGTGCAACTATTAAAAGTGCAATGGTTTGAGAAATTGATTGAGCATCTATTTTTATTATCTCATTAATAAAATGCAATTACATTTCAGTAATTCTTTTTAAGTGTTTGAAATTACTAATTGCAAACTAATTGTACTGGATCTGGGTAGTTTGTTTTTCAGAACCATTTTTAATAAGAATCTGTAACTTGTTGTCGCATGTTTTGTCACAGGGTCGCATTCTGTGCATAATTGTGCCGTGCAGTGGTTTTGCTCGTAACAAGTCTTATTTTAGCAAAATTGAAATTTGGAAGCATTGACAGAGGAGCCTTAAATCACTTTACTGGGAGATGGATTCTGAAATCCACAACGCCCACCACCACAATTCCATCTTCATACTGTAGTTTCAGATTCCACTGTGCCATGTGTGGTTGAAGTGTTTAATAATATAAATTAACGTATTAAGCATAATTCTACCACTGGGGCACATGAGAACCTGTCAGCTGAACACTGTGGTTACAGGTCACTTAACTCTTGATGCATGAACAATTGACATTTGCTAGCTGAATGTCATATCAGCGGCAGTGTTCTTACTGCCTTTAGACGCTCCTCCATATTGGGAGTAACAGCAAACAACCTTCATAGCACTGCCTGCCCCATTCCTGCTTCTCATTTTTCATGTATATCCATCCAATGGTGGCACTTGCAGGTGAGGACAGAACTCCGAGGGCTAGCCTTACATATATCCATCGCCCTTACTTTGCCCCATTTGCTTGTAGGGTGCATCCTAGGTTTATTAAGCCTCTTTAAGTTAACTCCCAAGCCTGACTGCAACGTATGATGCAGCACACAAATGTTCGACTGATTTCAGACCTAAATTTACAGGCAGGATTCTTACCGAAGCCACTGTCCCAAACTGCTTGATGTTCTGCTCATAGTTGGTGGTGCTGGCTGGTCGGCTGGGGGTGCGCCGGGAGTACCAGAAGGTGTAATTATACTGAAGGGGGTGTTCACCGACTCCTGGGCTCACAACCTAGACAGGAAAGAGAAAATGTTACGGAATGAAGCAGCAGAATATATACTCAAAATCACAAAAGACTCAATGATAGGTTTCTGAATGAATGTTCAGCACTTGCCAATGAGGCATCAAACCAAACCTCAGCCTTTGCCCAGATCAATCAATCTAAAGCAGCAGCAGCATCACGGCTGCCTGAGGAACAGTAACACAACAGTGCCGCGGTCTAAGGGGTGCGTCAAAGGTTAGCGCTGCCATAGGAGTGGTCAAGTGGTCTTAAGAAGGCATGAACCACACTTTACAAATGGAGAATTCATGGAAATAGTCATTTATTGGGAATATTGTTGTCCTTTTGGTGCAAACTTTGCCTTACAGCCCATAGCGAAGGGAACACACATGGGTGCACAATATGCAAGAAACATATAAAAAGGGAACTTGCAACACGAACGCACGTAGCGAAAGAGACATTTTGTAATTTTCAAAATGAGCTCCCTTGTAGGATGCTTCTTGAAGCCAATATAAATATATGTTTGCTTGATTATGCGTTTGCGCTGATGAAGGTGAAGGTCCCCGAAACGCCATGTTAAAAAGTTAAGATTAATGTTACTCTATATGCATTATTCTGTAAAGTAAGCTCTCACCGTGGTGCACTGGAGTTTAATAATAGATGATTGGTGAGGAAAGTATTCTGGATTATAAGAGGGTGGTTTAGGTATAGTTTGTTAATTTATTTCATCTCTAGAATAAAGAGGTTTTTATTACTATAACATTTTATAACAATTTTTTTAAAGAGTTTAATAATCATCATTCTTTTTTCATTCATTCGCATACCAGAGGTATGCATAAAAGCATAGTTAAACAATACAAATCAGTACATTCAAGATATAAAACATTATAAAAGTAAAAATACAAGTCGACAGCAATCTTCAGAATAAATAAAGCCTGTATAAAAATGGGCATCGCATAAAAAAGATACAGTTCATCAGTCAAGAGATATAGGGCAACAATTTAAAAATAAACAGGTATTACAAAATCGAAAGAGTTCTTGTATATTGACCAATTATGAATAGTTTCATTGTTTGATCTAAGGGAAGATATTTTAATTATTTGGAGCAGTTACCCTTTGACCTTCAGGGGATTAACTCTATGAGAATGTGCAAGTCGCTGCTGCAAAGACAGATTTAGAAGCAGTGCTATGGGCTTTGCGGGCTGCATCCGTCAGCTTTAGCTCTGCTGGGTCGGCTAAACCAAGAGTCCTCACGCAGATGCTCCCTATAGTCCTAAGGAGGGAATTTGGTTTACTCGAAGAATGCCACCAAGGATTTCAAACTAATTATACTCCGAAGATCGCCGTGACCTTGATTTGAAACCATACGCCTTTCATGGCTCCATTCTCCTAGATCAAATCCTTACCTTTAAGCAGGTCTCGCAGTTGGTTCCATTCTACAGAGCCACAATATATGGGTATTATTTTTGTTTTACTACTTACAAACTATGATAATAATGGAGTACTTGTTTACAAGACCCATATGACCTATAGGACATAAACTCAACTCTGTGAAGTAGGCAAATTCTACTCTCAAATGTTCACCTACATGTGAAAATTAACTCAAACACAGTAACTGAATGCCTAAATTGTTTTATGCCTTTTCATGGGAGCAAACATTTGGCAGGGTGTATGTCTGGATCAAGCAATTTGCATAATGAAATGCTAAAGGTGCAATCAACTTTGGGGATTCAATGTTTAAAGGAAGGGGTGTAGTTATTTGGGAGTGCGACGATCAATGTCCTTTCAGTGAAATTTAGCTTCTTAGTCTCTTAAGCGACATCGGTTAAAAGACAAGAAAATCATGAAGTGGTATCTTTACTTTCAAAGTGGCATTTAGCGTGTCCCAATAAAAAAAAAAAGCTTCTGTGAACAATAAACATGCTCAAAATTACAAGTCACCCATAGTCAGGGCCACTGGAATTATGAGATTCCAAAGCAGCAGTTATTTTTGCCATGAATATGGATTTGTCACATAATATATCAACTGCTACATAATCTGCAGGTTTTAACAAAAAATAACTTGCTTTTAGTTCAAATGGATCAAAAGTTGTTTAAAACATGGAGATGTGGGGTAAAGAGCAGAAGAGGGCCTTTGCCAAGGTAAACTGGTCATCATTCGGTTGCTTTTACTGTATTTACAATGTAAATGTAAATTGATACTTGTATAGCGCACTACTCACCCGCAAGGGTCTCAAGGCGCTTGTACGAATACCGCAGTGGAACCCATCCTGGCTTTCCCTGTGAGGTGTCCACTCCTGGGCACCCCCAAGGTGGAGGCCTGGCATCCTCAGCGTTGTGGGGGCCGTTGTGGAGATTAAGCAAGCTATTGCCCAGAGTCGCAGAGTGGGACTCCATGATTGGAATAGGCACCGAGGCGAGAATTATCAGGTCCGTGGAATTTTGAGCCAAAGACCCGCCGAGGCGGGGAATTGAACCCTGGTCCCGGGCTAGACCTCTGCATCAGGGTCTGCCGCTCTAACCATTGAGCCACACTTCTCCTGATACAATGATACTAATGAGATGACATCTTTGCCCCGACAGTATTACCATGTATAAAATAATGAAGAAATATTTTTTTTAAATGCTGTATGATGTCGTATAATTTGCCTTTCTTGCCTCCTAATTTGGTCGACCCTGTCACATAATTCCAGTGGTTCTGCCTACAGTCAAGTACTGCAAGCCAGAGAAAACGTTTCAAACCACACACTGGTTTTACTTACTTTCATTTACAAATGGGGATCACTGTGGTGATTTTTCTGTACCAAGTGCTATATCGCAGATAGGTGTCAAACCACCATTTGTTCTCAAAGAGAATCATGCTTTTCATGTCAGACAAGTGTTTAGAAAATTTCCCATTTAACTTGAAAATTTAACAGT
The DNA here is from genome assembly GCF_964261635.1 of Lissotriton helveticus. Classification (NCBI taxonomy): domain Eukaryota; kingdom Metazoa; phylum Chordata; class Amphibia; order Caudata; family Salamandridae; genus Lissotriton; species Lissotriton helveticus. Next base: position 902,018,827 of record NC_136073.1, read on the forward strand.
GTACTCCAGCAGTCTAACTGTCTATGCATTTGGGTACATGCATATCCAGAAATGAAAATAAATATGATGAAATCCAGGCTGGCCTCAAATGAATTTACAACAAATGCTATGCTAATGCTGAAGGGCCAAGAAAGTGGGGATATTGAAGCTCCAAAGAATGGCTTCTCATCAACCTACATTTACAATCTGTAGGACTGTGACGTTATTAAAAACCCCATGGAGAAGGCGCAACTCTTTGCACCAGCTGAGTAGATCCCTTATGCCTGGCGGAACGGGATCCTGCACAATGGAGAGCTTCCCACCTCTCCCGAATGAAATGGCTTTACACCTGGCAGTCTGAGGGTGGTCTCCCCCAAAACATTTGCCTTTCTCCTCTATTTTGTGCTAATCTCGGTTTTTCTGGCCTGAACCCCATCGGTGCTCATGACGAGCTTAGCTCGTCATGGCCCGTGGAACGCTCACACACGGGGATAATTCCCCTGCTGTGCTGAGCGTTCCATGGGAATGGGTGTGGCCGTGACGAGCTCAGCTCGTCATGAGCACCTGAGCACTGTGCCTCATGACGAGCTGATCGCGTCATGAGCATGGGGGCGTTGTGCGCCCCCCCCCCCCCCAGCACAGCGGGGGGAATTACCCCCGCTGCAAAGGGACTAACGAAAAGATGTTTGTTGGACCTGGGCCTCTTAGCAGGGTCATCCCTAACCTTTTTGCCTTCCTCCAATACTCTCTCTGACCTGTTTTTGTTGGTTTAATGACTCTGGGCACTTTGCCACTGCTGACCAGTGCCAAAGTGCATATGCTCTCCTTACTGAAAAGTGTACATGTGATTGATGTCCATGATTGGTTCATTGGATTTACTGTTAGTCCCCAGTAAAGTGCACCAGGAGTGCCAGGGCTTGTAAATGCCAATACTGCTAGTGGGCCTGCAGCGCTGGTTGCGCCACCCACAGAAGCAGCCTTAAAATGTGTCTAGGGTCTGCCACCGCAGAACCTGCGTGCAGTCTGGTACTGTCACCCTGGCTGGGCAAGTGCACACACTTGCCAGCCCCTAAACCTTCCCTTAAACTTCATATTAGTCACCCCTATGGTAGGCCGGAGGGCAGGGTGCATTGTAAGTGTAAGGTAGAACATGCCCTGATGTGTGTGGCATGTTCTAATAGTGAATTACTACCAAATTCGTTTTTCACTATTGTAAGGCTACCTGTTCCCTTCTAGGCCAGATGGGCTGCTGGAATTATTACACTCTATAATCCCCGCAGGCTCAGGGAACATGGTAGAAATTCATGTTTAGTATGCCTGAACTCAGAATAATAAAATACTTCTTTTAGTAAAGTTTATTTTAATATCCTGTGTTTGCAAATGCTACTTTTAGAAAGTTAGCATTTGCTTGCCTAACCATTTCAGCCCGCCTCTGCTTGGATGTGGATCTGACTGTCTGGTGTGTGTGAGTGACAGGGCTGGGAGTTGACAGGTAGTGAATAGCCAGATGACACCTTAGTGGGTGGTGGGAGTTTCCCCTGAATGATGCATCAGGCTGTGCTCTGCCACCACAATGCTGGCTCCGCCCTCCTGGGGAGCGACTGATGACTCAGCCTGCACCTGGTCCAGGAAGGACCGAAGCTTGTCAACAAAGTGCTCAGGCTACTCCTGTCCTCACAATGCCGGCTCCGCCCCCCTGGGGAGCGGCTGATGTGCCTGCCCTCACACTGAATGCAGAAGCAGAAGTACCCATAACAAGTGCTCAGAGACTGGAGCAGTTATGCAGAGGCCCCCCTGGCTTGCTAGAACAAAAGAAACTGGGTATAAAAGTAGGAGCCCTGCTCCTTGTAAATTAGATCCTGTTTGCGCTACAGAAGAAACTCTGCCCGAAGAGAAGGACCTGGAAGGACAAGGAGGAGTGCTGTCTCTGGCCTGTGTCTGGTGCCTTGCTGCCAAAGGAGAGGAAAGAAAAGACTACAAGAGACTTTTGCTTTTTATTTTTAACTTTGTGCCAAACTCTGCTGAAAGATCTCCAAGGGCTTGCTGCTGAACTTGCCCCCTGACCAGCGCCCCAGGAACAGTGGGCGCTACCCCCGTCTGGAAGAGGAACAGCTGCTGTGTATTGTCGACTCTGCATCACCGCCCTAAAGGACCTGTGCTAACCCCTGTCCTGCCAAGCACCGTAAATTCCTGCCGTCGCAGCTCGCACCGCAAAGGTCAGCCTGTCTGACCCCAGCCCCGTGACTGCCTCCCCGACCGGAAGAGACAACGCAAAGCAGAGGACCTGTCCGGTCCGATCACCACCTTCTGCTGCCCCCGCGCTGTGGAAAGTGAAGAGGAGACGGACTTCAGTACGTGTGCCCATCGGGAGGAAAGAGCCCTGCAGAGACCCTCGCAATCCGCTGCACCCCTCTCCAGGCGAACCCAAGACGCAGCCCCTGCCTGTAAGCCTGTGTCCCCTGAACACCGCCAACCTCGAGGTTAGTGCTCCTGTGGTCTCCGTGCCACGAAGGTATTGTGTGCTAAGCAAGCAGCATATTAGCCCGCGCTGTGTGCTCCCAATTGTATGCCCTGCCTTGCTCTGCCCCCCCAGGAGAGGCCGCACCGCACTGTGAAGGGTGCCTTGCCTCCCGGAGATCCTCCGCTGTCAGAAGGGACCCCTCTGCACTGACAAGTCCTGAAAGAAAGCATTCCTGAAGGTGCCTTGGCCCCAGAGGCTCCTCTCATCGCCTGCTTGCTGCTCTGCTCCGCAGCTCAGCCCCCACCTCTGGAAAAGGCCCAGGGTTTCTTCGAGGCCCTCTCTGGTGTCCATTCCAAGCCTACTGCGAGATGCGTGAGAGTTGGTAGGGGCCGAGTCAGTTTCACCCTTAAAGGCAGGAGAGGCGCTGCAAGGCGCTCCGAAGGCCGGGGAGGGTCCCAAAGCCCCAGAACAGAGAGAGGCTTTCTCTTTGAAAGGAAAGAACACTGAGAGAACTGTGAAATTAGGAGATTTATAACAAAAGCGCCTTAACAGAGAAATCTCCATTTTTGAACTACAAGGAAGTGAGAAAACATTCAGAAGTGCATATAAAGACTTGTACATTACTAAAAAGAACTGTGGCAACATAAATAAGAGTAACTGGAACCTCGCAATCCTTTAAAGTAACAAACTGTATTTACAAGCCTGATTTTAAAAATATATAAAGAGAATATATTTTTTACTACAAAACAGTTTGGTGTCATTGTGTGGTGGGTTGGTTGTGGTGGTATGATATTGCAAATGTTTAACCCTATGTGCCCAAGAGATTAGCCTAGACTGCTTGCGCCACACTACCTAGAGGGTAAGCAGAGGTTGTTCTTAGAGGTAACCCTCAGCCCTGACGAGGAAGAGAGAGGCCCTGTTTGTCGCCAGTGCTGCACTGCGCCAACCAGAGACTCCCCCTTCCTACAATGTTACTATAGGTTATCCCCCAATTGGCACATTTAATTTACCTGTAAGCCCCTAGTAAAGTGGTACTACATGTACCCAGGATCAGTAAGTTGAATGCTACTAGTGCAGGCCTCGAAAAATACTAAACATTTTACTAGACCGGAAGATCCAGCGACTTGAATAATCTACTGGACCTAACTAATGTGCTTGTCCCATAATCTGGTCTCAAATGGTATAATCCTAGCAAATAATGTAATTTTAATGGGCTGCTCCCCCCCCCCCCCTCCCCATTATCTCATATGAGAGCACCTTCGAATATGCAACTTCAGCATTTCTGCTGTACGAAAATCAATTTGTTTGATTTACTAGACTAAACCTTTGCTCCGTGTATAAGAATCTAGCCCTCATACAGGGTGCAAATAATTCTGACCTGCCTCTTAGTACACTAACTGCATTGTCATCAGGCCGGGGGACCAGGCAGTTCATGTTTAAAATCTCACTTTTAATAAATGTATTACTAAAACGTGAGGTGTTAGTGCACTGGCATTTACAAACAGCAATTTTTCCATTGAAATGGCAGCAAACTTCCCCACTAACATGCAGTTTTACGACTATATAGCGTGTAATACAATCTGTGAAAACTGGGTTTCAGCAAAAATGTTTATCATTTCGACATCTCCAAGCAAAGTGTTATGTTTTCATCTATGAAAAACTTTTTTCAGTCTCACAGAATTACAAAAGTTTTTTCATAAATACTAGAACATGTTTTGATGTGGTCAACAGTTCATTAACGAGTGTTTTAAATAATTTGTTTTAAGGAAAAAACTGACATACAGCCTTTTATTTCGCACTCTGTACGGAAAGGATTGTCAGACAGTTCAGTTTAGAAAATCATCTACAATTGCTGCTTATTTGATGCTTCAGGTTGTATTTACTTTTCTTTCTCTGACATTAAATTCTAAGACATAGGCTGACATTTGACCTGTCTCTGAAAACAGAGCATGTGACAAGATAAAAACAAGATGCAAATGCATCTTTATTGCTCATGCACTTTGAGAGAACAGAACAACTGCTCTTTATCAATTTACCAGTTGGCTCTAGTAATAGCTCGCCCTGATGAAATCTGCCTCGTCATAGCGAGAGGGAAGTAGATTTCACCGAGACCTGTAGTCAGCCTGCAGCACTGTCACCCACGTAAGTAGCAATTTAAAAATGTCTCAACCATGCCATGGCACCCTGTAAGTTTTAAACTGCCCACTGAACCCGGCAAAATAAAGCTTCTGCCAGACCTAAACATTCCTTTTTAATACATAAAGGTTACCCCCAGGGTAGGCCTAAAAGGGCTAGAAAAATCTTTAACTTTTTACTAGAAATGCAGGTCTAGTAACTTGATTATTCTACTCGACCTAACATTAATGTACTTGACCTGTGAACTGGTCTCAAATTGTGTGAGCCCAGGCAAATATTTTGTCTTATGGAGCAGCCTTTTTCATTATCACATGAGAGCACTTTCAAATATGCAAGTTCACCATTTCTGCTGTACAAAAAAAACTATTTACTAGACTAAATGTTTGCTCCATGTAGAACAAGAATCAAGCCCATATATAGGTTACACATGATCCTTGGCTTGCCTCTTAGTTCACTAATAGTATTGTCATCTGGGCAGGAGCAGTGATAATTCCCAGTTCATGTTAAAAAAACTCACTTTTCATAAATATATTACTAAAGCATGATGTGGTAGTGCACAGTTTACAAAATCCTCTAACTTCAGTCACAGAAAGGAAAATAAATGTAGGAAGACAAACTGACGTTTGACCTCTGTCTCTGAAAGCGGAGCAAATGTGTCAAGATAACAAAATGTAAAGGCAACTTTATTGTGAACAAGCAAAACACCTGCTGTCAACTCGGCGAGTAGTCCCTAAAAATAGCGCACCCTGGTAAATCTTGCTCAACATTGCAAGTGGATTTTTCGAACTCTGCAGCCCGTAGGGCAGGGTGCAGTGTATTTAAAAAGTTGGACATGTGCCTTTAACTTTTAGAGGTCCTGGTAATGAAACTCTCAAATTCGTTTTTCACTACGGCAAGGCCTCTCTCCGATAGGTTAACATTTGAGTAACGTTTTACATTTATTACGTGATAACTTTCAAAATGGGAGCACATCAGAATGTCCGGTTTGGTGTCAAAAGAATAGTAATTTAAAACACTCTTTAATGGTAAAGTAAGATTTTAAGTCTTGATTTTGAAAAATGCCACTTTTGGAAAGTTTGGCTTTTCTTGACTTAACCACTTAGTGCTTGCAGCCTGTACCCTGGGTCGCATGACTAGGTGTAGCTGGCAGTTGGCCTTTGTGTATTGTTCCTAGCAGCGAGAAAGAGGGGAATAGGTGTTGGCAGGCTGGGCCATCTCGGACTTGATTGGGGGAGTGTGGTGCTGACACTTACTACACTTCCACATTACAAATGCTCCGAGTACACTCAGACAAGGTTTGACACTAATCTTTTGTGCCCCTACACAAGCTGGGGCCAGGGCAGGGAGGCAGGAAATTCAAAACACCTCTGGGGCCTAGAAACCTCCAAAACCTTCTCCAACGTCAGAGCTAGCACCAAGTATAAACATTGAACCCTCAGCCCAACTCTTCTCTACACCTCTGGATTTTTGTAAGGCTCAGAAGAGCTGTTGTGCTGCTTTGCTGAAACAAGGACTGCTACTGTGCTGCCCTGCTGCCTGAGTGAAAAGGACAGGACCTGCATCTTGAACCCAGGTTCACCAGAGTGACTCCAAGGGCTTGTTCATGTGAGCTCAACACTGCACCAATGAATTAAAAGAGGTAGGTCAGAATCGGTGCGGGTTTCTTTTTATGAAACATTCTTTAAGAACTTTAAAACAGTTCCAGAGTACCCATTGTGGATAGAAGTAATACAATGTAATAATCAATGCAGGCCTTTAAAACCTTCACAGTATACACGCTTACATTCATTTATATAATTTCCCAATACCTATACAGGAACCAAATCTGCAGTTTTGTAGAGTAGGAACTAGATTACTTTCTGCCCATGAAACCTGGTATTGAGCCCAAGCTTCCAAGATGTTCTGGTGATTTAAAGGGCAACCCCTTGCTTCATAAATGGGCTCTTCAGATAGTGTACCTCACCGACGCTGTGCTTCCAGCCTTGAATGGTTGGGTCCTGGTGCTTTAATGGCCAACCCCTTGCTTCCTAAATGGACTCAGCAGATGTCTACCTCACCAACGCTGTGCTTCCAGCCTTGAATGGTTGGGTCCTGGTGCTTTAATGGCCAACCCCTTGCTTCCTAAATGGGCTCTTCAGATGTCTACCTCACCGACGATGTGCTTCCAGCTTTGAATAGTTGGCCCTACTGGTTTATGACAGTCTTGGTCTCTCCCTTTGCCACTTTCCAACCCAAGCCATAAAATAGGTTTTGGTATCTCAAAGCCCAGACCATCCAGAATATTTAATAGGAGTAGTATTTACGGGATGAAAGAAGCCAGAGCGCACACAACATTGTTGCATGCTTCATCCACCTCCCCCACCCCCGATCTCCTTCTAGACTCCGGAAGCGCCATAGAGTTTACAGTGATTCTCATTCCTCTGGTTGACATCTAAGCAGCATATAGGTGACTAATCTTGTTTAATGCACCAGCACAACTCTGGGATAGTATATCCTGTATAGGTACTTAAATTGTATAAGATTAAATTTTATGGCAATTGCCATCCCTTGGGGTACCGTCAACTTTTCCTACCATTCCACGGTCTCCAGTGAGTCCACTCTAGCTAACAGACTACTCAAGCTTGTCAAAGTTGTTTGGTGTATTGATTACTAAAGATCTGTACAAGAGGGAGACCGTTCTCTCACGATGTTCCTCCAGGGTAAACTTGGCTTTCAGTGGATTCACACCAGGTATTGAGTCTCGGCACCTTATGTATGGGTATAATGCACATCGTAGTTGTAGAACTTTTCAGCAAGCCAAACTCTTCCAGGAGTTCAGCAAAAGATTTAAGCGATTATGAGTAAGAACTGTCTCCAGAGTGGAAACACCTAATCTATCCCACCTACAACTATATTTTGAGGGTGAACACACTCCTTGATCCCTTCTTATCGAACAGTCTAACTGGAATATGGAATTAAGAGTCTCCAACTCAGCTGTTAGATTATTTCACAACAGCACTCTGCAATCTTCCGAGAATATCTTGTAATAGTTCCCGAATAGACGAGAGATCCCATGTTGTGGAGTACATAGTGTGCCTGGATCTTGCACCAATACAGGCAAAAAGAAGATGAAGATTGGTTTTAAATCCAGAAGGAGACCAGATACTAAGATTTAGCAGCAGCGTTTTCAGCTATACACTTAATCAAAATCCCATCCGTTGTGTGCCTATCCAGGCTTGGCATACGGGAGGTACTCCTAACAGCACACATTCAGTCGCTTTCTCTGCCTGGGAGTAAGTTCAGCTTAGAACGCACAATTGCAATCACCTTACCTCTTGAGGAAATGCTGGGTTTCTACTCAGCAGTCTTTTTCTAATATTTTAACTTTTGCCATATGAGCAAGCAAAGTGCAATACGGCATCACCGACCGGAAGACATCAGTGGTGACTAGACATGTCCTATCTTTGTCTGAGGGGTGCAGGTGACATTCTAGGATCTCAAATGCAGGCTGGCCTCAGTCCAGGGAGGACCAAGGACAGCTAAAGATGTGTACTATGATGTGTTCATCATGAGGCACAAGATGGTGAAGAAGCGGCCAACAGATCTAATGGCGCCTTAACAGCATAGTGTTACCTTCAAGGCATCAGGATTGAAAGAAAGTAGAGAGAAATCGCACGGAAGTAAGTAACCGTCAGGGGTCATAAGCAGTGTGACTAGTTCAACTAGCAGTGGCAACAGGATATTGGTAGATTGTCTCAAGATCCTGATTTCAAGAAACGTTAACCTCATAATTTTGAAGATAAACTTGAAAGGAGAGAAAAGACCAAGCTGGATTGTCCTCAATTCCTAGGAACGAAGTAAAGACCCTCAAGACTCTGCAAGTGCTTGCGTTTGGTTGAGAGTTGCAATTGTGCTACTCTTCGGCAAGTAACACTGACCATGGCATGAAAACCAGGTGTCGAGGAAAAATTTGATATGGAGCTCAATTCCTCAATCGGATGACCCTACAAGGAATCCGTCATTTAACAGAGCCCGAGACAGTCTTGCTCAAAGTACAAGAGTTGTGAGTCAACGTTGACCCAAGTAGGGCTCCATGTATAGCAAACAATGCAGCAAACACTATCACACAGATTCTCCTTTTCCGCTTCGAAGAACAACAGTGAAGGTCCAGGACAGGGAGACCGTTCTATCAGACAAGACTTCAAGGGATGCCCACTCACCTTTGGGAACCTATCAAGCAGATACCAGCTTTGGTGATGCAGTATTCCTCTGAGCGCTCTGTGGAGCAACCTCTCCTTGGTCAGAGAGAACTAGAACAGGAGAGGCAACTCTTCCATTCTCCTAGAGGGGCAGTAGAGGGGCTGTGCGTTCTTGGACTGCTCTTTCAGAACTGGTCTGGGTGGGCTCTACTTTCATGTGACTTACCGGCTCCATCTTTGCCTAGCGTGATGCGCCTCACCGCAGGGTTATCTACAGGCTGAAGGACCCATAACAGGTGCACAAAGAAGTGAGGAGCATTCTGCCCCAGACTATCAACTGCCACACCGATAGCAATCAAGAAAAGGGACAAAAGGCTGGCATCTTCTAAAGCAACCGTCACATTCTGAACAGAGGCAGCAGCCCCGGTCTACACCAAAGTGCTGTAAACAGGAAAGATTGATCAGCACCTTTTTTCCAGCAAAAGGACTTTATTGAATTATTAAGGGAAAGCTGGTCTCCTATAACCCCATCTCACTGTCTAGGTCAGGAACGTCAGATTATGCTTCCATCCCCTGGGAATGTAAGCTCACCTCCATCTTCTGCACATGATCAGGTCAGCAGTTTCAAAAAGGAATCCACAAGCCGGATCGTATCCCAGTTCAGTGAGAGTACTGCTTCCACCTAACCCCCTTGGATTGGTCAAAATTGGAACAGATTCGAGATCCCAGGCATGTGAAACGGCCTATGGATGAATAATATTTTCCTTGATTAGAATTATTCAGTGGATTTTTGGCACGAGGGGGCTCAAAGTGGTCACTTGCTTTCAGACCTTCACTTGTATTAAAAAGCATTAACAAGCTATTCAGATCTTTCCTATGAACAGGACTTACGGTGTACAAGCTTGGTTTCAGTGGACAAGAGAAACTCCAGTGCAGAAGAGAGTTTTAGCACTAAATAGCACCCTACAGTCCATTGTGTCAATTGTCTTTACTTCTTTTGATTTCCATTTTGTTCATTCTATATAGCTACAAAGATTGTTTCAAGGGGAGAAATGGAAATGCCATGATGGAAGTCCTTTAGCTTTTCCTACTTTTTACAACTTCAGTTTCCAGGACTCTTCCTGGGTAACCAATGAATGAAGGAAACAACACTTGAAAATATGTAATGTATAGAGATGTCACAGTGCTTAGAAGTGCTTCAAAGCTTTGATCCTGTCATGTCAGATGTGTGGTTCCCTCCTACTTATTCATACTCATACGAGTAACCTTTGGTTTACACCCTCAATTTTCAAGTAAAGTGTATGCAAGGGAACACGGCAAGTGCTGTAGAAATGTAGAAAACCCATAAAGACATCGACATTGTTAAGCTAAATAATGAGATAGAAGCTAAATGAAGAGAGAGAAGACAAACATCAAAAGATCACCATATCAGGATTGATTCTTGCCCGGAGGGGGGCATAAAAGCACTTAATTAAACTGTACACAATATTTAAAAGCAGCTGCATAGTTACAGAGCAGGAGCAATTTCTGATGAGCATAATCCTCAAATATGGAATCACATAAGCGTGCAGAAGAGTAGGCACCCTGAAGGTACAAGCCTCCCAAGAATTATAGTCAACATTTGCACAACTCATTCAGACAAGTCTGTTGCAGTGCCTAAGCGCTGGTGCTACCAGGCTTCTGCTAAGGAATTTAGAAGCATGGCTGAGCAGGCAGAAAGAATGTGACACTTGCATGTCTGCTGGTGAATGCAGTTAAGAAACAAAATTAGGATTTGGCAACAGAAAGGAAATGGAACTATAGGGAACGTCGGTCTTCTTTCTACTTACTGGCAATGTAAACACAAAAAAGGTACATAAAGCGGAGTCATGAAGCTGGTTTTGGATAACGCAGCAAATATACACTAGTTTAGAGCCAAGACTATTAAGTCATCAATATTGCTTTGCAAAGTTCCCCAAAAAAGATAGAAGAGACGTTGGTAAATGAAGGCTGGCAGTCGCAGTACTTCAAAAAGGCAATCTACAAAAGCCCACAAAGAAAACAGTGGGGCCACAACGGTGGAAGGTGTGAACGCCTTGATTTTAAAGCTGCAGTAACTGGCCACTGGCGAACACCACAGCAATAGGTTTTTAAGTAGAGATCTCCGTTTCACAGTATTTTTTATTTTACATTTCTATGGGGTATTTATACATTTTCCACAAGTGGTAATATAGTGTCCGATTGGCAAACTTCACAGGATTTTACTGCCCAAAGACAGGAAACGTTAATATTTGCAGACATGGTTTAGCATAATGAAACTTTTAGGACAAGTTTCCATAATATTTTAGCACTACTTGTTTTATTGTTCTTTTTAGCTCTTTTAAATGTAAAACTCACTAACAGTGATGAGCAAAAAAAGATATTGGATTGCTATTTCGCAATCCACGTACCTTTGTTTATTCATACATATTTCCAGTTTTATGGCAAAAAAACTGCAAAAGACTTTCTACATTAATTTAGCTATGCTTGGATGACTAAAGGCTATATAGCTGAAAATGGCATATACTATACTGCATTACAGAAAGCCGCAAATAGCAGTGCAGGAAAATACATTTGACGCAATTCCAAACATCACTAGGTAACCTGTTTTCAGTACACCGTGCTGTCAATGTGAACAGTTACTTGCCTGAAATTCATGACTGATAGCATGGGGAGACAACTTTATGTCCCTATTTCCATTTTTTACGTTTAAAAAAAAAAGATACAGATAAGGAAACAGTTTATTTTACTTTCTGCCCACATTTCAGATTGAGAAATATAAAAGATAGACCATGAATCTTGGCGGGCGGGTTCCTGTCCTACGCCATACCTTGTATTTTATGGTGGTCTCCACCGTCCCAGTGCTGCAGGTCTCCTTCTCACTTTGTGGTGGTACTTCAGCAGGGTCATTACTCTCTTCATCATTTTGTCTGCAAAAGAGGAGGTGAAACAAAGCCCATGTAAAATGAATAAAGTGCAGTGGGGGTAGGGTTGCACTTGTTCCTGCAGTATTAAGGTTGCCGAAACTCCCATATATATATATGGAATACAGCGCATGACTTGGAACAACAAGCCTCAGCGCCTCTTGGCAGGAATCAGGACTGGTGGTCAGCAGGGGATGTCAAAGTATGGTTACTTTGGGACCAAAGTGTGGGTGTGGAGTTACATACACAAACACACAGGGGCGGGTGGTGGGCATAGGCACATCATTCCCTTTTAACCAAAGCTTCACTTTTAGTTAAACTGCCTCTTTCTGTACGATAAGCGTCAACTTTCCAATAAGTTGTGGTTCAAAACATGGTCAGATGCAGTGGACTGAAAAGCGACTTGTAGGTTTTTATTGTGCAGTGAAAACCAGGTATGACAGATACACAATAACCAAACATCTTGATAATAGTCAGAATCTAAACATAGCATGGCTGAGAGCCAACAAAGAAAAACAAGCTATGGCACAACCAAAAAGTTTTGCCTTTGACAGGCGTCAGCCAACCTCGTGGCTTAGTCAAAATTGAAAGACTAACAGGCTCTGTTTGAAATCGGAGCGGATGGTTAGCTCCTAGTTTGACATGGTTACATAATCTGGGTACTGTGTGTAGATACATAGAGATAATATTTAAAAATTACACAACCCCCATTATCTGTACTTCACGCATGAATCATCATAGGGGTGCAACTACACTAGTACCTTAAAAGCGTAAGGCGGCCTTGTCCAGAGCTCTTAAGATTCTTTTGTTCTCTGTGTAGGAGGATTTTTTTTTAATGATGTGGAGATCTTAGCGATGTGTGGCTATAGTTGTAATGGGGCAGGTGTGTTATGAATTACCTATATTATCCCCGGCTGACATACACCATTAACCAGCATTTGCAATGCAATAGGTCTCGCATATTGGTCTTGTAAATGACAATTTTTTTATTTATGTGTTGGTTTTGAAAATAGCGAAATTAATAGCTTTGTCATTTACAATGCCAATAGTTTTAACTTTCGCAAATTTGACACCTATAGCATTTGTAATGCAATTTGTGTTGTATTTACGAGACTTAGATGAATTGATATTACAAATAAAAATGGCTTTTATTTTTATTAATAATTAATACTTAAATAAAAGTTATTGTAATTTATAATAGCAATAGCTTTTGTAAATAACTTTTGTGAAGATTATGCTCATTGTATTTTATTGTGACGAAAATCCAAGAACAGAAGTGAAATATTAACATTTTTTTGTGACATTTGTAATAAAGCTTGAAACATTGAGAGAACATATGCGATAGATAGATAGAGTGAGGGCGATAGATAGACAGATAAAGTGTATTTATGTTGCATTGAGTAGAGTGTAAGTATGAAGTGTGTAATTATATGGCACTGAGTGGTATTATGTGGAGTGTATTAACGTTGCATTGAGAAGAGTGTAATTATGTGGCACGGAGTTGTAATATGGAGAGTGTATGTGGTATTCAGTAGAGTGTAATTTTGCGGCGTGTAATTATGTGGCACTGAGTGGTATTTGGAGTGTATGTTGCATTCAGTAGAGTGTAATTTTGTGGCGTGTAATTATGTGGCACTCAGTGGTATTTGGAATGTATGTTGCATTGAGTGCATTGTAATTATGTTGCATATAATTATGTGCCACTGAGTGGTATTATGGGGAGTGTATGTTGCATTTAGTGCAGTGTAATTATGTAGCATATAATTTTGTGGCACTGTGTGGTATTATGTGGAGTGTATTTATGTTGCATTGAGTAGAGTGCAATTATGTTGCGTGTAATTATGTGGCACTGAGTGGTATTATGAGGAGTGTATGTTGTATTCAGTAGAGTGTAATTATGTGGCATGTAATTATGTGGCACTGAGTGGGCTTTGGAGTGTATGTTGCATTGAGTGCAGTGTAATTATGTGGAGTGTAATTATGTGGCACTGAGTGGGCTTTGGGGTGTAGGTTGCATTGAGTGCAGTGTAATTATGTGGCACTGAGTGGGATTGTATGCAAGGTCCCTGTGCTTGAATAAAAATAAATTAATATTACGATGGTCTTACATAGCGCGAATGTGCGCGCTTTACAACACTGCAAAAAAAAGCTAAAACATCAAAACAGCGACACGGAGTATAGAATCGAGAGACAGCTGACTGGGGAGCCAGGTTCGAGTCCCGGCGGCACTGAACCTGTGATGCTGAGCAAATTGTGCCTAAACCAACAAAAGGACAAAAAAATGTATGCAAGGTCCCTGTGCTTCAATAAAAATTAATTAATGTTATGATGGTCTTAAATAGCGAGAATGTGAGTGCTTTACAACACTGCAAAAAAAAGCCAAAACATCAAAGCAGCGACCGCGGCCATCAGATGAAGCGCTGCCGGCTTTGTGAGCAGGATGGAGTGGGAGGAGGGAGGGATAGGGATCAAAGCGCTTTGCCGCAGGCTGCTAAATGGTGCGCCCCACAGGATGTGACAGAGGCTTTACTTATGCGCACAGTGAGATGTGCTATGGTTACTTAGAGTGCTGTGTCTGCCCACCAGTGTTCTTAATAGAAGCACTCTGCTGTACAACACATCGGTTCTGTTAGGGCTACTAGAGCAAAGCAGAGTACGGAGGATTACCAGGGACATGTCTATGTGTGCCTGTATACTCGCCACTGTACACGAGAGTGCATATCTCAGACAAAGAGCATCTGGTCTGTTATCAGTGCTGCACTTTGGTATTACACATCCAGATGTAATCTGATAGCAGCGTATCCGCCTGCATCCCTTATTTTATGTACATATGCATGAAGAGATTGTGTGAGCAAACCTCTGCCACTTGTTCTTGTACAGTGCCGCATGACTTCTAAATCTGCACCCAGAATGGGCACACGGAGTATACAATCGAGAGACAGCTGACTGGGGAGCCAGGTTTGAGTCCCGGCGGCACTGAACCTGTGATTCTGAGCAAATTGCTTAATCGCCCGTGCCTAAACCAACAAATGGAAAAAAATGTACGTAAGGTCCCTGTGCTTGAATAAAAATAAATTAATGTTACGATGGTCTTATATACCGCAAATGTGAGCGCTTTACAAAACGGCAACAAGCATTAGCCGTGTGCCGTGCTGAAAGTGAAAAAACAAGCGAGGAGCTGAGAGCGTTGTTGTGAGAGGGGGAGCAGGAGGTGTGGGGCGCGGCAACCAAATGGTGCGCGCGCAGGAGGAAGTGGGAGGGACAGGGGAGTGATAGCCATGAAAGCGCTTTGCTGTTCTCAGTGTGGTCGCAGGCTGCCAAATGGTGAGCGCGCGCCCGGCGCACATGCACTGGCCATAATCCGCATTCCAAAGCCCTCTGGGAGCATTTCCTGGAGCCCCTACATAAGTCTCGCCGGAGCAATACGCAAGCGCATTGGCTCAGACGGGACTTAAAAACTAAACTCAGCTTCAGGAGCGGGAGAAGGTTATTACCCGTTAAAATATGTTCATCATAATCCTGCTTGGGTCAACATGGCTCAGCCTTAAAATGGTGGCTAATGCACCATTGGCTTTCTTCAAGATCAGAAGATCCTGCCTCTCCCATAACTAATCTAGGCTCAATCTACCCATTGATAAAATGGGGGTTTATGGGCAGAGTAGACTGGAAGGTTACCACCCGATTGCAAGCTCAACAAACACCTACATTGTAGAGCAGGGTGTAGGTGTGGTGTTCTACCCCAGTCTTCAGAAGAACGAGGGTGAAGCAAATAGGAAGTCAGGAATAAAAGTTTTAATAGAGCAGGTTAATTGGGAACTAATAAAGAAACATGCTACCAAGTGGATGGGAAGACTTGCGTTCTTTTGCAAAAAATATCTTCTCTGTAGGACTCCAACACATAGTACTCTCATTATGTACTAGTGTTAAAAAGAGAGACACTAGGAGCTAACATTCTGCTCCCTTGCCGAACTCCGCCTGCCACTCTCTTCAGATCTGGCATGTTAAGAGCACGACAGATGTAGTACTAGGTATATGTTCCTTAATATCCTCTCCTGTCTTTTTTTTTTTTTTCCAAAAAAATAAACAGTTGCAGTGGTGAGTGCATTGTTATGATCGGTCCTTCACATCTTCAAATAAATAGCCCTGGTCCATGTCTTCAGTGCTGACACTTGGAAGGTACACTGGAATACGCTGCCCATCATTTAGATGTAAAACGACTTCCTGGAGGCACCATCTGCTGTGCGAGATGTCCCTCACTGAGCTGGTGTAGAGATACCCGCCCGACTTCGTTCCAGACACCGGTATTTTCATCCGAGCTGTAGACTTGTCAATGCGCTTGTTGCTGTCAGTCAATCTTATGTTATGAACTTTAAGTGGTGGTGCACCAAGTGCTTCTAGCGCTTTTGAATTAGTACCAAGCTCAATGGCTGACAGATAGTATTCTTTCCTGGCAAAGTTTTTTTGCATGTAATAGTACATGAGAGCAGATCCTCCTCCAGACACCACTCCCAGGTATATGGCCATTTGTTGCAGCGCTTTGATAGAAGCAGGCATCCTGCTGTCAGTAATTGCGTGAGAGACAGTTACTCGCGGATTCGACAACAGCCACAATAACTTCTCCTGAAACGGATTTTCTTGCTCTTCCTCCGATGGCCACCAGGAGACCTTATAACGATAAAAAAAGAGCTGAGAGTACCCGATATTTGGTACTTCCGTCCCACAAACTTTTCAGACAGACAGTCCGCCCGTGAGCTGTGGGTCACAGCGGGGACACATTGAATCTGTGGAACACCGAACTGAGCCTATTCGTTTCTTCTACATATTTAAAACCAAGAACCGGGGCAGGTCACCAACAGAGAAATAGGACATGTGCTTAGTGGCTGAAGACATGCGGATCATACAGGCTGTCAAGCATCCGCTGCAAACACTCCTGTCTTTTTTGTTATAACTTTTTGGGTTTGCTAATGCCTGAAAAAATTAAGAAGAAAAAAAAAATGAAACAATAAAAGAAAATCTCCAACAGTATAATAACATATAAATGCTACTGAATGCCTCAAATGTACATGTACATGCAGTGATGATGGACCCGTCTTTTTTTCACTGTGCCACCGGGCCAGTGTGTGATAAAATATGTATGCACGGATGTATGACGTGTCAACGCATGCTATTACAACGCATGCCTTTACAACGCAGGTTTTACAACGCAAGTCGTTACAACGACTTGCGTTGGAGGGGCGCTGGATAGTGAATAATTTAATTTACTATTCCAACTCCAGTCCCCGTGGATAGTAGGGAAGGTTTTGGATAGTAAATTAAACTATTCCCTATCCTAGAGCGCCCCCCAGCGCAATGCG
The DNA here is from genome assembly GCF_964261635.1 of Lissotriton helveticus. Classification (NCBI taxonomy): domain Eukaryota; kingdom Metazoa; phylum Chordata; class Amphibia; order Caudata; family Salamandridae; genus Lissotriton; species Lissotriton helveticus. The sequence continues at coordinate 902,035,877 of NC_136073.1, forward strand.
TTGTAATAACTTGCGTTGTAAAAGTTACGTCGTAATGGTAGTGCGTTGTAAAAGTTGCGTTGTAAAGGATGTTCCCCGTATGCACATGCAACACTGCACATGCGCAATGCCGCTGTGGGAGACATTTGTCTTCAGTCTATTGCCGGTTCCACCGCGATGGCATATAAACTCACATGGGCATGTGTTGCGACGCTACAGCTGATTTTTTATTATTTCTTAGATTTACTACCTTTGTTTTTAGGAGGTGTTCACTTGTAGAGAATGTGACAAGACACAGCAGAACTGAAAGTTTGTGCAATATGTCCTGAAAGTTTGTGCAATATGTAAGTTAGAAAAGAATTCAGCCCCTGTTCAAAAACAAATCTATCATGTTGACATTTGGAAGAGGAGAACATTTTAAAACTGATTAAAATTCTTGAGGTCCAAATAGAATCTAACATACTGTCAGCCTTTTTGGTGCTCACCACTACAGACAGTCACTCACTCACCTACTACCACGGGTACTATGACGTCTTCATAAACCATATCCTCCCACATAGCCTCTCCTCCCTGACAATAACAGGCACAATGCATACCTTAGGTTTAACAGGACTGCCCCACACTCCTTCAAATTCATCTCATGTGCATAACCCATGAATGTACGTAACCATTCCACACATACCGCTCATTCTAAATCTCCTCCATATACGTAACCTGTACCCATATTATCCGGCCTGAGGCTCTCAGATAGCAGAGTAGTTGATACTGATGCCTGCAAACCAAAATTGGCGGTCCGTCTTTGACTACATAAACCTATTCTATCTATCCATCCGTTTATGAAAGCTACAAAACCCCACATATTATCACTGCTGTCAATTTGCCCTCCATCATAACCCGCAGCACGAAGGTCTTTATTTTGAAGAATGAGAAATGTCCACAAAGATTCAAATAGCTTCCTCAGAACAATAGTATGGACAAGCACAGGGCACCTGGCCTACCCCTACTACAAAGCAAGCTTTAGGGCAATGCTCCCCATCTTGAGTTCTATCCTTACCAGTCACAGCCAACACCCTATCATTTTCAGGACTATGCCTATTTTGTCTTCACCAGCGTACCCACACATCCAGGCACATTGCCTCTTTTGGAAGCCCAACAATACCAGTATGGGTGGTACACACCTCACACTTGTCTTCTCAAACAGAGGAATACAAAAAGGTGATGGTTGGAAATCTCCAATTACTCTCAGCTACTAGTAACTACTCGGTCGCACGCCAGGCCTTTTTTTTGGCCCACCATACCACCACAAACAAGACCCAGCCATACGCAAACCAGCCATGATCCTGCTTCAATACAACAGTTCAGGTTCGGGCTGCATGTTCCCAAGAGGAGCAACGACAATACTGGTTTGCATAAGGTGGGACTCCGTTTAGAGTATGAAGGTGGGTGAAAAGTGAAGAACTGGAATAAGGCCCCAAGAGATCACAAGTGGCTGAGATTAATTCAAGCATTCCTTCGATGACCTTGTTAGTTGTGTTCTACTTGACCTGGTAGATGCTGAAACTGAAAGATAGGCTAGGCGCTGTGTTTTCCTGGGCACCTGAACCAAAAGCAGATCTTTGATTCTAGGCAAACGTGTTGCACAGCCTTCTGAGATTTTCCAAACACATTTTCACACTACCAGTACACTGGGTAGCATGGGTGTAAGTTTTCACCCCACACAACACTACCACCACCTACATTCGGGAGCATACGCAAAGGTCAACAATACACAGTTGATTGCCCGCTACTCACCCATGGGCTGACCCCCAATGGTCAATATACACACTACTATCTCTGGGATGTTCTCTCCTACTCCAGGAAAGGGCATTACCACTGTCGGTCCTGTAGCCATCAAGAGGGCTGGCAATACTAGTCCCATAATTGTAGAGGTGACAGCAGTGAAGAAGTGGGTACTGGTTTATTCTGCTGGGAACAAGTGTGATGTTCCATCTACCTGTCCGCTCACAACTCGCTGCTGTGGAAGCCTGCAAACACAACCAAAACTCCCAATCCCCAACATTGCAGCGTAATAAGACCATTATATTCCTGCCAAACCCAATTTGCTGCTTTAGTCTTCACACTCCTGAAGCCATTTCCTCTTGTGGGCCAACCCTGTCCTCACCCTCTTCTCGCTGCCTCGTCATGTTTAATTATATATTTTTTAAACCAGCCCTTCATCCAGTTTCTTTTTTTGATGTGCCGTCTCCAGAGTGTTCTACGCTAAAGTCCCACAAACCAAAGAGGCATTTCCAATCACTTCCTTATTCCTGTGATCTTAACATTCCCATACCAACCCCATACTTCTCTTCTCCGTTCTCTCCTCTCTATTCCTTCCCATATTTAGCTATCTTCTGTACTATTCTGGTGAGTGATCACACTTGTATACTACAACTACAGTAAGAGAGCACACCATCGAAGTGTCCATTCTAGTCAGAAGGTACAAGAGGCCCAGCTGGCGAATCAGACTACTCTGGGTGTATGCAATGGTACTTGTAACGTGTAAACCAATCAGAAGAGCTAAACAGTCATGAAAAGCATGCGTGAGCCCTAGGACACGACTCTTAATCAATTCCTACCTCCTCTCTGCCCCATACCTGCCTCCTCTGTGTCTCTGCTCCAGGCAGCACATCACCCCCCCCCTCTCCCTGCACTCTGCCCACTCTCTCGGATCCTGGCCCTCTGCCCTTTCCTGCCTCCTCTCTGTCCCAGACTACCCCCACCCTCCTGCTCCATACCTGCCTCTTCAATGTCTCTGCTCCAGATAACACACCCCAGCCCCCCTCTCCTGCCCACTGATCCATCTATAGGACCCCAGCCCTCTGCCCCAGACTACCCCACCCTCCTGCCTACATACCTGCCTCCTCTGTGTCTCTGCTCCAGGCAGCACACCACCCCCTCCCCTGCACTCTGCCCACTCTCTAGGCCCCTGCCCTCCTCCCCTGTCCACCCTCCAGCTGTCTGCCCTCTCCTGCCTCCTCCCTGTCCCAGACTACCATCACCCTCCTGCCCCTGGCCTGCCTCTCCTGTGTCCCTGCTCCGGGCTGCACCCCCAGAGGCCTCCTCTCCTGGCCAGTGCCCACTCTCTATGACCCCTGCCCTCCTTCCCTGTGCACCCTCCAGCTGTCTGCCCTCTCCTGCCTCCTCTCTGCCCCCTGCTCGTGCTGAGCACTCTACCCCTCCACTTCCCGCCTGCACTCTGCCCACTCTCCAGGACCCCAGCCCTTCTCCCCTGCCCACCCTCCAGGGCCCCTGCCCTCCTCCCCTGTCCACCCTCCAGGGCCCCTGCCCTCCTCCCCTGTCCACCCTCCAGGGCCCCTGCCCTCCTCCCCTGTGCACCCTCCAGCTGTCTGCCCTCTCCTGCCTCCTCTCTGCCCCCTGCTGGGCCCTCAGCCCCTCCACCCCCCGCCCGCACTCACCGTGTCTCCCCTCCGCTCATGGCCTCGGTGCTGGGCCGGCGCAGGCCGCTCTGGGGCCCGGGGCCCGGCAGCTGCTCGCTCGTCAGTGGTGGCCCTCGAGCACAGCCAGGCACCGCATCCCTACTTCCGCGCCTGCGCACTGGGACGCCCTTCTGCGCATGCGCCTTAGACTAGTGCGCCTGCGCACGGGGCTCGCCACTCTGCGCCTCAAATTAGTGCGCATGCGCACGGAGCCTCATATCGGGATCACGCTTCCGAGCACGTGCTGTGAACTATTGCGCATGCGCATCAGGGTCAACCATCTGAGCCTGCGCGTTGCCACGCTTGCGCATGCGCAGTGAAAAGCCTGTAAATGGACTGTTTGGCATATGCATGTAGACTGAAACCCCAAAGTGTTTTAATAAATGCGTTCTCATTGCTGGGCATGTGTTTGCTCGACTACTCTGTGAATCATATTGAATATATAGATGTCAAAGGAGGGCTCTACCACGCACAGAAAGTCGGAAAAGCCCTAAAGTGTCCTACATCCCATTATTGCCCATGCACGAATATTTAATGTCATCAAAAGTATTTTTTTTAGATGGTTTCAGATTTTTAATAGGCTCCGTGAAATTGAATGAATACAGCTTTTAACCAATCCAAAAATTCACTTTGCAAGGAAAAAAACGTGTGACTTTCCATAGGAGGCCTTGATAGTATTAGTAATGCAGCAGGGACATCTGTGGCAACGCAGGCCCTTTAACTATGTATAAATTGTAAAACGTCAACATTGATGCAAAATCTACGGGGTTCACAACAGGTAAAGTCGTAAAAAAAAGTTCAAGCTAGAATCAGTCTCTTCATTGCAGTTGTAATAGACACTTAGGGCCAGATGTAGGTGGCCAAATAGCGAGCACAGCGTTTGCAATCGCTATTTGGCAGCAAGCAATGTAGGTAAATTGAAACCTACTAGCAGAATAAGGAATCGCAAAATTGCAATTCCTTAAATGCAATGTAAGTAGCACAAAAGAAAGGGCACTTTAGCCTTAAGGAATCGCTAATTGCCACCAACTTTAAGTTGGTGGTAATTAGCGATTTCCTTTAAAAAAATAAATAACTTTTTTGCTTTTTTTTAAGTGCCATGTGGCACACATTCATGCCCTTAGGCACACATGCACATTTCAGGGGTGCAACAGGGTGTCCATTTGGAACCCTGGCACCTTTGAAATTGTGCCTGCAATTTGCGAGTGTCTCTTGGTGACTCGCAAATTGCGGGAGGAATTCCTATTCATTCCTTTAGGAATGAATGGGAAGGTATTCCTTAATTGCGAATCGCAATTTGCAATTCACAATTAAGGAATATTAAGGAATCGCAAAAAATATTGCGATTCCTACCTACATGGCATTTTGCGATTCCTTAATAGCTATTCCCTAAAAATCGCTATTAAAGAATCGCAAACATACATTTACCTACATCTGGCCCTAGATTTTGCATCTCAGAAATAAGTAATTTATTTAAGAATCTATTTTTCTTCTGTAGTCTGACAATTTTAGTAATGATGAAACTAGTAAATCGACTAATAGTTCAGGTACATTTTAACAGGAAACTTGTGATATTTTCAAGTGCCTGTAAATTATATGCAACGCAGTAAAAGAAATTCTAGCTATCGCATCAAGAATTTGCAATTCTGTTAAGAACGGAGAGGTCAGGATTATTTTCTTTTCTTTACTGTCAACACAGCTGTCAATCAAAAATTTATTTCCATAGCTGCCAAGTTTTCAGATTGCGTATGTGTGACATTTCCATGGTTTCGATGTACTAATGAATGACATTGAACTGTCATATGTGTGATACTGAGAGTGACACCTTTTTGCAAGTAAAACTAAGCAATAAAGTGCATTGAAAGAGCTAAATATCAGAAATTATCTTGAAACAAATGCAAAACTCCGGAAATGGAAGGCTCCTACCCTACAGCTCTTTCTAAGATGACAGTACTGTAAAACAACTGTGGCACCATCATTCATTGCAAATAATACGCACAATGAAGAAGTTTGCAGGGGGCCTGCTGAGCCATATCATTAGTTTGACAAGACACCAACCGTGGATCGACATTATTTATTAGGCACCAGTTAAGTTGTAGAGACCAATGTGTCTCCAAATATAATGAAATTAAGAATAACTTGCCTCTTCTTTTCAGTACCATATATCGAAAGCTCAAAGGACAGCCTAGGAGAGTAATGCACATGCTGCAGAGTTGAGTGAGCTTCAGTGCAGGGTGAGTGCATAACTCACCTCACTAGAGTGTGCCACTAGAAGTGTCTAAGGAGTCTAAGGAGTGTGTCTACCCGGATGAGCTCTTGCCCTCAGTGTCTTCCAGGTTCTTTGGCTGGGCAGATGGGCCACCAGGCTGTAGCAGCAGGCAGTGATGATTTGTGTAAGTATAAGAGCTGTGGAAGGTCAGGCCTGAGCTGTCAGAAAGCTCGCCTGTGTCTGCCAGCCAGACCAGTGAGGAAATATCACCTGCCAGGCCTGGACTGGGACAGAAAATATCCCAGACACCAAAATAAAAGTGGCCCCCATTAGCAAATCAGACAACTAAAAGAGTGGCCCACATTTCCAAATAGGGGCAATTTTGAACGTATAAAGCCACGCTATACAGGTGATTTTCAAGGTATGGGAGACTGCGTTATTTTATGCTTGCTGCAGAGCAAGGCTTGTGGTAATACAATCAAAAGTAAACTCCAGCGTACCAGGCTCAAGAGGTCGACAAACAGCCTAAACATCAGCCCACTCTCTGACCTGTCATACCTAAGAAAGCTCTTAGTTGCCGCCTGCTATTTCACACACTGTAGGTGTGGAGCAAGGGATGGGCGACTGCCTTTATTTAAGGATACATCAGGCAAGGTTTGTTGTATTATCCAGAATTCAGCAGTAAAACCCAGAGCACCAGACCAAACAACCCAACAAACAGCCACAATAAATCAGTTGGCACACTGACCACCACAGCTACCCCTCTGGACAGCACTGCACAGGCGGCAGGCCAGCAATGAAAAGGAAGCCGCCAGCCCCCATATAATACGCTCTATAGATGTTTTGCAAGGAATGGGAGATGCTGACTCTGCATTCAAGGTTACTGCAGCAAGGATTGTATAGCAGAGAAATCAGCAGTGAGTAAAACAGAATGCACCAGATCCAGCGCGCCCACCAACAGCCACAACAAATCAGCCCACACTGGGACCTGTCACTCATAGCCTTTGGGGACTTTATTGACAGCAGGCCTTCCGCCACTTCATACACTGCAAAGGTGATTTGCAGCGATCAATCCGCTCGTTTGAGCCTGCCGCAGCAAGGACCGCTGAGCCGTTTTGGTGTAATTTCGGGGAACTCAAAATTAAAACTTGGTGTACAACACCTAACAAGCCTACAAACAGCCAAATAAAATAAATCAACCCACGCACTGACCTGAAAAAGGAAGCTGCCATCCACTGCCTCAATGTCAGGGGCCAACCAACATACTGCATAGTTGCAGCTGTGTTTGTTTTGCCCCAAATCTTGGCTCCATTGTACTTCACTGGTTCTTACTCCGCCTATCTTTTCTCCAGTCAGATGAACAGTTTGCCTTCCTGTGCTTGCTTCTCCACAATAACAGCCCCACAACCATAAAAACACCTAAATCAACCCCCTCAGCCATATGTACCAGGGTGGACGGTGAACTTGCAGTTGCCACCGTACACACTGGCGCTATGTGGGCGATGCCCAAATAGCGCCACATTGCTCCTCCCCTTCCTCCCAAACCCCCACCCCCCCAACCAGATAATGCTGCCCACACCCCTGGACCCAGATTGGCAGCCAAAGAAAGAACAACCTCCCACTTCACTGGAGTGAATGTGCCAACATTTGCCCTGCGATTGCAGTGCCTGTGCACGGGTGGAACAGCTTCTGCATTAGATAAATAGTCAGAGGCCCACTGGCTGAGCTTCCCAATTGTGAAGACAACTACTGTATGTATGTGTCTGTGTACATGTATGTCCGTGTAAATGTCTGTATGTGTTCATGTATGCAAGTGGGCATGCATATTAGCCTGTATGTATCTGTATGTATGAATGTGGGTGTATATATCTGTGCATGCATCAATGTTTGTATATCTATGTAAGTACGTATTTGTGTATGCATGTTTCTTTGTATGAATGTGTGCGTGTATGTATACACATATATGTATCAATGCGTGTGTCTATCGTAGTATGTTTGCATGAGTGTATCTGTGTTTATTTCTCTGTATGTAGGTATAAGTATGTGTGTTTGTGAATGTCTGTAGGTGGGTATGTATATATATATGTAACTGTATATGCATGAGTATTTGTTGGCACATGTATGTGTTTCTGTGTATATAAGTATGTGTATTTTATTTATTTATGTATGCATTAGTAGTCAGATTTAGTGTGGACAAGACCTGGCCTGTAGGTGACTGTGTGCTTTGAATGTAGACAGACTTGTACATAAGAACTGTTTGACTTCATTTTATTGCATATCATCAGCAAAGGTAAGCAGCACATCATCAGCAAACATAAGCAACACAGCATCCGCAACGATAAGCTGCATATCATCAGCAAAGATCAGCAGCACATCATCAGTGAAGGTAAGCAGCACATAATCAGCAAACATATATGTCGCACTTTAGTAAAGATTAGCAGCACATTATCAGCAAAGGTTTCTGCTAACTCTTTAAATATGCATCAAAATTAAATACCTTTATACAAGTTATAGGTCTTTGTTGTTCTCTGAAATGTATCTACATGAGCCCCCTCGCCACCATCGCACGCAAACACAACATCAACATCATCTCCTACGCCGACGACACCTAACTGATACTCTCCCTCACCAAAGACCCATTCACCGCCAAAACCAACTTCCAGGACAGAATGAAAGATGTCGCAGAATGGATGAAGCACAGCCGTCTGAAGCTCAACTCGGACAAGATGGAGGTCCTCTGGCCCACGGCGCTGGGCACTGCACCAACACCCACGGACCACACACCCAACCTGGGATTCATCCTGGATTCCTCCCTCACGATGACCAAGCAAGTCAACGCAGTCTCGTCCTCTTGCTTCAACACCCTGCGCATGCTCCGAAAGATCTTCTGGTGGATCCCCACCAAAACCAGAAAGACGGTCACCCAGGCCCTCGTCACCAGCCGACTGGACAACGGGAACGCCCTATACGCAGGAACCACAACCAAACTGCAGAAACTCCTTCAGCGCATACAGAACGCCTCCGCACGACTCATCCTCGACATCCCTCGCCATAGCCACATATCCGCCCACCTGAGAAACATGCACTGGCTCCCCGTCAACAAGAGGATCACGTTCAGGCTGCTCACCCACGCACACAAAGCGCTCCACAACATGGGCCCCGAATACCTCAACAACCGCCTCTCGTTCTACACCCCCACCCGCCAGCTCCGGTCCACCAGACTCGCCCTCGCCACCGTCCCACGGATTCGCAGAACCACCACCGGAGGAAGATCGTTCTCCTACCTGGCAGCCAAGACATGGAACTCCCTCCCAGCATACCTACGACTGACCCAGGACCATCTCACCTTCAGGAAACACCTCAAAACCTGGCTATTCGAGCAGTAGCGGCACCCCCCCCCTACAGCGCCCTGAGACCCTCACGGGTGAGTAGCGCGCTGTACTAATGTATTGATTGATTAATTGATTGATTGATTTGAAGTGACATTGCAGTTAACTATCATTTAATTGTGTTCTTTGACACTTTTCATATGGCATAAACCCAACTTGGAAAATTACACAGATGTGGGAAACCATATTAACAAGATATGCGACACAAAAAAGTTAAAATGTAAATTTGTTGTTAACTCCCTTGCTTCTCAGTCAACTTAAAGAATCCATGGGTTGAAGACTGACCTCCACTTCGATGCGCACCCTCATCCGCGCGATGAAGACTAACCTCTGCTCCCATGTGCACCCTCATCCGTTCAATGAAGACTGACCTCCACTTCCATGCGCACCCTCATTCGCGCGATGAAGACTGACCTCCGCTTCAATGCGCATCCTGATCCGCACAATGAAGACTGACCTCTGCTTCCATGCGCACACTCATGCGTGCGAGGAAGACTGACCTCCGATCCCATGCGCACCCTCATCCGCGCGATGTAGACTGACCTCCACTTCCATCCGCACCCTCATCCGCGCGATGTAGACTGACCTCCGCTTCCATGCGCACCCTCATCCGCGCGATGTAGACTGACCTCTGCTTCCATGCGCATCATCATCCGCGCGATGTAGACTCACCTCCACTTCCATGCGCACCCTCATCCGCATGATGAAGACCAACCTCTGCTTCCATGCGCACCCTCATCCGCGCAATGTAGACTGACCTCTGCTTCCATGCACACCCTCATCCGTTCGATGAAGACTGACCTCCGCTTCCATGCGCCCCCTCATCCCCATGATATAGACTGACCTCCACTTCCATTCGCACCCTCATCCGCATGATGAAGGCAGACCTCCGCTTCCATGCGCACCCTCATCCGCGCAATGTAGACTGACCTCTGCTTCCATGCGCACCCTCATCCACGCGATGTAGACCGACCTCTGCTTCTATGCGCACCCTCATCCACATGATATAGACTGACCTCCAATTCCATGCGCACCCTCATCCACGCGATGTAGACTGACCTCTGCTTCCATGCGCACCCTCATCCGCGCGATGTAGACTGACCTCCGCTTCCATGCGCACCCTCATACGCGCGATGTAGACTGACCTCAGCTTCCATGCGCACCCTCATCCGCGCGATGTAGACTGACCTCAGCTTCCATGCGCAGCCTCATCCGCGCGATGTAGACTGACCTCAGCTTCCATGCGCACCCTCATCCGTTCGATGTAGACTGACCTCTGCTTCCATGCGCACCCTCATCCGCGTGATGTAGACTGACCTCTGCTTCCATGCGCAGTGGAGAAATGTGGCTCACTGGTCAGAAGCGGCAGACCCTGAAGCAGAGATCGGCCCGGGACCAGGGTTCAATTCCTGACGCGGCAGGGTCTTGGGTCAATGTCCGTGAACTCGATAATTTCGCCGAGGTGCCTACGCTAACCATGGGTCCCACTCTGCAACTCTGGGCAATAGCTTGCTTAATCTCCACAACCGCCCCATCAGCGCCGGGGATGCCTGGTTTCACCTTGGAGGTGCCCAGGAGGGACCATCTCACAGGGAAAGCCAGGACGGGTTCCCCAGCGGTATACAGCGCCAGGACACTCCGAGATGGAGTAACAGTGCGCTTTACAAGTATACTTACTACTACTACTACTACTACCCTCATCCGTTCGATGAAGACTGACCTCTGCTTCCATGAGCACCCTCATCCGCGTGATGTAGACTGACCTCTTCTTCCATGCGCACCCTCATCAGTTTGATGAAGACTGACCTCTGCTTCCATGCGCACCCTCATCCGCGCGATGAAGACTGACCTCTGCTTCCATGCGCACCCTCATCCGCGTGATGTAGACTGACCTCAGCTTCCATGTGCACCCTCATCCGCGCGATGTAGACTGACCTCTGCTTCCATGCGCACCCTCATCCATTTGATGAAGACTGACCTCTGCTTCCATGCGCACCCTCATCCGCGTGATGCAGACTGACCTCTTCTTCCATGCGCACCCTCATCCGTTTGATGTAGACTGACCTCTGCTTCCATGCGCACCCTCATCCGCGCGATGTAGACTGACCTCTGCTTCCATGCGCACCCTCATCCATTTGATGAAGACTGACCTCTGCTTCCATGCGCACCCTCATCCGCGCGATGTAGACTGACCTCTGCTTCCATGCGCACCCTCATCCGTTTGATGAAAACTGACCTCTGCTTCCATGCGCACCCTCATCCGCATGATGTAGACTGACCTCTGCTTCCATGTGCACCCTCATCCGCATGATGAAGGCAGACCTCTGCTTCCATGCGCACCCTCATCCGCGCGATGTAGACTGACTTCTGTTTCCATGCGCATCTTCATCCGTTCGATGAAGACTGACCTCTGCTTCCATGTGCACCCTCATCCGCGTGATGCAGACTGACCTCTTCTTCCATGCGCACCCTCATCCGTTTGATGAAGACTGACCTCTGCTTCCATGTGCACCCTCATCCGCGCAATGTAGACTGACCTCTGCTTCCATGCGCACCCTCATCCGTTTGATGAAGACTGACCTCTGCTTCCATGCGCACCCTCATCCGTGCGATGTAGACTGACCTCTGCTTCCATGCGCACCCTCATCCGTTTGATGAAAACTGACCTCTGCTTCCATGCGCACCCTCATCCGCACGATGTAGACTGACCTCTGATCCCAGGTGCACCATCATCTGCACGATGAAGACTGACCCCAGCCTCCATGCGCACACTCATCCGTTTGATGAAGACTGACCTCTGCATCCATGTGCACCCTCATCCGCGCGATGTTGACTGACCTCTGCTTCCATGCGCACCCTCATCCGCGCGATGTAGACTGACCTCTGCTTCCATGCGCACCCTCATCCGTTCGATGTAGACTGACCTCTGCTTCCATGCGCACCCTCATCTGCGCGATGTAGACTGACCTCTGCTTCCATGCGCACCCTCATCCGTTCGATGAAGACTGACCTCTGCTTCCATGCGCACCCTCATCCGTTCGATGAAGACTGACCTCTGCTTCCATGCGCACCCTCATACGCGCGATGTAGACTGACCTCCACTTCCATGCGCACCCTCATCCGCGCGATGTAGACTGACCTCCACTTCCATGCGCACCCTCATCCGCACGATGAAGGCAGACCTCTGCTTCCATGCGCACCCTCATCCGTTCGATGAAGACTGACCTCTTCTTCCATGCGCACCCTCATCCGTTCGATGAAGACTGACCTCTGCTTCCATGCACACCCTCATACGCTCGATGTAGACTGACCTCTGCTTCCATGCGCACCCTCATCCGCGCGATGTAGACTGACCTCTGCTTCCAGGCGCACCCTCATCCGTTCGATGAAGACTGACCTCTGCTTCCATGCGCACCCTCATCCGCGTGATGTAGACTGGCCTCTGCTTCCATGCGCACACTCATCCGCGTGATGTAGACTGACCTCTGCTTCCATGCGCACCCTCATCCGTTCGATGAAGACTCACCTCTGCTTCCATGCGCACCCTCATCCGTTCGATGAAGACTGACCTCTGCTTCCATGCGCACCCTCATCCGCGTGATGTAGACTGGTCTCTGCTTCCATGCGCACCCTCATCCGTGTGATGTAGACTGACCTCTGCTTCCATGCGCACCCTCATCCGTTCGATGTAGACTGACCTCTGCTTCCATGCGCACCCTCATCCGTTCGATGAAGACTGACCTCTGCTTCCATGCGCACCCTCATCCGCGTGATGTAGACTGGCCTCTGCATCCATGCGCACCCTCATCTGCGCGATGTAGACTGACCTCTGCTTCCATGCGCACCCTCATCCGTTCGATGAAGACTGACCTCTGCTTCCATGCGCACCCTCATCCGTTCGATGTAGACTGACCTCTGCTTCCATGCGCACCCTCATCCGTTCGATGTAGACTGACCTCTGCTTCCATGCGCACCCTCATCCGTTCGATGTAGACTGACCTCTGCTTCCATGCGCACCCTCATCCGTTCGATGAAGACTGACCTCTGCTTCCATGCGCACCCTCATCCGCGTGATGTAGACTGGCCTCTGCTTCCATGCGCACCCTCATCCGCGCGATGTAGACTGACCTCTGCTTCCATGCGCACCCTCATCCGTTCGATGAAGACTGACCTCTGCTTCCATGCGCACCCTCATCCGCGCGATGTAGACTGGCCTCTGCTTCCATGCGCACCCTCATCCGCGTGATGTAGACTGACCTCTGATCCCAGGTGCACCCTCATCTGCACGATGAAGACTGACCTCCGCTTCCATGCGCACCCTCATCCGCGCGATGAAAACTGACCTCTGCTTCCATGCGCACCCTCATCCGCGTGATGTAGACTGACCTCTGCTTCCATGCGCACCCTCATCCGTTAGATGTAGACTGACCTCTGCTTCCATGCGCACCCTCATCCGTTCGATGAAGACTGACCTCTGCTTCCATGCGCACCCTCATCCACACGATGAAGACTGACCTCTGCTTCCATGCGCACCCTCATCCGTTCGATGAAGACTCACCTCTGCTTCCATGCGCACCCTCATCCGTTTCACTGAAGACTGACCTCTGCTTCCATGCGCACCCTCATCCGCGTGATGTAGACTGGCCTCTGCTTCCATGCGCACCCTCATCCGCGTGATGTAGACTGACCTCTGCTTCCATGCGCACCCTCATCCGTTAGATGTAGACTGACCTCTGCTTCCATGCGCACCCTCATCCGTTCGATGAAGACTGACCTCTGCTTCCATGCGCACCCTCATCCGCGTGATGTAGACTGGCCTCTGCATCCATGCGCACCCTCATCTGCGCGATGTAGACTGACCTCTGCTTCCATGCGCACCCTCATCCGTTCGATGAAGACTGACCTCTGCTTCCATGCGCACCCTCATCCGTTCGATGTAGACTGGCCTCTGCTTCCATGCGCACCCTCATCCGCGTGATGTAGACTGACCTCTGCTTCCATGCGCACCCTCATCCGTTCGATGTAGACTGACCTCTGCTTCCATGCGCACCCTCATCCGTTCGATGAAGACTGACCTCTGCTTCCATGCGCACCCTCATCCGCGCGATGTAGACTGACCTCTGCTTCCATGCGCACCCTCATCCGTTCGATGAAGACTGACCTCTGCTTCCATGCGCACCCTCATCCGCGCGATGTAGACTGGCCTCTGCTTCCATGCGCACCCTCATCCGCGTGATGTAGACTGACCTCCGCTTCCATGCGCACCCTCATCCGTTCGATGAAGACTGACCTCCGCTTCCATGAGCACCCTCATCCACACGATGAAGACTGACCTCTGCTTCCATGCGCACCCTCATCCGTTCGATGAAGACTGACCTCTGCTTCCATGCGCACCCTCATCCGTTCGATGAAGACTGATCTCTGCTTCCATGCGCACCCTCATCCGTGTGATGTAGACTGGCCTCTGCTTCCATGCGCACCCTCATCCGCGTGATGTAGACTGACCTCTGCTTCCATGCGCACCCTCATCAGTTTGATGTAGACTGACCTCTGCTTCCATGCGCACCCTCATCCGTTCGATGAAGACTGACCTCTGCTTCCATGCGCACCCTCATCCGTTCGATGAAGACTGACCTCCGCTTCCATGCGCACCCTCATCAGCGCGATGTAGACTGACCTCTGCTTCCATGCGCACCCTCATCCGTTCGATGAAGACTGACCTCCGCTTCCATGCGCACTCTCATCCGCACGATGAAGACTGACCTCTGCTTCCATGTGCACCCTCATCCGTTCGATGAAGACTGACCTCTGCTTCCATGCGCACTCTCATCCACACGATGAAGACTGACCTCTGCTTCCATGCGCACCCTCATCCGTTCGATGTAGACTGACCTCTGCTTCCATACGCACCCTCATCCGTTCGATGAAGACTGACCTCTGCTTCCATGCACACCCTCATCCGTTCGATGAAGACTGACCTCCGCTTCCATGCGCACCCTCATCAGCGCGATGAAGACTGACCTCCGCTTCCATGCGCACTCTCATCCACACGATGAAGACTGACCTCTGCTTCCATGCGCACCCTCATCCGTTCGATGAAGACTGACCTCTGCTTCCATGTGCACCCTCATCCGTTCGATGAAGACTGACCTCTGCTTCCATGCGCACTCTCATCCACACGATGAAGACTGACCTCTGCTTTCATGCGCACCCTCATCCGTTCGATGAAGACTGACCTCTGCTTCCATGTGCACCCTCATCCGTTCGATGAAGACTGACCTCTGCTTCCATGCGCACTCTCATCCACACGATGAAGACTGACCTCTGCTTCCATGCGCACCCTCATCCGTTCGATGTAGACTGACCTCTGCTTCCATACGCACCCTGATCCGTTCGATGAAGACTGACCTCCGCTTCCATGCGCACCCTCATCAGCGCGATGTAGACTGACCTCTGCTTCCATGCGCACCCTCATCCTTTCGATGAAGACTGACCTCCGCTTCCATGCGCACTCTCATCCACACGATGAAGACTGACCTCTGCTTCCATGCGCACCCTCATCCGCACGATGAAGGCAGACCTCTGCTTCCATGCGCACCCTCATCCGCGCGATGTAGACTGACTTCTGCTTCCATGCGCATCTTCATCCGTTCGATGAAGACTGACCTCCGCTTCCATGCGCACCCTCATCCGTTTGATGAAGACTGACCTCTGCTTCCATGTGCACCCTCATCCGCGCAATGTAGACTGACCTCTGCTTCCATGCGCACCCTCATCCGTTTGATGAAGACTGACCTCTGCTTCCATGCGCACCCTCATCCGTGCGATGTAGACTGACCTCTGCTTCCATGCGCACCCTCATCCGTTTGATGAAAACTGACCTCTGCTTCCATGCGCACCTCCATCCGCGCGATGTAGACTGACCTCTGATCCCAGGTGCACCATCATCTGCACGATGAAGACTGACCCCAGCCTCCATGCGCACACTCATCCGTTTGATGAAGACTGACCTCTGCATCCATGTGCACCCTCATCCGCGCGATGTAGACTGACCTCTGCTTCCATGCGCACCCTCATGCGCGCGATGTAGACTGACCTCTGCTTCCATGCGCACCCTCATCCGTTCGATGTAGACTGACCTCTGCTTCCATGCGCACCCTCATCTGCGCGATGTAGACTGACCTCTGCTTCCATGCGCACCCTCATCCGTTCGATGAAGACTGACCTCTGCTTCCATGCGCACCCTCATCCGTTCGATGAAGACTGACCTCTGCTTCCATGCGCACCCTCATACGCGCGATGTAGACTGACCTCCACTTCCATGCGCACCCTCATCCGCGCGATGTAGACTGACCTCCACTTCCATGCGCACCCTCATCCGCACGATGAAGGCAGACCTCTGCTTCCATGCGCACCCTCATCCGTTCGATGAAGACTGACCTCTGCTTCCATGCGCACCCTCATCCGTTCGATGAAGACTGACCTCTGCTTCCATGCACACCCTCATACGCGCGATGTAGACTGACCTCTGCTTCCATGCGCACCCTCATCCGCGCGATGTAGACTGACCTCTGCTTCCATGCGCACCCTCATCCGTTCGATGAAGACTGACCTCTGCTTCCATGCGCACCCTCATCCGCGTGATGTAGACTGGCCTCTGCTTCCATGCGCACCCTCATCCGCGTGATGTAGACTGACCTCTGCTTCCATGCGCACCCTCATCCGTTCGATGAAGACTCACCTCTGCTTCTATGCGCACCCTCATCCGTTCGATGAAGACTGACCTCTGCTTCCATGCGCACCCTCATCCGCGTGATGTAGACTGGCCTTTGCTTCCATGCGCACCCTCATCCGCGTGATGTAGACTGACCTCTGCTTCCATGCGCACCCTCATCCGTTCGATGTAGACTGACCTCTGCTTCCATGCGCACCCTCATCCGTTCGATGAAGACTGACCTCTGCTTCCATGCGCACCCTCATCCGCGTGATGTAGACTGGCCTCTGCATCCATGCGCACCCTCATCTGCGCGATGTAGACTGACCTCTGCTTCCATGCGCACCCTCATCCGTTCGATGAAGACTGACCTCTGCTTCCATGCGCACCCTCATCCGTTCGATGTAGACTGGCCTCTGCTTCCATGCGCACCCTCATCCGCGTGATGTAGACTGACCTCTGCTTCCATGCGCACCCTCATCCGTTCGATGTAGACTGACCTCTGCTTCCATGCGCACACTCATTCGTTCGATGAAGACTGACCTCTGCTTCCATGCGCACCCTCATCCGCGTGATGTAGACTGGCCTCTGCTTCCATGCGCACCCTCATCCGCGCGATGTAGACTGACCTCTGCTTCCATGCGCACCCTCATCCGTTCGATGAAGACTGACCTCTGCTTCCATGCGCACCCTCATCCGCGCGATGTAGACTGGCCTCTGCTTCCATGCGCACCCTCATCCGCGTGATGTAGACTGACCTCTGATCCCAGGTGCACCCTCATCTGCACGATGAAGACTGACCTCCGCTTCCATGCGCACCCTCATCCGCGCGATGAAAACTGACCTCTGCTTCCATGCGCACCCTCATCTGTTCGATGAAGACTGACCTCCGCTTCCATGCGCACCCTCATCCGTTCGATGAAGACTGACCTCCGCTTCCATGCGCACCCTCATCCACACGATGAAGACTGACCTCTGCTTCCATGCGCACCCTCATCCGTTCGATGAAGACTCACCTCTGCTTCCATGCGCACCCTCATCCGTTCGATGAAGACTGACCTCTGCTTCCATGCGCACCCTCATCCGCGTGATGTAGACTGGCCTCTGCTTCCATGCGCACCCTCATCCGCGTGATGTAGACTGACCTCTGCTTCCATGCGCACCCTCATCCGTTCGATGTAGACTGACCTCTGCTTCCATGCGCACCCTCATCCGTTCGATGAAGACTGACCTCTGCTTCCATGCGCACCCTCATCCGTTCGATGTAGACTGGCCTCTGCTTCCATGCGCACCCTCATCCGCGCGATGTAGACTGACCTCTGCTTCCATGCGCACCCTCATCCGTTCGATGTAGACTGACCTCTGCTTCCATGCGCACCCTCATCCGTTCGATGAAGACTGACCTCTGCTTCCATGCGCACCCTCATCCGCGTGATGTAGACTGGCCTCTGCTTCCATGCGCACCCTCATCCGCGCGATGTAGACTGACCTCTGCTTCCATGCGCACCCTCATCCGTTCGATGAAGACTGACCTCTGCTTCCATGCGCACCCTCATCCGCGCGATGTAGACTGGCCTCTGCTTCCATGCGCACCCTCATCCGCGTGATGTAGACTGACCTCTGATCCCAGGTGCACCCTCATCTGCACGATGAAGACTGACCTCCGCTTCCATGCGCACCCTCATGCGCGCGATGAAAACTGACCTCTGCTTCCATGCGCACCCTCATCTGTTCGATGAAGACTGACCTCCGCTTCCATGCGCACCCTCATCCATTCGATGAAGACTGACCTCCGCTTCCATGCGTACCCTCATCCACACGATGAAGACTGACCTCTGCTTCCATGCTCACCCTCATCCTTTCGATGAAGACTGACCTCTGCTTCCATGCGCACCCTCATCTGTTCGATGAAGACTGACCTCTGCTTCCATGCGCACCCTCATCCGCGTGATGTAGACTGGCCTCTGCTTCCATGCGCACCCTCATCCGCGTGATGTAGACTGACCTCTGCTTCCATGCGCACCCTCATCAGTTCGATGTAGACTGACCTCTGCTTCCATGCGCACCCTCATCCGTTCGATGAAGACTGACCTCTGCTTCCATGCGCACCCTCATCCGTTCGATGAAGACTGACCTCCGCTTCCATGCACACCCTCATCAGCGCGATGTAGACTGACCTCTGCTTCCATGCGCACCCTCATCCGTTCGATGAAGACTGACCTCCGCTTCCATGCGCACTCTCATCCGCACGATGAAGACTGATCTCTGCTTCCATGCGCACCCTCATCCGTTCGATGTAGACTGACCTCTGCTTCCATACGCACCCTCATCCGTTCGATGAAGACTGACCTCCGCTTCCATGCGCACCCTCATCAGCGCGATGTATACTGACCTCTACTTCCATGCGCACCCTCATCCGTTCGATGAAGACTGACCTCCGCTTCCATGCGCACTCTCATCCACACGATGAAGACTGACCTCTGCTTCCATGCGCACCCTCATCTGTTCGATGAAGACTGACCTCTGCTTCCATGTGCACCCTCATCCATTCGATGAAGACTGACCTCTGCTTCCATGCGCACTCTCATCCACACGATGAAGACTGACCTCTGCTTTCATGCGCACCCTCATCCGTTCGATGAAGACTGACCTCTGCTTCCATGTGCACCCTCATCCGTTCGATGAAGACTGACCTCTGCTTCCATGCGCACTCTCATCCACATGATGAAGACTGACCTCTGCTTCCATGCGCACCCTCATCCGTTCGATGTAGACTGACCTCTGCTTCCATGCGCACCCTCATCAGCGCGATGTAGACTGACCTCTGCTTCCATGCGCACCCTCATCCTTTCGATGAAGACTGACCTCCGCTTCCATGCGCACTCTCATCCACACGATGAAGACTGACCTCTGCTTCCATGCGCACCCTCATCCGTTCGATGAAGACTGACCTCTGCTTCCATGTGCACCCTCATCCGTTCGATGAAGACTGACCTCTGCTTCCATGAGCACACTCATCCGTTCGATGAAGACTGGCCTCTGCTTCCATGCGCACTCTCATCCACACGATGAAGACTGACCTCTGCTTCCATGCGCACCCTCATCCGTTCGATGAAGACTGACCTCTGCTTCCATGCGCACACTCATCCGTTCGATGAAGACTGACCTCTGCTTCCATGCGCACACTCATCCGTTCGATGAAGACTGGCCTCTGCTTCCATGCGCACTCTCATCCACACGATGAAGACTGACCTCTGCTTCCATGCGCACCCTCATCTGTTCGATGAAGACTGACCTCTGCTTCCATGCGCACCCTCATCCGCGTGATGTAGACTGGCCTCTGCTTCCATGCGCACCCTCATCGGCGTGATGTAGACTGACCTCTGCTTCCATGCGCACCCTCATCAGTTCGATGTAGACTGACCTCTGCTTCCATGCGCACCCTCATCCGTTCGATGAAGACTGACCTCTGCTTCCATGCGCACCCTCATCCGTTCGATGAAGACCGACCTCCGCTTCCATGCGCACCCTCATCAGCGCGAAGTAGACTGGCCTCTGCTTCCATGCGCACCCTCATCCGCGTGATGTAGACTGACCTCTGCTTCCATGCGCACCCTCATCAGTTCGATGTAGACTGACCTCTGCTTCCATGCGCACCCTCATCAGTTCGATGAAGACTGACCTCTGCTTCCATGCGCACCCTCATCCGTTCGATGAAGACTGACCTCCGCTTCCATGCGCACCCTCATCAGCGCGATGTAGACTGACCTCTGCTTCCATGCGCACCCTCATCAGCGCGATGTATACTGACCTCTACTTCCATGCGCACCCTCATCCGTTCGATGAAGACTGACCTCCGCTTCCATGCGCACTCTCATCCACACGATGAAGACTGACCTCTGCTTCCATGCGCACCCTCATCTGTTCGATGAAGACTGACCTCTGCTTCCATGTGCACCCTCATCCATTCGATGAAGACTGACCTCTGCTTCCATGCGCACTCTCATCCACACGATGAAGACTGACCTCTGCTTTCATGCGCACCCTCATCCGTTCGATGAAGACTGACCTCTGCTTCCATGTGCACCCTCATCCGTTCGATGAAGACTGACCTCTGCTTCCATGCGCACTCTCATCCACATGATGAAGACTGACCTCTGCTTCCATGCGCACCCTCATCCGTTCGATGTAGACTGACCTCTGCTTCCATGCGCACCCTCATCAGCGCGATGTAGACTGACCTCTGCTTCCATGCGCACCCTCATCCTTTCGATGAAGACTGACCTCCGCTTCCATGCGCACTCTCATCCACACGATGAAGACTGACCTCTGCTTCCATGCGCACCCTCATCCGTTCGATGAAGACTGACCTCTGCTTCCATGTGCACCCTCATCCGTTCGATGAAGACTGACCTCTGCTTCCATGCGCACACTCATCCGTTCGATGAAGACTGGCCTCTGCTTCCATGCGCACTCTCATCCACACGATGAAGACTGACCTCTGCTTCCATGCGCACCCTCATCCGTTCGATGAAGACTGACCTCTGCTTCCATGCGCACACTCATCCGTTCGATGAAGACTGACCTCTGCTTCCATGCGCACACTCATCCGTTCGATGAAGACTGGCCTCTGCTTCCATGCGCACTCTCATCCACACGATGAAGACTGACCTCTGCTTCCATGCGCACCCTCATCTGTTCGATGAAGACTGACCTCTGCTTCCATGCGCACCCTCATCCGCGTGATGTAGACTGGCCTCTGCTTCCATGCGCACCCTCATCGGCGTGATGTAGACTGACCTCTGCTTCCATGCGCACCCTCATCAGTTCGATGTAGACTGACCTCTGCTTCCATGCGCACCCTCATCCGTTCGATGAAGACTGACCTCTGCTTCCATGCGCACCCTCATCCGTTCGATGAAGACCGACCTCCGCTTCCATGCGCACCCTCATCAGCGCGAAGTAGACTGGCCTCTGCTTCCATGCGCACCCTCATCCGCGTGATGTAGACTGACCTCTGCTTCCATGCGCACCCTCATCAGTTCGATGTAGACTGACCTCTGCTTCCATGCGCACCCTCATCAGTTCGATGAAGACTGACCTCTGCTTCCATGCGCACCCTCATCCGTTCGATGAAGACTGACCTCCGCTTCCATGCGCACCCTCATCAGCGCGATGTAGACTGACCTCTGCTTCCATGCGCACCCTCATCCGTTCGATGAAGACTGACCTCCGCTTCCATGCGCACCCTCATCAGCGCGATGTAGACTGACCTCTGCTTCCATGCGCACCCTCATCCGTTCGATGAAGACTGACCTCCGCTTCCATGCGCACTCTCATCCGCACGATGAAGACTGACCTCTGCTTCCATGTGCACCCTCATCCGTTTGATGAAGACTGACCTCTGCTTCCATGCGCACTCTCATCCACACGATGAAGACTGACCTCTGCTTCCATGCGCACCCTCATCCGTTCGATGTAGACTGACCTCTGCTTCCATACGCACCCTCATCCGTTCGATGAAGACTGACCTCTGCTTCCATGCGCACCCTCATCCGTTCGATGAAGACTGATCTCCGCTTCCATGCGCACCCTCATCAGCGCGATGTAGACTGACCTCTGCTTCCATGCGCACCCTCATCCGTTCGATGAAGACTGACCTCCGCTTCCATGCGCACTCTCATCCACACGAAGAAGACTGACCTCTGCTTCCATGTGCACCCTCATCCGTTCGATGAAGACTGACCTCTGCTTCCATGCGCACTCTCATCCACACGATGAAGACTGACCTCTGCTTCCATGCGCACCCTCATCCGTTCGATGAAGACTGACCTCTGCTTCCATGTGCACCCTCATCCGTTCGATGAAGACTGACCTCTGCTTCCATGCGCACTCTCATTCACACGATGAAGACTGACCTCTGCTTCCATGCGCACCCTCATCCGTTCGATGTAGACTGACCTCTGCTTCCATACGCACCCTCATCTGTTCGATGAAGACTGACCTCCGCTTCCATGCGCACCCTCATCAGCGCGATGTAGACTGACCTCTACTTCCATGCGCACCCTCCTCCGTTCGACGAAGACTGACCTCCGCTTCCATGCGCACTCTCATCCACACGATGAAGACTGACCTCTGCTTCCATGCGCACCCTCATCCGTTTGATGAAGACTGACCTCTGCTTCCATGTGCACCCTCATCCGTTCGATGAAGACTGACCTCTGCTTCCATGCGCACACTCATCCGTTCGATGAAGACTGGCCTCTGCTTCCATGCGCACTCTCATCCACACGATGAAGACTGACCTCTGCTTCCATGCGCACCCTCATCCGTTCGATGAAGACTGACCTCTGCTTCCATGCGCACACTCATCCGTTCGATGAAGACTGACCTCTGCTTCCATGCGCACACTCATCCGTTCGATGAAGACTGGCCTCTGCTTCCATGCGCACTCTCATCCACACGATGAAGACTGACCTCTGCTTCCATGCGCACCCTCATCCGTTCAATGAAGACTGACCTCTGCTTCCATGCGCACCCTCATCCGTTCGATGAAGACTGACCTCTGCTTCCATGCGCACCCTCATCCGTTCGATGAAGACTGACCTCTGCTTCCATGTGCACCCTCATCCGTTCGATGAAGACTGACCTCTGCTTCCATGCGCACACTCATCCGTTCGATGAAGACTGACCTCAGCCTCCATGCGCACACTCATGCATGCGAGGTAGACTGACCTCCGCTCCCACGCGCACCTTCATCCGCCCTGACGACAGAAGAACATCCAGCCTGGTGAGTATAAAACTGAGGCATTGGTGAGGAATAAGATGATCCACATCCCTTACAAGACGAACAGGAGCACACCGCGGTAGTGATCCCGCCGCAATCACGGGTCGAATCCCACACGAAACCGAGAAATAATTTCATCCCCTGAAGAAGGGCGGCTTTGGGTACAGCCCGAAACACATTGGGGATTGGGGAATTAAACAAAGGCATAACATTGGCAAAAGAATTAGTTCTGGAAGTGATGACAAGAAATGTTATTTAACAAATGGATTGATTGAATAAAGAACAACAGAACAAGTGGAATAAAGTGTAGTGCAAATCATCAGGGGATGTCGGAAGTGATTTAAACACCTGCCTGATTGGACATAGAGCAGAGAGCAAAGCAATGTTAAGGTAAGATTTCAGATTGAAGGGGACCAGAAAGGGTACATCCATCATTGTACCGAGTGGGGAAAGCTTATGACTCAGACATTTGATGTCAGGGAGGGGGGAGGGGGTGGACCTTTCTAGCAGCTGGGAGTTGAGGCAGTTCAAAGCTGGCCTGCCTGTTAAAGAGACTCTTGAGAGATCCATCCAATGTGACCCCAGGATACATTGACCTGGAGATATAAAATGTTTGGTGCTATTGAATGGAATAGCTCGCAACC